>NW_027480447.1:653939-1307878 GCF_051401765.1 Calliopsis andreniformis
GTATTGAGTATTGAAAACATTGAATTCATGATATTCTATTGAGGATTGAGGATTGACCACTGATTGTTGAGGACTGAGGGCTGAGGATTGAGGATTGGGGATTGAAGATTGAGGATTGAGGATTGAGGATTGAGGATTGAGGATTGAGGATTGAGGATTGAGGTTTGAGGATTGAAGATTGAGGATTGAGGATTGAGGATTGAGGATTGCGGTTTGTGGATTGAGGACGAGGACTGAGGGTTGAATATTTATGTTTGAGGTCTGAGGATTGAGGACTGAGGATTGAGAATTGAGGATTGAGGATTGAGGATTGAAGATTGAGTATTGGGTATTGAGGATTGAGGATTGAGGATTGTAGATTGAGGATAGGGTATTGAGGATTGAAGAATGGTGATTGAGGATTGAGGACTGAGGATGGAGGATTGAGGATTGAAGGTTCAGTATTGAGGA
Organism: Calliopsis andreniformis; assembly: GCF_051401765.1. Taxonomy (NCBI): domain Eukaryota; kingdom Metazoa; phylum Arthropoda; class Insecta; order Hymenoptera; family Andrenidae; genus Calliopsis; species Calliopsis andreniformis. The sequence goes on from NW_027480447.1 coordinate 654,390, forward strand.
TTGAAGATTGAGTATTCAGGATTGAGGATTGAACATTGAGGACTGAGTGTTGAGGGTTGAGTGATGAGAATTGATGTTTGTGGATAGAGATTTGAAGATTGCAGATTGAGTATTGAGTATTGAAAACTGTGAAATGAGTATATTCTATTGAGGGTTGAGGATTGACAACTGAATGTTGAGGACTGAGGACTGAAGATTGAGGGCTCCGGATTGAGGATTCAGAATTGAAATTAGAGGACTGAGCATTGAGGATTGAAGATTGAGTATTGAGGATTGAAGATTGACGATTGAGGATTGAGGATTGAGGATTGAGGATTGAGGATTGAGGATTGAGGATTGAAGATTGAGTATTGAGGATTGAAGATTGAGGACTGAGGATTGAGGATTGAAGATTGAGTACTGAGGATTGAAGATTAAGGTTGAGGATTGAGGATTCAGGATTGAGGATTGAGGATTGAGGATTGAAGATTGAGTATTGAGGATTGAATGTTGAGGATCGAGGATTGAGGATTGAGGATTGAGGATTGAAGATTGAGTACTGAGGATTGAAGATTAAGAGTGAGGATTGAGGATTGAGGACTGAGGATTGAGGATTGAGGATTGAAGGTTCAGTATTGAGGATTGAAGATTGAGAATTGAGGATTGAGGGTTGAACATTGAGGACCTAGTGTTGAGGGTTGAGTGATGAGAATTGATGTTTGTGGATAGAGATTTGAAGATTGCAGATTGAGTATTGAGTATTGAAAACTGTGAATTGAGTATATTCTATTGAGGATTGAGGATTGGCAACAGATTGTTGAGGACTGAGGGCTGAAGATTGAGGGTTCCGGATTGAGGATTCAGAATTGAAATTTGAGGACTGAGCATTGAGGATTGAAGATTGAGTATTGAGGATTGAAGATTGAGAATTGAGGATTGAGGATTGAGGATTGAGGATTGAGGATGAGGGCTGAGGGTTGAGGATTGAGGTTTGCGGACTGAGGACTGAGGATTGAGGATTGAGAATTGAGGATGAGGATTGAACATTGAGTACTGAGTGTTGAGGGTTGAGTGATGATAATTTATGTTTCTGGATAGAGATTTGAAGATTGCAGATTGAGTATTGAGTATTGAAAACTGTGAATTCAGGATATTCTATTGAGGATTGAGGATTGACAACTGAATGTTGAGGACTGAGGGCTGAAGATTGAGGATTCAGGATTGAGGATTCAGAATTGAGGTTTGAGGACTGAGGATTGAGGATTGAAGATTGAGTATTGAGGATTGAAGATTGAGGATTGAGGATTGAGGATTGAGGATTGAGGATGAGGGCTGAGTGTTGAGGATTGAGGTTTGAGGACTAAGGACGGAGGATTGAGGATTGAGAATTGAGGATTGAGGATTGAGGATTGAAGATTGAGGATTGGGTATTGAGGATCGAAGAAAGAGGGTTGAGGATTGAGGATTGAGGATTGAGGATTGAATATTGAGGATTGGGGCTTGAATATTGAGGATTCGAGACTGAGTGTTGAGGGTTGAGTGATGAGAATTGATGTTTGTGGATAGAGGTTTGAAGATTGCAGGTTGAGTATTGAGTATTGAAAACTGTGAATTCATGATATTCTATTGAGGATTGAGGATCGACCACTGATTGTTGAGGACTGAGGGCTGAAGATTGAGGATTCAGGGTTGAGGATTCAGGATTGAGGTTTGAGGACTGAGGATTGAGGATTGAGGATTGAGGATTGAGGATTGAGGATTGAGGATTGAAGACTGAGGATCGGGTATTGAGGATTGAACATTGAGGATTGAGGATTGAGGATTGAGGATTGAGGATTGAGGATTGAAGGTTGAATATTGATGAATGAAGATTGAGGATTGAGGATTGAAGGTCGTGGATTGAGGACGAGGACTGAGGGTTGAGTATCGATACTTGAGGCCTGAGGATTGAGGATTGAGGATTGCGAATTGAGGATTGAGGATTTAAGATTGAGGATTGGGTATGAGGATTGAAGAATGAGGATTGAGGATTGAGGACAGAGGATCGAGGATTGAAGATTGAGTATTGAGGATTGAAGATTGACGATTGAGGATTGAATATTGAGGATTGAGGATTGAGGATTGAGGATTGGGGATTGAAGATTGAGGATTGAGGATTGAGGATTGAGGATTGAGAATTGAGGATAGAGGATTGAGGATTGAAGATTGAGGATTGAGGATAGAGGTTTGAGGATTGAAGATTGAGGATTGAGGATTGAGGATTGAGGATCGAGTATTGAGGATTGAAGATTGAATATTGATGATTAAAGATTGAGGGTTGAGGATTGAGGTTTGAGGACTAAGGACAGAGGATTGAGGATTGAGAATTGAGGATTGACGATTGAGGATTGAAGATTGAGGATTGGGTATTGAGGATCGAAGAATGAGGATTGAGGATTGAGGATTGAGGATTGAGGATTGAGGATTCAGAATTGAGGTTTGAGGACTGAGGATTGAGTATTGAAGATTGAGTATTGAGGATTGAAGATTGAGGGTTGAGGATTGAGGATTGAGGATTGAGGATGAGGGCTGAGGGCTGAGGATTGAGGTTTGAGGACTAAGGACAGAGGATTGAGGATTGAGAATTGAGGATTGAGGATTGAGGATCGAAGATTGAGGATTGGGTATTGAGGATCGAAGAATGAGGATTGAGGATTGAGGATTGTGGATTGAGGACTGTATATTGAGTATGGAGGATTGAAGATTGACTATTGAGGATTGCGAATTGAGGATTGAGGATTGAGCATTGAGGATTGAAAATTGAGTATTGAGGATTGAAGGTTGAGGATTGTGGATTGAGGATTGAGGATTGAGGCTTGAATATTGAGGATTGGGGACTCAGAGTTGAGGGTTGAGTGATGAGAATTGATGTTTGTGGATAGAGATTTGAAGATTGCAGGTTGAGTATTGAGTATTGAAAACTGTGAATTCATGATATTCTATTGAGGATTGAGGATTGACCACTGATTGTTGAGGACTGAGGGCTGAAGGTTGAGGATTCAGGATTGAGGATTCACGATTGAGGCTTGAGGACTGAGGATTGAGGATTGAGGATTGAGGATTGAGGATTGAGGATTGAGGATTGAGGATTGAGGATTGAGGATTGAGGATTGAGGATTGAGGATTGAGGATTGAGGATTGAGGATTCAGGATTGAGGATTGAGGATAGAAGATTGAGTATTGAGGATTGAAGATTGAGGATTGAGGATTGGGGACTGAGGATTGAGGATTGAAGACTGAGGATTGGGTATTGAGGTTTGAACATTGAGGATTGAGGATTGATGTTTGAGGAGTGAAGATTGAGGATTGAGGACTGAGGATTGAGGATCGAGGATTGAAGGTTGAAGATTGAATATTGATGATTAAAGGTTGAGGGTTGAGGATTGAGGGTTGTGGGTTGAGGACGAGGACTGAGTGTTGAATATTGATGTCTGAGGTCTGAGGATTGAGGATTGAGAATTGAGAATTGAGAATTGAGGATTGAGGATTGAAGATTGAGGATTGGGTATTGAGGATTGACGAATGAGGATTGAGGATTGCGGATTGAGGATTGAAGATTGAGAATTGAGGATTGAAGATTCAGGACTGAGGATTGAGGATTGAGGATTGGGGATTGAGGATTGCGAATTGAATATTCAGTATTGAGGATTGAAGATTCAGAATTGAGGATGAGGATTGAACATTGAATACCGAGTGATGAGGGTTGAGTGATGAGAACTTATGCTTCTGGATAGAGATTTGAAGATTGCAGGTTGAGTATTGAGTATTGAAAACTGTGAATTCATGATATTCTATTGAGGATTGAGGATCGACCACTGATTGTTGAGGACTGAGGGCTGAAGATTGAGGATTCAGGATTGAGGATTCAGGATTGAGGTTTGAGGACTGAGGATTGAGGATTGAGGATTGACGATTGAGGATTGAGGATTGAGGATTGAAGACTGAGGATCGGGTATTGAGGATTGAACATTGAGGATTGAGGATTGAGGATTGAGTATTGAGGATTGAGGATTGAAAGTTGAATATTGATGAATGATGATTGAGGATTGAGGATTGAAGGTCGTGGATTGAGGACGAGGACTGAGGGCTGAGTATCGATACTTGAGGCCTGAGGATTGAGGATTGAGGATTGCGAATTGAGGATTGAGGATTTAAGATTGAGGATTGGGTATTGAGGATTGAAGAATGAGGATTGAGGATTGAGGACAGAGGATCGAGGATTGAAGATTGAGTATTGAGGATTGAAGATTGACGATTGAGGATTGAATATTGAGGATTGAGGATTGAGGATTGAGGATTGGGGATTGAAGATTGAGGATTGAGGATTGAGGATTGAGGATTGAGAATTGAGGATTGAGGATTGAGGATTGAAGATTGAGGATTGAGGATTGAGGATTGAGGTTTGCGGGTTGTGGATTGAGGACGAGGACTGAGGGTTGAATATTTATGTTTGAGGTCTGAGGATTGAGGACTGAGGATTGAGAATTGAGGATTGAGGATTGAGGATTGAAGATTGAGGATTGGGTATTGATGATTGAGGATTGAGGATTGAAGATTGAGGATAGGGTATTGAGGATTGAAGGATGATGATTGAGGATTGAGGATTGAGGATTGAGGATTGAATATTGAGTATTGAGGGTTGAAGATCGACTATTGAGGATTGCGAATTGAGGATTGAGGGTTGGGGATTGAGGATTGAAGATTGAGTATTGAGGATTGAAGGTTGAGGATTGTGGATTGAGGATTGAGGATTGAGGCTTGAATATTGAGGATTGGGGACTGAGTGTTGAGGGTTGAGTGATGAGGATTGATGTTTGTGGATAGAGATTTGAAGATTGCAGGTTGAGTATTGAGTATTGAAAACTGTGAAATCATGATATTCTATTGAGGATTGAGGATGGACCACTGATTGTTGAGGACTGAGGGCTGAAGATTGAGGATTCAGGATTGAGGATTCAGGATTGAGGTCTGAGGACTGAGGATTGAGGATTGAGGATTGAGGATTGAGGATTGAGGATTGAGGATTGAGGATTGAAGACTGAGGATTGGGTATTGAGGTTTGAACATTGAGGATTGAGGATAGAGGTTTGAGGATTGAAGATTGAGGATTGAGGATTGAGGATTGAAGATTGAGGATTGGGTCTTGAGGATCGAAGAATGAGGATTGAGGATTGAGGATTGAGGATTGAGGATTGAGGATTCAGAATTGAGGTTTGAGGACTGAGGATTGAGGATTGAAGATTGAGTATTGAGGATTGAAGATTGAGGGTTGAGGATTGAGGATTGAGGATTGAGGATGAGGGCTGAGGGCTGAGGATTGAGGTTTGAGGACTAAGGACAGAGGATTGAGGATTGAGAATTGAGGATTGAGGATTGAGGATCGAAGATTGAGGATTGGGTATTGAGGATCGAAGAATGAGGATTGAGGATTGAGGATTGAGGATTGAGGACTGTATATTGAGTATTGAGGATTGAAGATTGACTATTGAGGATTGCGAATTGAGGATTGAGGATTGAGGATTGAGGATTGAAAATTGAGTATTGAGGATTGAAGGTTGAGGATTGTGGATTGAGGATTGAGGATTGAGGCTTGAATATTGAGGATTGGGGACTCAGTGTTGAGGGTTGAGTGATGAGAATTGATGTTTGTGGATAGAGATTTGAAGATTGCAGGTTGAGTATTGAGTATTGAAAACTGTGAATTCATGATATTCTATTGAGGATTGAGGATCGACCACTGATTGTTGAGGACTGAGGGCTGAAGATTGAGGATTCAGTATTGAGGATTCAGGATTGAGGTTTGAGGACTGAGGATTGAGGATTGAGGATTGAGGATTGAGGATTGAGGATTGAGGATTGAGGATTGAAGACTGAGGATCGGGTATTGAGGATTGAACATTGAGGATTGAGGATTGAGGATTGAGGATTGAGGATTGAGGATTGAAGGTTGAATATTGATAAATGAAGATTGAGGATTGAGGATTGAAGGTCGTGGATTGAGGACGAGGACTGAGGGTTGAGTATCGATACCTGAGGCCTGAGGATTGAGGATTGAGGATTGCGAATTGAGGATTGAGGATTTAAGATTGAGGATTGGGTATTGAGGATTGAAGAATGAGGATTGAGGATTGAGGACAGAGGATCGAGGATTGAAGATTGAGTATTGAGGATTGAAGATTGACGATTGAGGATTGAATATTGAGGATTGAGGATTGAGGATTGAGGATTGGGATTGAAGATTGAGGATTGAGGATTGAGGATTGAGGATTGAGAATTGAGGATTGAGGATTTAATTAGAATTGAGGATTAAGGATTGAGGATAGAGGATTGAAGATTGAGGATTGAGGATAGAGGTTTGAGGATTGAAGATTGAGGATTGAGGATTGAGGATTGAGGATCGAGGATTGAGGATTGAAGATTGAATATTGATGATTAAAGATTGAGGGTTGAGGATTGAGGTTTGAGGACTAAGGACAGAGGATTGAGGATTGAGAATTGAGGATTGACGATTGAGGATTGAAGATTGAGGATTGGGTATTGAGGATCGAAGAATGAGGATTGAGGATTGAGGATTGAGGATTGAGGATTGAGGATTCAGAATTGAGGTTTGAGGACTGAGGATTGAGGATTGAAGATTGAGTATTGAGGATTGAAGGTTGAGGGTTGAGGATTGAGGATTGAGGATTGAGGATGAGGGCTGAGGGCTGAGGATTGAGGTTTGAGGACTAAGGACAGAGGGTTGAGGATTGAGAATTGAGGATTGAGGATTGAGGATCGAAGATTGAGGATTGGGTATTGAGGATCGAAGAATGAGGATTGAGGATTGAGGATTGTGGATTGAGGACTGTATATTGAGTATTGAGGATTGAAGATTGACTATTGAGGATTGCGAATTGAGGATTGAGGATTGAGGATTGAGGATTGAAAATTGAGTATTGAGGATTGAAGGTTGAGGATTGTGGACTGAGGATTGAGGATTGAGGCTTGAATATTGAGGATTGGGGACTCAGAGTTGAGGGTTGAGTGATGAGATTTGATGTTTGTGGATAGAGATTTGAAGATTGCAGGTTGAGTATTGAGTATTGAAAACTGTGAATTCATGATATTCTATTGAGGATTGAGGATTGACCACTGATTGTTGAGGACTGAGGGCTGAAGGTTGAGGATTCAGGATTGAGGATTCACGATTGAGGCTTGAGGACTGAGGATTGAGGATTGAGGATTGAGGATTGAGGATTGAGGATTGAGGATTGAGGATTGAGGATTGAGGATTGAGGATTGAGGATTGAGGATTGAGGATTCAGGATTGAGGATTTAGGATTGAAGATTGAGTATTGAGGATTGAAGATTGAGGATTGAGGATTGGGGACTGAGGATTGAGGATTGAAGACTGAGGATTGGGTATTGAGGTTTGAACATTGAGGATTGAGGATTGAGGTTTGAGGAGTGAAGATTGAGGATTGAGGACTGAGGATTGAGGATCGAGGATTGAAGGTTGAAGATTGAATATTGATGATTAAAGGTTGAGGGTTGAGGATTGAGGGTTGTGGGTTGAGGACGAGGACTGAGTGTTGAATATTGATGTCTGAGGTCTGAGGATTGAGGATTGAGAATTGAGAATTGAGAATTGAGGATTGAGGATTGAAGATTGAGGATTGGGTATTGAGGATTGACGAATGAGGATTGAGGATTGCGGATTGAGGATTGAAGATTGAGAATTGAGGATTGAAGATTCAGGACTGAGGATTGAGGATTGAGGATTGGGGATTGAGGATTGCGAATTGAATATTCAGTATTGAGGATTGAAGATTCAGAATTGAGGATGAGGATTGAACATTGAATACCGAGTGATGAGGGTTGAGTGATGAGAATTTATGCTTCTGGATAGAGATTTGAAGATTGCAGGTTGAGTATTGAGTATTGAAAACTGTGAATTCATGATATTCTATTGAGGATTGAGGATCGACCACTGATTGTTGAGGACTGAGGGCTGAAGATTGAGGATTCAGGATTGAGGATTCAGGATTGAGGTTTGAGGACTGAGGATTGAGGATTGAAGATTGAGTATTGAGGATTGAAGATTGAGGATTGAGGATTGAGGATTGAGGATTGAGGATGAGGGCTGAGTGTTGAGGATTGAGGTTTGAGGACTAAGGACGGAGGATTGAGGATTGAGAATTGAGGATTGAGGATTGAGGATTGAAGATTGAGGATTGGGTATTGAGGATCGAAGAAAGAGGGTTGAGGATTGAGGATTGAGGATTGAGGATTGAATATTGAGGATTGGGGCTTGAATATTGAGGATTCGGGACTGAGTGTTGAGGGTTGAGTGATGAGAATTGATGTTTGTGGATAGAGATTTGAAGATTGCAGGTTGAGTATTGAGTATTGAAAACTGTGAATTCATGATATTCTATTGAGGATTGAGGAACGACCACTGATTGTTGAGGACTGAGGGCTGAAGATTGAGGATTCAGGGTTGAGGATTCAGGATTGAGGTTTGAGGACTGAGGATTGAGGATTGAGGATTGAGGATTGAGGATTGAGGATTGAGGATTGAAGACTGAGGATCGGGTATTGAGGATTGAACATTGAGGATTGAGGATTGAGGATTGAGGATTGAAGGTTGAATATTGATGAATGAAGATTGAGGATTGAGGATTGAAGGTCGTGGATTGAGGACGAGGACTGAGGGTTGAGTATCGATACTTGAGGCCTGAGGATTGAGGATTGAGGATTGCGAATTGAGGATTGAGGATTTAAGATTGAGGATTGGGTATGAGGATTGAAGAATGAGGATTGAGGATTGAGGACAGAGGATCGAGGATTGAAGATTGAGTATTGAGGATTGAAGATTGACGATTGAGGATTGAATATTGAGGATTGAGGATTGAGGATTGAGGATTGGGGATTGAAGATTGAGGATTGAGGATTGAGGATTGAGGATTGAGAATTGAGGATTGAGGATTGAGGATTGAAGATTGAGGATTGAGGATAGAGGTTTGAGGATTGAAGATTGAGGATTGAGGGTTGAGGATTGAGGATCGAGTATTGAGGATTGAAGATTGAATATTGATGATTAAAGATTGAGGGTTGAGGATTGAGGTTTGAGGACTAAGGACAGAGGATTGAGGATTGAGAATTGAGGATTGACGATTGAGGATTGAAGATTGAGGATTGGGTATTGAGGATCGAAGAATGAGGATTGAGGATTGAGGATTGAGGATTGAGGATTGAGGATTCAGAATTGAGGTTTGAGGACTGAGGATTGAGTATTGAAGATTGAGTATTGAGGATTGAAGATTGAGGGTTGAGGATTGAGGATTGAGGATTGAGGATGAGGGCTGAGGGCTGAGGATTGAGGTTTGAGGACTAAGGACAGAGGATTGAGGATTGAGAATTGAGGATTGAGGATTGAGGATCGAAGATTGAGGATTGGGTATTGAGGATCGAAGAATGAGGATTGAGGATTGAGGATTGTGGATTGAGGACTGTATATTGAGTATGGAGGATTGAAGATTGACTATTGAGGATTGCGAATTGAGGATTGAGGATTGAGGATTGAGGATTGAAAATTGAGTATTGAGGATTGAAGGTTGAGGATTGTGGATTGAGGATTGAGGATTGAGGCTTGAATATTGAGGATTGGGGACTCAGAGTTGAGGTTTGAGTGATGAGAATTGATGTTTGTGGATAGAGATTTGAAGATTGCAGGTTGAGTATTGAGTATTGAAAACTGTGAATTCATGATATTCTATTGAGGATTGAGGATTGACCACTGATTGTTGAGGACTGAGGGCTGAAGGTTAAGGATTCAGGATTGAGGATTCACGATTGAGGCTTGAGGACTGAGGATTGAGGATTGAGGATTGAGGATTGAGGATTGAGGATTGAGGATTGAGGATTGAGGATTGAGGATTGAGGATTGAGGATTGAGGATTGAGGATTGAGGATTGAGGATTGAGGATTCAGGATTGAGGATTGAGGATAGAAGATTGAGTATTGAGGATTGAAGATTGAGGATTGAGGATTGGGGACTGAGGATTGAGGATTGAAGACTGAGGATTGGGTATTGAGGTTTGAACATTGAGGATTGAGGATTGATGTTTGAGGAGTGAAGATTGAGGATTGAGGACTGAGGATTGAGGATCGAGGATTGAAGGTTGAAGATTGAATATTGATGATTAAAGGTTGAGGGTTGAGGATTGAGGGTTGTGGGTTGAGGACGAGGACTGAGTGTTGAATATTGATGTCTGAGGTCTGAGGATTGAGGATTGAGAATTGAGAATTGAGAATTGAGGATTGAGGATTGAAGATTGAGGATTGGGTATTGAGGATTGACGAATGAGGATTGAGGATTGCGGATTGAGGATTGAAGATTGAGAATTGAGGATTGAAGATTCAGGACTGAGGATTGAGGATTGAGGATTGGGGATTGAGGATTGCGAATTGAATATCCAGTATTGAGGATTGAAGATTCAGAATTGAGGATGAGGATTGAACATTGAATACCGAGTGATGAGGGTTGAGTGATGAGAATTTATGCTTCTGGATAGAGATTTGAAGATTGCAGGTTGAGTATTGAGTATTGAAAACTGTGAATTCATGATATTCTATTGAGGATTGAGGAACGACCACTGATTGTTGAGGACTGAGGGCTGAAGATTGAGGATTCAGGGTTGAGGATTCAGGATTGAGGTTTGAGGACTGAGGATTGAGGATTGAGGATTGAGGATTGAGGATTGAGGATTGAGGATTGAAGACTGAGGATCGGGTATTGAGGATTGAACATTGAGGATTGAGGATTGAGGATTGAGGATTGAAGGTTGAATATTGATGAATGAAGATTGAGGATTGAGGATTGAAGGTCGTGGATTGAGGACGAGGACTGAGGGTTGAGTATCGATACTTGAGGCCTGAGGATTGAGGATTGAGGATTGCGAATTGAGGATTGAGGATTTAAGATTGAGGATTGGGTATGAGGATTGAAGAATGAGGATTGAGGATTGAGGACAGAGGATCGAGGATTGAAGATTGAGTATTGAGGATTGAAGATTGACGATTGAGGATTGAATATTGAGGATTGAGGATTGAGGATTGAGGATTGGGGATTGAAGATTGAGGATTGAGGATTGAGGATTGAGGATTGAGAATTGAGGATTGAGGATTGAGGATTGAAGATTGAGGATTGAGGATAGAGGTTTGAGGATTGAAGATTGAGGATTGAGGGTTGAGGATTGAGGATCGAGTATTGAGGATTGAAGATTGAATATTGATGATTAAAGATTGAGGGTTGAGGATTGAGGTTTGAGGACTAAGGACAGAGGATTGAGGATTGAGAATTGAGGATTGACGATTGAGGATTGAAGATTGAGGATTGGGTATTGAGGATCGAAGAATGAGGATTGAGGATTGAGGATTGAGGATTGAGGATTGAGGATTCAGAATTGAGGTTTGAGGACTGAGGATTGAGTATTGAAGATTGAGTATTGAGGATTGAAGATTGAGGGTTGAGGATTGAGGATTGAGGATTGAGGATGAGGGCTGAGGGCTGAGGATTGAGGTTTGAGGACTAAGGACAGAGGATTGAGGATTGAGAATTGAGGATTGAGGATTGAGGATCGAAGATTGAGGATTGGGTATTGAGGATCGAAGAATGAGGATTGAGGATTGAGGATTGTGGATTGAGGACTGTATATTGAGTATGGAGGATTGAAGATTGACTATTGAGGATTGCGAATTGAGGATTGAGGATTGAGGATTGAGGATTGAAAATTGAGTATTGAGGATTGAAGGTTGAGGATTGTGGATTGAGGATTGAGGATTGAGGCTTGAATATTGAGGATTGGGGACTCAGAGTTGAGGGTTGAGTGATGAGAATTGATGTTTGTGGATAGAGATTTGAAGATTGCAGGTTGAGTATTGAGTATTGAAAACTGTGAATTCATGATATTCTATTGAGGATTGAGGATTGACCACTGATTGTTGAGGACTGAGGGCTGAAGGTTAAGGATTCAGGATTGAGGATTCACGATTGAGGCTTGAGGACTGAGGATTGAGGATTGAGGATTGAGGATTGAGGATTGAGGATTGAGGATTGAGGATTGAGGATTGAGGATTGAGGATTGAGGATTGAGGATTGAGGATTGAGGATTGAGGATTGAGGATTCAGGATTGAGGATTGAGGATAGAAGATTGAGTATTGAGGATTGAAGATTGAGGATTGAGGATTGGGGACTGAGGATTGAGGATTGAAGACTGAGGATTGGGTATTGAGGTTTGAACATTGAGGATTGAGGATTGATGTTTGAGGAGTGAAGATTGAGGATTGAGGACTGAGGATTGAGGATCGAGGATTGAAGGTTGAAGATTGAATATTGATGATTAAAGGTTGAGGGTTGAGGATTGAGGGTTGTGGGTTGAGGACGAGGACTGAGTGTTGAATATTGATGTCTGAGGTCTGAGGATTGAGGATTGAGAATTGAGAATTGAGAATTGAGGATTGAGGATTGAAGATTGAGGATTGAGGATTTAAGATTGAGGATTGGGTATTGAGGATTGAAGAATGAGGATTGAGGATTGAGGACAGAGGATCGAGGATTGAAGATTGAGTATTGAGGATTGAAGATTGACGATTGAGGATTGAATATTGAGGATTGAGGATTGAGGATTGAGGATTGGGGATTGAAGATTGAGGATTGAGGATTGAGGATTGAGGATTGAGAATTGAGGATTGAGGATTGAGGATTGAAGATTGAGGATTGAGGATTGAGGATTGAGGTTTGCGGGTTGTGGATTGAGGACGAGGACTGAGGGTTGAATATTTATGTTTGAGGTCTGAGGATTGAGGACTGAGGATTGAGAATTGAGGATTGAGGATTGAGGATTGAAGATTGAGGATTGGGTATTGATGATTGAGGATTGAGGATTGAAGATTGAGGATAGGGTATTGAGGATTGAAGGATGATGATTGAGGATTGAGGATTGAGGATTGAGGATTGAATATTGAGTATTGAGGGTTGAAGATCGACTATTGAGGATTGCGAATTGAGGATTGAGGGTTGGGGATTGAGGATTGAAGATTGAGTATTGAGGATTGAAGGTTGAGGATTGTGGATTGAGGATTGAGGATTGAGGCTTGAATATTGAGGATTGGGGACTGAGTGTTGAGGGTTGAGTGATGAGGATTGATGTTTGTGGATAGAGATTTGAAGATTGCAGGTTGAGTATTGAGTATTGAAAACTGTGAAATCATGATATTCTATTGAGGATTGAGGATGGACCACTGATTGTTGAGGACTGAGGGCTGAAGATTGAGGATTCAGGATTGAGGATTCAGGATTGAGGTCTGAGGACTGAGGATTGAGGATTGAGGATTGAGGATTGAGGATTGAGGATTGAGGATTGAGGATTGAAGACTGAGGATTGGGTATTGAGGTTTGAACATTGAGGATTGAGGATAGAGGTTTGAGGATTGAAGATTGAGGATTGAGGATTGAGGATTGAAGATTGAGGATTGGGTCTTGAGGATCGAAGAATGAAGATTGAGGATTGAGGATTGAGGATTGAGGATTGAGGATTCAGAATTGAGGTTTGAGGACTGAGGATTGAGGATTGAAGATTGAGTATTGAGGATTGAAGATTGAGGGTTGAGGATTGAGGATTGAGGATTGAGGATGAGGGCTGAGGGCTGAGGATTGAGGTTTGAGGACTAAGGACAGAGGATTGAGGATTGAGAATTGAGGATTGAGGATTGAGGATCGAAGATTGAGGATTGGGTATTGAGGATCGAAGAATGAGGATTGAGGATTGAGGATTGAGGATTGAGGACTGTATATTGAGTATTGAGGATTGAAGATTGACTATTGAGGATTGCGAATTGAGGATTGAGGATTGAGGATTGAGGATTGAAAATTGAGTATTGAGGATTGAAGGTTGAGGATTGTGGATTGAGGATTGAGGATTGAGGCTTGAATATTGAGGATTGGGGACTCAGTGTTGAGGGTTGAGTGATGAGAATTGATGTTTGTGGATAGAGATTTGAAGATTGCAGGTTGAGTATTGAGTATTGAAAACTGTGAATTCATGATATTCTATTGAGGATTGAGGATCGACCACTGATTGTTGAGGACTGAGGGCTGAAGATTGAGGATTCAGTATTGAGGATTCAGGATTGAGGTTTGAGGACTGAGGATTGAGGATTGAGGATTGAGGATTGAGGATTGAGGATTGAGGATTGAGGATTGAGGATTGAAGACTGAGGATCGGGTATTGAGGATTGAACATTGAGGATTGAGGATTGAGGATTGAGGATTGAGGATTGAGGATTGAAGGTTGAATATTGATGAATGAAGATTGAGGATTGAGGATTGAAGGTCGTGGATTGAGGACGAGGACTGAGGGTTGAGTATCGATACCTGAGGCCTGAGGATTGAGGATTGAGGATTGCGAATTGAGGATTGAGGATTTAAGATTGAGGATTGGGTATTGAGGATTGAAGAATGAGGATTGAGGATTGAGGACAGAGGATCGAGGATTGAAGATTGAGTATTGAGGATTGAAGATTGACGATTGAGGATTGAATATTGAGGATTGAGGATTGAGGATTGAGGATTGGGATTGAAGATTGAGGATTGAGGATTGAGGATTGAGGATTGAGAATTGAGGATTGAGGATTGAGGATTGAAGATTGAGGATTGAGGATAGAGGTTTGAGGATTGAAGATTGAGGATTGAGGATTGAGGATTGAGGATCGAGGATTGAGGATTGAAGATTGAATATTGATGATTAAAGATTGAGGGTTGAGGATTGAGGTTTGAGGACTAAGGACAGAGGATTGAGGATTGAGAATTGAGGATTGACGATTGAGGATTGAAGATTGAGGATTGGGTATTGAGGATCGAAGAATGAGGATTGAGGATTGAGGATTGAGGATTGAGGATTGAGGATTCAGAATTGAGGTTTGAGGACTGAGGATTGAGGATTGAAGATTGAGTATTGAGGATTGAAGGTTGAGGGTTGAGGATTGAGGATTGAGGATTGAGGATGAGGGCTGAGGGCTGAGGATTGAGGTTTGAGGACTAAGGACAGAGGGTTGAGGATTGAGAATTGAGGATTGAGGATTGAGGATCGAAGATTGAGGATTGGGTATTGAGGATCGAAGAATGAGGATTGAGGATTGAGGATTGTGGATTGAGGACTGTATATTGAGTATTGAGGATTGAAGATTGACTATTGAGGATTGCGAATTGAGGATTGAGGATTGAGGATTGAGGATTGAAAATTGAGTATTGAGGATTGAAGGTTGAGGATTGTGGACTGAGGATTGAGGATTGAGGCTTGAATATTGAGGATTGGGGACTCAGAGTTGAGGGTTGAGTGATGAGATTTGATGTTTGTGGATAGAGATTTGAAGATTGCAGGTTGAGTATTGAGTATTGAAAACTGTGAATTCATGATATTCTATTGAGGATTGAGGATTGACCACTGATTGTTGAGGACTGAGGGCTGAAGGTTGAGGATTCAGGATTGAGGATTCACGATTGAGGCTTGAGGACTGAGAATTGAGGATTGAGGATTGAGGATTGAGGATTGAGTATTGAGGATTGAGGATTGAGGATTGAGGATTGAGGATTGAGGATTGAGGATTGAGGATTGAGGATTGAGGATTCAGGATTGAGGATTTAGGATTGAAGATTGAGTATTGAGGATTGAAGATTGAGGATTGAGGATTGGGGACTGAGGATTGAGGATTGAAGACTGAGGATTGGGTATTGAGGTTTGAACATTGAGGATTGAGGATTGAGGTTTGAGGAGTGAAGATTGAGGATTGAGGACTGAGGAATGAGGATCGAGGATTGAAGGTTGAAGATTGAATATTGATGATTAAAGGTTGAGGGTTGAGGATTGAGGGTTGTGGGTTGAGGACGAGGACTGAGGGTTGAGTATTGATACTTGAGGCCTGAGGATTGAGGATTGAGGATTGCGAATTGAGGATTGAGGATTTAAGATTGAGGATTGGGTATTGAGGATTGAAGAATGAGGATTGAGGATTGAGGACAGAGGATTGAGGATTGAAGATTGAGTATTGAGGATTGAAGATTGACGATTGAGGATTGAGGATTGAGGATTGAGGATTGAGGATTGAGGATTGAGGATTGAAGATTGAGTATTGAGGATTGATGATTGAGGATTGAGGATTGAGGATTGAAGATTGAGTACTGAGGACTGAAGATTAAGATTGAGGATTGAGGATTGAGGATTGGGGATTGAAGATTGTGGATTGAGGATTGAGGATTGAGGATTGAGAATTGAGGATTGAGGATTGAGGATTGAAGATTGAGGATTGAGGATAGAGGTTTGAGGATTGAAGATTGAGGATTGAGGATTGAGGATTGAGGATCGAGGATTGAGGATTGAAGATTGAATATTGATGATTAAAGATTGAGGGTTGAGGATTGAGGTTTGAGGACTAAGGACAGAGGATTGAGGATTGAGAATTGAGGATTGACGATTGAGGATTGAAGATTGAGGATTGGGTATTGAGGATCGAAGAATGAGGATTGAGGATTGAGGATTGTGGATTGAGGACTGTATATTGAGTATTGAGGATTGAAGATTGACTATTGAGAATTGCGAATTGAGGATTGAGGATTGAGGATTGAGGATTGAAAATTGAGTATTGAGGATTGAAGGTTGAGGATTGTGGACTGAGGATTGAGGATTGAGGCTTGAATATTGAGGATTGGGGACTCAGAGTTGAGGGTTGAGTGATGAGATTTGATGTTTGTGGATAGAGATTTGAAGATTGCAGGTTGAGTATTGAGTATTGAAAACTGTGAATTCATGATATTCTATTGAGGATTGAGGATTGACCACTGATTTTTGAGGACTGAGGGCTGAAGGTTGAGGATTCAGGATTGAGGATTCACGATTGAGGCTTGAGGACTGAGGATTGAGGATTGAGGATTGAGGATTGAGGATTGAGGATTGAGGATTGAGGATTGAGGATTGAGGATTGAGGATTGAGGATTGAGGATTGAGGATTGAGGATTGAGGATTGAGGATTGAGCATTCAGGATTGAGGATTGAGGATTGAAGATTGAGTATTGAGGATTGAAGATTGAGGATTGAGGATTGGGGACTGAGGATTGAGGATTGAAGACTGAGGATTGGGTATTGAGGTTTGAACATTGAGGATTGAGGATTGAGGATTGAGAATTGAGAATTGAGAATTGAGGATTGAGGATTGAAGATTGAGGATTGGGTATTGAGGATTGACGAATGAGGATTGAGGATTGCGGATTGAGGATTGAAGATTGAGAATTGAGGATTGAAGACTCAGGACTGAGGATTGAGGATTGAGGATTGGGGATTGAGGATTGCGAATTGAATATTCAGTATTGAGGATTGAAGATTCAGAATTGAGGATGAGGATTGAACATTGAATACCGAGTGATGAGGGTTGAGTGATGAGAATTTATGCTTCTGGATAGAGATTTGAAGATTGTAGGTTGAGTATTGAGTATTGAAAACTGTGAATTCATGATATTCTATTGAGGATTGAGGATCGACCACTGATTGTTGAGGACTGAGGGCTGAAGATTGAGGATTCAGGATTGAGGATTCAGGATTGAGGTTTGAGGACTGAGGATTGAGGATTGAGGATTGACGATTGAGGATTGAGGATTGAGGATTGAAGACTGAGGATCGGGTATTGAGGATTGATCATTGAGGATTGAGGATTGAGGATTGAGAATTGAGGATTGAGGATTGAAGGTTGAATATTGATGAATGAAGATTGAGGATTGAGGATTGAAGGTCGTGGATTGAGGACGAGGACTGAGGGTTGAGTATCGATACTTGAGGCCTGAGGATTGAGGATTGAGGATTGCGAATTGAGGATTGAGGATTTAAGATTGAGGATTGGGTATTGAGGATTGAAGAATGAGGATTGAGGATTGATGACAGAGGGTCGAGGATTGAAGATTGAGTATTGAGGATTGAAGATTGACGATTGAGTATTGAATATTGAGGATTGAGGATTGAGGATTGAGGATTGGGGATTGAAGATTGAGGATTGAGGATTGAGGATTGAGGATTGAGAATTGAGGATTGAGGATTGAGGATTGAAGATTGAGGACTGAGGATTGAGGATTGAGGATTGCGGGTTGTGGATTGAGGACGAGGACTGAGGGTTGAATATTTATGTTTGAGGTCTGAGGATTGAGGACTGAGGATTGAGAATTGAGGATTGAGGATTGAGGATTGAAGATTGAGGATTGGGTATTGATGATTGAGGATTGAGGATTGAAGATTGAGGATAGGGTATTGAGGATTGAAGAATGATGATTGAGGATTGAGGATTGAGGATTGAGGATTGAATATTGAGTATTGAGGGTTGAAGATCGACTATTGAGGATTGCGAATTGAGGATTGAGGGTTGGGGATTGAGGATTGAAGATTGAGTATTGAGGATTGAAGGTTGAGGATTGTCGATTGAGGATTGAGGATTGAGGCTTGAATATTGAGGATTGGGGACTGAGTGTTGAGGGTTGAGTGATGAGGATTGATGTTTGTGGATAGAGATTTGAAGATTGCAGGTTGAGTATTGAGTATTGAAAACTGTGAAATCATGATATCCTATTGAGGATTGAGGATGGACCACTGATTGTTGAGGACTGAGGGCTGAAGATTGAGGATTCAGGATTGAGGATTCAGGATTGAGGTCTGAGGACTGAGGATTGAGGATTGAGGATTGAGGATTGAGGATTGAGGATTGAGGATTGAGGATTGAAGACTGAGGATTGGGTATTGAGGTTTGAACATTGAGGATTGAGGATAGAGGTTTGAGGATTGAAGATTGAGGATTGAGGATTGAGGATTGAAGATTGAGGATTGGGTATTGAGGATCGAAGAATGAGGATTGAGGATTGAGGATTGAGGATTGAGGATTGAGGATTCAGAATTGAGGTTTGAGGACTGAGGATTGAGGATTGAAGATTGAGTATTGAGGATTGGAGATTGAGGGTTGAGGATTGAAGATTGACGATTGAGGATTGAATATTCAGGATTGAGGATTGAGGATTGAGGATTGGGGATTGAAGATTGAGGATTCAGGATTGAGGATTGAGGATTGAGAATTGAGGATTGAGGATTGACGATTGAGGATTGAAGATTGAGGATTGGGTATTGAGGATCGTAGAATGAGGATTGAGGATTGAGGATTGAGGATTGAGGATTGAGGATTCAGAATTGAGGTTTGAGGACTGAGGCTTGAGGATTGAAGATTGAGTATTGAGGATTGAAGATTGAGGGTTGAGGATTGAGGATTGAGGATTGAGGATGAGGGCTGAGGGCTGAGGATTGAGGTTTGAGGACTAAGGACAGAGGATTGAGGATTGAGAATTGAGGATTGAGGATTGAGGATCGAAGATTGAGGATTGGGTATTGAGGATCGAAGAATGAGGATTGAGGATTGAGGATTGAGGATTGAGGATTGAGGATTCAGAATTGAGGTTTGAGGACTGAGGATTGAGGATTGAAGATTGAGTATTGAGGATTGAAGGTTGAGGGTTGAGGATTGAGGATTGAGGATTGAGGATGAGGGCTGAGGGCTGAGGATTGAGGTTTGAGGACTAAGGACAGAGGGTTGAGGATTGAGAATTGAGGATTGAGGATTGAGGATCGAAGATTGAGGATTGGGTATTGAGGATCGAAGAATGAGGATTGAGGATTGAGGATTGTGGATTGAGGACTGTATATTGAGTATTGAGGATTGAAGATTGACTATTGAGGATTGCGAATTGAGGATTGAGGATTGAGGATTGAGGATTGAAAATTGAGTATTGAGGATTGAAGGTTGAGGATTGTGGACTGAGGATTGAGGATTGAGGCTTGAATATTGAGGATTGGGGACTCAGAGTTGAGGGTTGAGTGATGAGATTTGATGTTTGTGGATAGAGATTTGAAGATTGCAGGTTGAGTATTGAGTATTGAAAACTGTGAATTCATGATATTCTATTGAGGATTGAGGATTGACCACTGATTGTTGAGGACTGAGGGCTGAAGGTTGAGGATTCAGGATTGAGGATTCACGATTGAGGCTTGAGGACTGGGAATTGAGGATTGAGGATTGAGGATTGAGGATTGAGTATTGAGGATTGAGGATTGAGGATTGAGGATTGAGGATTGAGGATTGAGGATTGAGGATTGAGGATTGAGGATTCAGGATTGAGGATTTAGGATTGAAGATTGAGTATTGAGGATTGAAGATTGAGGATTGAGGATTGGGGACTGAGGATTGAGGATTGAAGACTGAGGATTGGGTATTGAGGTTTGAACATTGAGGATTGAGGATTGAGGTTTGAGGAGTGAAGATTGAGGATTGAGGACTGAGGAATGAGGATCGAGGATTGAAGGTTGAAGATTGAATATTGATGATTAAAGGTTGAGGGTTGAGGATTGAGGGTTGTGGGTTGAGGACGAGGACTGAGGGTTGAGTATTGATACTGGAGGCCTGAGGATTGAGGATTGAGGATTGCGAATTGAGGATTGAGGATTTAAGATTGAGGATTGGGTATTGAGGATTGAAGAATGAGGATTGAGGATTGAGGACAGAGGATTGAGGATTGAAGATTGAGTATTGAGGATTGAAGATTGACGATTGAGGATTGAGGATTGAGGATTGAGGATTGAGGATTGAGGATTGAGGATTGAGGATTGAAGATTGAGTATTGAGGATTGATGATTGAGGATTGAGGATTGAGGATTGAAGATTGAGTACTGAGGACTGAAGATTAAGATTGAGGATTGAGGATTGAGGATTGGGGATTGAAGATTGTGGATTGAGGATTGAGGATTGAGGATTGAGAATTGAGGATTGAGGATTGAGGATTGAAGATTGAGGATTGAGGATAGAGGTTTGAGGATTGAAGATTGAGGATTGAGGATTGAGGATTGAGGATCGAGGATTGAGGATTGAAGATTGAATATTGATGATTAAAGATTGAGGGTTGAGGATTGAGGTTTGAGGACTAAGGACAGAGGATTGAGGATTGAGAATTGAGGATTGACGATTGAGGATTGAAGATTGAGGATTGGGTATTGAGGATCGAAGAATGAGGATTGAGGATTGAGGATTGTGGATTGAGGACTGTATATTGAGTATTGAGGATTGAAGATTGACTATTGAGAATTGCGAATTGAGGATTGAGGATTGAGGATTGAGGATTGAAAATTGAGTATTGAGGATTGAAGGTTGAGGATTGTGGACTGAGGATTGAGGATTGAGGCTTGAATATTGAGGATTGGGGACTCAGAGTTGAGGGTTGAGTGATGAGATTTGATGTTTGTGGATAGAGATTTGAAGATTGCAGGTTGAGTATTGAGTATTGAAAACTGTGAATTCATGATATTCTATTGAGGATTGAGGATTGACCACTGATTTTTGAGGACTGAGGGCTGAAGGTTGAGGATTCAGGATTGAGGATTCACGATTGAGGCTTGAGGACTGAGGATTGAGGATTGAGGATTGAGGATTGAGGATTGAGGATTGAGGATTGAGGATTGAGGATTGAGGATTGAGGATTGAGGATTGAGGATTGAGGATTGAGGATTGAGGATTGAGGATTGAGGATTGAGGATTGAGGATTGAGGATTGAGGATTGAGGATTGAGGATTGAGGATTGAGGATTGAGGATTGAGGATTGAGGATTGAGGATTGAGGATTGAGGATTGAGGATTGAGGATTGAGGATTGAGCATTCAGGATTGAGGATTGAGGATTGAAGATTGAGTATTGAGGATTGAAGATTGAGGATTGAGGATTGGGGACTGAGGATTGAGGATTGAAGACTGAGGATTGGGTATTGAGGTTTGAACATTGAGGATTGAGGATTGAGGATTGAGAATTGAGAATTGAGAATTGAGGATTGAGGATTGAAGATTGAGGATTGGGTATTGAGGATTGACGAATGAGGATTGAGGATTGCGGATTGAGGATTGAAGATTGAGAATTGAGGATTGAAGACTCAGGACTGAGGATTGAGGATTGAGGATTGGGGATTGAGGATTGCGAATTGAATATTCAGTATTGAGGATTGAAGATTCAGAATTGAGGATGAGGATTGAACATTGAATACCGAGTGATGAGGGTTGAGTGATGAGAATTTATGCTTCTGGATAGAGATTTGAAGATTGTAGGTTGAGTATTGAGTATTGAAAACTGTGAATTCATGATATTCTATTGAGGATTGAGGATCGACCACTGATTGTTGAGGACTGAGGGCTGAAGATTGAGGATTCAGGATTGAGGATTCAGGATTGAGGTTTGAGGACTGAGGATTGAGGATTGAGGATTGACGATTGAGGATTGAGGATTGAGGATTGAAGACTGAGGATCGGGTATTGAGGATTGATCATTGAGGATTGAGGATTGAGGATTGAGAATTGAGGATTGAGGATTGAAGGTTGAATATTGATGAATGAAGATTGAGGATTGAGGATTGAAGGTCGTGGATTGAGGACGAGGACTGAGGGTTGAGTATCGATACTTGAGGCCTGAGGATTGAGGATTGAGGATTGCGAATTGAGGATTGAGGATTTAAGATTGAGGATTGGGTATTGAGGATTGAAGAATGAGGATTGAGGATTGATGACAGAGGGTCGAGGATTGAAGATTGAGTATTGAGGATTGAAGATTGACGATTGAGTATTGAATATTGAGGATTGAGGATTGAGGATTGAGGATTGGGGATTGAAGATTGAGGATTGAGGATTGAGGATTGAGGATTGAGAATTGAGGATTGAGGATTGAGGATTGAAGATTGAGGACTGAGGATTGAGGATTGAGGATTGCGGGTTGTGGATTGAGGACGAGGACTGAGGGTTGAATATTTATGTTTGAGGTCTGAGGATTGAGGACTGAGGATTGAGAATTGAGGATTGAGGATTGAGGATTGAAGATTGAGGATTGGGTATTGATGATTGAGGATTGAGGATTGAAGATTGAGGATAGGGTATTGAGGATTGAAGAATGATGATTGAGGATTGAGGATTGAGGATTGAGGATTGAATATTGAGTATTGAGGGTTGAAGATCGACTATTGAGGATTGCGAATTGAGGATTGAGGGTTGGGGATTGAGGATTGAAGATTGAGTATTGAGGATTGAAGGTTGAGGATTGTCGATTGAGGATTGAGGATTGAGGCTTGAATATTGAGGATTGGGGACTGAGTGTTGAGGGTTGAGTGATGAGGATTGATGTTTGTGGATAGAGATTTGAAGATTGCAGGTTGAGTATTGAGTATTGAAAACTGTGAAATCATGATATCCTATTGAGGATTGAGGATGGACCACTGATTGTTGAGGACTGAGGGCTGAAGATTGAGGATTCAGGATTGAGGATTCAGGATTGAGGTCTGAGGACTGAGGATTGAGGATTGAGGATTGAGGATTGAGGATTGAGGATTGAGGATTGAGGATTGAAGACTGAGGATTGGGTATTGAGGTTTGAACATTGAGGATTGAGGATAGAGGTTTGAGGATTGAAGATTGAGGATTGAGGATTGAGGATTGAAGATTGAGGATTGGGTATTGAGGATCGAAGAATGAGGATTGAGGATTGAGGATTGAGGATTGAGGATTGAGGATTCAGAATTGAGGTTTGAGGACTGAGGATTGAGGATTGAAGATTGAGTATTGAGGATTGGAGATTGAGGGTTGAGGATTGAAGATTGACGATTGAGGATTGAATATTCAGGATTGAGGATTGAGGATTGAGGATTGGGGATTGAAGATTGAGGATTCAGGATTGAGGATTGAGGATTGAGAATTGAGGATTGAGGATTGACGATTGAGGATTGAAGATTGAGGATTGGGTATTGAGGATCGTAGAATGAGGATTGAGGATTGAGGATTGAGGATTGAGGATTGAGGATTCAGAATTGAGGTTTGAGGACTGAGGCTTGAGGATTGAAGATTGAGTATTGAGGATTGAAGATTGAGGGTTGAGGATTGAGGATTGAGGATTGAGGATGAGGGCTGAGGGCTGAGGATTGAGGTTTGAGGACTAAGGACAGAGGATTGAGGATTGAGAATTGAGGATTGAGGATTGAGGATCGAAGATTGAGGATTGGGTATTGAGGATCGAAGAATGAGGATTGAGGATTGAGGATTGAGGATTGAGGATTGAGGATTCAGAATTGAGGTTTGAGGACTGAGGATTGAGGATTGAAGATTGAGTATTGAGGATTGAAGGTTGAGGGTTGAGGATTGAGGATTGAGGATTGAGGATGAGGGCTGAGGGCTGAGGATTGAGGTTTGAGGACTAAGGACAGAGGGTTGAGGATTGAGAATTGAGGATTGAGGATTGAGGATCGAAGATTGAGGATTGGGTATTGAGGATCGAAGAATGAGGATTGAGGATTGAGGATTGTGGATTGAGGACTGTATATTGAGTATTGAGGATTGAAGATTGACTATTGAGGATTGCGAATTGAGGATTGAGGATTGAGGATTGAGGATTGAAAATTGAGTATTGAGGATTGAAGGTTGAGGATTGTGGACTGAGGATTGAGGATTGAGGCTTGAATATTGAGGATTGGGGACTCAGAGTTGAGGGTTGAGTGATGAGATTTGATGTTTGTGGATAGAGATTTGAAGATTGCAGGTTGAGTATTGAGTATTGAAAACTGTGAATTCATGATATTCTATTGAGGATTGAGGATTGACCACTGATTGTTGAGGACTGAGGGCTGAAGGTTGAGGATTCAGGATTGAGGATTCACGATTGAGGCTTGAGGACTGGGAATTGAGGATTGAGGATTGAGGATTGAGGATTGAGTATTGAGGATTGAGGATTGAGGATTGAGGATTGAGGATTGAGGATTGAGGATTGAGGATTGAGGATTGAGGATTCAGGATTGAGGATTTAGGATTGAAGATTGAGTATTGAGGATTGAAGATTGAGGATTGAGGATTGGGGACTGAGGATTGAGGATTGAAGACTGAGGATTGGGTATTGAGGTTTGAACATTGAGGATTGAGGATTGAGGTTTGAGGAGTGAAGATTGAGGATTGAGGACTGAGGAATGAGGATCGAGGATTGAAGGTTGAAGATTGAATATTGATGATTAAAGGTTGAGGGTTGAGGATTGAGGGTTGTGGGTTGAGGACGAGGACTGAGGGTTGAGTATTGATACTGGAGGCCTGAGGATTGAGGATTGAGGATTGCGAATTGAGGATTGAGGATTTAAGATTGAGGATTGGGTATTGAGGATTGAAGAATGAGGATTGAGGATTGAGGACAGAGGATTGAGGATTGAAGATTGAGTATTGAGGACTGAAGATTGACGATTGAGGATTGAGGATTGAGGATTGAGGATTGAGGATTGAGGATTGAGGATTGAGGATTGAAGATTGAGTATTGAGGATTGATGATTGAGGATTGAGGATTGAGGATTGAAGATTGAGTACTGAGGACTGAAGATTAAGATTGAGGATTGAGGATTGAGGATTGGGGATTGAAGATTGTGGATTGAGGATTGAGGATTGAGGATTGAGAATTGAGGATTGAGGATTGAGGATTGAAGATTGAGGATTGAGGATAGAGGTTTGAGGATTGAAGATTGAGGATTGAGGATTGAGGATTGAGGATCGAGGATTGAGGATTGAAGATTGAATATTGATGATTAAAGATTGAGGGTTGAGGATTGAGGTTTGAGGACTAAGGACAGAGGATTGAGGATTGAGAATTGAGGATTGACGATTGAGGATTGAAGATTGAGGATTGGGTATTGAGGATCGAAGAATGAGGATTGAGGATTGAGGATTGTGGATTGAGGACTGTATATTGAGTATTGAGGATTGAAGATTGACTATTGAGAATTGCGAATTGAGGATTGAGGATTGAGGATTGAGGATTGAAAATTGAGTATTGAGGATTGAAGGTTGAGGATTGTGGACTGAGGATTGAGGATTGAGGCTTGAATATTGAGGATTGGGGACTCAGAGTTGAGGGTTGAGTGATGAGATTTGATGTTTGTGGATAGAGATTTGAAGATTGCAGGTTGAGTATTGAGTATTGAAAACTGTGAATTCATGATATTCTATTGAGGATTGAGGATTGACCACTGATTTTTGAGGACTGAGGGCTGAAGGTTGAGGATTCAGGATTGAGGATTCACGATTGAGGCTTGAGGACTGAGGATTGAGGATTGAGGATTGAGGATTGAGGATTGAGGATTGAGGATTGAGGATTGAGGATTGAGGATTGAGGATTGAGGATTGAGGATTGAGGATTGAGGATTGAGGATTGAGGATTGAGGATTGAGGATTGAGCATTCAGGATTGAGGATTGAGGATTGAAGATTGAGTATTGAGGATTGAAGATTGAGGATTGAGGATTGGGGACTGAGGATTGAGGATTGAAGACTGAGGATTGGGTATTGAGGTTTGAACATTGAGGATTGAGGATTGAGGATTGAGAATTGAGAATTGAGAATTGAGGATTGAGGATTGAAGATTGAGGATTGGGTATTGAGGATTGACGAATGAGGATTGAGGATTGCGGATTGAGGATTGAAGATTGAGAATTGAGGATTGAAGACTCAGGACTGAGGATTGAGGATTGAGGATTGGGGATTGAGGATTGCGAATTGAATATTCAGTATTGAGGATTGAAGATTCAGAATTGAGGATGAGGATTGAACATTGAATACCGAGTGATGAGGGTTGAGTGATGAGAATTTATGCTTCTGGATAGAGATTTGAAGATTGTAGGTTGAGTATTGAGTATTGAAAACTGTGAATTCATGATATTCTATTGAGGATTGAGGATCGACCACTGATTGTTGAGGACTGAGGGCTGAAGATTGAGGATTCAGGATTGAGGATTCAGGATTGAGGTTTGAGGACTGAGGATTGAGGATTGAGGATTGACGATTGAGGATTGAGGATTGAGGATTGAAGACTGAGGATCGGGTATTGAGGATTGATCATTGAGGATTGAGGATTGAGGATTGAGAATTGAGGATTGAGGATTGAAGGTTGAATATTGATGAATGAAGATTGAGGATTGAGGATTGAAGGTCGTGGATTGAGGACGAGGACTGAGGGTTGAGTATCGATACTTGAGGCCTGAGGATTGAGGATTGAGGATTGCGAATTGAGGATTGAGGATTTAAGATTGAGGATTGGGTATTGAGGATTGAAGAATGAGGATTGAGGATTGATGACAGAGGGTCGAGGATTGAAGATTGAGTATTGAGGATTGAAGATTGACGATTGAGGATTGAATATTGAGGATTGAGGATTGAGGATTGAGGATTGGGGATTGAAGATTGAGGATTGAGGATTGAGGATTGAGGATTGAGAATTGAGGATTGAGGATTGAGGATTGAAGATTGAGGACTGAGGATTGAGGATTGAGGATTGCGGGTTGTGGATTGAGGACGAGGACTGAGGGTTGAATATTTATGTTTGAGGTCTGAGGATTGAGGACTGAGGATTGAGAATTGAGGATTGAGGATTGAGGATTGAAGATTGAGGATTGGGTATTGATGATTGAGGATTGAGGATTGAAGATTGAGGATAGGGTATTGAGGATTGAAGAATGATGATTGAGGATTGAGGATTGAGGATTGAATATTGAGTATTGAGGGTTGAAGATCGACTATTGAGGATTGCGAATTGAGGATTGAGGGTTGGGGATTGAGGATTGAAGATTGAGTATTGAGGATTGAAGGTTGAGGATTGTGGATTGAGGATTGAGGATTGAGGCTTGAATATTGAGGATTGGGGACTGAGTGTTGAGGGTTCAGTGATGAGGATTGATGTTTGTGGATAGAGATTTGAAGATTGCAGGTTGAGTATTGAGTATTGAAAACTGTGAAATCATGATATCCTATTGAGGATTGAGGATGGACCACTGATTGTTGAGGACTGAGGGCTGAAGATTGAGGATTCAGGATTGAGGATTCAGGATTGAGGTCTGAGGACTGAGGATTGAGGATTGAGGATTGAGGATTGAGGATTGAGGATTGAGGATTGAGGATTGAAGACTGAGGATTGGGTATTGAGGTTTGAACATTGAGGATTGAGGATAGAGGTTTGAGGATTGAAGATTGAGGATTGAGGATTGAGGATTGAAGATTGAGGATTGGGTATTGAGGATCGAAGAATGAGGATTGAGGATTGAGGATTGAGGATTGAGGATTGAGGATTCAGAATTGAGGTTTGAGGACTGAGGATTGAGGATTGAAGATTGAGTATTGAGGATTGGAGATTGAGGGTTGAGGATTGAAGATTGACGATTGAGGATTGAATATTGAGGATTGAGGATTGAGGATTGAGGATTGGGGATTGAAGATTGAGGATTCAGGATTGAGGATTGAGGATTGAGAATTGAGGATTGAGGATTGACGATTGAGGATTGAAGATTGAGGATTGGGTATTGAGGATCGTAGAATGAGGATTGAGGATTGAGGATTGAGGATTGAGGATTGAGGATTCAGAATTGAGGTTTGAGGACTGAGGCTTGAGGATTGAAGATTGAGTATTGAGGATTGAAGATTGAGGGTTGAGGATTGAGGATTGAGGATTGAGGATGAGGGCTGAGGGCTGAGGATTGAGGTTTGAGGACTAAGGACAGAGGATTGAGGATTGAGAATTGAGGATTGAGGATTGAGGATCGAAGATTGAGGATTGGGTATTGAGGATCGAAGAATGAGGATTGAGGATTGAGGATTGAGGATTGAGGACTGTATATTGAGTATTGAGGATTGAAGATTGACTATTGAGGATTGCGAATTGAGGATTGAGGATTGAGGATTGAGGATTGAAAATTGAGTATTGAGGATTGAAAGTTGAGGATTGTGGATTGAGGATTGAGGATTGAGGCTTGAATATTGAGGATTGGGGACTCAGTGTTGAGGGTTGAGTGATGAGAATTGATGTTTGTGGATAGAGATTTGAAGATTGCAGGTTGAGTATTGAGTATTGAAAACTGTGAATTCATGATATTCTATTGAGGATTGAGGATTGACCACTGATTGTTGAGGACTGAGGGCTGAAGGTTGAGGATTCAGGATTGAGGATTCACGATTGAGGCTTGAGGACTGAGGATTGAGGATTGAGGATTGAGGATTGAGGATTGAGGATTGAGGATTGAGGATTGAGGATTGAGGATTGAGGATTGAGGATTGAGGATTGAGGATTCAGGATTGAGGATTGAGGATTGAAGATTGAGTATTGAGGATTGAAGATTGAGGATTGAGGATTGGGGACTGAGGATTGAGGGTTGAAGACTGAGGATTGGGTATTGAGGTTTGAACATTGAGGATTGAGGATTGAGGTTTGAGGAGTGAAGATTGAGGATTGAGGACTGAGGATTGAGGATCGAGGATTGAAGGTTGAAGATTGAATATTGATGATTAAAGGTTGAGGGTTGAGGAGTGAGGGTTGTGGGTTGAGGACGAGGACTGAGTGTTGAATATTGATGTCTGAGGTCTGAGGATTGAGGATTGAGAATTGAGAATTGAGAATTGAGAATTGAGGATTGAGGATTGAAGATTGAGGATTGGGTATTGAGGATTGACGAATGAGGATTGAGGATTGCGGATTGAGGATTGAAGATTGAGAATTGAGGATTGAAGATTCAGGCCTGAGGATTGAGGATTGAGGATTGGGGATTGAGGATTGCGAATTGAATATTCAGTATTGAGGATTGAAGATTCTGAATTGAGGATGAGGATTGAAAATTGAATACTGAGTGATGAGGGTTGAGTGATGAGAATTTATGCTTCTGGATAGAGATTTGAAGATTGCGGATTGAGTATTGAGTATTGAAAACTGTGAAATCATGATATTCTATTGAGGATTGAGGATGGACCACTGATTGTTGAGGACTGAGGACTGAAGGTTGAGGATTCAGGATTGAGGATTCAGGATTGAGGACTGAGGATTGAGGATTGAGGATTGAGGATTGAGGATTGAGGATTGAGGATTGAGGATTGAAGACTGAGGATCGGGTATTGAGGACTGAACATTGAGGATTGAGGATTGAGGATTGAGGATTGAGGATTGAGGATTGAAGGTTGAATATTGATGAATGAAGATTGAGGATTGAGGATTGAAGGTCGTGGATTGAGGACGAGGACTGAGGGTTGAGTATTGATACTTGAGGCCTGAGGATTGAGGATTGAGGATTGCGAATTGAGGATTGAGGATTTAAGATTGAGGATTGGGTATTGAGGATTGAAGAATGAGGATTGAGGATTGAGGACAGAGGATTGAGGATTGAAGATTGAGTATTGAGGATTGAAGATTGACGATTGAGGATTGAGGATTGAGGATTGAGGATTGAGGATTGAGGATTGAGGATTGAAGATTGAGTATTGAGGATTGATGATTGAGGATTGAGGATTGAGGATTGAGGATTGAAGATTGAGTACTGAGGACTGAAGATTAAGATTGAGGATTGAGGATTGAGGATTGGGGATTGAAGATTGAGGATTGAGGATTGAGGATTGAGGATTGAGAATTGAGGATTGAGGATTGAGGATTGAAGATTGAGGATTGAGGATAGAGGTTTGAGGATTGAAGATTGAGGATTGAGGATTGAGGATTGAGGATCGAGGATTGAGGATTGAAGATTGAATATTGATGATTAAAGATTGAGGGTTGAGGATTGAGGTTTGAGGACTAAGGACAGAGGATTGAGGATTGAGAATTGAGGATTGACGATTGAGGATTGAAGATTGAGGATTGGGTATTGAGGATCGAAGAATGAGGATTGAGGATTGAGGATTGAGGATTGAGGATTGAGGATTCAGAATTGAGGTTTGAGGACTGAGGATTGAGGATTGAAGATTGAGTATTGAGGATTGAAGATTGAGGGTTGAGGATTGAGGATTGAGGATTGAGGATGAGGGCTGAGGGCTGAGGATTGAGGTTTGAGGACTAAGGACAGAGGATTGAGGATTGAGAATTGAGGATTGAGGATTGAGGATCGAAGATTGAGGATTGGGTATTGAGGATCGAAGAATGAGGATTGAGGATTGAGGATTGTGGATTGAGGACTGTATATTGAGTATTGAGGATTGAAGATTGACTATTGAGGATTGCGAATTGAGGATTGAGGATTGAGGATTGAGGATTGAAAATTGAGTATTGAGGATTGAAGGTTGAGGATTGTGGACTGAGGATTGAGGATTGAGGCTTGAATATTGAGGATTGGGGACTCAGAGTTGAGGGTTGAGTGATGAGATTTGATGTTTGTGGATAGAGATTTGAAGATTGCAGGTTGAGTATTGAGTATTGAAAACTGTGAATTCATGATATTCTATTGAGGATTGAGGATTGACCACTGATTTTTGAGGACTGAGGGCTGAAGGTTGAGGATTCAGGATTGAGGATTCACGATTGAGGCTTGAGGACTGAGGATTGAGGATTGAGGATTGAGGATTGAGGATTGAGGATTGAGGATTGAGGATTGAGGATTGAGGATTGAGGATTGAGGATTGAGGATTGAGGATTGAGGATTGAGGATTGAGGATTGAGGATTGAGGATTCAGGATTGAGGATTGAGGATTGAAGATTGAGTATTGAGGATTGAAGATTGAGGATTGAGGATTGGGGACTGAGGATTGAGGATTGAAGACTGAGGATTGGGTATTGAGGTTTGAACATTGAGGATTGAGGATTGAGGTTTGAGGAGTGAAGATTGAGGATTGAGGACTGAGGATTGAGGATCGAGGATTGAAGGTTGAAGATTGAATATTGATGATTAAAGGTTGAGGGTTGAGGATTGAGGGTTGTGGGTTGAGGACGAGGACTGAGTGTTGAATATTGATGTCTGAGGTCTGAGGATTGAGGATTGAGAATTGAGAATTGAGAATTGAGGATTGAGGATTGAAGATTGAGGATTGGGTATTGAGGATTGACGAATGAGGATTGAGGATTGCGGATTGAGGATTGAAGATAGAGAATTGAGGATTGAAGACTCAGGACTGAGGATTGAGGATTGAGGATTGGGGATTGAGGATTGCGAATTGAATATTCAGTATTGAGGATTGAAGATTCAGAATTGAGGATGAGGATTGAACATTGAATACCGAGTGATGAGGGTTGAGTGATGAGAATTTATGCTTCTGGATAGAGATTTGAAGATTGTAGGTTGAGTATTGAGTATTGAAAACTGTGAATTCATGATATTCTATTGAGGATTGAGGATGGACCACTGATTGTTGAGGACTGAGGGCTGAAGATTGAGGATTCAGGATTGAGGATTCAGGATTGAGGTTTGAGGACTGAGGATTGAGGATTGAGGATTGACGATTGAGGATTGAGGATTGAGGATTGAAGACTGAGGATCGGGTATTGAGGATTGAACATTGAGGATTGAGGATTGAGGATTGAGGATTGAGGATTGAGGATTGAAGGTTGAATATTGATGAATGAAGATTGAGGATTGAGGATTGAAGGTCGTGGATTGAGGACGAGGACTGAGGGTTGAGTATCGATACTTGAGGCCTGAGGATCGAGGATTGAGGATTGCGAATTGAGGATTGAGGATTTAAGATTGAGGATTGGGTATTGAGGATTGAAGAATGAGGATTGAGGATTGAGGACAGAGGATCGAGGATTGAAGATTGAGTATTGAGGATTGAAGATTGACGATTGAGGATTGAGGATTGAGGATTGAGGATTGAGGATTGAGGATTGAGGATTGAGGATTGAGGATTGAGGATTCAGGATTGAGGATTGAGGATTGAAGATTGAGTATTGAGGATTGAAGATTGAGGATTGAGGATTGGGGACTGAGGATTGAGGGTTGAAGACTGAGGATTGGGTATTGAGGTTTGAACATTGAGGATTGAGGATTGAGGTTTGAGGAGTGAAGATTGAGGATTGAGGACTGAGGATTGAGGATCGAGGATTGAAGGTTGAAGATTGAATATTGATGATTAAAGGTTGAGGGTTGAGGATTGAGGGTTGTGGGTTGAGGACGAGGACTGAGTGTTGAATATTGATGTCTGAGGTCTGAGGATTGAGGATTGGGAATTGAGAATTGAGAATTGAGGATTGAGGATTGAAGATTGAGGATTGGGTATTGAGGATTGACGAATGAGGATTGAGGATTGCGGATTGAGGATTGAAGATTGAGAATTGAGGATTGAAGATTCAGGACTGAGGATTGAGGATTGAGGATTGGGGATTGAGGATTGCGAATTGAATATTCAGTATTGAGGATTGAAGATTCTGAATTGAGGATGAGGATTGAAAATTGAATACTGAGTGATGAGGGTTGAGTGATGAGAATTTATGCTTCTGGATAGAGATTTGAAGATTGCAGATTGAGTATTGAGTATTGAAAACTGTGAAATCATGATATTCTATTGAGGATTGAGGATGGACCACTGATTGTTGAGGACTGAGGGCTGAATGTTGAGGATTCAGGATTGAGGATTCAGGATTGAGGACTGAGGATTGAGGATTGAGGATTGAGGATTGAGGATTGAGGATTGAGGATTGAGGATTGAAGACTGAGGATCGGGTATTGAGGACTGAACATTGAGGATTGAGGATTGAGGATTGAGGATTGAGGATTGAGGATTGAAGGTTGAATATTGATGAATGAAGATTGAGGATTGAGGATTGAAGGTCGTGGATTGAGGACGAGGACTGAGGGTTGAGTATTGATACTTGAGGCCTGAGGATTGAGGATTGAGGATTGCGAATTGAGGATTGAGGATTTAAGATTGAGGATTGGGTATTGAGGATTGAAGAATGAGGATTGAGGATTGAGGACAGAGGATTGAGGATTGAAGATTGAGTATTGAGGATTGAAGATTGACGATTGAGGATTGAGGATTGAGGATTGAGGATTGAGGATTGAGGATTGAGGATTGAAGATTGAGTATTGAGGATTGAAGATTGAGGATTGAGGATTGAGGATTGAAGATTGAGTACTGAGGACTGAAGATTAAGATTGAGGACTGAGGACTGAAGATTAAGATTGAGGATTGAGGATTCAGGATTGAGGATTGAGGATTGAGGATTGAAGATTGAGTATTGAGGATTGAAGATTGAGGATTGAGGATTGAGGATTGAGGATTGAGGATTGAAGATTGAGTACTGAGGATTGAAGATTAAGAGTGAGGATTGAGGATTGAGGACTGAGGATTGAAGATTGACGATTGAGGATTGAATATTGAGGATTGAGGATTGAGGATTGAGGATTGGGGATTGAAGATTGAGGATTGAGGATTGAGGATTGAGGATTGAGAATTGAGGATTGAGGATTGAGGATTGAAGATTGAGGATTGAGGATTGAGGATTGAGGATTGCGGGTTGTGGATTGAGGACGAGGACTCAGGGTTGAATATTTATGTTTGAGGTCTGAGGATTGAGGACTGAGGATTGAGAATTGTGGATTGAGGATTGAGGATTGAAGATTGAGGATTGGGTATTGATGATTGAGGATTGAGGATTGAAGATTGAGGATAGGGTATTGAGGATTGAAGAATGATGATTGAGGATTGAGGATTGAGGATTGAGGATTGAATATTGAGTATTGAGGGTTGAAGATCGACTATTGAGGATTGCGAATTGAGGATTGAGGGTTGGGGATTGAGGATTGAAGATTGAGTATTGAGGATTGATGGTTGAGGATTGTGGATTGAGGATTGAGGATTGAGGCTTGAATATTGAGGATTGGGGACTGAGTGTTGAGGGTTGAGTGATGAGGATTGATGTTTGTGGATAGAGATTTGAAGATTGCAGGTTGAGTATTGAGTATTGAAAACTGTGAAATCATGATATTCTATTGAGGATTGAGGATGAACCACTGATTGTTGAGGACTGAGGGCTGAAGATTGAGGATTCAGGATTGAGGATTCAGGATTGAGGTCTGAGGACTGAGGATTGAGAATTGAGGATTGAGGATTGAGGATTGAGGATTGAGGATTGAGGATTGAAGTCTGAGGATTGGGTATTGAGGTTTGAACATTGAGGATTGAGGATAGAGGTTTGAGGATTGAAGATTGAGGATTGAGGATTGAGGATTGAGGATTGAGGATCGAGGATTGAGGATTGAAGATTGAATATTGATGATTAAAGATTGAGGGTTGAGGATTGAGGTTTGAGGACTAAGGACAGAGGATTGAGGATTGAGAATTGAGGATTGACGATTGAGGATTGAAGATTGAGGATTGGGTATTGAGGATCGAAGAATGAGGATTGAGGATTGAGGATTGAGGATTGAGGACTGTATATTGAGTATTGAGAATTGAAGATTGACTATTGAGGATTGCGAATTGAGGATTGAGGATTGAGGATTGAGGATTGAAAATTGAGTTTTGAGGATTGAAGGTTGAGGATTGTGGATTGAGGATTGAGGATTGAGGCTTGAATATTGAGGATTGGGGACTCAGTGTTGAGGGTTGAGTGATGAGAATTGATGTTTGTGGATAGAGATTTGAAGATTGCAGGTTGAGTATTGAGTATTGAAAACTGTGAATTCATGATATTCTATTGAGGATTGAGGATTGACCACTGATTGTTGAGGACTGAGGGCTGAAGGTTGAGGATTCAGGATTGAGGATTCAGGATTGAGGTTTGAGGACCGAGGATTG
The DNA here is from genome assembly GCF_051401765.1 of Calliopsis andreniformis. Classification (NCBI taxonomy): domain Eukaryota; kingdom Metazoa; phylum Arthropoda; class Insecta; order Hymenoptera; family Andrenidae; genus Calliopsis; species Calliopsis andreniformis. The sequence continues at coordinate 690,043 of NW_027480447.1, forward strand.
AGGGTTGAGGATTGGGGATTGAGGATTGAGGATTGAGGATTGAAGACTGAGGATTGGGTATTGAGGTTTGAACATTGAGGATTGAGGATTGAGGATTCAGGATTGAGGTTTGAGGACTGAGGATTAAGGGTTGAGGATCGAGGATTGAGGATTGACGCTTGAGGATTGAGGATTGAGGATGGAGGATTGAAGGGAGAGGACTGAGTGTTGAGGATTGAGTGTTGAGGATTGATGTTTGAGGATTGAGATTTGATTATTGAATATTTTGGAATGAGTATTCAACCATGAGGATTCTGTATATTCTATTGAGTATTGAAAATTGAGGATTGATGGTTGAGTATTGAGGATTGATGTATGAGGGTTTGTGTTGAATATTGAGGATTGAGGATTGAGGATTGAGGATTGAGGATTGAGGATTGAAGATTGAGTATTGATGATTGAATATTGAGGATTGAGGATTGAGGTTTGAGGATTTAGGACGAGGACTGGCGGTTGAGGATTGAGGTTTGAGGATCGAGTGTTGAGGTTTGAGAGTTGAGGATTGAGGATTGAAGATTGAGAATTGAGGATTGAAGATTGAGGATTGAGGATTGAGGATTGAGGATTGACGCTTGAGGATTGAGGGTTGAGGATGGAGGATTGAGGATTGAGGATTGCAGACTGAGTATTGAGGATTGACGATGGGAGGATTGAGGATTGAGGATAGAATATTGAGAATTGGGGACTGAGGATTCAAGACTGAGGATCGAAGATTGAGAATTGAGGATTGAAGATTGATAATTGAGGATTGAGGATTGAACATTGAGGACTGGGGATTCAGGATTGAAGATTGAGTATTGAGGATAGAAGATTGCGGATTGAGGATTGTCGATTAAGGATTGAGGATGAGGTCTGAGGGTTGCGGATTGCGGTTTGAGGACTGAGGACTGAGGATAGAGGATTGAGAGTTGAGGATTGAGGATTGAGGATTGAAGATTGAGGATTGGGTATTGAGGATCGAAGAATGAGGATTGAGGATTGAGGATTGAGGATTGAGGACTGAATATTGAGTATTGAGGATTGAAGATTGACTATTGAGGATTGCAAATTGAGGATTGAGGATTGAGGATTGAGGATTGAAGGTTGAATATTGATGAATGAAGATTGAGGATTGAGGATTGAAGGTCGTGGATTGAGGACGAGGACTGAGGGTCGAGTATTGATACTTGAGGCCTGAGGATTGAGGATTGATGATTGGGTATTGAGGATTGAAGAATGACGATTGAGGATTGAGGACAGAGGATTGAGGATTGAGGATTGAGGATTGAGGATTGAGGATTGAGGATTGAGGATAGAGGATTGAAGATTGAGTATTGAGGATTGAAGGTTGAGGATTCAGGATTGAGGTTTGAGGACTGAGGATTGAGGATTGAGGATTGAGGATAGAGGATTGAGGATTGAGGATTGAAGACTGAGGATCGGGTATTGAGGATTGAACATTGAGGATTGAGTATTTTGGGTTGTGGATTGAGGACGAGGACTGAGGGTTGAGTATTGATGTTTGAGGTCTGAGGATTGAGGGTTGAGGATTGAGAATTGAGGATTGAGGATTGAAGATTGAGGATTGGGTACTGAGGATTGAAGAATGAGGATTGAGTATTGAGTATTGAGGATTGAGCATTGAGGATTGAGGATTGAAGATTGAGGATTAGGTATTGAGGATTGAAGAATGAGGATTGAGTATTGAGTATTGAGGATTGAGGATTGAAGATTGAGTATTGAGGATTGAAGATTGACGATTGAGGATTGAGGATTGAGGATTGAAGATTGAGTATTGAGGATTGAGGATTGAGGATTGAAGATTGAATATTGATGATTGAAGATTGAGGATCGAGGATTGAGTGTTGTGGATTGAGGACGAAGACTGAGGGTTGAGTATTGATGTTTGAGGTCTGAGGATTGAGGATTGAGGATTGAGAATTGAGGACAGAGGATTGAGGATTGAAGATTGAGGATTGGGTGTTGAGGATTGAAGAATGAGGATTGAGGATTGAGGATTGAGGATTGAGGATTGAAGATTGAGTATTGAGGATTTAATATTGAGGATTGATGTATGAGGGTTGTGTGTTGAATATTGAGGATTGAGGATTGAGGATTGAGGATTGAGGATTGAGGATTGAAGATTGAGTATTGATGATTGAATATTGAGGATTGAGGATTGAGGTTTGAGGATTGAGGACGAGGACTGGCGGTTGAGGATTGAGGTTTGAGGATCGAGTGTTGAGGTTTGAGAGTTGAGGATTGAGGATTGAAGATTGAGAATTGAGGATTGAAGATTGAGGATTGAGGATTGAGGATTGAGGATTGACGCTTGAGGATTGAGGGTTGAGGATGGAGGATTGAGGATTGAGGATTGCAGACTGAGTATTGAGGATTGACGATGGGAGGATTGAGGATTGAGGATAGAATATTGAGAATTGGGGACTGAGGATTCAAGACTGAGGATCGAAGATTGAGAATTGAGTATTGAAGATTGATAATTGAGGATTGAGGATTGAACATTGAGGACTGGGGATTCAGGATTGAAGATTGAGTATTGAGGATAGAAGATTGCGGATTGAGGATTGTCGATTAAGGATTGAGGATGAGGTCTGAGGGTTGAGGATTGCGGTTTGAGGACTGAGGACTGAGGATAGAGGATTGAGAGTTGAGGATTGAGGATTGAGGATTGAAGATTGAGGATTGGGTATTGAGGATCGAAGAATGAGGATTGAGGATTGAGGATTGAGGATTGAGGACTGAATATTGAGTATTGAGGATTGAAGATTGACTATTGAGGATTGCAAATTGAGGATTGAGGATTGAGGATTGAGGATTGAAGGTTGAATATTGATGAATGAAGATTGAGGATTGAGGATTGAATGTCGTGGATTGAGGACGAGGACTGAGGGTCGAGTATTGATACTTGAGGCCTGAGGATTGAGGATTGAGGATTGGGTATTGAGGATTGAAGAATGACGATTGAGGATTGAGGACAGAGGATTGAGGATTGAGGATTGAGGATTGAGGATTGAGGATTGAGGATAGAGGATTGAAGATTGAGTATTGAGGATTGAAGGTTGAGGATTCAGGATTGAGGTTTGAGGACTGAGGATTGAGGATTGAGGATTGAGGATAGAGGATTGAGGATTGAGGATTGAAGACTGAGGATCGGGTATTGAGGATTGAACATTGAGGATTGAGTATTGGGGGTTGTGGATTGAGGACGAGGACTGAGGGTTGAGTATTGATGTTTGAGGTCTGAGGATTGAGGGTTGAGGATTGAGAATTGAGGATTGAGGATTGAAGATTGAGGATTGGGTACTGAGGATTGAAGAATCAGGATTGAGTATTGAGTATTGAGGATTGAGCATTGAGGATTGAGGATTGAAGATTGAGGATTAGGTATTGAGGATTGAAGAATGAGGATTGAGTATTGAGTATTGAGGATTGAGGATTGAAGATTGAGTATTGAGGATTGAAGATTGACGATTGAGGATTGAGGATTGAGGATTGAGGATTGAGGATTGAGGATTGAGGATTGAAGATTGAGTATTGGGTATTGAAGGTTGAGGATTGAGGATTGAGGATTGTGGATTGAGGATTGAAGATTGAGTACTGAGGATTGAAGATTAAGATTGAGGATTGAGGATTGCGTATTGAGGATAGAACATTGAGGATTGAAGATTGAGTATTGAGGATTGAGGATTGAGGATTGAAGATTGAATATTGATGATTGAAGATTGAGGATCGAGGATTGAGTGTTGTGGATAGAGGACGAGGACTGAGGGTTGAGTATTGATGTTTGAGGTCTGAGGATTGAGGATTGAGGATTGAGAATTGAGGATAGAGGATTGAGGATTGAAGATTGAGGATTGGGTGTTGAGGATTGAAGAATGAGGATTGAGGATTGAGGATTGAGGATGGAGGATTGAAGATTGAGTATTGATGATTTAATATTGAGGATTGAGGACTGAGGATTGAGCATTGAGGATTGAGGATTGCGGATAGAAGATTGAGGATTGGGTATTGCGGATTGAACATTGAGGATTGAGGATTGAGGATTGAGGATTGAGGACCGAAGATTGAATATTGATGATTGAATATTGAGGATTGAGGATTGATGGTTGTGGATTGAGGACGAGGATTGAGGGTTGAGTATTGCTGTTTGAGGTCTGAGGATTGAGGATTGAGGATTGAGAATTGAGGATTGAGGATTGCGGATTGAAGATTGAGAATTGGGTATTCAGGATTGAAGATTGAGGATTGAGGATTGAGGATTGAGTATTGAGGATTGAAGACTGAGTGTTGAGGGTTGAGTAATGAGAATTGATGTTTGTGGATAGAGATTTGAAGTTTGCAGATTGAGTATTGAGTATTGAAAACTGTGAATTGATGATATTCTCTTGAGGATTGAGGATTGACAACTGATTGTTGAGGACTGAGGGCTGAAGGTTGAGGATTAAGGATTGAGGATTCAGGATTGTGGATTGAGGATTGAGGATTGAGAATTGAAGATTGAGGATTGAGTATTGGGGGTTGTGGATTGAGCACGAGGACTGAGGGTTGAGTATTGATGTTTGAGGTCTGAGGATTGAGGGTTGACGATTGAGAATTGAGGATTGAGGATTGAAGATTGAGGATTGGGTACTGAGGATTGAAGAATGAGGATTGAGTATTGAGTATTGAGGATTGAGGATTGAGGATTGAGGATTGAAGATTGAGGATTAGGTATTGAGGATTGAAGAATGAGGATTGAGTATTGAGTATTGAGGATTGAGGATTGAACATTGAGTATTGAGGATTGAAGATTGACGATTGAGGATTGAGGATTGAGGTTTGAGGAATGAGGATTGAGGATTGAGGATTGAAGATTGAGTATTGGGTATTGAAGATTGAGGATTGAGGGTTGAGGATTGTGGATTGAGGATTGAAGATTGAGTACTGAGGATTGAAGATTAAGATTGAGGATTGAGGATTGAGGATTGAGGATTGAGGATTGAGGAGTGAAGATTGAGTATTGAGGATTGAAGATTGAGGATTGAGGATTGAGGATTGAGGATTGAGGATTGAAGATTGAGTATTGAGGATTGAAGATTGAGGATTGAAGCCTGACGATTGAGGATTGAGGATTGAGGATTGAGGATTGAGGATGGAGGATTGAAGATTGAGTATTGAGGATTGAAGATTGAGGATCGAGGATTGAGGATTGAGGATTGAGGATAGAGGATTGAAGATTGAGTACTGAGGATTGAAGATTAAGATTGAGGATTGAGGATTGAGGATTGAGGATTGAGGATTGAGGATTCAAGATTGAGTATTGAGGATTGAAGATTGAGGATTGAGGATTGAGGATTGAGGATTGAGGATTGGAGATTGAGTACTGAGGATTGAAGATTGAGATTGACGATTGAGGATTGAGGATTGAGGATTGAGGATTGAGGATTGAGGATTGAAGATTGAGGATTGCGTATTGAGGATAGAACATTGAGGATTGAGGATTGAGTATTGAGGATTGAGGATTGAGGATTGAAGATTGAATATTGATGATTGAAGATTGAGGATCGAGGATTGAGGGTTGTGGATTGAGGACGAGGACTGAGGGTTGAGTATTGCTGTTTGAGGTCTGAGGATTGAGGATTGAGGATTGAGAATTGAGGATTGAGGATTGAGGATTGAAGATTGAGAATTGGGTATTCAGGATTGAAGAATGAGGATTGAGGATTGAGGATTGAGTATTAAGGATTGAAGACTGAGTGTTGAGGGTTGAGTGATGAGAATTGATGTTTGTGAATAGAGATTTGAAAATTGCAGGTTGAGTATTGAGTATTGAAAACTGTGAATTGATGATATTCTCTTGAGGATTCAGGATTGACAACTGATTGTTGAGGACTGAGGGCTGAAGGTTGAGGATTCAGGATTGAGGATTCAGGATTGTGGATTGAGGATTGAGGATTGAGAATTGAAGATTGAGGATTGAGTATTGGGGGTTGTGGATTGAGGACGAGGACTGAGGGTTGAGTATTGATGTTTGACGTCTGAGGATTGAGGGTTGAAGATTGAGAATTGAGGATTGAGGATTGAAGATTGAGGATTGGGTACTGAGGATTGAAGAATGAGGATTGAGTATTGAGTATTGAGGATTGAGGATTGAGGATTGAGGATTGAAGATTGAGGATTAGGTATTGAGGATTGAGAATGAGGATTGAGTATTGAGTATTGAGGATTGAGGATTGAAGATTGAGTATTGAGGATTGAAGATTGACGATTGAGGATTGAGGATTGAGGACTGAGGATTGAGGATTGAGGATTGAGGATTCAAGATTGAGTATTGGGTATTGAAGATGGAGGATTGAGGATTGAGGATTGTGGATTGAGGATTGAGGATTGAGGATGGAGGATTGAAGATTGAGAATTGAGGATTGAAGATTGAGGATCGAGGATTGAGGATTGAGGATTGAGGATAGAGGATTGAAGAATGAGGATTGAGGATTGAGGATTGAGGATTGAGGATTGAAGACTGAGTATTGAGGATTGAAAATTGAGGATTGAGGAGTGAGTATTGAAGATTGAGGATTTGGGACTGAGGATTGAAGATTGGGGTTTGAGGATTGAGGATTGAGGATTGAGGATTGAGGGTTGAGGATTGAAGATTAAGATTGAGGATTGAGGATTGAGGATTGAGGATTGAGGATTGAGGATTGAGGATTGAGGATTGAAGATTGAGGATTGGGTATTGAGGATTGAAGAATGAGGATTGAGGATTGAGGATTGAGGATTGAGGATTGAAGATTGAGTATTGGGGATTGAAGGTTGACGATTGAGGATTGAGGATTGAGGATTGAGGATTGAGGATTGAAGATTGAGTATTGAGGATTGAAGATTGAGGATTGTGGATTGAGGATTGACGATTGAGGATTGAAGGTTGAGGATTGAGGATTGAGGATTGACGATTGAGGATTGGGTATTGAGGATTGAAGAATGAGGATTGAGTATTGAGTATTGAGGATTGAGGATTGAGGATTGAGGATTGAAGATTGAGTATTGATGATTGTATATTCAGGATTGAGGATTGAGGTTTGAGGATTAAGGACGAGGACTGACGGTTGAGGATTGAGGTTTGAGGATCGAGTGTTGAGGATTGAGAGTTGAGGATTGAGGAATGAAGATTGAGAATTGAGGATTGAAGATTGAGGATTGAGGATTGAGGATTGAGGATTGACGCTTGAGGATTGAGGGTTGAGGATGGAGGATTGAGGATTGATGATTGCAGACTCAGTATTGAGGATTGACGATGGGAGGATTGAGGATTGAGGATAGAAGATTGAGAATTGGGGACTGAGGATTCAAGATTGAGGATCGAAGATTGAGAATTGAGGATTGAAGATTGATAATTGAGGATTGAGGATTGAACATTGAGGACTGAGGATTCAGGATTGAAGATTGAGTATTGAGGATAGAAGATTGAGGATTGAGGATTGTCGATTAAGGATTGAGGATGAGGGCTGAGGGTTGAGGATTGAGGTTTGAGGACTGAGGACTGAGGATTGAGGATTGAGAATTGAGGATTGAGGATTGAGGATTGAAGATTGAGGATTGGGTATTGAGGATTGAAGAATGAGGATTGAGGATTGAGGATTGAGGATTGAGGATTGAAGATTGAGTATTGAGAATTGAAGCCTGACGATTGAGGATTGAGGATTGAGGATTGAGGATTGAGGATGGAGGATTGAAGATTGAGTATTGAGGATTGAAGATTGAGGATCGAGTATTGAGGATTGAGGATTGAGGGTTGAGGATTGAAGAATGAGGATTGAGGATTGAGGATTGAAGACTGAGTATTGAGGATAGAAGATTGAGGATTGAGGTGTGAGTATTGAAGAATGAGGATTTGGGAATAGGGATTGAAGATTGGGGTTTGAGGATTGAGGATTGAGGATTGAGGATTGAGGATTGAGGATTCAGGATTGAAGATTGAGGATTGGGTATTGAGGATTGAAGAATGAGGATTGAGGATTGAGGATTGAGGATTGAGGATTGAAGATTGAGTATTGAGGATTGAAGATTGATGATTGAGGATTGAGGATTGAGGATTGAGGATTGAGGATTGAGGATTCAGGATTGAAGATTGAGTATTGAGGCTAGAAGATTGAGGATTGAGGATTGTCGATTAAGGATTGAGGATGAGGGCTGAGGGTTGAGGATTGAGGATTGAGGATTGAAGGTTGAGGATTGGGTATTGAGGATTGAAGAATGAGGATTGAGGATTGAGGATTGAGGATTGAGGATTGAGGATTGAGGATTGATGATTGAAGATTGAGGATTGAGGATTGAGGATTGAGGATTGAGGATTGAAGATTGAGGATTGGGTATTGAGAATTGAAGAATGAGGACTGAGTATTGAGTATTGAGGATTGAGGATTGAAGATTGAGTATTGAGGATTGAAGATTGACGATTGAGGATTGAGGATTGAGGATTGAGGATTGACTATGAGGGCTGATGGTTGAGGATTGAGGTTTGAGGACTGAGGACTGAGGATTGAGGATTGAGAATTGAGGATTGAGGATTGAGGATTGAAGATTGAGGATTGGGTACTGAGGATCGAAGACTGAGGATTGAGGATTGAGGATTGAGGATTGAGGATTGAAGAATGAGGATTGAGGATTGAGGATTGAGTATTGAGGATTGAAGATTGAGTATTGAGGATTGAATATTCAGGATTGAGGATTGAGGATTGAGCATTGAGGATTGAGGATTGAGGATTGAGGATTGAGGATTGAAGATTGAGGATTGCGTATTGAGGATAGAACATTGAGGATTGAGGATTGAGTATTGAGGATTGAGGATTGAGGATTGAAGATTGAATATTGATGATTGAAGATTGAGGATCGAGGATTGAGGGTTGTGGATTGAGGACGAGGACTGAGGGTTGAGTATTGATGTTTGAGGTCTGAGGATTGAGGATTGAGGATTGAGAATTGAGGATTGAGGATTGAGGATTGAAGATTGAGGATTGGGTGTTGAGGATTGAAGAATGAGGATTGAGGATTGAGGATTGAGGATTGAGGATTGAAGATTGAGTATTGAGGATTGAATATTCAGGATTGAGGATTGAGGATTGAGCATTGAGGATTGAGGATTGCGGATAGAAGATTGAGGATTGGGTATTGCGGATTGAACATTGAGGATTGAGGATTGAGGATTGAGGATTGAGGACTGAAGATTGAATATTGATGATTGAATATTGAGGATTGAGTATTGATGGTTGTGGATTGAGGACGAGGACTGAGGGTTGAGTATTGCTGTTTGAGGTCTGAGGATTGAGGATTGAGGATCGAGAATTGAGGATTGAGGATTGAGGATTGAAGATTGAGAATTGGGTATTCAGGATTGAAGAATGAGGATTGAGGATTGAGAATTGAGTATTGAGGATTGAAGACTGAGTGTTGAGGGTTGAGTGATGAGAATTGATGTTTGTGGATAGAGATTTGAAGATTGCAGATTGAGTATTGAGTATTGAAAACTGTGAATTGATGATATTCTCTTGAGGATTGAGGATTGACAACTGATTGCTGAGGACTGAGTGCTGGAGGTTGAGGATTCAGGATTGAGGATTCAGGATTGAGGACTGAGGATTGAGGATTGAGGATTGATGATTGAGTATTGAGGATTGAAGATTGAGGATTGAGGATTGAGGATTGAGGATTGAGGATTGAAGATTGAGGATTGGGGGACTGAGTGTTGAGGGTTGAGTGATGAGAATTGATGTTTGTGGATAGAGATTCAAAGATAGCAGATTGAGTATTGAGTATCGAAAACTGTGAATTGATGATATTCTATTGAGGATTGAGAATTGACAACTGATTTTTGAGCACTGAGGTCTGAAGATTGAGGATTCAGGATTGAGGATTCAGGATTGAGGTTTGAGTAGTGAGGATTGAGGATTGAGGATTGAGGATTGAGGATTGAGGATTGAGGATTGAGGATTGAAGATTGAGGATTGGGTATTGCTGACTGAACATTGAGGATTGAGGATTGAGGATTGAGTATTGAGGATTGAGGACTGAAGATTGAATATTGATGATTGAAGATTGAGGATTGAGGATTGAGGATTGAGGATTGACTATGAGGGCTGATGGTTGAGGATTGAGGTTTGAGGACTGAGGACTGAGGATTGAGGATTGAGAATTGAGGATTGAGGATTGAGGATTGAAGATTGAGGATTGGGTACTGAGGATCGAACACTGAGGATTGAGGATTGAGGATTGAGGATTGAGGATTGAAGATTGAGGATTGAGGATTGAGGATTGAGGATTGAAGATTGAGTATTGAGGATTGAAGATTGAGGATTGAGGATTGAGGATTGATGATTGAGTATTGAGGATTGAAGATTGAGGATTGAGGATTGAGGGTTGAGGACTGAGGATTGATGATTGTGGATTGATGATTGAGTATTGAGGATTGAAGATTGAGGATTGAGGATTGAGGATTAAGGATTGAGTGTTGAGGATTGAGAATTGAAGATTGAGGGTTGAAGATTTTGTATTCAGGATTGAAGATTGAGGATTGAGGATTGAGGATTGAGGATTGACGATGAGGGCTGAGGGTTAAGGATTGAGGTTTGAGGACCGAGGACTGAGGATTGAGGATTGAGAATTGAGGATTGAGGATTGAGGATTGAAGATTGAGGATTGGGTATTGAGGATTGAAGAATGAGGATTGAGGATTGAGGATTGAGGATTGAGGATTGAAGATTGAGTATTGAGCATTGAAGCCTGACGATTGAGGATTGAGGATTGAGGATTGAGGATTGAGGATGGAGGATTGAAGATTGAGTATTGAGGATTGAAGATTGAGGATCGAGGATTGAGGATTGAGGATTGAGGATAGAGGATTGAAGATTGAGTACTGAGGATTGAAGATTAAGATTGAGGATTGAGGATTGAGGATTGAGGATTGAGGATTGAGGATTCAAGATTGAGTATTGAGGATTGAAGATTGAGGATTGAGGATTGAGGATTGAGGAGTGAGGATTGGAGATTGAGTACTGAGGATTGAAGATTGAGATTGACGATTGAGGATTGAGGATTGAGGATTGAGGATTGAGGATTGAGGATTGAGCATTGAGGATTGCGTATTGAGGATAGAACATTGAGGATTGAGGATTGAGTATTGAGGATTGAGGATTGAGGATTGAAGATTGAATATTGATGATTGAAGATTGAGGATCGAGGATTGAGGGTTGTGGATTGAGGACGAGGACTGAGGGTTGAGTATTGCTGTTTGAGGTCTGAGGATTGAGGATTGAGGATTGAGAATTGAGGATTGAGGATTGAGGATTGAAGATTGAGAATTGGGTATTCAGGATTGAAGAATGAGGATTGAGGATTGAGGATTGAGTATTAAGGATTGAAGACTGAGTGTTGAGGGTTGAGTGATGAGAATTGATGTTTGTGAATAGAGATTTGAAAATTGCAGGTTGAGTATTGAGTATTGAAAACTGTGAATTGATGATATTCTCTTGAGGATTGAGGATTGACAACTGATTGTTGAGGACTGAGGGCTGAAGGTTGAGGATTCAGGATTGAGGATTCAGGATTGTGGATTGAGGATTGAGGATTGAGAATTGAAGATTGAGGATTGAGTATTGGGGGTTGTGGATTGAGGACGAGGACTGAGGGTTGAGTATTGATGTTTGACGTCTGAGGATTGAGGGTTGAAGATTGAGAATTGAGGATTGAGGATTGAAGATTGAGGATTGGGTACTGAGGATTGAAGAATGAGGATTGAGTATTGAGTATTGAGGATTGAGGATTGAGGATTGAGGATTGAAGATTGAGGATTAGGTATTGAGGATTGAGAATGAGGATTGAGTATTGAGTATTGAGGATTGAGGATTGAAGATTGAGTATTGAGGATTGAAGATTGACGATTGAGGATTGAGGATTGAGGACTGAGGATTGAGGATTGAGGATTGAGGATTGAAGATTGAGTATTGGGTATTGAAGATGGAGGATTGAGGATTGAGGATTGTGGATTGAGGATTGAGGATTGAGGATGGAGGATTGAAGATTGAGAATTGAGGATTGAAGATTGAGGATCGAGGATTGAGGATTGAGGATTGAGGATAGAGGATTGAAGAATGAGGATTAAGGATTGAGGATTGAGGATTGAGGATTGAAGACTGAGTATTGAGGATTGAAAATTGAGGATTGAGGAGTGAGTATTGAAGATTGAGGATTTGGGACTGAGGATTGAAGATTGGGGTTTGAGGATTGAGGATTGAGGATTGAGGATTGAGGGTTAAGGATTGAAGATTAAGATTGAGGATTGAGGATTGAGGATTGAGGATTGAGGATTGAGGATTGAGGATTGAGGATTGAAGACTGAGGATTGCGTATTGAGGATAGAACATTGAGGATTGAGTATTGAGTATTGAGGATTGAGGATTGAGGATTCAAGATTGAATATTGATGATTGAAGATTGAGGATCGAGGATTGAGGGTTGTGGAATGAGGACGAGGACTGAGGGTTGAGTATTGATGTTTGAGGTCTGAGGATTGAGGATTGAGGATTGAGGATTGAGGATTGAGGATTGAGGATTGAGGATTGAAGATTGAGGATTGGGTATTGAGGATTGAAGAATGAGGATTGAGGATTGAGGATTGAGGATTGAGGATTGAAGATTGAGTATTGGGGATTGAAGGTTGACGATTGAGGATTGAGGATTGAGGATTGAGGATTGAGGATTGAAGATTGAGTATTGAGGATTGAAGATTGAGGATTGTGGATTGAGGATTGACGATTGAGGATTGAAGGTTGAGGATTGAGGATTGAGGATTGACGATTGAGGATTGGGTATTGAGGATTGAAGAATGAGGATTGAGTATTGAGTATTGAGGATTGAGGATTGAGGATTGAGGATTGAAGATTGAGTATTGATGATTGAATATTGAGGATTGAGGATTGAGGTTTGAGGATTAAGGACGAGGACTGACGGTTGAGGATTGAGGTTTGAGGATCGAGTGTTGAGGATTGAGAGTTGAGGATTGAGGAATGAAGATTGAGAATTGAGGATTGAAGATTGAGGATTGAGGATTGAGGATTGAGGATTGACGCTTGAGGATTGAGGGTTGAGGATGGAGGATTGAGGATTGATGATTGCAGACTCAGTATTGAGGATTGACGATGGGAGGATTGAGGATTGAGGATAGAAGATTGAGAATTGGGGACTGAGGATTCAAGATTGAGGATCGAAGATTGAGAATTGAGGATTGAAGATTGATAATTGAGGATTGAGGATTGAACATTGAGGACTGAGGATTCAGGATTGAAGATTGAGTATTGAGGATAGAAGATTGAGGATTGAGGATTGTCGATTAAGGATTGAGGATGAGGGCTGAGGGTTGAGGATTGAGGTTTGAGGACTGAGGACTGAGGATTGAGGATTGAGAATTGAGGATTGAGGATTGAGGATTGAAGATTGAGGATTGGGTATTGAGGATTGAAGAATGAGGATTGAGGATTGAGGATTGAGGATTGAGGATTGAAGATTGAGTATTGAGAATTGAAGCCTGACGATTGAGGATTGAGGATTGAGGATTGAGGATTGAAGATTGGGGTTTGAAGATTGAGTATTGAGGATTGAAGATTGACGATTGAGGATTGAGGATTGAGGATTGAGGATTGAGAATTGAAGAATGAGGATTGAAGATTGAGTATTGGGGATTGAAGATTGAGGATTGAGGATTGAGGATTGAGGATTGAGGATTGAAGATTGCGTACTGAGGATTGAAGATTAAGATTGAGGATTGAGGATTGAGGATTCAAGATGAAGTATTGAGGATTGAAGATTGAGGATTGAGGATTGAGGATTGAGGATTGAGGATTGGAGATTGAGTACTGAGGATTGAAGATTAAGATTGACGATTGAGGATTGAGGATTGAGGATTGAGGATTGAGGATTGAAGATTGAGGATTGCGTATTGAGGATAGAACATTGAGGATTGAGGATTGAGTATTGAGGATTGAGGATTGAGGATTGAAGATTGAATATTGATGATTGAAGATTGAGGATCGAGGATTGAGGGTTGTGGATTGAGGACGAGGACTGAGGGTTGAGTATTGATGTTTGAGGTCTGAGGATTGAGGATTGAGGATTGAGAATTGAGGATTGAGGATTGAGGATTGAAGATTGAGGATTGGGTGTTGAGGATTGAAGAATGAGGATTGAGGATTGAGGATTGAGGATTGAGGATTGAAGATTGAGTATTGAGGATTGAATACTCAGGATTGAGGATTGAGGATTGAGCATTGAGGATTGAGGATTGCGGATAGAAGATTGAGGATTGGGTATTGCAGATTGAACATTGAGGATTGAGGATTGAGGATTGAGGATTGAGGACTGAAGATTGAATATTGATGATTGAATATTGAGGATTGAGTATTGATGGTTGTGGATTGAGGACGAGGACTGAGGGTTGAGTATTGCTGTTTGAGGTCTGAGGATTGAGGATTGAGGATCGAGAATTGAGGATTGAGGATTGAGGATTGAAGATTGAGAATTGGGTATTCAGGATTGAAGAATGAGGATTGAGGATTGAGGATTGAGTATTGAGGATTGAAGACTGAGTGTTGAGGGTTGAGTGATGAGAATTGATGTTTGTGGATAGAGATTTGAAGATTGCAGATTGAGTATTGAGTATTGAAAACTGTGAATTGATGATATTCTCTTGAGGATTGAGGATTGACAACTGATTGCTGAGGACTGAGTGCTGGAGGTTGAGGATTCAGGATTGAGGATTCAGGATTGAGGACTGAGGATTGAGGATTGAGGATTGATGATTGAGTATTGAGGATTGAAGATTGAGGATTGAGGATTGAGGATTGAGGATTGAGGATTGAAGATTGAGGATTGGGGGACTGAGTGTTGAGGGTTGAGTGATGAGAATTGATGTTTGTGGATAGAGATTCAAAGATAGCAGATTGAGTATTGAGTATTGAAAACTGTGAATTGATGATATTCTATTGAGGATTGAGAATTGACAACTGATTTTTGAGCACTGAGGTCTGAAGATTGAGGATTCAGGATTGAGGATTCAGGATTGAGGTTTGAGTACTGAGGATTGAGGATTGAGGATTGAGGATTGAGGATTGAGGATTGAGGATTGAGGATTGAAGATTGAGGATTGGGTATTGCTGACTGAACATTGAGGATTGAGGATTGAGGATTGAGTATTGAGGATTGAGGACTGAAGATTGAATATTGATGATTGAAGATTGAGGATTGAGGATTGAGGATTGAGGATTGACTATGAGGGCTGATGGTTGAGGATTGAGGTTTGAGGACTGAGGACTGAGGATTGAGGATTGAGAATTGAGGATTGAGGATTGAGGATTGAAGATTGAGGATTGGGTACTGAGGATCGAAGACTGAGGATTGAGGATTGAGGATTGAGGATTGAGGATTGAAGATTGAGGATTGAGGATTGAGGACTGAGGATTGAAGATTGAGTATTGAGGATTGAAGATTGAGGATTGAGGATTGAGGATTGATGATTGAGTATTGAGGATTGAAGATTGAGGATTGAGGATTGAGGGTTGAGGACTGAGGATTGATGATTGTGGATTGATGATTGAGTATTGAGGATTGAAGATTGAGGATTGAGGATTGAGGATTAAGGATTGAGTGTTGAGGATTGAGAATTGAAGATTGAGGGTTGAAGATTTTGTATTCAGGATTGAAGATTGAGGATTGAGGATTGAGGATTGAGGATTGACGATGAGGGCTGAGGGTTAAGGATTGAGGTTTGAGGACCGAGGACTGAGGATTGAGGATTGAGGATTGAGGATTGAGGATTGAGGATTGAGGATGGAGGATTGAAGATTGAGTATTGAGGATTGAAGATTGAGGATCGAGGATTGAGGATTGAGGATTGAGGATAGAGGATTGAAGATTGAGTACTGAGGATTGAAGATTAAGATTGAGGATTGAGGATTGATGATTGAGGATTGAGGATTGAGGATTCAAGATTGAGTATTGAGGATTGAAGATTGAGGATTGAGGATTGAGGATTGAGGAGTGAGGATTGGAGATTGAGTACTGAGGATTGAAGATTGAGATTGACGATTGAGGATTGAGGATTGAGGATTGAGGATTGAGGATTGAGGATTGAACATTGAGGATTGCGTATTGAGGATAGAACATTGAGGATTGAGGATTGAGTATTGAGGATTGAGGATTGAGGATTGAAGATTGAATATTGATGATTGAAGATTGAGGATCGAGGATTGAGGGTTGTGGATTGAGGACGAGGACTGAGGGTTGAGTATTGCTGTTTGAGGTCTGAGGATTGAGGATTGAGGATTGAGAATTGAGGATTGAGGATTGAGGATTGAAGATTGAGAATTGGGTATTCAGGATTGAAGAATGAGGATTGAGGATTGAGGATTGAGTATTAAGGATTGAAGACTGAGTGTTGAGGGTTGAGTGATGAGAATTGATGTTTGTGAATAGAGATTTGAAAATTGCAGGTTGAGTATTGAGTATTGAAAACTGTGAATTGATGATATTCTCTTGAGGATTGAGGATTGACAACTGATTGTTGAGGACTGAGGGCTGAAGGTTGAGGATTCAGGATTGAGGATTCAGGATTGTGGATTGAGGATTGAGGATTGAGAATTGAAGATTGAGGATTGAGTATTGGGGGTTGTGGATTGAGGACGAGGACTGAGGGTTGAGTATTGATGTTTGACGTCTGAGGATTGAGGGTTGAAGATTGAGAATTGAGGATTGAGGATTGAAGATTGAGGATTGGGTACTGAGGATTGAAGAATGAGGATTGAGTATTGAGTATTGAGGATTGAGGATTGAGGATTGAGGATTGAAGATTGAGGATTAGGTATTGAGGATTGAGAATGAGGATTGAGTATTGAGTATTGAGGATTGAGGATTGAAGATTGAGTATTGAGGATTGAAGATTGACGATTGAGGATTGAGGATTGAGGACTGAGGATTGAGGATTGAGGATTGAGGATTGAAGATTGAGTATTGGGTATTGAAGATGGAGGATTGAGGATTGAGGATTGTGGATTGAGGATTGAGGATTGAGGATGGAGGATTGAAGATTGAGAATTGAGGATTGAAGATTGAGGATCGAGGATTGAGGATTGAGGATTGAGGATAGAGGTTTGAAGAATGAGGATTAAGGATTGAGGATTGAGGATTGAGGATTGAAGACTGAGTATTGAGGATTGAAAATTGAGGATTGAGGAGTGAGTATTGAAGATTGAGGATTTGGGACTGAGGATTGAAGATTGGGGTTTGAGGATTGAGGATTGAGGATTGAGGATTGAGGATTGAGGGTTAAGGATTGAAGATTAAGATTGAGGATTGAGGATTGAGGATTGAGGATTGAGGATTGAGGATTGAGGATTGAGGATTGAAGATTGAGGATTGCGTATTGAGGATAGAACATTGAGGATTGAGTATTGAGTATTGAGGATTGAGGATTGAGGATTCAAGATTGAATATTGATGATTGAAGATTGAGGATCGAGGATTGAGGGTTGTGGAATGAGGACGAGGACTGAGGGTTGAGTATTGATGTTTGAGGTCTGAGGATTGAGGATTGAGGATTGAGGATTGAGGATTGAGGATTGAGGATTGAGGATTGAAGATTGAGGATTGGGTATTGAGGATTGAAGAATGAGGATTGAGGATTGAGGATTGAGGATTGAGGATTGAAGATTGAGTATTGGGGATTGAAGGTTGACGATTGAGGATTGAGGATTGAGGATTGAGGATTGAGGATTGAAGATTGAGTATTGAGGATTGAAGATTGAGGATTGTGGATTGAGGATTGACGATTGAGGATTGAAGGTTGAGGATTGAGGATTGAGGATTGACGATTGAGGATTGGGTATTGAGGATTGAAGAATGAGGATTGAGTATTGAGTATTGAGGATTGAGGATTGAGGATTGAGGATTGAAGATTGAGTATTGATGATTGAATATTGAGGATTGAGGATTGAGGTTTGAGGATTAAGGACGAGGACTGACGGTTGAGGATTGAGGTTTGAGGATCGAGTGTTGAGGATTGAGAGTTGAGGATTGAGGAATGAAGATTGAGAATTGAGGATTGAAGATTGAGGATCGAGGATTGAGGATTGAGGATTGACGCTTGAGGATTGAGGGTTGAGGATGGAGGATTGAGGATTGATGATTGCAGACTCAGTATTGAGGATTGACGATGGGAGGATTGAGGATTGAGGATAGAAGATTGAGAATTGGGGCCTGAGGATTCAAGATTGAGGATCGAAGATTGAGAATTGAGGATTGAAGATTGATAATTGAGGATTGAGGATTGAACATTGAGGACTGAGGATTCAGGATTGAAGATTGAGTATTGAGGATAGAAGATTGAGGATTGAGGATTGTCGATTAAGGATTGAGGATGAGGGCTGAGGGTTGAGGATTGAGGTTTGAGGACTGAGGACTGAGGATTGAGGATTGAGAATTGAGGATTGAGGATTGAAGATTGAAGATTGAGGATTGGGTATTGAGGATTGAAGAATGAGGATTGAGGATTGAGGATTGAGGATTGAGGATTGAAGATTGAGTATTGAGAATTGAAGCCTGACGATTGAGGATTGAGGATTGAGGATTGAGGATTGAGGATGGAGGATTGAAGATTGAGTATTGAGGATTGAAGATTGAGGATCGAGTATTGAGGATTGAGGATTGAGGATTGAGAATTGAAGAATGAGGATTCAGGATTGAGGATTGAAGACTGAGTATTGAGGATAGAAGATTGAGGATTGAGGTGTGAGTATTGAAGAATGAGGATTTGGGAATAGGGATTGAAGATTGGGGTTTGAGGATTGAGGATTGAGGATTGAGTATTGAGGATTGAGGATTCAGGATTGAAGATTGAGGATTGGGTATTGAGGATTGAAGAATGAGGATTGAGGATTGAGGATTGAGGATTGAGGATTGAAGATTGAGTATTGAGGATTGAAGATTGATGATTGAGGATTGAGGATTGAGGATTGAGGATTGAGGATTGTGGATTCAGGATTGAGGTTTGAGGACTGAGGAATGAGGATTGAGGATTGAAGATTGAGTACTGAGGATTGAAGATTAAGATTGAGGATTGAGGATTGAGGATTGAGGATTGAGGATTGAGGATTGAAGATTGAGGATTGCGTATTCAGAATAGAACATTGAGGATTGAGGATTTAGTATTGAGGGCTGAGGATTGAGGATTGAAGATTGAATATTGATGATTGAGATTGAGGATCGAGGATTGAGGGTTGTGGGTTGAGAACGAGGACTGAGTGTTGAGTATTGATGTTTGAGGTCTGAGGATTGAGGATTGAGGATTGAGGATTGAAGATTGAGGATTGGGTATTGAGGATTGAAGAATGAGGATTGAGGATTGAGGGTTGAGGATTGAGGATTGAAGATTGAGTATTGAGGATTGAAGGTTGACGATTGAGGATTGAGGATTAAGGATTGAGGATTGAGGATTGAGGATTGAGGATTGAAGATTGAGTATTGGGGATTGAAGATTGAGGATTGAGGACTGAGGATTGAGGATTGAGGATTGAAGATTGCGTACTGAGGATTGAAGATTAAGATTGAGGATTGAGGATTGAGGATTCAAGATGAAGTATTGAGGATTGAAGATTGAGGATTCAGGATTGAGGATTGAGGATTGAGGATTGGAGATTGAGTACTGAGGATTGAAGATTAAGATTGACGATTGAGGATTGAGGATTGAGGATTGAGGATTGAGGATTGAAGATTGAGGATTGCGTATTGAGGATAGAACATTGAGGATTGAGGATTGAGGATTGAGGATTGAAGATTGAGGATTGGGTATTGAGAATTGAAGAATGAGGACTGAGTATTGAGGATTGAGGATTGAAGATTGAGGATTGAGGATTGAAGATTGAGGATTGGGTGTTGAGGATTGAAGAATGAGGATTGAGGATTGAGGATTGAGGATTGAGGATTGAAGATTGAGTATTGAGGATTGAATATTCAGGATTGAGGATTGAGGATTGAGCATTGAGGATTGAGGATTGCGGATAGAAGATTGAGGATTGGGTATTGCGGATTGAACATTGAGGATTGAGGATTGAGGATTGAGGATTGAGGACTGAAGATTGAATATTGATGATTGAATATTGAGGATTGAGTATTGATGGTTGTGGATTGAGGACGAGGACTGAGGGTTGAGTATTGCTGTTTGAGGTCTGAGGATTGAGGATTGAGGATCGAGAATTGAGGATTGAGGATTGAGGATTGTAGATTGAGAATTGGGTATTCAGGATTGAAGAATGAGGATTGAGGATTGAGGATTGAGTATTGAGGATTGAAGACTGAGTGTTGAGGGTTGAGTGATGAGAATTGATGTTTGTGGATAGAGATTTGAAGATTGCAGATTGAGTATTGAGTATTGAAAACTGTGAATTGATGATATTCTCTTGAGGATTGAGGATTGACAACTGATTGCTGAGGACTGAGTGCTGGAGGTTGAGGATTCAGGATTGAGGATTCAGGATTGAGGACTGAGGATTGAGGATTGAGGATTGATGATTGAGTATTGAGGATTGAAGATTGAGGATTGAGGATTGAGGATTGAGTATTGAGGATTGAAGATTGAGGATTGGGGGACTGAGTGTTGAGGGTTGAGTGATGAGAATTGATGTTTGTGGATAGAGATTCAAAGATAGCAGATTGAGTATTGAGTATTGAAAACTGTGAATTGATGATATTCTATTGAGGATTGAGAATTGACAACTGATTTTTGAGCACTGAGGTCTGAAGATTGAGGATTCAGGATTGAGGATTCAGGATTGAGGTTTGAGTACTGAGGATTGAGGATTGAGGATTGAGGATTGAGGATTGAGGATTGAGGATTGAGGATTGAAGATTGAGGATTGGGTATTGCTGACTGAACATTGAGGATTGAGGATTGAGGATTGAGTATTGAGGATTGAGGACTGAAGATTGAATATTGATGATTGAAGATTGAGGATTGAGGATTGAGGATTGAGGATTGACTATGAGGGCTGATGGTTGAGGATTGAGGTTTGAGGACTGAGGACTGAGGATTGAGGATTGAGAATTGAGGATTGAGGATTGAGGATTGAAGATTGAGGATTGGGTACTGAGGATCGAAGACTGAGGATTGAGGATTGAGGATTGAGGATTGAGGATTGAAGATTGAGGATTGAGGATTGAGGATTGAGGATTGAAGATTGAGTATTGAGGATTGAAGATTGAGGATTGAGGATTGAGGATTGATGATTGAGTATTGAGGATTGAAGATTGAGGATTGAGGATTGAGGGTTGAGGACTGAGGATTGATGATTGTGGATTGATGATTGAGTATTGAGGATTGAAGATTGAGGATTGAGGATTGAGGATTAAGGATTGAGTGTTGAGGATTGAGAATTGAAGATTGAGGGTTGAAGATTTTGTATTCAGGATTGAAGATTGAGGATTGAGGATTGAGGATTGAGGATTGACGATGAGGGCTGAGGGTTAAGGATTGAGGTTTGAGGACCGAGGACTGAGGATTGAGGATTGAGAATTGAGGATTGAGGATTGAGGATTGAAGATTGAGGATTGGGTATTGAGGATTGAAGAATGAGGATTGAGGATTGAGGATTGAGGATTGAGGATTGAAGATTGAGTATTGAGCATTGAAGCCTGACGATTGAGGATTGAGGATTGAGGATTGAGGATTGAGGATGGAGGATTGAAGATTGAGTATTGAGGATTGAAGATTGAGGATCGAGGATTGAGGATTGAGGATTGAGGATAGAGGATTGAAGATTGAGTACTGAGGATTGAAGATTAAGATTGAGGATTGAGGATTGAGGATTGAGGATTGAGGATTGAGGATTCAAGATTGAGTATTGAGGATTGAAGATTGAGGATTGAGGATTGAGGATTGAGGATTGAGGATTGGAGATTGAGTACTGAGGATTGAAGATTGAGATTGACGATTGAGGATTGAGGATTGAGGATTGAGGATTGAGGATTGAGGATTGAACATTGAGGATTGCGTATTGAGGATAGAACATTGAGGATTGAGGATTGAGTATTGAGGATTGAGGATTGAGGATTGAAGATTGAATATTGATGATTGAAGATTGAGGATCGAGGATTGAGGGTTGTGGATTGAGGACGAGGACTGAGGGTTGAGTATTGCTGTTTGGGGTCTGAGGATTGAGGATTGAGGATTGAGAATTGAGGATTGAGGATTGAGGATTGAAGATTGAGAATTGGGTATTCAGGATTGAAGAATGAGGATTGAGGATTGAGGATTGAGTATTAAGGATTGAAGACTGAGTGTTGAGGGTTGAGTGATGAGAGTTGATGTTTGTGAATAGAGATTTGAAAATTGCAGGTTGAGTATTGAGTATTGAAAACTGTGTATTGATGATATTCTCTTGAGGATTGAGGATTGACAACTGATTGTTGAGGACTGAGGGCTGAAGGTTGAGGATTCAGGATTGAGGATTCAGGATTGTGGATTGAGGATTGAGGATTGAGAATTGAAGATTGAGGATTGAGTATTGGGGGTTGTGGATTGAGGACGAGGACTGAGGGTTGAGTATTGATGTTTGACGTCTGAGGATTGAGGGTTGAAGATTGAGAATTGAGGATTGAGGATTGAAGATTGAGGATTGGGTACTGAGGATTGAAGAATGAGGATTGAGTATTGAGTATTGAGGATTGAGGATTGAGGATTGAGGATTGAAGATTGAGGATTAGGTATTGAGGATTGAGAATGAGGATTGAGTATTGAGTATTGAGGATTGAGGATTGAAGATTGAGTATTGAGGATTGAAGATTGACGATTGAGGATTGAGGATTGAGGACTGAGGATTGAGGATTGAGGATTGAGGATTGAAGATTGAGTATTGGGTATTGAAGATGGAGGATTGAGGATTGAGGATTGTGGATTGAGGATTGAGGATTGAGGATGGAGGATTGAAGATTGAGAATTGAGGATTGAAGATTGAGGATCGAGGATTGAGGATTGAGGATTGAGGATAGAGGATTGAAGAATGAGGATTAAGGATTGAGGATTGAGGATTGAGGATTGAAGACTGAGTATTGAGGATTGAAAATTGAGGATTGAGGAGTGAGTATTGAAGATTGAGGATTTGGGACTGAGGATTGAAGATTGGGGTTTGAGGATTGAGGATTGAGGATTGAGGATTGAGGATTGAGGGTTAAGGATTGAAGATTAAGATTGAGGACTGAGGATTGAGGATTGAGGATTGAGGATTGAGGATTGAGGATTGAGGATTGAAGATTGAGGATTGCGTATTGAGGATAGAACATTGAGGATTGAGTATTGAGTATTGAGGATTGAGGATTGAGGATTCAAGATTGAATATTGATGATTGAAGATTGAGGATCGAGGATTGAGGGTTGTGGAATGAGGACGAGGACTGAGGGTTGAGTATTGATGTTTGAGGTCTGAGGATTGAGGATTGAGGATTGAGGATTGAGGATTGAGGATTGAGGATTGAGGATTGAAGATTGAGGATTGGGTATTGAGGATTGAAGAATGAGGATTGAGGATTGAGGATTGAGGATTGAGGATTGAAGATTGAGTATTGGGGATTGAAGGTTGACGATTGAGGATTGAGGATTGAGGATTGAGGATTGAGGATTGAAGATTGAGTATTGAGGATTGAAGATTGAGGATTGTGGATTGAGGATTGACGATTGAGGATTGAAGGTTGAGGATTGAGGATTGAGGATTGACGATTGAGGATTGGGTATTGAGGATTGAAGAATGAGGATTGAGTATTGAGTATTGAGGATTGAGGATTGAGGATTGAGGATTGAAGATTGAGTATTGATGATTGAATATTGAGGATTGAGGATTGAGGTTTGAGGATTAAGGACGAGGACTGACGGTTGAGGATTGAGGTTTGAGGATCGAGTGTTGAGGATTGAGAGTTGAGGATTGAGGAATGAAGATTGAGAATTGAGGATTGAAGATTGAGGATCGAGGATTGAGGATTGAGGATTGACGCTTGAGGATTGAGGGTTGAGGATGGAGGATTGAGGATTGATGATTGCAGACTCAGTATTGAGGATTGACGATGGGAGGATTGAGGATTGAGGATAGAAGATTGAGAATTGGGGCCTGAGGATTCAAGATTGAGGATCGAAGATTGAGAATTGAGGATTGAAGATTGAGTATTGAGGGTTGAAGATTGACGATTGAGGATTGAGGATTGAGGACTGAGGATTGAGGATTGAGGATTGAAGATTGCGTACTGAGGATTGAAGATTAAGATTGAGGATTGAGGATTGAGGATTCAAGATGAAGTATTGAGGATTGAAGATTGAGGATTCAGGATTGAGGATTGAGGATTGAGGATTGGAGATTGAGTACTGAGGATTGAAGATTAAGATTGACGATTGAGGATTGAGGATTGAGGATTGAGGATTGAGGATTGAAGATTGAGGATTGCGTATTGAGGATAGAACATTGAGGATTGAGGATTGAGGATTGAGGATTGAAGATTGAGGATTGGGTATTGAGAATTGAAGAATGAGGACTGAGTATTGAGGATTGAGGATTGAAGATTGAGGATTGAGGATTGAAGATTGAGGATTGGGTGTTGAGGATTGAAGAATGAGGATTGAGGATTGAGGATTGAGGATTGAGGATTGAAGATTGAGTATTGAGGATTGAATATTCAGGATTGAGGATTGAGGATTGAGCATTGAGGATTGAGGATTGCGGATAGAAGATTGAGGATTGGGTATTGCGGATTGAACATTGAGGATTGAGGATTGAGGATTGAGGATTGAGGACTGAAGATTGAATATTGATGATTGAATATTGAGGATTGAGTATTGATGGTTGTGGATTGAGGACGAGGACTGAGGGTTGAGTATTGCTGTTTGAGGTCTGAGGATTGAGGATTGAGGATCGAGAATTGAGGATTGAGGATTGAGGATTGAGGATTGAAGATTGAGAATTGGGTATTCAGGATTGAAGAATGAGGATTGAGGATTGAGGATTGAGTATTGAGGATTGAAGACTGAGTGTTGAGGGTTGAGTGATGAGAATTGATGTTTGTGGATAGAGATTTGAAGATTGCAGATTGAGTATTGAGTATTGAAAACTGTGAATTGATGATATTCTCTTGAGGATTGAGGATTGACAACTGATTGTTGAGGACTGAGGGCTGGAGGTTGAGGATTCAGGATTGAGGATTCAGGATTGAGGACTGAGGATTGAGGATTGAGGATTGATGATTGAGTATTGAGGATTGAAGATTGAGGATTGAGGATTGAGGATTGAGGATTGAGGATTGAAGATTGAGGATTGGGGGACTGAGTGTTGAGGGCTGAGTGATGAGAATTGATGTTTGTGGATAGAGATTCAAAGATAGCAGATTGAGTATTGAGTATTGAAAACTGTGAATTGATGATATTCTATTGAGGATTGAGAATTGACAACTGATTTTTGAGCACTGAGGTCTGAAGATTGAGGATTCAGGATTGAGGATTCAGGATTGAGGTTTGAGTACTGAGGATTGAGGATTGAGGATTGAGGATTGAGGATTGAGGATTGAGGATTGAGGATTGAAGATTGAGGATTGGGTATTGCTGACTGAACATTGAGGATTGAGGATTGAGGATTGAGTATTGAGGATTGAGGACTGAAGATTGAATATTGATGATTGAAGATTGAGGATTGAGGATTGAGGATTGAGGATTGACTATGAGGGCTGATGGTTGAGGATTGAGGTTTGAGGACTGAGGACTGAGGATTGAGGATTGAGAATTGAGGATTGAGGATTGAGGATTGAAGATTGAGGATTGGGTACTGAGGATCGAAGACTGAGGATTGAGGATTGAGGATTGAGGATTGAGGATTGAAGAATGAGGATTGAGGATTGAGGATTGAGGATTGAGGATTGAAGATTGAGTATTGAGGATTGAATATTCAGGATTGAGGATTGAGGATTGAGCATTGAGGATTGAGGATTGAGGATTGAGGATTGAGGATTGAAGATTGAGGATTGCGTATTGAGGATAGAACATTGAGGATTGAGGATTGAGTATTGAGGATTGAGGATTGAGGATTGAAGATTGAATATTGATGATTGAAGATTGAGGATCGAGGATTGAGGGTTGTGGATTGAGGACGAGGACTGAGGGTTGAGTATTGATGTTTGAGGTCTGAGGATTGAGGATTGAGGATTGAGAATTGAGGATTGAGGATTGAGGATTGAAGATTGAGGATTGGGTGTTGAGGATTGAAGAATGAGGATTGAGGATTGAGGATTGAGGATTGAGGATTGAAGATTGAGTATTGAGGATTGAATATTCAGGATTGAGGATTGAGGATTGAGCATTGAGGATTGAGGATTGCGGATAGAAGATTGAGGATTGGGTATTGCGGATTGAACATTGAGGATTGAGGATTGAGGATTGAGGATTGAGGACTGAAGATTGAATATTGATGATTGAATATTGAGGATTGAGTATTGATGGTTGTGGATTGAGGACGAGGACTGAGGGTTGAGTATTGCTGTTTGAGGTCTGAGGATTGAGGATTGAGGATCGAGAATTGAGGATTGAGGATTGAGGATTGAAGATTGAGAATTGGGTATTCAGGATTGAAGAATGAGGATTGAGGATTGAGGATTGAGTATTGAGGATTGAAGACTGAGTGTTGAGGGTTGAGTGATGAGAATTGATGTTTGTGGATAGAGATTTGAAGATTGCAGATTGAGTATTGAGTATTGAAAACTGTGAATTGATGATATTCTCTTGAGGATTGAGGATTGACAACTGATTGCTGAGGACTGAGTGCTGGAGGTTGAGGATTCAGGATTGAGGATTCAGGATTGAGGACTGAGGATTGAGGATTGAGGATTGATGATTGAGTATTGAGGATTGAAGATTGAGGATTGAGGATTGAGGATTGAGGATTGAGGATTGAAGATTGAGGATTGGGGGACTGAGTGTTGAGGGTTGAGTGATGAGAATTGATGTTTGTGGATAGAGATTCAAAGATAGCAGATTGAGTATTGAGTATTGAAAACTGTGAATTGATGATATTCTATTGAGGATTGAGAATTGACAACTGATTTTTGAGCACTGAGGTCTGAAGATTGAGGATTCAGGATTGAGGATTCAGGATTGAGGTTTGAGTACTGAGGATTGAGGATTGAGGATTGAGGATTGAGGATTGAGGATTGAGGATTGAGGATTGAAGATTGAGGATTGGGTATTGCTGACTGAACATTGAGGATTGAGGATTGAGGATTGAGTATTGAGGATTGAGGACTGAAGATTGAATATTGATGATTGAAGATTGAGGATTGAGGATTGAGGATTGAGGATTGACTATGAGGGCTGATGGTTGAGGATTGAGGTTTGAGGACTGAGGACTGAGGATTGAGGATTGAGAATTGAGGATTGAGGATTGAGGATTGAAGATTGAGGATTGGGTACTGAGGATCGAAGACTGAGGATTGAGGATTGAGGATCGAGGATTGAGGATTGAAGATTGAGGATTGAGGATTGAGGATTGAGGATTGAAGATTGAGTATTGAGGATTGAAGATTGAGGATTGAGGATTGAGGATTGATGATTGAGTATTGAGGATTGAAGATTGAGGATTGAGGATTGAGGGTTGAGGACTGAGGATTGATGATTGTGGATTGATGATTGAGTATTGAGGATTGAAGATTGAGGATTGAGGATTGAGGATTAAGGATTGAGTGTTGAGGATTGAGAATTGAAGATTGAGGGTTGAAGATTTTGTATTCAGGATTGAAGATTGAGGATTGAGGATTGAGGATTGAGGATTGACGATGAGGGCTGAGGGTTAAGGATTGAGGTTTGAGGACCGAGGACTGAGGATTGAGGATTGAGAATTGAGGATTGAGGATTGAGGATTGAAGATTGAGGATTGGGTATTGAGGATTGAAGAATGAGGATTGAGGATTGAGGATTGAGGATTGAGGATTGAAGATTGAGTATTGAGCATTGAAGCCTGACGATTGAGGATTGAGGATTGAGGATTGAGGATTGAGGATGGAGGATTGAAGATTGAGTATTGAGGATTGAAGATTGAGGATCGAGGATTGAGGATTGAGGATTGAGGATAGAGGATTGAAGATTGAGTACTGAGGATTGAAGATTAAGATTGAGGATTGAGGATTGAGGATTGAGGATTGAGGATTGAGGATTCAAGATTGAGTATTGAGGATTGAAGATTGAGGATTGAGGATTGAGGATTGAGGATTGAGGATTGGAGATTGAGTACTGAGGATTGAAGATTGAGATTGACGATTGAGGATTGAGGATTGAGGATTGAGGATTGAGGATTGAGGATTGAACATTGAGGATTGCGTATTGAGGATAGAACATTGAGGATTGAGGATTGAGTATTGAGGATTGAGGATTGAGGATTGAAGATTGAATATTGATGATTGAAGATTGAGGACCGAGGATTGAGGGTTGTGGATTGAGGACGAGGACTGAGGGTTGAGTATTGCTGTTTGAGGTCTGAGGATTGAGGATTGAGGATTGAGAATTGAGGATTGAGGATTGAGGATTGAAGATTGAGAATTGGGTATTCAGGATTGAAGAATGAGGATTGAGGATTGAGGATTGAGTATTAAGGATTGAAGACTGAGTGTTGAGGGTTGAGTGATGAGAATTGATGTTTGTGAATAGAGATTTGAAAATTGCAGGTTGAGTATTGAGTATTGAAAACTGTGAATTGATGATATTCTCTTGAGGATTGAGGATTGACAACTGATTGTTGAGGACTGAGGGCTGAAGGTTGAGGATTCAGGATTGAGGATTCAGGATTGTGGATTGAGGATTGAGGATTGAGAATTGAAGATTGAGGATTGAGTATTGGGGGTTGTGGATTGAGGACGAGGACTGAGGGTTGAGTATTGATGTTTGACGTCTGAGGATTGAGGGTTGAAGATTGAGAATTGAGGATTGAGGATTGAAGATTGAGGATTGGGTACTGAGGATTGAAGAATGAGGATTGAGTATTGAGTATTGAGGATTGAGGATTGAGGATTGAGGATTGAAGATTGAGGATTAGGTATTGAGGATTGAGAATGAGGATTGAGTATTGAGTATTGAGGATTGAGGATTGAAGATTGAGTATTGAGGATTGAAGATTGACGATTGAGGATTGAGGATTGAGGACTGAGGATTGAGGATTGAGGATTGAGGATTGAAGATTGAGTATTGGGTATTGAAGATGGAGGATTGAGGATTGAGGATTGTGGATTGAGGATTGAGGATTGAGGATGGAGGATTGAAGATTGAGAATTGAGGATTGAAGATTGAGGATCGAGGATTGAGGATTGAGGATTGAGGATAGAGGATTGAAGAATGAGGATTAAGGATTGAGGATTGAGGATTGAGGATTGAAGACTGAGTATTGAGGATTGAAAATTGAGGATTGAGGAGTGAGTATTGAAGATTGAGGATTTGGGACTGAGGATTGAAGATTGGGGTTTGAGGATTGAGGATTGAGGATTGAGGATTGAGGATTGAGGGTTAAGGATTGAAGATTAAGATTGAGGATTGAGGATTGAGGATTGAGGATTGAGGATTGAGGATTGAGGATTGAGGATTGAAGATTGAGGATTGCGTATTGAGGATAGAACATTGAGGATTGAGTATTGAGTATTGAGGATTGAGGATTGAGGATTCAAGATTGAATATTGATGATTGAAGATTGAGGATCGAGGATTGAGGGTTGTGGAATGAGGACGAGGACTGAGGGTTGAGTATTGATGTTTGAGGTCTGAGGATTGAGGATTGAGGATTGAGGATTGAGGATTGAGGATTGAGGATTGAGGATTGAGGATTGAAGATTGAGGATTGGGTATTGAGGATTGAAGAATGAGGATTGAGGATTGAGGATTGAGGATTGAGGATTGAAGATTGAGTATTGGGGATTGAAGGTTGACGATTGAGGATTGAGGATTGAGGATTGAGGATTGAGGATTGAAGATTGAGTATTGAGGATTGAAGATTGAGGATTGTGGATTGAGGATTGACGATTGAGGATTGAAGGTTGAGGATTGAGGATTGAGGATTGACGATTGAGGATTGGGTATTGAGGATTGAAGAATGAGGATTGAGTATTGAGTATTGAGGATTGAGGATTGAGGATTGAGGATTGAGGATTGAGTATTGATGATTGAATATTGAGGATTGAGGATTGAGGTTTGAGGATTAAGGACGAGGACTGACGGTTGAGGATTGAGGTTTGAGGATCGAGTGTTGAGGATTGAGAGTTGAGGATTGAGGAATGAAGATTGAGAATTGAGGATTGAAGATTGAGGATCGAGGATTGAGGATTGAGGATTGACGCTTGAGGATTGAGGGTTGAGGATGGAGGATTGAGGATTGATGATTGCAGACTCAGTATTGAGGATTGACGATGGGAGGATTGAGGATTGAGGATAGAAGATTGAGAATTGGGGCCTGAGGATTCAAGATTGAGGATCGAAGATTGAGAATTGAGGATTGAAGATTGAGTATTGAGGATTGAAGATTGACGATTGAGGATTGAGGATTG
This sequence comes from Calliopsis andreniformis, assembly GCF_051401765.1. Classification (NCBI taxonomy): domain Eukaryota; kingdom Metazoa; phylum Arthropoda; class Insecta; order Hymenoptera; family Andrenidae; genus Calliopsis; species Calliopsis andreniformis. Next base: position 720,693 of record NW_027480447.1, read on the forward strand.
AGGACTGAGGATTGAGGATTGAGGATTGAGGATTGAAGATTGAGTATTGGGTATTGAAGATGGAGGATTGAGGATTGAGGATTGTGGATTGAGGATTGAGGATTGAGGATGGAGGATTGAAGATTGAGAATTGAGGATTGAAGATTGAGGATCGAGGATTGAGGATTGAGGATTGAGGATAGAGGATTGAAGAATGAGGATTAAGGATTGAGGATTGAGGATTGAGGATTGAAGACTGAGTATTGAGGATTGAAAATTGAGGATTGAGGAGTGAGTATTGAAGATTGAGGATTTGGGACTGAGGATTGAAGATTGGGGTTTGAGGATTGAGGATTGAGGATTGAGGATTGAGGATTGAGGGTTAAGGATTGAAGATTAAGATTGAGGATTGAGGATTGAGGATTGAGGATTGAGGATTGAGGATTGAGGATTGAGGATTGAAGATTGAGGATTGCGTATTGAGGATAGAACATTGAGGATTGAGTATTGAGTATTGAGGATTGAGGATTGAGGATTCAAGATTGAATATTGATGATTGAAGATTGAGGATCGAGGATTGAGGGTTGTGGAATGAGGACGAGGACTGAGGGTTGAGTATTGATGTTTGAGGTCTGAGGATTGAGGATTGAGGATTGAGGATTGAGGATTGAGGATTGAGGATTGAGGATTGAAGATTGAGGATTGGGTATTGAGGATTGAAGAATGAGGATTGAGGATTGAGGATTGAGGATTGAGGATTGAAGATTGAGTATTGGGGATTGAAGGTTGACGATTGAGGATTGAGGATTGAGGATTGAGGATTGAGGATTGAAGATTGAGTATTGAGGATTGAATATTCAGGATTGAGGATTGAGGATTGAGCATTGAGGATTGAGGATTGCGGATAGAAGATTGAGGATTGGGTATTGCGGATTGAACATTGAGGATTGAGGATTGAGGATTGAGGATTGAGGACTGAAGATTGAATATTGATGATTGAATATTGAGGATTGAGTATTGATGGTTGTGGATTGAGGACGAGGACTGAGGGTTGAGTATTGCTGTTTGAGGTCTGAGGATTGAGGATTGAGGATCGAGAATTGAGGATTGAGGATTGAGGATTGAAGATTGAGAATTGGGTATTCAGGATTGAAGAATGAGGATTGAGGATTGAGGATTGAGTATTGAGGATTGAAGACTGAGTGTTGAGGGTTGAGTGATGAGAATTGATGTTTGTGGATAGAGATTTGAAGATTGCAGATTGAGTATTGAGTATTGAAAACTGTGAATTGATGATATTCTCTTGAGGATTGAGGATTGACAACTGATTGCTGAGGACTGAGTGCTGGAGGTTGAGGATTCAGGATTGAGGATTCAGGATTGAGGACTGAGGATTGAGGATTGAGGATTGATGATTGAGTATTGAGGATTGAAGATTGAGGATTGAGGATTGAGGATTGAGGATTGAGGATTGAAGATTGAGGATTGGGGGACTGAGTGTTGAGGGTTGAGTGATGAGAATTGATGTTTGTGGATAGAGATTCAAAGATAGCAGATTGAGTATTGAGTATTGAAAACTGTGAATTGATGATATTCTATTGAGGATTGAGAATTGACAACTGATTTTTGAGCACTGAGGTCTGAAGATTGAGGATTCAGGATTGAGGATTCAGGATTGAGGTTTGAGTACTGAGGATTGAGGATTGAGGATTGAGGATTGAGGATTGAGGATTGAGGATTGAGGATTGAAGATTGAGGATTGGGTATTGCTGACTGAACATTGAGGATTGAGGATTGAGGATTGAGTATTGAGGATTGAGGACTGAAGATTGAATATTGATGATTGAAGATTGAGGATTGAGGATTGAGGATTGAGGATTGACTATGAGGGCTGATGGTTGAGGATTGAGGTTTGAGGACTGAGGACTGAGGATTGAGGATTGAGAATTGAGGATTGAGGATTGAGGATTGAAGATTGAGGATTGGGTACTGAGGATCGAAGACTGAGGATTGAGGATTGAGGATTGAGGATTGAGGATTGAAGATTGAGGATTGAGGATTGAGGATTGAGGATTGAAGATTGAGTATTGAGGATTGAAGATTGAGGATTGAGGATTGAGGATTGATGATTGAGTATTGAGGATTGAAGATTGAGGATTGAGGATTGAGGGTTGAGGACTGAGGATTGATGATTGTGGATTGATGATTGAGTATTGAGGATTGAAGATTGAGGATTGAGGATTGAGGATTAAGGATTGAGTGTTGAGGATTGAGAATTGAAGATTGAGGGTTGAAGATTTTGTATTCAGGATTGAAGATTGAGGATTGAGGATTGAGGATTGAGGATTGACGATGAGGGCTGAGGGTTAAGGATTGAGGTTTGAGGACCGAGGACTGAGGATTGAGGATTGAGAATTGAGGATTGAGGATTGAGGATTGAAGATTGAGGATTGGGTATTGAGGATTGAAGAATGAGGATTGAGGATTGAGGATTGAGGATTGAGGATTGAAGATTGAGTATTGAGCATTGAAGCCTGACGATTGAGGATTGAGGATTGAGGATTGAGGATTGAGGATGGAGGATTGAAGATTGAGTATTGAGGATTGAAGATTGAGGATCGAGGATTGAGGATTGAGGATTGAGGATAGAGGATTGAAGATTGAGTACTGAGGATTGAAGATTAAGATTGAGGATTGAGGATTGAGGATTGAGGATTGAGGATTGAGGATTCAAGATTGAGTATTGAGGATTGAAGATTGAGGATTGAGGATTGAGGATTGAGGATTGAGGATTGGAGATTGAGTACTGAGGATTGAAGATTGAGATTGACGATTGAGGATTGAGGATTGAGGATTGAGGATTGAGGATTGAGGATTGAACATTGAGGATTGCGTATTGAGGATAGAACATTGAGGATTGAGGATTGAGTATTGAGGATTGAGGATTGAGGATTGAAGATTGAATATTGATGATTGAAGATTGAGGATCGAGGATTGAGGGTTGTGGATTGAGGACGAGGACTGAGGGTTGAGTATTGCTGTTTGAGGTCTGAGGATTGAGGATTGAGGATTGAGAATTGAGGATTGAGGATTGAGGATTGAAGATTGAGAATTGGGTATTCAGGATTGAAGAATGAGGATTGAGGATTGAGGATTGAGTATTAAGGATTGAAGACTGAGTGTTGAGGGTTGAGTGATGAGAATTGATGTTTGTGAATAGAGATTTGAAAATTGCAGGTTGAGTATTGAGTATTGAAAACTGTGAATTGATGATATTCTCTTGAGGATTGAGGATTGACAACTGATTGTTGAGGACTGAGGGCTGAAGGTTGAGGATTCAGGATTGAGGATTCAGGATTGTGGATTGAGGATTGAGGATTGAGAATTGAAGATTGAGGATTGAGTATTGGGGGTTGTGGATTGAGGACGAGGACTGAGGGTTGAGTATTGATGTTTGACGTCTGAGGATTGAGGGTTGAAGATTGAGAATTGAGGATTGAGGATTGAAGATTGAGGATTGGGTACTGAGGATTGAAGAATGAGGATTGAGTATTGAGTATTGAGGATCGAGGATTGAGGATTGAGGATTGAAGATTGAGGATTAGGTATTGAGGATTGAGAATGAGGATTGAGTATTGAGTATTGAGGATTGAGGATTGAAGATTGAGTATTGAGGATTGAAGATTGACGATTGAGGATTGAGGATTGAGGACTGAGGATTGAGGATTGAGGATTGAGGATTGAAGATTGAGTATTGGGTATTGAAGATGGAGGATTGAGGATTGAGGATTGTGGATTGAGGATTGAGGATTGAGGATGGAGGATTGAAGATTGAGAATTGAGGATTGAAGATTGAGGATCGAGGATTGAGGATTGAGGATTGAGGATAGAGGATTGAAGAATGAGGATTAAGGATTGAGGATTGAGGATTGAGGATTGAAGACTGAGTATTGAGGATTGAAAATTGAGGATTGAGGAGTGAGTATTGAAGATTGAGGATTTGGGACTGAGGATTGAAGATTGGGGTTTGAGGATTGAGGATTGAGGATTGAGGATTGAGGATTGAGGGTTAAGGATTGAAGATTAAGATTGAGGATTGAGGATTGAGGATTGAGGATTGAGGATTGAGGATTGAGGATTGAGGATTGAAGATTGAGGATTGCGTATTGAGGATAGAACATTGAGGATTGAGTATTGAGTATTGAGGATTGAGGATTGAGGATTCAAGATTGAATATTGATGATTGAAGATTGAGGATCGAGGATTGAGGGTTGTGGAATGAGGACGAGGACTGAGGGTTGAGTATTGATGTTTGAGGTCTGAGGATTGAGGATTGAGGATTGAGGATTGAGGATTGAGGATTGAGGATTGAGGATTGAGGATTGAAGATTGAGGATTGGGTATTGAGGATTGAAGAATGAGGATTGAGGATTGAGGATTGAGGATTGAGGATTGAAGATTGAGTATTGGGGATTGAAGGTTGACGATTGAGGATTGAGGATTGAGGATTGAGGATTGAGGATTGAAGATTGAGTATTGAGGATTGAAGATTGAGGATTGTGGATTGAGGATTGACGATTGAGGATTGAAGGTTGAGGATTGAGGATTGAGGATTGACGATTGAGGATTGGGTATTGAGGATTGAAGAATGAGGATTGAGTATTGAGTATTGAGGATTGAGGATTGAGGATTGAGGATTGAGGATTGAGTATTGATGATTGAATATTGAGGATTGAGGATTGAGGTTTGAGGATTAAGGACGAGGACTGACGGTTGAGGATTGAGGTTTGAGGATCGAGTGTTGAGGATTGAGAGTTGAGGATTGAGGAATGAAGATTGAGAATTGAGGATTGAAGATTGAGGATCGAGGATTGAGGATTGAGGATTGACGCTTGAGGATTGAGGGTTGAGGATGGAGGATTGAGGATTGATGATTGCAGACTCAGTATTGAGGATTGACGATGGGAGGATTGAGGATTGAGGATAGAAGATTGAGAATTGGGGCCTGAGGATTCAAGATTGAGGATCGAAGATTGAGAATTGAGGATTGAAGATTGAGTATTGAGGATTGAAGATTGACGATTGAGGATTGAGGATTGAGGACTGAGGATTGAGGATTGAGGATTGAGGATTGAAGATTGAGTATTGGGTATTGAAGATGGAGGATTGAGGATTGAGGATTGTGGATTGAGGATTGAGGATTGAGGATGGAGGATTGAAGATTGAGAATTGAGGATTGAAGATTGAGGATCGAGGATTGAGGATTGAGGATTGAGGATAGAGGATTGAAGAATGAGGATTAAGGATTGAGGATTGAGGATTGAGGATTGAAGACTGAGTATTGAGGATTGAAAATTGAGGATTGAGGAGTGAGTATTGAAGATTGAGGATTTGGGACTGAGGATTGAAGATTGGGGTTTGAGGATTGAGGATTGAGGATTGAGGATTGAGGATTGAGGGTTAAGGATTGAAGATTAAGATTGAGGATTGAGGATTGAGGATTGAGGATTGAGGATTGAGGATTGAGGATTGAGGATTGAAGATTGAGGATTGCGTATTGAGGATAGAACATTGAGGATTGAGTATTGAGTATTGAGGATTGAGGATTGAGGATTCAAGATTGAATATTGATGATTGAAGATTGAGGATCGAGGATTGAGGGTTGTGGAATGAGGACGAGGACTGAGGGTTGAGTATTGATGTTTGAGGTCTGAGGATTGAGGATTGAGGATTGAGGATTGAGGATTGAGGATTGAGGATTGAGGATTGAAGATTGAGGATTGGGTATTGAGGATTGAAGAATGAGGATTGAGGATTGAGGATTGAGGATTGAGGATTGAAGATTGAGTATTGGGGATTGAAGGTTGACGATTGAGGATTGAGGATTGAGGATTGAGGATTGAGGATTGAAGATTGAGTATTGAGGATTGAAGATTGAGGATTGTGGATTGAGGATTGACGATTGAGGATTGAAGGTTGAGGATTGAGGATTGAGGATTGACGATTGAGGATTGGGTATTGAGGATTGAAGAATGAGGATTGAGTATTGAGTATTGAGGATTGAGGATTGAGGATTGAGGATTGAAGATTGAGTATTGATGATTGAATATTGAGGATTGAGGTTTGAGGTTTGAGGATTAAGGACGAGGACTGACGGTTGAGGATTGAGGTTTGAGGATCGAGTGTTGAGGATTGAGAGTTGAGGATTGAGGAATGAAGATTGAGAATTGAGGATTGAAGATTGAGGATCGAGGATTGAGGATTGAGGATTGACGCTTGAGGATTGAGGGTTGAGGATGGAGGATTGAGGATTGATGATTGCAGACTCAGTATTGAGGATTGACGATGGGAGGATTGAGGATTGAGGATAGAAGATTGAGAATTGGGGCCTGAGGATTCAAGATTGAGGATCGAAGATTGAGAATTGAGGATTGAAGATTGATAATTGAGGATTGAGGATTGAACATTGAGGACTGAGGATTCAGGATTGAAGATTGAGTATTGAGGATAGAAGATTGAGGATTGAGGATTGTCGATTAAGGATTGAGGATGAGGGCTGAGGGTTGAGGATTGAGGTTTGAGGACTGAGGACTGAGGATTGAGGATTGAGAATTGAGGATTGAGGATTGAGGATTGAAGATTGAGGATTGGGTATTGAGGATTGAAGAATGAGGATTGAGGATTGAGGATTGAGGATTGAGGATTGAAGATTGAGTATTGAGAATTGAAGCCTGACGATTGAGGATTGAGGATTGAGGATTGAGGATTGAGGATGGAGGATTGAAGATTGAGTATTGAGGATTGAAGATTGAGGATCGAGTATTGAGGATTGAGGATTGAGGATTGAGAATTGAAGAATGAGGATTGAGGATTGAAGATTGCGTACTGAGGATTGAAGATTAAGATTGAGGATTGAGGATTGAGGATTCAAGATGAAGTATTGAGGATTGAAGATTGAGGATTCAGGATTGAGGATTGAGGATTGAGGATTGGAGATTGAGTACTGAGGATTGAAGATTAAGATTGACGATTGAGGATTGAGGATTGAGGATTGAGGATTGAGGATTGAAGATTGAGGATTGCGTATTGAGGATAGAACATTGAGGATTGAGGATTGAGGATTGAGGATTGAAGATTGAGGATTGGGTATTGAGAATTGAAGAATGAGGACTGAGTATTGAGGATTGAGGATTGAAGATTGAGGATTGAGGATTGAAGATTGAGGATTGGGTGTTGAGGATTGAAGAATGAGGATTGAGGATTGAGGATTGAGGATTGAGGATTGAAGATTGAGTATTGAGGATTGAATATTCAGGATTGAGGATTGAGGATTGAGCATTGAGGATTGAGGATTGCGGATAGAAGATTGAGGATTGGGTATTGCGGATTGAACATTGAGGATTGAGGATTGAGGATTGAGGATTGAGGACTGAAGATTGAATATTGATGATTGAATATTGAGGATTGAGTATTGATGGTTGTGGATTGAGGACGAGGACTGAGGGTTGAGTATTGCTGTTTGAGGTCTGAGGATTGAGGATTGAGGATCGAGAATTGAGGATTGAGGATTGAGGATTGAAGATTGAGAATTGGGTATTCAGGATTGAAGAATGAGGATTGAGGATTGAGGATTGAGTATTGAGGATTGAAGACTGAGTGTTGAGGGTTGAGTGATGAGAATTGATGTTTGTGGATAGAGATTTGAAGATTGCAGATTGAGTATTGAGTATTGAAAACTGTGAATTGATGATATTCTCTTGAGGATTGAGGATTGACAACTGATTGTTGAGGACTGAGGGCTGGAGGTTGAGGATTCAGGATTGAGGATTCAGGATTGAGGACTGAGGATTGAGGATTGAGGATTGATGATTGAGTATTGAGGATTGAAGATTGAGGATTGAGGATTGAGGATTGAGGATTGAGGATTGAAGATTGAGGATTGGGGGACTGAGTGTTGAGGGTTGAGTGATGAGAATTGATGTTTGTGGATAGAGATTCAAAGATAGCAGATTGAGTATTGAGTATTGAAAACTGTGAATTGATGATATTCTATTGAGGATTGAGAATTGACAACTGATTTTTGAGCACTGAGGTCTGAAGATTGAGGATTCAGGATTGAGGATTCAGGATTGAGGTTTGAGTACTGAGGATTGAGGATTGAGGATTGAGGATTGAGGATTGAGGATTGAGGATTGAGGATTGAAGATTGAGGATTGGGTATTGCTGACTGAACATTGAGGATTGAGGATTGAGGATTGAGTATTGAGGATTGAGGACTGAAGATTGAATATTGATGATTGAAGATTGAGGATTGAGGATTGAGGATTGAGGATTGACTATGAGGGCTGATGGTTGAGGATTGAGGTTTGAGGACTGAGGACTGAGGATTGAGGATTGAGAATTGAGGATTGAGGATTGAGGATTGAAGATTGAGGATTGGGTACTGAGGATCGAAGACTGAGGATTGAGGATTGAGGATTGAGGATTGAGGATTGAAGATTGAGGATTGAGGATTGAGGATTGAGGATTGAAGATTGAGTATTGAGGATTGAAGATTGAGGATTGAGGATTGAGGATTGATGATTGAGTATTGAGGATTGAAGATTGAGGATTGAGGATTGAGGGTTGAGGACTGAGGATTGATGATTGTGGATTGATGATTGAGTATTGAGGATTGAAGATTGAGGATTGAGGATTGAGGATTAAGGATTGAGTGTTGAGGATTGAGAATTGAGGATTGAGGGTTGAAGATTGTGTATTCAGGATTGAAGATTGAGGATTGAGGATTGAGGATTGAGGATTGACGATGAGGGCTGAGGGTTAAGGATTGAGGTTTGAGGACCGAGGACTGAGGATTGAGGATTGAGAATTGAGGATTGAGGATTGAGGATTGAAGATTGAGGATTGGGTATTGAGGATCGAAGACTGAGGATTGACGATTGAGGATTGAGGATTGAGGATTGAAGATTGAGGATTGGGGATTGAGGATTGAGGATTGAAGATTGAGTATTGAGGATTGAAGATTGAGGATTGAGGATTGAGGATTTACGATTGAGTATTGAGGATTGAAGATTGAGGATTGAGGATTGAGGATTGAGGACTGAGGATTGATGATTGAGGATTGATGATTGAGTATTGAGGATTGAAGATTGAGGATTGAGGATTGAGGATTGAGGATTGAGTTTTGAGGATTGAGAATTGAGGATTGAGGGTTGAAGATTGTGTATACAGGATTGAAGATTGAGGATTGAGGATTGAAGATTGAGGATTGAGGATTGAGGATTGAGGATTGAGTATTGAAGATTGAGTATTGAGGATTGAATGTAGGCGATTGAGGGTTGAGGATTGAGGATTGAGGATTGAAGATTGAGGACTGGGGACTGAGTATTGAGTGTTGAGTGATGAGAATTGGTGTTTGTGGATAGAGATTTAAAGATTGCAGGTTGAGTATTGAGTATTGAAAACTGTGAATTGATGATACTCTATTGAGGATTTAGAATTTACAACTGATTGTTGAGGACTGAGGTCTGAAGATTGAGGATTCAGGATTGAGGATCCAGGATTGAGGTTTGAGGACAGAGGATTGAGGATTGAGGATTGAGGATTGAGGATTGAGGATTGAGGATTGAGGATTGGGGATTGAAGATTGAGGATTGGGTATTGCGTATTGAACATTGAGGATTGAGGATTGAGGATTGAGGATTGAGGATTGGGTATTGAGGATTGAAGACTGAGGATTGAGGATTGAGGATTGAGGATTGAGGATTGAAGATTGAGGATTGAGGATTGAGGATTCAGGATTGAAGATTGAGTATTGAGGATTGAAGATTGAGGATTGAGGATTGAGGATTGATGATTGAGTATTGAGGATTGAGAATTGAGGATTGAGGGTTGAAGATTGTGTATTCAGGATTGAAGATTGAGGATTGAGGATTGAGGATTGAGGATTGACGATGAGGGCTGAGGGTTGAGGATTGAGGTTTGAGGACTGATGACTGAGGATTGAGGATTGAGAATTGAGGATTGAGGATTGAGGATTGAAGATTGAGGATTGGGTATTGAGGATTGAAGAATGAGGATTGAGGATTGAGGACTGAGGATTGAGGATTGAAGATTGGGGATTGAGGATTGAGGATTGAGGATTGAGTATTGAAGATTGAGTATTGAGGATTGAGGATTGAAGATTGAGGACTGGGGACTGAGTATTGAGGGTTGATTGATGAGAATTGGTGTTTGTGGATAGAGATTTAAAGATTGCAGATTGAGTATTGAGCATTGAAAACTGTGAATTGATGATATTCTATTGAGGATTGAGAATTTACAACTGATTGTTGAGGACTGAGGTCTGAAGATTGAGGATTCAGGATTGAGGATCCAGGATTGAGGTTTGAGGACTGAGGATTGAGGATTGAGGATTGAGGATTGAGGATTGAGGATTGAGGACTGAGGATTGGGGATTGAAGATTGAGGATTGGGTATTGCGTATTGAACATTGAGGATTGAGGATTGAGGATTGAGGATTGAGGATTGGGTATTGAGGATTGAAGACTGAGGATTGAGGATTGAGGATTGAAGATCGAGTATTGTGGATTGAGGATTGAGTATTGAATATTGAGTATCGAGGATTGAAGGTTGAGGATTGAGGATTGAGGGTTGATGATTGAGTATTGAGGATTGAAGATTGAGGATTGAGGATTGAGGATTGAGGACTGAGGATTGGTGGTTGAGGATTGATGATTGAGTATTGAGGATTGAAGATTGAGGATTGAGGATTGAGGATTGAGGATTGAGTATTGAGGATTGAGAATTGAGGATTGAGGATTGAGGGTTGATGATTGTGTATTCAGGATTGAAGATTGAGGATTGAGGATTGAGGATTGTGGATTGACGATGAGGTCTGAGTGTTGAGGATTGAGGTTTGAGGACTGAGGACTGAGGATTGAGGATTGGGGATTGAGGATTGAGGATTGAAGATTGAGTAATGAGGATTGAAGATTGAGGATTGAGGATTGAGGATTGATGATTGAGTATTGAGGATTGAAGATTGAGGATTGAGGATTGAGGATTGAGGACTGAGGATTGATGATTGAGGATTGATGATTGAGTATTGAGGATTGAAGATTGAGGATTGAGGATTGAGGATTGAGGATTGAGTTTTGAGGATTGAGAATTGAGGATTGCGGGTTGAGGATTGAGGACTGAGGATTGATGATTGAGGATTGATGATTGAGTATTGAGGATTGAAGATTGAGGATTGAGGATTGAGGATTGAGGATTGAGGATTGAGTTTTGAGGATTGAGAATTGAGGATTGCGGGTTGAAGATTGTGTATACAGGATTGAAGATTGAGGATTGAGGACTGAAGATTGAAGATTGAGGATTGAGGATTGAGGATTGAGGATTGAGTATTGAAGATTGAGTATTGAGGATTGAATGTAGGCGATTGAGGGTTGAGGATTGAGGATTGAGGATTGAAGATTGAGGACTGGGGACTGAGTATTGAGTGTTGAGTGATGAGAATTGGTGTTTGTGGAGAGAGATTTAAAGATTGCAGATTGAGTATTGAGTATTGAAAACTGTGAATTGATGATACTCTATTGAGGATTTAGAATTTACAACTGATTGTTGAGGACTGAGGTCTGAAGATTGAGGATTCAGGATTGAGGATCCAGGATTGAGGTTTGAGGACAGAGGATTGAGGATTGAGGATTGAGGATTGAAGATTGAGTATTGAGGATTGAAGATTGAGGGTTGAGGATTGAGGATTGAGGATTGAGTATTGAGGATTGAGAATTGAGGATTGAGGGTTGAAGATTGTGTATTCAGGATTGAAGATTGAGAATTGAGGATTGAGGATTGAGGATTGAGGATTGACGATGAGGGCTGAGGGTTGAGGATTGAGGTTTGAGGACTGAGGACTGAGGATTAAGGATTGAGAATTGAGGATTGAGGATTGAGGATTGAAGATTGAGGATTGGGTATTGAGGTTTGAAGAATGAGGATTGAGGATTGAGGACTGAGGATTGAGGATTGAAGATTGAGGATTGAGGATTGATGATTGAGTATTGAGGATTGAGAATTGAGGATTGAGGATTGAAGATTGGGTATTTAGGATTGAAGATTGGGGATTGAGGATTGAGGATTGAGGATTGAGGATTGAGGATTGCGGATTGAGGATTGAAGATTGAAGATTGAGGATTGAAGATTGAGGATTAAAGGTTGAGTATTGAGGATTGATGATTGAGGATTGATGATTGAGGATTGAGGATTGAGGATTGAGGATTGAGGATTGAGGATTGAGTATTGAAGATTTAGGATTGATGATTGAGGATTGAGGATTGATAATTGAGGATTGAGTATTGGGGATTGAGGATTGAAGATTGAGGATTGTGGATTCAGGATTAAAGATTGAGTATTGAGGATTGAAGATTGAGAATTGAGGATTGAGGATTGAACATTGAGGACTGAGTGTTGAGGGTTGAGTCATGAGAATTGATGTTTGTGGATGGAGATTTGAAGAATGCAGATTAAGTATTGAGTATTGAAAGCTGTGAATTGACGATATTCTATTGGGTATTGAGGATTGTCACCTGATTGTTGAGGACTGAGGGCTGAAGATTGAGGATTCAGGATTGAGGATTCAGAATTGAGGTTTGAGGACTGAGGATTGAGGATTGAGGATTGAAGATTGAGTATTGAGGATTGAAGATTGAGGATTGAGGATTGAGGATTGAGGATTGAGGATGATGGCTGAGGGTTGAGGATTGAGGTTTAAGGACTGAGGACTGAGGATTGAGGATTGAGAATTGAGGATTGTGGATCGAGGATTGAAGATTGAGGATTGGGTATTGAGGATTGAAGAATGAGGATTGAGGATTGAGGATTGAGGATTGAGGATTGAAGATTGAGTATTGGGGATTGAGGATTGAGGATTGAGTATTGAAGATTGCGTATTGAGGATTGAATGTAGGGGATTGAGTGTTGAGGATTGAGGATTGAGGATTGAAGATTGAGGACTGGGGACTGAGTATTGAGTGTTGAGTGATGAGAATTGGTGTTTGTGGATAGAGACTTAAAGATTGCAGATTGAGTATTGAGTATTGAAAGCTGTGAATTGATGATATTCTATTGAGGATTGAGAATTTGCAACTGATTGTTGAGGACTGAGGTCTGAAGATTGAGGATTCCGGATTCAGGATCCAGGATTGAGGTTTGAGGACTGAGGATTGAGGATTGAGGATTGAGGATTGAGGATTGAGGATTGAGGATTGAGGATTGGGGATTGAAGATTGAGGATTGGGTATTGCGTATTGAACATTGAGGATTGAGGATTGAGTATTGAGGATTGAGGATTGGGTATTGAGGATTGAAGACTGAGGATTGAGGATTGAGGATTGAGGATTGAGGATTGAAGATTGAGGATTGAGGATTGAGGATTGAGGATTGAAGATTGAGTATTGAGGATTGAAGATTGAGGATTGAGGATTGAGGATTGAGGATTGACGATGAGGGCTGAGGGTTGAGGGTTGAGGTTTGAGGACTGAGGACTGAGGATTGAGGATTGAGAGTTGAGGATTGAGGATTGAGGATTGAAGATTGAGGATTGGGTATTGAGGATTGAAGAATGAGGATTGAGGATTGAGGACTGAGGACTGAGGATTGAAGATTGAGAATTGAGGATTGAGGATTGAGGATTGAGTATTGAAGATTGATTATTGAGGATTGAAGATTGATGATTGAGGATTGAGGATTGAGGTTTGAGGATTGAGGACTGAGGATTGAGGTTTGAGTACTGAGGATTGAGGATTGAGGATTGAGGATTGAGGATTGAGGATTGAGGATTGAAGATTGAGGATTGGGTATTGCTGACTGAACATTGAGGATTGAGGATTGAGGATTGAGTATTGAGGATTGAGGACTGAAGATTGAATATTGATGATTGAAGATTGAGGATTGAGGATTGAGGGCTGTGGATTGAGGACGAGGACTGAGGGTTCAGTATTGATGTCTGAGGTCTGAGGTTTGAGGACAGAGGATTGAGGATTGAGGATTGAGGATTGAGGATTGTGGATTGAGGATTGAGGATTGGGGTTGAAGGTTGAGGATTGGGTATTGCGTATTGAACATTGAGGATTGAGGATTGAGGATTGAGGATTGAGGATTGGGTATTGAGGATTGAAGACTGAGGATTGAGGATTGAGGATTGAGGATTGAGGATTGAAGATTGAGGATTGAGTATTGAGGATTGAGGATTGAAGATTGAGTATTGAGGATTGAAGATTGAGGGTTGAGGATTGAGGATTGAGGATTGAGTATTGAGGATTGAGAATTGAGGATTGAGGGTTGAAGATTGTGTATTCAGGATTGAAGATTGAGGATTGAGGATTGAGGATTGAGGATTGAGGATTGACGATGAGGGCTGAGGGTTGAGGATTGAGGTTTGAGGACTGAGGACTGAGGATTAAGGATTGAGAATTGAGGATTGAGGATTGAGGACTGAAGATTGAGGATTGGGTATTGAGGTTTGAAGAATGAGGATTGAGGATTGAGGACTGAGGATGGAGGATTGAAGATTGAGTATTGAGGATTGAGGATTGAGGATTGAGTATTGAAGATTGCGTATTGAGGATTGAATGTAGGGGATTGAGTGTTGAGGATTGAGGATTGAGGATTGAAGATTGAGGACTGGGGACTGAGTATTGAGTGTTGAGTGATGAGAATTGGTGTTTGTGGATAGAGATTTAAAGATTGCAGATTGAGTATTGAGTATTGAAAGCTGTGAATTGATGATATTCTATTGAGGATTGAGAATTTGCAACTGATTGTTGAGGACTGAGGTCTGAAGATTGAGGATTCCGGATTCAGGATCCAGGATTGAGGTTTGAGGACTGAGGATTGAGGATTGAGGATTGAGGATTGAGGATTGAGGATTGAGGATTGAGGATTGGGGATTGAAGATTGAGGATTGGGTATTGCGTATTGAACATTGAGGATTGAGGATTGAGGATTGAGGATTGGGTATTGAGGATTGAAGACTGAGGATTGAGGATTGAGGATTGAGGATTGAGGATTGAAGATTGAGGATTGAGGATTGAGGATTGAGGATTGAAGATTGAGTATTGAGGATTGAAGATTGAGGATTGAGGATTGAGGATTGAGGATTGACGATGAGGGCTGAGGGTTGAGGGTTGAGGTTTGAGGACTGAGGACTGAGGATTGAGGATTGAGAGTTGAGGATTGAGGATTGAGGATTGAAGATTGAGGATTGGGTATTGAGGATTGAAGAATGAGGATTGAGGATTGAGGACTGAGGACTGAGGATTGAAGATTGAGAATTGAGGATTGAGGATTGAGGATTGAGTGTTGAAGATTGATTATTGAGGATTGAAGATTGATGATTGAGGATTGAGGATTGAGGTTTGAGGATTGAGGACTGAGGATTGAGGTTTGAGTACTGAGGATTGAGGATTGAGGATTGAGGATTGAGGATTGAGGATTGAGGATTGAAGATTGAGGATTGGGTATTGCTGACTGAACATTGAGGATTGAGGATTGAGGATTGAGTATTGAGGATTGAGGACTGAAGATTGAATATTGATGATTGAAGATTGAGGATTGAGGATTGAGGGCTGTGGATTAAGGACGAGGACTGAGGGTTCAGTATTGATGTCTGAGGTCTGAGGATTGAGGATTGAGGATTGAGGATTGAAGATTGAGTATTGAGGTTTGAAGATTGAGAATTTTGGATTGAGGATTGAGGACTGAGTATTGAAGATTGAGGATTGGGGATTGAGGATTGACGATTGAGGATTCAGTATTGAGGATTGAGAATTGAGGATAGAGGATTGAAGGTTGAGTATTGAGGATTGAAGGTTGAGGATTGAGGATTGAGGATTGAGGATTGACTATGAGGGCTGAGGGTTGAGGATTTAGGTTTGAGGACTGAGGACTGAGGATTGAGGACTGAGAATTGAGGATTGAGGATTGAGGATTGAAGATTGAGGATTGGGTATTGAGGATCGAAGACTGAGGATTGAGGATCCAGGATTGAGGTTTGAGGACAGAGGATTGAGGATTGAGGATTGAGGATTGAGGATCGAGGATTGAGGATTGAGGATTGGGGATTGAAGATTGAGGATTGGGTATTGCGTATTGAACATTGAGGATTGAGGATTGAGGATTGAGGATTGAGGATTGGGTATTGAGGATTGAAGACTGAGGATTGAGGATTGAGGATTGAGGATTGAGGATTGAAGATTGAGGATTGAGGATTGAGGATTCAGGATTGAAGATTGAGTATTGAGGATTGAAGATTGAGGATTGAGGATTGAGGATTGAGGATTGATGATTGAGTATTGAGGATTGAGAATTGAGGATTGAGGGTTGAAGATTGTGTATTCAGGATTGAAGATTGAGGATTGAGGATTGAGGATTGAGGATTGACGATGAGGGCTGAGGGTTGAGGATTGAGGTTTGAGGACTGAGGACTGAGGATTGAGGATTGAGAATTGAGGATTGAGGATTGAGGATTGAAGATTGAGGATTGGGTATTGAGGATTGAAGAATGAGGATTGAGGATTGAGGACTGAGGATTGAGGATTGAAGATTGAGGATTGAGGATTGAGGATTGAGGATTGAGTATTGAAGATTGAGTATTGAGGATTGAGGATTGAAGATTGAGGACTGGGGACTGAGTATTGAGGGTTGAGTGATGAGAATTGGTGTTTGTGGATAGAGATTTAAAGATTGCAGATTGAGTATTGAGTATTGAAAACTGTGAATTGATGATATTCTATTGAGGATTGAGAATTTACAACTGATTGTTGAGGACTGAGGTCTGAAGATTGACGATTCAGGATTGAGGATCCAGGATTGAGGTTTGAGGACTGAGGATTGAGGATTGAGGATTGAGGATTGAGGATTGAGGATTGAGGATTGAGGATTGGGGATTGAAGATTGAGGATTGGGTATTGCGTATTGAACATTGAGGATTGAGGATTGAGGATTGAGGATTGAGGATTGGGTATTGAGGATTGAAGACTGATAATTGAGGATTGAGGATTGAGGATTGAGGATTGAAGATTGAGTATTGTGTATTGAGGATTGAGGATTGAAGATTGAGTATTGAGGATTGAAGGTTGAGGATTGAGGATTGAGGATTGAGGATTGACGATGAGGGCTGAGGGTTGAGGATTGAGGTTTGAGGACTGAGGACTGAGGATTGAGGATTGAGAATTGAGGATTGAGGATTGAGGATTGAAGATTGAGGATTGGGTATTGAGGATTGAAGAATGAGGATTGAGGATTGAGGACTGAGGACTGAGGATTGAAAATTGAGAATTGAGGATTGAGGATTGAGGATTGAGTATTGAAGATTGAGTATTGAGGATTGAATGTAGGGGATTGAGAGTTGAGGATTGAGGATTGAGGATTGAAGATTGAGGACTGGGGACTGAGTATTGAGGGTTCAATGATGAGAATTGGTGTTTGTGGATAGAGATTTAAAGATTGCAGATTGAGTATTGAGTATTGAAAACTGTGAATTGATGATATTCTATTGAGGATTGAGAATTTACAACTGATTGTTGAGGGCTGAGGGCTGAAAATTGAGGATTCAGGATTGAGGATTCAGAATTGAGGTTTGAGGACTGAGGATTGAGGGTTGAAGATTGATTATTGAGGATTGAAGATTGAAGATTGAGGATTGAGGAATGAGGATTGAGGATTGAGGATGAGGGCTGAGGGTTGAGGATTGAGGTTTGAGGATTGAGGACTGAGGATTGAGGATTGAGGATTGATGATTG
This sequence comes from Calliopsis andreniformis, assembly GCF_051401765.1. Taxonomy (NCBI): domain Eukaryota; kingdom Metazoa; phylum Arthropoda; class Insecta; order Hymenoptera; family Andrenidae; genus Calliopsis; species Calliopsis andreniformis. The sequence goes on from NW_027480447.1 coordinate 738,476, forward strand.
AGTATTGAGGATTGAAGATTGAGGATTGAGGATTGAGGATTGAGGATTGAGGATTGAAGATTGAGGATTGGGGGACTGAGTGTTGAGGGTTGAGTGATGAGAATTGATGTTTGTGGATAGAGATTTAAAGATAGCAGATTGAGTATTGAGTATTGAAAACTGTGAATTGATGATATTCTATTGAGGATTGAGAATTGACAACTGATTTTTGAGCACTGAGGTCTGAAGATTGAGGATTCAGGATTGAGGATTCAGGATTGAGGTTTGAGTACTGAGGATTGAGGATTGAGGATTGAGGATTGAGGATTGAGGATTGAGGATTGAGGATTGAAGATTGAGGATTGGGTATTGAGGTTTGAAGAATGAGGTCTGAGGATTGAGGATTGAGGATTGAGGATTGAAGATTGAGTATTGAGGTTTGAAGATTGAGAATTTTGGATTGAGGATTGAGGACTGAGTATTGAAGATTGAGGATTGGGGATTGAGGATTGACGATTGAGGATTCAGTATTGAGGATTTAGAATTGAGGATAGAGGATTGAAGGTTGAGTATTGAGGATTGAAGGTTGAGGATTGAGGATTGAGGATTGAGGATTGACTATGAGGGCTGAGGGTTGAGGATTTAGGTTTGAGGACTGAGGACTGAGGATTGAGGACTGAGAATTGAGGATTGAGGATTGAGGATTGAAGATTGAGGATTGGGTATTGAGGATCGAAGACTGAGGATTGAGGATCCAGGATTGAGGTTTGAGGACAGAGGATTGAGGATTGAGGATTGAGGATTGAGGATCGAGGATTGAGGATTGAGGATTGGGGATTGAAGATTGAGGATTGGGTATTGCGTATTGAACATTGAGGATTGAGGATTGAGGATTGAGGATTGAGGATTGGGTATTGAGGATTGAAGACTGAGGATTGAGGATTGAGGATTGAGGAATGAGGATTGAAGATTGAGGATTGAGGATTGAGGATTCAGGATTGAAGATTGAGTATTGAGGATTGAAGATTGAGGATTGAGGATTGAGGATTGAAGATTGAGGATTGGGGGCTGAGGGTTGAGGGTTGAGGTTTGAGGACTGAGGACTGAGGATTGAGGATTGATAGTTGAGGATTGAGGATTGAGGATTGAAGATTGAGGATTGGGTATTGAGGATTGAAAAATGAGGATTGAGGATTGAGGACTGAGGACTGAGGATTGAAGATTGAGAATTGAGGATTGAGGATTGAGGATTGAGTATTGAAGATTGATTATTGAGGATTGAAGATTGATGATTGAGGATTGAGGATTGAGGTTTGAGGATTGAGGACTGAGGATTGAGGTTTGAGTACTGAGGATTGAGGATTGAGGATTGAGGATTGAGGATTGAGGATTGAGGATTGAAGATTGAGGATTGGGTATTGCTGACTGAACATTGAGGATTGAGGATTGAGGATTGAGTATTGAGGATTGAGGACTGAAGATTGAATATTGATGATTGAAGATTGAGGATTGAGGATTGAGGGCTGTGGATTGAGGACGAGGACTGAGGGTTCAGTATTGATGTCTGAGGTCTGAGGATTGAGGATTGAGGATTGAGGATTGAAGATTGAGTATTGAGGTTTGAAGATTGAGAATTTTGGATTGAGGATTGAGGACTGAGTATTGAAGATTGAGGATTGGGGATTGAGGATTGACGATTGAGGATTCAGTATTGAGGATTGAGAATTGAGGATAGAGGATTGAAGGTTGAGTATTGAGGATTGAAGGTTGAGGATTGAGGATTGAGGATTGAGGATTGACTATGAGGGCTGAGGGTTGAGGATTTAGGTTTGAGGACTGAGAACTGAGGATTGAGGACTGAGAATTGAGGATTGAGGATTGAGGATTGAAGATTGAGGATTGGGTATTGAGGATCGAAGACTGAGGATTGAGGATCCAGGATTGAGGTTTGAGGACAGAGGATTGAGGATTGAGGATTGAGGATTGAGGATCGAGGATTGAGGATTGAGGATTGGGGATTGAAGATTGAGGATTGGGTATTGCGTATTGAACATTGAGGATTGAGGATTGAGGATTGAGGATTGAGGATTGAGGATTGGGTATTGAGGATTGAAGACTGAGGATTGCGGATTGAGGATTGAGGATTGAGGATTGAAGATTGAGGATTGAGGATTGAGGATTCAGGATTGAAGATTGAGTATTGAGGATTGAAGATTGAGGATTGAGGATTGAGGATTGATGATTGAGTATTGAGGATTGAGAATTGAGGATTGAGGGTTGAAGATTGTGTATTCAGGATTGAAGATTGAGGATTGAGGATTGAGGATTGAGGATTGACGATGAGGGCTGAGGGTTGAGGATTGAGGTTTGAGGACTGAGGACTGAGGATTGAGGATTGAGAATTGAGGATTGAGGATTGAGGATTGAAGATTGAGGATTGGGTATTGAGGATTGAAGAATGAGGATTGAGGATTGAGGACTGAGGATTGAGGATTGAAGATTGAGGATTGAGGATTGAGGATTGAGGATTGAGTATTGAAGATTGAGTATTGAGGATTGAGGATTGAAGATTGAGGACTGGGGACTGAGTATTGAGGGTTGAGTGATGAGAATTGGTGTTTGTGGATAGAGATTTAAAGATTGCAGATTGAGTATTGAGTATTGAAAACTGTGAATTGATGATATTCTATTGAGGATTGAGAATTTACAACTGATTGTTGAGGACTGAGGTCTGAAGAATGAGGATTCAGGATTGAGGATCCAGGATTGAGGTTTGAGGACTGAGGATTGAGGATTGAGGATTGAGGATTGAGGATTGAGGATTGAGGATTGAGGATTGGGGATTGAAGATTGAGGATTGGGTATTGCGTATTGAACATTGAGGATTGAGGATTGAGGATTGAGGATTGAGGATTGGGTATTGAGGATTGAAGACTGAGGATTGAGGATTGAGGATTGAGGATTGAGGATTGAAGATTGAGTATTGTGGATTGAGGATTGAGGATTGAAGATTGAGTATTGAGGATTGAAGGTTGAGGATTGAGGATTGAGGATTGAGGATTGACGATGAGGGCTGAGGGTTGAGGATTGAGGTTTGAGGACTGAGGACTGAGGATTGAGGATTGAGAATTGAGGATTGAGGATTGAGGATTGAAGATTGAGGATTGGGTATTGAGGATTGAAGAATGAGGATTGAGGATTGAGGACTGAGTACTGAGGATTGAAGATTGAGAATTGAGGATTGAGGATTGAGGATTGAGTATTGAAGATTGAGTATTGAGGATTGAATGTAGGGGATTGAGAGTTGAGGATTGAGGATTGAGGATTGAAGATTGAGGACTGGGGACTGAGTATTGAGGGTTCAATGATGAGAATTGGTGTTTGTGGATAGAGATTTAAAGATTGCAGATTGAGTATTGAGTATTGAAAACTGTGAATTGATGATATTCTATTGAGGATTGAGAATTTACAACTGATTGTTGAGGGCTGAGGGCTGAAAATTGAGGATTCAGGATTGAGGATTCAGAATTGAGGTTTGAGGACTGAGGATTGAGGGTTGAAGATTGATTATTGAGGATTGAAGATTGAAGATTGAGGATTGAGGAATGAGGATTGAGGATTGAGGATGAGGGCTGAGGGTTGAGGATTGAGGTTTGAGGATTGAGGACTGAGGATTGAGGATTGAGGATTGATGATTGAGTATTGAGGATTGAAGATTGAGGATTGAGGATTGAGGATTGAGGATTGAGGATTGAAGATTGAGGATTGGGGGACTGAGTGTTGAGGGTTGAGTGATGAGAATTGATGTTTGTGGATAGAGATTTAAAGATAGCAGATTGAGTATTGAGTATTGAAAACTGTGAATTGATGATATTCTATTGAGGATTGAGAATTGACAACTGATTTTTGAGCACTGAGGTCTGAAGATTGAGGATTCAGGATTGAGGATTCAGGATTGAGGTTTGAGTACTGAGGATTGAGGATTGAGGATTGAGGATTGAGGATTGTGGATTGAGGATTGAGGATTGAAGATTGAGGATTGGGTATTGCTGGCTGAACATTGAGGATTGAGGATTGAGGATTGAGTATTGAGGATTGAGGACTGAAGATTGAATATTGATGATTGAAGATTGAGGATTGAGGATTGAGGATTGAGGATTGATGATTGAGCATTGAGGATTGAAGATTGAGGATTGAGGATTGAAGATTGAGGATTGGGTATTGAGGATTGGAGAATGAGGATTGAGGATTGAGGACTGAGGACTGAGGATTGAAGATTGAGAATTGAGGATTGAGGATTGAGGGTTGAGTATTGAAGATTGAGTATTGAGGATTGAATGTAGGGGATTCAGGGTTGAGGATTGAGGATTGAGGATTGAAGATTGAGGACTGGGGACTGAGTATTGAGGGTTGAATGATGAGAATTGGTGTTTGTGGATTGAGGTTTAAAGATTGCAGATTGAGTATTGAGTATTGAAAACTGTGAATTGATGATATTCTATTGAGGATTGAGAATTTACAACTGATTGTTGAGGGCTGAGGGCTGAAAATTGAGGATTCAGGATCGAGGATTCAGAATTGAGGTTTGAGGACTGAGGATTGAGGGTTGAAGATTGATTATTGAGGATTGAAGATTGAAGATTGAGGGTTGAGGAATGATGATTGAGGATGAGGGCTGAGGGTTGAGGATTGAGGCTTGAGGATTGAGGACTGAGGATTGAGGATTGAGGATTGAAGATTGAGTATTGAGGATTGAAGATTGAGGATTAAGGATTGAGTGTTGAGGATTGAGAATTGAGGATTGAGGGTTGAAGATTGAGGATTGGGTATTGCTGGCTGAACATTGAGGATTGAGGATTGAGGATTGAGTATTGAGGATTGAGGACTGAAGATTGAATATTGATGATTGAAGATTGAGGATTGGGTATTGAGGATTGGAGAATGAGGATTGAGGATTGAGGACTGATGACTGAGGATTGAGGATTGAGAATTGAGGATTGAGGATTGAGGATTGAAGATTGAGGATTGGGCATTGAGGATTGAAGAATGAGGATTGACGATTGAGGACTGAGGATTGAGGATTGAAGATTGAGGAATGAGGATTGAGGATTGAGGATTGAGTATTGAAGATTGAGTATTGAGGATTGAGGATTGAAGATTGAGGACTGGGGACTGAGTATTGAGGGTTGATTGATGAGAATTGGTGTTTGTGGATAGAGATTTAAAGATTGCAGATTGAGTATTGAGTATTGAAAACTGTGAATTGATGATATTCTATTGAGGATTGAGAATTTACAACTGATTGTTGAGGACTGAGGTCTGAAGATTGAGGATTCAGGATTGAGGATACAGGATTGAGGTTTGAGGACTGAGGATTGAGGATTGAGGATTGAGGATTGAGGATTGAGGATTGAGGATTGAGGATTGGGGATTGAAGATTGAGGATTGGGTATTGCGTATTGAACATTGAGGATTGAGGATTGAGGATTGAGGATTGAGGATTGGGTAGTGAGGATTGAAGACTGAGGATTGAGGATTGAGGATTGAGGATTGAGGATTGAAGATCGAGTATTGTGGATTGAGGATTGAGGATTGAAGATTGAGTATTGAGGATTGAAGGTTGAGGATTGAGGATTGAGGGTTGATGATTGAGTATTGAGGATTGAAGATTGAGGAGTGAGGATTGAGGATTGAGGACTGAGGATTGGTGGTTGAGGATTGATGATTGAGTATTGAGGATTGAAGATTGAGGATTGAGGATTGAGGATTGAGGATTGAGTATTGAGGATTGAGAATTGAGGATTGAGGATTGAGGGTTGATGATTGTGTATTCAGGATTGAAGATTGAGGATTGAGGATTGAGAATTGTGGATTGACGATGAGGTCTGAGTGTTGAGGATTGAGGTTTGAGGACTGAGGACTGAGGATTGAGGATTGGGGATTGAGGATTGAGGATTGAAGATTGAGTATTGAGGATTGAAGATTGAGGATTGAGGATTGAGGATTGATGATTGAGTATTGAGAATTGAAGATTGAGGATTGAGGATTGAGGATTGAGGACTGAGGATTGATGATTGAGGATTGATGATTGAGTATTGAGGATTGAAGATTGAGGATTGAGGATTGAGGATTGAGGATTGAGTTTTGAGGATTGAGAATTGAGGATTGAGGGTTGAAGATTGAGGATTGGGTATTGCGGATTGAACATTGAGGATTGAGGACTGAGGATTGAGGATTGAGGATTGAGGACTGAAGATTGAATATTGATGATTGAATATTGAGGATTGAGGATTGAGGGTTGTGGATTGAGGACGAGGACTGAGGGTTGAGTATTCATGTTTGAGGTCAGAGGATTGAGGATTGAGGATTGAGGATTGAGGATTGAAGATTGAATATTGATGATTGAAGATTGAGTATTGAGGATTGAGGGTTGTGGATTGAGGACGAGGACTGATGGTTGAGTATTGATGTTTGAGGTCTGAGGATTGAGGATTGAGGATTGAGAATTGAGGATTGAGGATTGAGGATTGAAGATTGAGGATTGGTTATTGAGGATTGAAGAATGAGGACTGAGGGTTGAGGATTGAGGATTGAGGATTGAAGATTGGGTATTTAGGATTGAAGATTGGGGATTGAGGATTGAGGATTGAGGATTGAGGCTTGAGGATTGCGGATTGAGGATTGAAGATTGAAGATTGAGGATTGAAGATTGAGGATTAAAGATTGAGTATTGAGGATTGATGATTGAGGATTGATGATTGAGGATTGAGGATTGAGGATTGAGGATTGAGGATTGAGGATTGAGTATTGAAGATTGAGAATTGATGATTGAGGATTGAGGATTGATAATTGAGGATTGAGTATTGGGGATTGAGGATTGAAGATTGAGGATTGTGGATTCAGGATTAAAGATTGAGTATTGAGGATTGAAGATTGAGAACTGAGGATTGAGGATTGAGGATTGAGGACTGAGTGTTGAGGGTTGAGTGAAGAGAATTGATGTTTGTGGATGGAGATTTGATGAATGCAGATTAAGTATTGAGTATTGAAAGCTGTGAATTGACGATATTCTATTGGGTATTGAGGATTGTCACCTGATTGTTGAGGACTGAGGGCTGAAGATTGAGGATTCAGGATTGAGGATTCAGAATTGAGGTTTGAGGACTGAGGATTGAGGATTGAGGATTGAAGATTGAGTATTGAGGATTGAAGATTGAGGATTGAGTATTGAGGATTGAGGATTGAGGATGATGGCTGAGGGTTGAGGATTGAGGTTTAAGGACTGAGGACTGAGGATTGAGGATTGAGAATTGAGGATTGTGGATCGAGGATTGAAGATTGAGGATTGGGTATTGAGGATTGAAGAATGAGGATTGAGGATTGAGGATTGAGGATTGAGCATTGAAGATTGAGTATTGAGGATTGAGGATTGAGGATTGAGTATTGAAGATTGAGTATTGAGGATTGAATGTAGGGGATTGAGGGTTGAGGATTGAGGATTGAGGATTGAAGATTGAGGACTGGGGACTGAGTATTGAGTGTTGAGTGATGAGAATTGGTGTTTGTGGATAGAGATTTAAAGATTGCAGATTGAGTATTGAGTATTGAAAGCTGTGAATTGATGATATTCTATTGAGGATTGAGAATTTGCAACTGATTGTAGAGGACTGAGGTCTGAAGATTGAGGATTCCGGATTGAGGATCCAGGATTGAGGTTTGAGGACTGAGGACTGAGGTTTGAGTACTGAGGATTGAGGATTGAGGATTGAGGATTGAGGATTGAGGATTGAGGATTGAAGATTGAGGATTGGGTATTGCTGACTGAACATTGAGGATTGAGGATTGAGGATTGAGTATTGAGGATTGAGGACTGAAGATTGAATATTGATGATTGAAGATTGAGGATTGAGGATTGAGGGCTGTGGATTGAGGACGAGGACTGAGGGTTCAGTATTGATGTCTGAGGTCTGAGGATTGAGGATTGAGGATTGAGGATTGAAGATTGAGTATTGAGGTTTGAAGATTGAGGATTTTGGATTGAGGATTGTGGACTGAGTATTGAAGATTGAGGATTGGGGATTGAGGATTGACGATTGAGGATTCAGTATTGAGGATTGAGAATTGAGGATAGAGGATTGAAGGTTGAGTATTGAGGATTGAAGATTGAGGATTGAGGATTGAGGATTGAGGATTGACTATGAGGGCTGAGGGTTGAGGATTTAGGTTTGAGGACTGAGGACTGAGGATTGAGGACTGAGAATTGAGGATTGAGGATTGAGGATTGAAGATTGAGGATTGGGTATTGAGGATCGAAGACTGAGGATTGAGGATTGAGGATTGAGGATTGAGGATTGAAGATTGAGGATTGAGGATTGAGGATTGAGGATTGAAGATTGAGTATTGAGGATTGAGGATTGAGGATTGAGGATTGAAGATTGAGGACTGAGGATTGAGGATTGAGGATTGAAGATTGAGTATTGAGGATTGAAGATTGAGGATTGAGGATTGAGGATTGATGATTGAGTATTGAGGATTGAAGATTGAGGATTGAGGATTGAGGATTGAGGACTGAGGATTGATGATTGTGGATTGATGATTGAGTATTGAGGACTGAAGATTGAGGATTGAGGATTGACGATTAAGGATTGAGTGTTGAGGATTGAGAATTGAGGATTGAGGGTTGAAGATTGTGTATTCAGGATTGAAGATTGAGGATTGAGGATTGGGGATTGAGGATTGACGATGAGGGCTGAGGGTTGAGGATTGAGGTTTGAGGACTGAGGACTGAGGATTGAGGATTGAGAATTGAGGATTGAGGATTGAGGATTGAAGATTGAGGATTGGGTATTGAGGATTGAAGAATGAGGATTGAGGATTGAGGATTGAGGATTGAGGATTGAGGACTGAGGATTGATGATTGAGGATTGATGATTGAGTATTGAGGATTGAAGATTGAGGATTGAGGATTGAGGATTGAGGATTGAGGATTGAGTTTTGAGGATTGAGAATTCAGGATTGAGGGTTGAAGATTGTGTATACAGGATTGAAGATTGAGGATTGAGGATTGAAGATTGAGGATTGAGGATTGAGGATTGAGGATTGAGTATTGAAGATTGAGTATTGAGGATTGAATGTAGGGGATTGAGGGTTGAGGATTGAGGATTGAGGATTGAAGATTGAGGACTGGGGACTGAGTATTGAGTGTTGAGTGATGAGAATTGGTGTTTGTGGATAGAGATTTAAAGATTGCAGATTGAGTATTGAGTATGGAAAACTGTGAATTGATGATACTCTATTGAGGATTGAGAATTTACAACTGATTGTTGAGGACTGAGGTCTGAAGATTGAGGATTCAGGATTGAGGATCCAGGATTGAGGTTTGAGGACTGAGGATTGAGGATTGAGGATTGAGGATTAAGGATTGAGGATTGAGGATTGAGGATTGGGGATTGAAGATTGAGGATTGGGTATTGCGTACTGAACATTGAGGATTGAGGATTGAGGATTCAGGATTGAGGATTGGGTATTGAGGATTGAAGACTGAGGATTGAGGATTGAGGATTGAGGGTTGAGGATTGAAGATTGAGGATTGAGGATTGAGGATTGAGGATTGAAGATTGAGTATTGAGGATTGAAGATTGAGGATTGAGGATTGAGGATTGAGGATTGAGTATTGAGGATTGAGAATTGAGGATTGAGGGTTGAAGATTGTGTATTCAGGATTGAAGATTGAGGATTGAGGATTGAGGATTGAGGATTGGCAATGAGGGCTGAGGGTTGAGGATTGAGGTTTGAGGACTGAGGACTGAGGATTGAGGATTGAGAATTGAGGATTGAGGATTGAGGATTGAAGATTGAGGATTGGGTATTGAGGATTGAAGAATGAGGGTTGAGGATTGAGGACTGAGGACTGAGGATTGAAGATTCAGAATTGAGGATTGAGGATTGAGGATTGAGTATTGAAGATTGAGTATTGAGGATTGAATGTAGGGGATTGAGGGTTGAGGATTGAGGATTGAGGATTGAAGATTGAGGACTGGGGACTGAGTATTGAGGGTTGAATGATGAGAATTGGTGTTTGTGGATTGAGGTTTAAAGATTGCAGATTGAGTATTGAGTATTGAAAACTGTGAATTGATGATATTCTATTGAGGATTGAGAATTTACAACTGATTGTTGAGGGCTGAGGGCTGAAAATTGAGGATTCAGTATTGAGGATTCAGAACTGAGGTTTGAGGACTGAGGATTGAGGGTTGAAGATTGATTATTGAGGATTGAAGATTGAAGATTGAGGGTTGAGGAATGAGGATTGTGGATGAGGGCTGAGGGTTGAGGATTGAGGTTTGAGGATTGAGGACTGAGGATTGAGGATTGAGGATTGATGATTGATGATTGAGTATTGAGGATTGAAGATTGAGGATTGAGGATTGAGGATTGAGGATTGAGGATTGAAGATTGAGGATTGGGGGACTGAGTGTTGAGGGTTGAGTGATGAGAATTGATGTTTGTGGATAGAGATTTAAAGATAGCAGATTGAGTATTGAGTATTGAAAACTGTGAATTGATGATATTCTACTGAGGATTGAGAATTGACAACTGATTTTTGAGCACTGATGTCTGAAGATTGAGGATTCAGGATTGAGGATTCAGGATTGAGGTTTGAGTACTGAGGATTGAGGATTGAGGATTGAGGATTGAGGATTGAGGATTGAGGATTGAGGATTGAAGATTGAGGATTGGGTATTGCTGACTGAACATTGAGGATTGAGGATTGAGGGTTGAGTATTGAGGATTGAGGACTGAAGATTGAATATTGATGATTGAAGATTGAGGATTGAGGATTGAGGGCTGTGGATTGAGGACGAGTACTGAGGGTTCAGTATTGATGTCTGAGGTCTGAGGATTGAGGATAGAGGATTGAGGATTGAAGATTGAGTATTGAGGTTTGAAGATTGAGGATTTTGGATTGAGGACTGAGGATTGAGTATTGAAGATTGAGGATTGTGGATTGAGGATTGACGATTGAGGATTCAGTATTGAGGATTGAGAATTGAGGACAGAGGATTGAAGGTTGAGTATTGAGGATTGAAGATTGAGGATTGAGGCTTGAGGATTGAGGATTGACTATGAGGGCTGATGGTTGAGGATTGAGGTTTGAGGACTGAGGACTGAGGATTGAGGATTGAGAATTTAGGATTGAGGGTTGAGGATTGAAGATTGAGGATTGGGTATTGAGGATCGAAGACTGAGGATTGAGGATTGAGGATTGAGGATTGAGGATTGAAGATTGAGGATTGAGGATTGAGGATTGAGGATTGAAGATTGAGTATTGAGGATTGAAGATTGAGGATTGAGGATTGAGGATTGATGATTGAGTATTGAGGATTGAAGATTGAGGATTGAGGATTAAGGATTGAGGACTGAGGATTGATGATTGTGAATTGATGATTGAGTATTGAGGATTGAAGATTGAGGATTGAGGATTGAGGATTAAGGATTGAGTGTTGAGGATTGAGAATTGAGGATTGAGGGTTGAAGATTGTGTATTCAGGATTGAAGATTGAGGATTGAGGATTGAGGGTTGAGGATTGACGATGAGGGCTGAGGGTTGAGGATTGAGGTTTGAGGACCGAGGACTGAGGATTGAGGATTGAGAATTGAGGATTGAGGATTGAGGATTGAAGATTGAGGATTGGGTATTGAGGATTGAAGAATGAGGATTGAGGATTGAGGACTGAGGATTGGGGATTGAAGGTTGCGGACTGAGGATTGAGGATTGAGGATTGAGGATTGAGGATTGAGAATTGAAGATTGAGTATTGAGGTTTGAAGATTGAGGATTTTGGATTGAGGATTGAGGATTGAGTATTGAACATTGAGGATTGGGGATTGAGGATTGACGATTGAGGATTCAGTATTGAGGATTGAGAATTGAGGATTGAGGATTGAAGGTTGAGTATTGAGGATTGAAGATTGAGGATTGAGGATTGAGTATTGAGGATTGACTATGATTGCTGAGGGTTGAGGATTGAGGTTTGAGGAATGAGGACTGAGGATTGAGGATTGAGAATTGAGGATTGGGGATTGAGGATTGAAGATTGAGGATTGGGTATTGAGGTTCGAAGACTGAGGATTGATGATTGAGTATTGAGGATTGAAGATTGAGGATTGTGGATTGAGGATTGAGGATTGAGTTTTGAGGATTGAGAATTAAGGATTGAGGGTTGAAGATTGTGTATACAGGATTGAAGATTGAGGATTGAGGATTGAAGATTGAGGATTGAGGATTGAGGATTGAGGATTGAGTATTGAAGATTGAGTATTGAGGATTGAATGTAGTGGATTGAGGGTTGAGGATTGAGGATTGAGGATTGAAGATTGAGGACTGGGGACTGAGTATTGAGTGTTGAGTGATGAGAATTGGTGTTTGTGGATAGAGATTTAAAGATTGCAGATTGAGTATTGAGTATGGAAAACTGTGAATTGATGATACTCTATTGAGGATTGAGAATTTACAACTGATTGTTGAGGACTGAGGTCTGAAGATTGAGGATTCAGGATTGAGGATCCAGGATTGAGGTTTGAGGACTGAGGATTGAGGATTGAGGATTGAGGATTAAGGATTGAGGATTGAGGATTGAGGATTGGGGATTGAAGATTGAGGATTGGGTATTGCGTATTGAACATTGAGGATTGAGGATTGAGGATTCAGGATTGAGGATTGGGTATTGAGGATTGAAGACTGAGGATTGAGGATTGAGGATTGAGGGTTGAGGATTGAAGATTGAGGATTGAGGATTGAGGATTGAGGATTGAAGATTGTGTATTGAGGATTGAAGATTGAGGATTGAGGATTGAGGGTTGAGGATTGAGTATTGAGGATTGAGAATTGAGGATTGAGGGTTGAAGATTGTGTATTCAGGATTGAAGATTGAGGATTGAGGATTGAGTATTGAGGATTGACGATGAGGGCTGAGGGTTGAGGATTGAGGATTGAGGATTGAGGATTGAAGATTGTGTATTGAGGATTGAAGATTGAGGATTGAGGATTGAGGGTTGAGGATTGAGTATTGAGGATTGAGAATTGAGGATTGAGGGTTGAAGATTGTGTATTCAGGATTGAAGATTGAGGATTGAGGATTGAAGATTGAGGATTGAGGATTGAGGATTGAGGACTGAGGATTGATGATTGAGGATTGATGATTGAGTATTGAGGATTGAAGATTGAGGATTGAGGATTGAGGATTGAGGATTGAGGATTGAGTTTTGAGGATTGAGAATTCAGGATTGAGGGTTGAAGATTGTGTATACAGGATTGAAGATTGAGGATTGAGGATTGAAGATTGAGGATTGAGGATTGAGGATTGAGGATTGAGTATTGAAGATTGAGTATTGAGGATTGAATGTAGGGGATTGAGGGTTGAGGATTGAGGATTGAGGATTGAAGATTGAGGACTGGGGACTGAGTATTGAGTGTTGAGTGATGAGAATTGGTGTTTGTGGATAGAGATTTAAAGATTGCAGATTGAGTATTGAGTATGGAAAACTGTGAATTGATGATACTCTATTGAGGATTGAGAATTTACAACTGATTGTTGAGGACTGAGGTCTGAAGATTGAGGATTCAGGATTGAGGATCCAGGATTGAGGTTTGAGGACTGAGGATTGAGGATTGAGGATTGAGGATTAAGGATTGAGGATTGAGGATTGAGGATTGGGGATTGAAGATTGAGGATTGGGTATTGCGTACTGAACATTGAGGATTGAGGATTGAGGATTCAGGATTGAGGATTGGGTATTGAGGATTGAAGACTGAGGATTGAGGATTGAGGATTGAGGGTTGAGGATTGAAGATTGAGGATTGAGGATTGAGGATTGAGGATTGAAGATTGAGTATTGAGGATTGAAGATTGAGGATTGAGGATTGAGGATTGAGGATTGAGTATTGAGGATTGAGAATTGAGGATTGAGGGTTGAAGATTGTGTATTCAGGAATGAAGATTGAGGATTGAGGATTGAGGATTGAGGATTGGCAATGAGGGCTGAGGGTTGAGGATTGAGGTTTGAGGACTGAGGACTGAGGATTGAGGATTGAGAATTGAGGATTGAGGATTGAGGATTGAAGATTGAGGATTGGGTATTGAGGATTGAAGAATGAGGGTTGAGGATTGAGGACTGAGGACTGAGGATTGAAGATTGAGAATTGAGGATTGAGGATTGAGGATTGAGTATTGAAGATTGAGTATTGAGGATTGAATGTAGGGGATTGAGGGTTGAGGATTGAGGATTGAGGATTGAAGATTGAGGACTGGGGACTGAGTATTGAGGGTTGAATGATGAGAATTGGTGTTTGTGGATTGAGGTTTAAAGATTGCAGATTGAGTATTGAGTATTGAAAACTGTGAATTGATGATATTCTATTGAGGATTGAGAATTTACAACTGATTGTTGAGGGCTGAGGGCTGAAAATTGAGGATTCAGTATTGAGGATTCAGAACTGAGGTTTGAGGACTGAGGATTGAGGGTTGAAGATTGATTATTGAGGATTGAAGATTGAAGATTGAGGGTTGAGGAATGAGGATTGTGGATGAGGGCTGAGGGTTGAGGATTGAGGTTTGAGGATTGAGGACTGAGGATTGAGGATTGAGGATTGATGATTGATGATTGAGTATTGAGGATTGAAGATTGAGGATTGAGGATTGAGGATTGAGGATTGAGGATTGAAGATTGAGGATTGGGGGACTGAGTGTTGAGGGTTGAGTGATGAGAATTGATGTTTGTGGATAGAGATTTAAAGATAGCAGATTGAGTATTGAGTTTTGAAAACTGTGAATTGATGATATTCTACTGAGGATTGAGAATTGACAACTGATTTTTGAGCACTGATGTCTGAAGATTGAGGATTCAGGATTGAGGATTCAGGATTGAGGTTTGAGTACTGAGGATTGAGGATTGAGGATTGAGGATTGAGGATTGAGGATTGAGGATTGAGGATTGAAGATTGAGGATTGGGTATTGCTGACTGAACATTGAGGATTGAGGATTGAGGATTGAGTATTGAGGATTGAGGACTGAAGATTGAATATTGATGATTGAAGATTGAGGATTGAGGATTGAGGGCTGTGGATTGAGGACGAGTACTGAGGGTTCAGTATTGATGTCTGAGGTCTGAGGATTGAGGATAGAGGATTGAGGATTGAAGATTGAGTATTGAGGTTTGAAGATTGAGGATTTTGGATTGAGGACTGAGGATTGAGTATTGAAGATTGAGGATTGTGGATTGAGGATTGACGATTGAGGATTCAGTATTGAGGATTGAGAATTGAGGACAGAGGATTGAAGGTTGAGTATTGAGGATTGAAGATTGAGGATTGAGGCTTGAGGATTGAGGATTGACTATGAGGGCTGATGGTTGAGGATTGAGGTTTGAGGACTGAGGACTGAGGATTGAGGATTGAGAATTTAGGATTGAGGGTTGAGGATTGAAGATTGAGGATTGGGTATTGAGGATCGAAGACTGAGGATTGAGGATTGAGGATTGAGGATTGAGGATTGAAGATTGAGGATTGAGGATTGAGGATTGAGGATTGAAGATTGAGTATTGAGGATTGAAGATTGAGGATTGAGGATTGAGGATTGATGATTGAGTATTGAGGATTGAAGATTGAGGATTGAGGATTGAGGATTGAGGACTGAGGATTGATGATTGTGAATTGATGATTGAGTATTGAGGATTGAAGATTGAGGATTGAGGATTGAGGATTAAGGATTGAGTGTTGAGGATTGAGAATTGAGGATTGAGGGTTGAAGATTGTGTATTCAGGATTGAAGATTGAGGATTGAGGATTGAGGGTTGAGGATTGACGATGAGGGCTGAGGGTTGAGGATTGAGGTTTGAGGACCGAGGACTGAGGATTGAGGATTGAGAATTGAGGATTGAGGATTGAGGATTGAAGATTGAGGATTGGGTATTGAGGATTGAAGAATGAGGATTGAGGATTGAGGACTGAGGATTGGGGATTGAAGGTTGCGGACTGAGGATTGAGGATTGAGGATTGAGGGTTGAGGATTGAGAATTGAAGATTGAGTATTGAGGTTTGAAGATTGAGGATTTTGGATTGAGGATTGAGGATTGAGTATTGAACATTGAGGATTGGGGATTGAGGATTGACGATTGAGGATTCAGTATTGAGGATTGAGAATTGAGGATTGAGGATTGAAGGTTGAGTATTGAGGATTGAAGATTGAGGATTGAGGATTGAGTATTGAGGATTGACTATGATTGCTGAGGGTTGAGGATTGAGGTTTGAGGAATGAGGACTGAGGATTGAGGATTGAGAATTGAGGATTGGGGATTGAGGATTGAAGATTGAGGATTGGGTATTGAGGTTCGAAGACTGAGGATTGATGATTGAGTATTGAGGATTGAAGATTGAGGATTGTGGATTGAGGATTGAGGATTGAGTTTTGAGGATTGAGAATTAAGGATTGAGGGTTGAAGATTGTGTATACAGGATTGAAGATTGAGGATTGAGGATTGAAGATTGAGGATTGAGGATTGAGGATTGAGGATTGAGTATTGAAGATTGAGTATTGAGGATTGAATGTAGTGGATTGAGGGTTGAGGATTGAGGATTGAGGATTGAAGATTGAGGACTGGGGACTGAGTATTGAGTGTTGAGTGATGAGAATTGGTGTTTGTGGATAGAGATTTAAAGATTGCAGATTGAGTATTGAGTATGGAAAACTGTGAATTGATGATACTCTATTGAGGATTGAGAATTTACAACTGATTGTTGAGGACTGAGGTCTGAAGATTGAGGATTCAGGATTGAGGATCCAGGATTGAGGTTTGAGGACTGAGGATTGAGGATTGAGGATTGAGGATTAAGGATTGAGGATTGAGGATTGAGGATTGGGGATTGAAGATTGAGGATTGGGTATTGCGTATTGAACATTGAGGATTGAGGATTGAGGATTCAGGATTGAGGATTGGGTATTGAGGATTGAAGACTGAGGATTGAGGATTGAGGATTGAGGGTTGAGGATTGAAGATTGAGGATTGAGGATTGAGGATTGAGGATTGAAGATTGTGTATTGAGGATTGAAGATTGAGGATTGAGGATTGAGGGTTGAGGATTGAGTATTGAGGATTGAGAATTGAGGATTGAGGGTTGAAGATTGTGTATTCAGGATTGAAGATTGAGGATTGAGGATTGAGTATTGAGGATTGACGATGAGGGCTGAGGGTTGAGGATTGAGGTTTGAGGACTGAGGACTGAGGATTGAGGATTGAGAATTGAGGATTGAGGATTGAGGATTGAGGATTGAAGATTGAGGATTGGGTATTGAGGATTGAAGAATGAGGATTGAGGATTGAGGACTGAGGACTGAGGATTGAAGATTGAGAATTGAGGATTGAGGATTGAGGATTGAGTTTTGAAGATTGAGTATTGAGGATTGAATGTAGGGGATTGAGGGTTGAGGATTGAGGATTGAGGATTGAAGATTGAGGACTGGGGACTGAGTATTGAGGGTTGAATGATGAGAATTGGTGTTTGTGGATTGAGGTTTAAAGATTGCAGATTGAGTATTGAGTATTGAAAACTGTGAATTGATGATACTCTATTGAGGATTTAGAATTTACAACTGATTGTTGAGGACTGAGGTCTGAAGATTGAGGATTCAGGATTGAGGATCCAGGATTGAGGTTTGAGGACAGAGGATTGAGGATTGAGGATTGAGGATTGAGGATTGAGGATTGACGATGAGGGCTGAGGGTTGAGGATTGAGGTTTGAGGACTGAGGACTGAGGATTAAGGATTGAGAATTGAGGATTGAGGATTGAGGATTGAGGATTGAAGATTGAGGATTGGGTATTGAGGATTGAAGAATGAGGATTGAGGATTGAGGACTGAGGACTGAGGATTGAAGATTGAGGATTGAGGATTGAGGATTGAGGATTGAGAATTGAAGATTGAGTATTGAGGATTGAGGATTGAAGATTGAGGACTGGGGACTGAGTATTGAGGGTTGAGTGATGAGAATTGGTGTTTGTGGATAGAGATTTAAAGATTGCAGATTGAGTATTGAGTATTGAAAACCGTGAATTGATGATATTCTATTGAGGATTGAGAATTTACAGCTGTTTGTTGAGGACTGAGGTCTGAAGATTGAGGATTCAGGATTGAGGATCCAGGATTGAGGTTTGAGGACTGAGGATTGAGGATTGAGGATTGAGGATTGAGGATTGAGGATTGAGGATTGAGGATTGGGGATTGAGGATTGTGGATTGGGTAGTGCGTATTGAACATTGAGGATTGAGGATTGAGGATTGAGGATTGAGGATTGGGTATTGAGGATTGAAGACTGAGGATTGAGGATTGAGGATTGAGGATGTGGATTGAAGATTGAGGACTGTGGATTGAGGATTGAGGATTGAAGATTGAGTATTGAGGATTGAAGGTTGAGGATTGAGGATTGATGATTGAGTATTGAGGATTGACGATTGAGGATTGAGGATTGAGGATTGAGGACTGAGGATTGGTGATTGAGGATTGATGATTGAGTATTGAGGACTGAAGATTGAGGATTGAGGATTGAGGATTGAGGATTGAGTATTGAGGATTGAGAATTGAGGATTGAGGATTGAGGGTTGAAGATTGTGTATACAGGATTGAAGATTGAGGATTGAGGATTGAGGATTGAGGATTGACGATGAGGGCTGAGGGTTGAGTATTGAGGTTTGAGGACTGAGGACTGAGGATTGAGGATTGAGAATTGAGGATTGAGATTGAGGATTGAAGATTGAGGATTGGGTATTGAGGATTGAAGAATGAGGATTCAGGATTGAGGATTGAGGATTGAGGATTGAAGATTGAGGATTGAGGATTGAGGATTGAGGATTGAGTATTGAAGATTGAGTATTGAGGATTGAATCTAGGGGATTGAGGGTTGAGGATTGAGGACTGAGGATTGAGGATTGAGGATTGAGGATTGAAGATTGAGTATTGAGGATTGAAGATTGATGATTGAGGATTGAGGATTGATGATTGAGTATTGAGGATTGAAAATTGAGGATTGAGGATTGAGGATTGAGTACTGAGGATTGATGATTGAGGATTGATGATTGAGTATTGAGGATTGAAGATTGAGGATTGAGGATTGAGGATTAAAGATTGAGTGTTGAGGATTGAGAATTGAGGATTGAGGGTTGAAGATTGTGTATTCAGGATTGAAGATTGAGGATTGAGGATTGAGGATTGAGGATTGAGGATTGACGATGAGGGCTGAGGGTTGAGGATTGAGGTTTGAGGACTGAGGACTGAGGATTGAGGATTGAGAATTGAGGATTGAGGATTGAGGATTGAAGATTGAGGATTGGGTATTGAGGATTGAAGAATGAGGATTGAGGATTGAGGATTGAAGACTGACGATTGAGGGTTGAGGATTGAGGATTGAGGATTGAGGATTGATGATTGAGTATTGAGGATTGAAGATTGAGGATTGAGGATTGAGGATTGAGGATTGAGGATTGAAGATTGAAGATTGGGGACTGAGTGTTGAGGGTTGAGAGATGAGAATTGGTGTTTGTGGATAGAGATTTAAAGATTGCAGATTGAGTATTGAGTATTGAAAACTGTGAATTGATGACATTCTATTGAGGATTGAGGATTGAGGATTGAGGATTGAGGATTGCGGATTGAGGATTGAAGATTGAAGATTGAGGATTGAAGATTGAGGATTAAAGATTGAGTATTGAGGATTGATGATTGAGGATTGATGATTGAGGATTGATGATTGAGGATTGAGGATTGAGGATTGAGGATTGAGTATTGAAGATTGAGGATTGATGATTGAGGATTGAGGATTGATAATTGAGGATTGAGTATTGGGGATTGAGGATTGAAGATTGAGGATTGTGGATTCAGGATTAAAGATTGAGTATTGAGGATTGAAGATTGAGAATTGAGGATTGAGGATTGAGGATTGAGGACTGAGTGTTGAGGGTTGAGTGAAGAGAATTGATGTTTGTGGATGGAGATTTGAAGAATGCAGATTAAGTATTGAGTATTGAAAGCTGTGAATTGACGATATTCTATTGGGTATTGAGGATTGTCACCTGATTGTTGAGGACTGAGGGCTGAAGATTGAGGATTCAGGATTGAGGATTCAGAATTGAGGTTTGAGGACTGAGGATTGAGGATTGAGGATTGAAGATTGAGTATTGAGGATTGCAGATTGAGGATTGAGGATTGAGGATTGAGGATTGAGGATGATGGCTGAGGGTTGAGGATTGAGGTTTAAGGACTGAGGACTGAGGATTGAGGATTGAGAATTGAGGATTGTGGATCGAGGATTGAAGATTGAGGATTGGGTATTGAGGATTGAAGAATGAGGATTGAGGATTGAGGATTGAGGATTGAGGATTGAAGATTGAGTATTGAGGATTGAGGATTGAGGATTGAGTATTGAAGATTGAGTATTGAGGATTGAATGTAGGGGATTGAGGGTTGAGGATTGAGGATTGAGGATTGAAGATTGAGGACTGGGGACTGAGTATTGAGTGTTGAGTGATGAGAATTGGTGTTTGTGGATAGAGATTTAAAGATTGCAGATTGAGTATTGAGTATTGAAAGCTGTGAATTGATGATATTCTATTGAGGATTGAGAATTTGCAACTGATTGTTGAGGACTGAGGTCTGAAGATTGAGGATTCCGGATTGAGGATCCAGGATTGTGGTTTGAGGACTGAGGATTGAGGATTGAGGATTGAGGATTGAGGATTGAGGATTGAGGATTGAGGATTGAGGATTGGGGATTGAAGATTGAGGATTGGGTATTGCGTATTGAACATTGAGGATTGAGGATTGAGGATTGAGGATTGAGGATTGGGTATTGAGGATTGAAGACTGAGGATTGAGGATTGAGGATTGAGGAATGAGGATTGAAGATTGAGGATTGAGGATTGAGGATTGAGGATTGAAGATTGAGCATTGAGGATTGAAGATTGAGGATTGAGGATTGAGGATTGAGGATTGACGATGAGGGCTGAGGGTTGAGGATTGAGGTTTGAGGACTGAGGACTGAGGATTGAGGATTGAGAATTGAGGATTGAGGATTGAGGATTGAAGATTGAGGATTGGGTATTGAGGATTGAAGAATGAGGATTGAGGATTGAGGACTGAGGACTGAGGATTGAAGATTGAGAATTGAGGATTGAGGATTGAGGATTGAGTATTGAAGATTGATTATTGAGGATTGAAGATTGAAGATTGAGGATTGAGGATTGAGGTTTGAGGATTGAGGACTGAGGATTGAGGTTTGAGTACTGAGGATTGAGGATTGAGGATTGAGGATTGAGGATTGAGGATTGAGGATTGAAGATTGAGGATTGGGTATTGCTGACTGAACATTGAGGATTGAGGATTGAGGATTGAGTATTGAGGTTTGAGGACTGAAGATTGAATATTGATGATTGAAGATTGAGGATTGAGGATTGAGGGCTGTGGATTGAGGACGAGGACTGAGGGTTCAGTATTGATGTCTGAGGTCTGAGGATTGAGGATTGAGGATTGAGGATTGAAGATTGAGTATTGAGGTTTGAAGATTGAGGATTTTGGATTGAGGATTGAGGACTGAGTATTGAAGATTGAGGATTGGGGATTGAGGATTGACGATTGAGGATTCAGTATTGAGGATTGAGAATTGAGGATAGAGGATTGAAGGTTGAGTATTGAGGATTGAAGATTGAGGATTGAGGATTGAGGATTGAGGATTGACTATGAGGGCTGAGGGTGAAGGATTTAGGTTTGAGGACTGAGGACTGAGGATTGAGGACTGAGAATTGAGGATTGAGGATTGAGGATTGAAGATTGAGGATTGGGTATTGAGGATCGAAGACTGAGGATTGAGGATTGAGGATTGAGGATTGAGGATTGAAGATTGAGGATTGAGGATTGAGGATTGAGGATTGAAGATTGAGTATTGAGGATTGAGGATTGAGGATTGAGGATTGAAGATTGAGGACTGAGGATTGAGGATTGAGGATTGAAGATTGAGTATTGAGGATTGAAGATTGAGGATTGAGGATTGAGGATTGATGATTGAGTATTGAGGATTGAAGATTGAGGATTGAGGATTGAGGATTGAGGACTGAGGATTGATGATTGAGGATTGAGGATTGAGGGTTAAGGATTGAGTGTTGAGGATTGAGAATTGAGGATTGAGGGTTGAAGATTGTGTATTCAGGATTGAAGATTGAGGATTGAGGATTGGGGATTGAGGATTGACGATGAGGGCTGAGGGTTGAGGATTGAGGTTTGAGGACTGAGGACTGAGGATTGAGGATTGAGAATTGAGGATTGAAGATTGAGGATTGAAGATTGAGGATTGGGTATTGAGGATTGAAGAATGAGGATTGAGGATTGAGGACTGAGGATTGACGATTGAGGATTGAGGATTGAGGATTGAAGATTGAGGATTGGGGATTGAGGATTGAGGATTGAAGATTGAGTATTGAGGATTGAAGATTGATGATTGAGGATTGAGGATTGATGATTGAGTATTGAGGATTGAAGATTGAGGATTGAGGATTGAGGATTGAGGACTGAGGATTGATGATTGAGGATTGATGATTGAGTATTGAGGATTGAAGATTGAGGATTGAGGATTGAGGATTGAGGATTGAGTTTTGAGGATTGAGAATTCAGGATTGAGGGTTGAAGATTGTGTATACAGGATTGAAGGTTGAGGATTGAGGATTGAAGATTGAGGATTGAGGATTGAGGATTGAGGATTGAGTATTGAAGATTGAGTATTGAGGATTGAATGTAGGGGATTGAGGGTTGAGGATTAAGGATTGAGGATTGAAGATTGAGGACTGGGGACTGAGTATTGAGTGTTGAGTGATGAGAATTGGTGTTTGTGGATAGAGATTTAAAGATTGCAGATTGAGTATTGAGTATGGAAAACTGTGATTTGATGATACTCTATTGAGGATTGAGAATTTACAACTGATTGTTGAGGACTGAGGTCTGAAGATTGAGGATTCAGGATTGAGGATCCAGGATTGAGGTTTGAGGACTGAGGATTGAGGATTGAGGATTGAGGATTAAGGATTGAGGATTGAGGATTGAGGATTGGGGATTGAAGATTGAGGATTGGGTATTGCGTATTGAACATTGAGGATTGAGGATTGAGGATTCAGGATTGAGGATTGGGTATTGAGGATTGAAGACTGAGGATTGAGGATTGAGGATTGAGGGTTGAGGATTGAAGATTGAGGATTGAGGATTGAGGATTGAGGATTGAGGATTGAAGATTGAGTATTGAGGATTGAAGATTGAGGATTGAGGATTGAGGATTGAGGATTGAGTATTGAGGATTGAGAATTGAGGATTGAGGGTTGAAGATTGTGTATTCAGGATTGAAGATTGAGGATTGAGGATTGAGGATTGAGGATTGACGATGAGGGCTGAGGGTTGAGGATTGAGGTTTGAGGACTGAGGACTGAGGATTGAGGATTGAGAATTGAGGATTGAGGATTGAGGATTGAAGATTGAGGATTGGGTATTGAGGATTGAAGAATGAGGATTGAGGATTGAGGACTGAGGACTGAGGATTGAAGATTGAGAATTGAGGATTGAGGATTGAGGATTGAGTATTGAAGATTGAGTATTGAGGATTGAATGTAGGGGATTGAGGGTTGAGGATTGAGGATTGAGGATTGAAGATTGAGGACTGGGGACTGAGTATTGAGGGTTGAATGATGAGAATTGGTGTTTGTGGATTGAGTTTTAAAGATTGCAGATTGAGTATTGAGTATTGAAAACTGTGAATTGATGATATTCTATTGAGGATTGAGAATTTACAACTGATTGTTGAGGTCTGAGGGCTGAAAATTGAGGATTCAGTATTGAGGATTCAGAACTGAGGTTTGAGGACTGAGGATTGAGTGTTGAAGATTGATTATTGAGGATTGAAGATTGAAGATTGAGGGTTGAGGAATGAGGATTGAGGATGAGGGCTGAGGGTTGAGGATTGAGGTTTGAGGATTGAGGACTGAGGATTGAGGATTGAGGATTGATGATTGAGTATTGAGGATTGAAGATTGAGGATTGAGGATTGAGGATTGAGGATTGAGGATTGAAGATTGAGGATTGGGGGACTGAGTGTTGAGGGTTGAGTGATGAGAATTGATGTTTGTGGATAGAGATTTAAAGATAGCAGATTGAGTATTGAGTATTGAAAACTGTGAATTGATGATATTCTACTGAGGATTGAGAATTGACAACTGATTTTTGAGCACTGAGGTCTGAAGATTGAGGATTCAGGATTGAGGATTCAGGATTGAGGTTTGAGTACTGAGGATTGAGGATTCAGGATTGAGGATTGAGGATTGAGGATTGAGGATTGAGGATTGAAGATTGAGGATTGGGTATTGCTGACTGAACATTGAGGATTGAGGATTGAGGATTGAGTATTGAGGATTGAGGACTGAAGATTGAATATTGATGATTGAAGATTGAGGATTGAGGATTGAGGGCTGTGGATTGAGGACGAGGACTGAGGGTTCAGTATTGATGTCTGAGGTCTGAGGATTGAGGATAGAGGATTGAGGATTGAAGATTGAGTATTGAGGTTTGAAGATTGAGGATTTTGGATTGAGGACTGAGGATTGAGTATTGAAGATTGAGGATTGTGGATTGAGGATTGACGATTGAGGATTCAGTATTGAGGATTGAGAATAGAGGACAGAGGATTGAAGGTTGAGTATTGAGGATTCAAGATTGAGGATTGAGGCTTGAGGATTGAGGATTGACTATGAGGGCTGATGGTTGAGGATTGAGGTTTGAGGACTGAGGACTGAGGATTGAGGATTGAGAATTGAGGATTGAGGATTGAGGATTGAAGATTGAGGATTGGGTATTGAGGATCGAAGACTGAGGATTGAGGATTGAGGATTGAGGATTGAGGATTGAAGATTGGGGATTGAGGATTGAGGATTGAGGATTGAAGATTGAGTATTGAGGATTGAAGATTGAGGATTGAGGATTGAGGATTGATGATTGAGTATTGAGGATTGAAGATTGAGGATTGAGGATTGAGGATTGAGGACTGAGGATTGATGATTGTGGATTGATGATTGAGTATTGGGTATTGAAGATTGAGGATTGAGGATTGAGGATTAAGGATTGAGTGTTGAGGATTGAGAATTGAGGATTGAGGGTTGAAAATTGTGTATTCAGGATTGAAGATTGAGGATTGAGGATTGAGGATTGAGGATTGACGATGAGGGCTGAGGGTTGAGGATTGAGGTTTGAGGACCGAGGACTGAGGATTGAGGATTGAGAATTGAGGATTGAGGATTGAGGATTGAAGATTGAGGATTGGGTATTGAGGATTGAAGAATGAGGATTGAGGATTGAGGACTGAGGATTGGGGATTGAAGATTGAGGACTGAGTATTGAGGATTGAGGATTGAGGATTGAGGATTGAGAATTGAAGATTGAGTATTGAGGTTTGAGGATTGAGGATTTTGGATTGAGGATTGAGGATTGAGTATTGAACATTGAGGATTGGGGATTGAGGATTGACGTTTGAGGATTCAGTATTGAGGATTGAGAATTGAGGATTGAGGATTGAAGGTTGAGTATTGAGGATTGAAGATTGAGGATTGAGGATTGAGTATTGAGGATTGACTATGAGGGCTGAGGGTTGAGGATTGAGGTTTGAGGACTGAGGACTGAGGATTGAGGATTGAGAATTGAGGATTGGGGATTGAGGATTGAAGATTGAGGATTGGGTATTAAGGATCGAAGACTGAGGATTGACGATTGAGGATTGAGGATTGAGGATTGAAGATTGAGGATTGGGGATAGAGGATTGAGGATTGAAGATTGAGTATTGAGGATTGAAGATTGAGGATTGAGGATTGAGGATTGATGATTGAGTATTGAGGATTGAAGATTGAGGATTGAGGATTGAGGATTGAGGACTGAGGATTGATGATTGAGGATTGATGATTGAGTATTGAGGATTGAAGATTGAGGATTGAGGATTGAGGATTGAGGATTGAGTTTTGAGGATTGAGAATTGAGGATTGAGGGTTGAAGATTGTGTATACAGGATTGAAGATTGAGGATTGAGGATTGAAGATTGAGGATTGAGTATTGAGGATTGAGTATTGAAGATTGAGTATTGAGGATTGAATGTAGGCGATTGAGGTTTGAGGATTGAGGATTGAGGATTGAAGATTGAGGACTGGGGACTGAGTATTGAGTGTTGAGTGATGAGAATTGGTGTTTGTGGATAGAGATTTAAAGATTGCAGGTTGAGTATTGAGTATTGAAAACTGTGAATTGATGATACTCTATTGAGGATTTAGAATTTACAACTGATTGTTGAGGGCTGAGGGCTGAAAATTGAGGATTCAGTATTGAGGATTCAGAACTGAGGTTTGAGGACTGAGGATTGAGGGTTGAAGATTGATTATTGAGGATTGAAGATTGAAGATTGAGGGTTGAGGAATGAGGATTGAGGATGAGGGCTGAGGGTTGAGGATTGAGGTTTGAGGATTGAGGACTGAGGATTGAGGATTGAGGATTGATGATTGAGTATTGAGGATTGAAGATTGAGGATTGAGGATTGAGGATTGAGGATTGAGGATTGAAGATTGAGGATTGGGGGACTGAGTGTTGAGGGTTGAGTGATGAGAATTGATGTTTGTGGATAGAGATTTAAAGATAGCAGATTGAGTATTGAGTATTGAAAACTGTGAATTGATGATATTCTACTGAGGATTGAGAATTGACAACTGATTTTTGAGCACTGAGGTCTGAAGATTGAGGATTCAGGATTGAGGATTCAGGATTGAGGTTTGAGTACTGAGGATTGAGGATTGAGGATTGAGGATTGAGGATTGAGGATTGAGGATTGAGGATTGAAGATTGAGGATTGGGTATTGCTGACTGAACATTGAGGATTGAGGATTGAGGATTGAGTATTGAGGATTGAGGACTGAAGATTGAATATTGATGATTGAAGATCGAGGATTGAGGATTGAGGGCTGTGGATTGAGGACGAGGACTGAGGGTTCAGTATTGATGTCTGAGGTCTGAGGATTGAGGATAGAGGATTGAGGATTGAAGATTGAGTATTGAGGTTTGAAGATTGAGGATTTTGGATTGAGGACTGAGGATTGAGTATTGAAGATTGAGGATTGTGGATTGAGGATTGACGATTAAGGATTCAGTATTGAGGATTGAGAATTGAGGACAGATGATTGAAGGTTGAGTATTGAGGATTGAAGATTGAGGATTGAGGCTTGAGGATTGAGGATTGACTATGAGGGCTGATGGTTGAGGATTGAGGTTTGAGGACTGAGGACTGAGGATTGAGGATTGAGAATTGAGGATTGAGGATTGAGGATTGAAGATTGAGGATTGGGTATTGAGGATCGAAGACTGAGGATTGAGGATTGAGGATTGAGGATTGAGGATTGAAGATTGAGGATTGAGGATTGAGGATTGAGGATTGAAGATTGAGTATTGAGGATTGAAGATTGAGGATTGAGGATTGAGGATTGATGATTGAGTATTGAGGATTGAAGATTGAGGATTGAGGATTGAGGATTGACGACTGAGGATTGATGATTGTGGATTGATGATTGAGTATTGAGGATTGAAGATTGAGGATTGAGGATTGAGGATTAAGGATTGAGTGTTGAGGATTGAGAATTGAGGATTGAGGGTTGAAGATTGTGTATTCAGGATTGAAGATTGAGGATTGAGGATTGAGGATTGAGGATTGACGATGAGGGCTGAGGGTTGAGGATTGAGGTTTGAGGACCGAGGACTGAGGATTGAGGATTGAGAATTGAGGATTGAGGATTGAGGATTGAAGATTGAGGATTGGGTATTGAGGATTGAAGAATGAGGATTGAGGATTGAGGACTGAGGATTGGGGATTGAAGATTGCGGACTGAGGATTGAGGATTGAGGATTGAGGATTGAGTATTGAGAATTGAAGATTGAGTATTGAGGTTTGAAGATTGAGGATTTTGGATTGAGGATTGAGGATTGAGTATTGAACATTGAGGATTGGGGATTGAGGATTGACGATTGAGGATTCAGTATTGAGGATTGAGAATTGAGGATTGAGGATTGAAGGTTGAGTATTGAGGATTGAAGATTGAGGATTGAGGATTGAGTATTGAGGATCGACTATGATTGCTGAGGGTTGAGGATTGAGGTTTGAGGAATGAGGACTGAGGATTGAGGATTAAGAATTGAGGATTGGGGATTGAGGATTGAAGATTGAGTATTGGGTATTGAGGTTCGAAGACTGAGGATTGATGATTGAGTATTGAGGATTGAAGATTGAGGATTGTGGATTGAGGATTGAGGATTGAGTTTTGAGGATTGAGAATTAAGGATTGAGGGTTGAAGATTGTGTATACAGGATTGAAGATTGAGGATTGAGGATTGAAGATTGAGGATTGAGGATTGAGGATTGAGGATTGAGTATTGAAGAATGAGTATTGAGGATTGAATGTAGGGGATTGAGGGTTGAGGATTGAGGATTGAGGATTGAAGATTGAGGACTGGGGACTGAGTATTGAGTGTTGAGTGATGAGAATTGGTGTTTGTGGATAGAGATTTAAAGATTGCAGATTGAGTATTGAGTGTGGAAAACTGTGAATTGATGATACTCTATTGAGGATTGAGAATTTACAACTGATTGTTGAGGACTGAGGTCTGAAGATTGAGGATTCAGGATTGAGGATCCAGGATTGAGGTTTGAGGACTGAGGATTGAGGATTGAGGATTGAGGATTAAGGATTGAGGATTGAGGATTGAGGATTGGGGATTGAAGATTGAGGATTGGGTATTGCGTATTGAACATTGAGGATTGAGGATTGAGGATTCAGGATTGAGGATTGGGTATTGAGGATGGAAGACTGAGGATTGAGGATTGAGGATTGAGGGTTGAGGATTGAAGATTGAGGATTGAGGATTGAGGATTGAGGATTGAAGATTGAGTATTGAGGATTGAAGATTGAGGATTGAGGATTGAGGATTGAGGATTGAGTATTGAGGATTGAGAATTGAGGACTGAGGGTTGAAGATTGTGTATTCAGGATTGAAGATTGAGGATTGAGGATTGAGTATTGAGGATTGACGATGAGGGCTGAGTGTTGAGGATTGAGGTTTGAGGACTGAGGACTGAGGATTGAGGATTGAGAATTGAGGATTGAGGATTGAGGATTGAGGATTGAAGATTGAGGATTGGGTATTGAGGATTGAAGAATGAGGATTGAGGATTGAGGACTGAGGACTGAGGATTGAAGATTGAGAATTGAGGATTGAGGATTGAGGATTGAGTTTTGAAGATTGAGTATTGAGGATTGAATGTAGGGGATTGAGGGTTGAGGATTGAGGATTGAGGATTGAAGATTGAGGACTGGGGACTGAGTATTGAGGGTTGAATGATGAGAATTGGTGTTTGTGGATTGAGGTTTAAAGATTGCAGATTGAGTATTGAGTATTGAAAACTGTGAATTGATGATATTCTATTGAGGATTGAGAATTTACAACTGATTGTTGAGGGCTGAGGGCTGAAAATTGAGGATTCAGGATTGAGGATTCAGAATTGAGGTTTGAGGACTGAGGATTGAGGGTTGAAGATTGATTATTGAGGATTGAAGATTGAAGATTGAGGGTTGAGGAATGAGGATTGAGGATGAGGGCTGAGGGTTGAGGATTGAGGTTTGAGGTTTGAGGACTGAGGATTGAGGATTGAGGATTGATGATTGAGTATTGAGTATTGAAGATTGAGGATTGAGGATTGAGGATTGAGGATTGAGGATTAGAAGATTGAGGATTGGGGGACTGAGTGTTGAGGGTTGAGTGATGAGAATTGATGTTTGTGGATAGAGATTTAAAGATAGCAGATTGAGTATTGAGTATTGAAAACTGTGAATTGATGATATTCTATTGACGATTGAGAATTGACAACTGATTTTTGAGCACTGAGGTCTGAAGATTGAGGA
The DNA here is from genome assembly GCF_051401765.1 of Calliopsis andreniformis. Classification (NCBI taxonomy): domain Eukaryota; kingdom Metazoa; phylum Arthropoda; class Insecta; order Hymenoptera; family Andrenidae; genus Calliopsis; species Calliopsis andreniformis. The sequence goes on from NW_027480447.1 coordinate 768,509, forward strand.
TTCAGGATTGAGGATTCAGGATTGAGGTTTGAGTACTAAGGATTGAGGATTGAGGATTGAGGATTGAGGATTGAGGATTGAGGATTGAGGATTGAAGATTGAGGATTGGGTATTGCTGACTGAACATTGAGGATTGAGGATTGAGGATTGAGTATTGAGGATTGAGGACTGAAGATTGAATATTGATGATGGAAGATTGAGTATTGAGGATTGAGGGCTGTGGATTGAGGACGAGGACTGAGGGTTCAGTATTGATGTCTGAGGTCTGAGGATTGAGGATTGAGGATTGAGGATTGAAGATTGAGTATTGAGGTTTGAAGATTGAGGATTTTGGATTGAGGACTGAGGATTGAGTATTGAAGATTGAGGATTGTGGATTGAGGATTGACGATTGAGGATTCAGTATTGAGGATTGAGAATTGAGGATAGAGGATTGAAGGTTGAGTATTGAGGATTGAAGATTGAGGATTGAGGATTGAGGATTGAGGATTGACTATGAGGGCTGATGGTTGAGGATTGAGGTTTGAGGACTGAGGACTGAGGATTGAGGATTGAGAATTGAGGATTGAGGATTGAGGATTGAAGATTGAGGATTGGGTATTGAGGATCGAAGACTGAGGATTGAGGATTGAGGATTGAGGATTGAGGATTGAAGATTGGGGATTGAGGATTGAGGATTGAGGATTGAAGATTGAGTATTGAGGATTGAAGATTGAGGATTGAGGATTGAGGATTGATGATTGAGTATTGAGGATTGAAGATTGAGGATTGAGGATTGAGGATTGAGGATTGAGGATTGAAGATTGAGGATTGGGTATTGAGGATTGAAGAATGAGGATTGAGGATTGAGGACTGAGGATTGGGGATTGAAGATTGAGGACTGAGGATTGAGGATTGAGGATTGAGGAATGAGGATTGAGAATTGAAGATTGAGTATTGAGGTTTGAGGATTGAGGATTTTGGATTGAGGATTGAGGATTGAGTATTGAACATTGAGGATTGGGGATTGAGGATTGACGATTGAGGATTCAGTATTGAGGATTGAGAATTGAGGATTGAGGATTGAAGGTTGAGTATTGAGGATTGAAGATTGAGGATTGAGGATTGAGTATTGAGGATTGACTATGAGGGCTGAGGGTTGAGGATTGAGGTTTGAGGACTGAGGACTGAGGATTGAGGATTGAGAATTGAGGATTGGGGATTGAGGATTGAAGATTGAGGATTGGGTATTGAGGATCGAAGACTGAGGATTGACGATTGAGGATTGAGGATTGAGGATTGAAGATTGAGGATTGGGGATTGAGGATTGAGGATTGAAGATTGAGTATTGAGGATTGAAGATTGAGGATTGAGGATTGAGGATTGATGATTGAGTATTGAGGATTGAAGATTGAGGATTGAGGATTGAGGATTGAGGACTGAGGATTGATGATTGAGGATTGATGATTGAGTATTGAGGATTGAAGATTGAGGATTGAGGATTGAGGATTGAGGATTGAGTTTTGAGGATTGAGAATTGAGGATTGAGGGTTGAAGATTGTGTATACAGGATTGAAGATTGAGGATTGAGGATTGAAGATGGAGGATTGAGTATTGAGGACTGAGTATTGAAGATTGAGTATTGAGGATTGAATGTAGGCGATTGAGGGTTGAGGATTGAGGATTGAGGATTGAAGATTGAGGACTGGGGACTGAGTATTGAGTGTTGGGTGATGAGAATTGGTGTTTGTGGATAGAGATTTAAAGATTGCAGGTTGAGTATTGAGTATTGAAAACTGTGAATTGATGATACTCTATTGAGGATTTAGAATTTACAACTGATTGTTGAGGACTGAGGTCTGAAGATTGGGGATTCAGGATTGAGGATCCAGGATTGAGGTTTGAGGACAGAGGATTGAGGATTGAGGATTGAGGATTGAGGATTGAGGATTGGGGATTGAAGATTGAGGATTGGGTATTGCGTATTGAACATTGAGGATTGAGGATTGAGGATTGAGGATTGAGGATTGGGTATTGAGGATTGAAGACTGAGGATTGAGGATTGAGGATTGAGGATTGAGGATTGAAGATTGAGGATTGAGGATTGAGGATTCAGGATTGAAGATTGAGTATTGAGGATTGAAGATTGAGGATTGAGGATTGAGGATTGAGGATTGAGTATTGAGGATTGAGAATTGAGGATTGAGGGTTGAAGATTGTGTATTCAGGATTGAAGATTGAGGATTGAGGATTGAGGATTGAGGATTGACGATGAGGACTGAGGGTTGAGGATTGAGGTTTGAGGACTGAGGACTGAGGATTGAGGATTGAGAATTGAGGATTGAGGATTGAGGATTGAAGATTGAGGATTGGGTATTGAGGATTGAAGAACGAGGATTGAGGATTGAGGACTGAGGATTGAGGATTGAAGATTGAGGATTGAGGATTGAGGATTGAGGGTTGAGTATTGAAGATTGAGTATTGAGGATTGAGGATTGAAGATTGAGGACTGGGGACTGAGTATTGAGGGTTGAGTGATGAGAATTGGTGTTTGTGGATAGAGATTTAAAGATTGCAGATTGAGTATTGAGTATTGAAAACTGTGAATTGATGATATTCTATTGAGGATTGAGAATTTACAACTGATTGTTGAGGACTGAGGTCTGAAGATTGAGGATTCAGGATTGAGGATCCAGGATTGAGGTTTGAGGACTGAGGATTGAGGATTGAGGATTGAGGATTGAGGATTGAGGATTGAGGATTGAGGATTGAGGATTGGGGATTGAAGATTGAGGATTGGGTATTGCGTATTGAACATTGAGGATTGAGGATTGAGGATTGAGGATTGAGGATTGGGTATTGAGGATTGAAGACTGAGGATTGAGGATTGAGGATTGAGGATTCAGGATTGAAGATTGAGGATTGTGGATTGAGGATTGAGGATTGAAGATTGAGTATTGAGGATTGAAGGTTGAGGATTGAGGATTGAGGGTTGATGATTGAGTATTGAGGATTGAAGATTGAGGATTGAGGATTGAGGATTGAGGACTGAGGATTGGTGGTTGAGGATTGATGATTGAGTATTGAGGATTGAAGATTGAGGATTGAGGATTGAGGATTGAGGATTGAGTATTGAGGATTGAGAATTGAGGATTGAGGACTGAGGGTTGAAGATTGTGTATTCAGGATTGAAGATTGAGGATTGAGGATTGAGGATTGTGGATTGACGATGAGGGCTGAGTGTTGAGGATTGAGGTTTGAGGACTGAGGACTGAGGATTGAGGATTGGGGATTGAGGATTGAGGATTGAAGATTGAGTATTGAGGATTGAAGATTGAGGATTGAGGATTGAGGATTGATGATTGAGTATTGAGGATTGAAGATTGAGGATTGAGGATTGAGGATTGAGGATTGAGGATTGGGTATTGAGGATTGAAGACTGAGGATTGAGGATTGAGGATTGAGGATTGAGGATTGAGGATTGGGTATTGAGGATTGAAGACTGAGGATTGAGGATTGAGGATTGAGGATTGAGGATTGAAGATTGAGGATTGAGGATTGAGGATTGAGGATTGAAGATTGAGTATTGAGGATTGAAGATTGAGGATTGAGGATTGAGGATTGAGGATTGAGTATTGAGGATTGAGAATTGAGGATTGAGGGTTGAAGATTGTGTATTCAGGATTGAAGATTGAGGATTGAGGATTGAGGATTGAGGATTGACGATGAGGGCTGAGGGTTGAGGATTGAGGTTTGAGGACTGAGGACTGAGGATTGAGGATTGAGAATTGAGGATTGAGGATTGAGGATTGAAGATTGAGGATTGGATATTGAGGATTGAAGAATGAGGATAGAGGATTGAGGACTGAGGATTGAGGATTGAAGATTGAGGATTGAGGATTGAGGATTGAGGATTGAGTATTGAAGATTGAGTATTGAGGATTGAGGATTGAAGATTGAGGACTGGGGACTGAGTATTCAGGGTTGAGTGACGAGAATTGGTGTTTGTGGATAGAGATTTAAAGATTGCAGATTGAGTATTGAGTATTGAAAACTGTGAATTGATGATATTCTATTGAGGATTGAGAATTTACAACTGATTGTTGAGGACTGAGGTCTGAAGATTGAGGATTCAGGATTGAGGATCCAGGATTGAGGTTTGAGGACTGAGGATTGTGGATTGAGGATTGAGGATTGAGGATTGAGGATTGAGGATTGAGGATTGGGTATTGAGGATTGAAGACTGAGGATTGAGGATTGAGGATTGAGGATTGAGGATTGAAGATTGAGGATTGTGGATTGAGGATTGAGGATTGAAGATTGAGTATTGAGGATTGAAGGTTGAGGATTGAGGATTGAGGATTGATGATTGAGTATTGAGGATTGAAGATTGAGGATTGGGGATTGAGGATTGAGGACTGAGGATTGGTGATTGAGGATTGATGATTGAGTATTGAGGACTGAAGATTGAGGATTGAGGATTGAGGATTGAGGATTGAGGATTGAGTATTGAGGATTGAGAATTGAGGATTGAGGATTGAGGGTTGAAGATTGTGTATTCAGGATTGAAGATTGAGGATTGAGGATTGAGGATTGAGGATTGACGATGAGGACTGAGGGTTGAGGATTGAGGTTTGAGGACTGAGGACTGAGGATTGAGGATTGAGAATTGAGGATTGAGGATTGAGGATTGAAGATTGAGGATTGGGTATTGAGGATTGAAGAACGAGGATTGAGGATTGAGGACTGAGGATTGAGGATTGAAGATTGAGGATTGAGGATTGAGGATTGAGGGTTGAGTATTGAAGATTGAGTATTGAGGATTGAGGATTGAAGATTGAGGACTGGGGACTGAGTATTGAGGGTTGAGTGATGAGAATTGGTGTTTGTGGATAGAGATTTAAAGATTGCAGATTGAGTATTGAGTATTGAAAACTGTGAATTGATGATATTCTATTGAGGATTGAGAATTTACAACTGATTGTTGAGGACTGAGGTCTGAAGATTGAGGATTCAGGATTGAGGATCCAGGATTGAGGTTTGAGGACTGAGGATTGAGGATTGAGGATTGAGGATTGAGGATTGAGGATTGAGGATTGAGGATTGAGGATTGGGGATTGAAGATTGAGGATTGGGTATTGCGTATTGAACATTGAGGATTGAGGATTGAGGATTGAGGATTGAGGATTGGGTATTGAGGATTGAAGACTGAGGATTGAGGATTGAGGATTGAGGATTCAGGATTGAAGATTGAGGATTGTGGATTGAGGATTGAGGATTGAAGATTGAGTATTGAGGATTGAAGGTTGAGGATTGAGGATTGAGGGTTGATGATTGAGTATTGAGGATTGAAGATTGAGGATTGAGGATTGAGGATTGAGGACTGAGGATTGGTGGTTGAGGATTGATGATTGAGTATTGAGGATTGAAGATTGAGGATTGAGGATTGAGGATTGAGGATTGAGTATTGAGGATTGAGAATTGAGGATTGAGGACTGAGGGTTGAAGATTGTGTATTCAGGATTGAAGATTGAGGATTGAGGATTGAGGATTGTGGATTGACGATGAGGGCTGAGTGTTGAGGATTGAGGTTTGAGGACTGAGGACTGAGGATTGAGGATTGGGGATTGAGGATTGAGGATTGAAGATTGAGTATTGAGGATTGAAGATTGAGGATTCAGGATTGAGGATTGATGATTGAGTATTGAGGATTGAAGATTGAGGATTGAGGATTGAGGATTGAGGATTGAGGATTGGGTATTGAGGATTGAAGACTGAGGATTGAGGATTGAGGATTGAGGATTGAGGATTGAGGATTGGGTATTGAGGATTGAAGACTGAGGATTGAGGATTGAGGATTGAGGATTGAGGATTGAAGATTGAGGATTGAGGATTGAGGATTGAGGATTGAAGATTGAGTATTGAGGATTGAAGATTGAGGATTGAGGATTGAGGATTGAGGATTGAGTATTGAGGATTGAGAATTGAGGATTGAGGGTTGAAGATTGTGTATTCAGGATTGAAGATTGAGGATTGAGGATTGAGGATTGAGGATTGACGATGAGGGCTGAGGGTTGAGGATTGAGGTTTGAGGACTGAGGACTGAGGATTGAGGATTGAGAATTGAGGATTGAGGATTGAGGATTGAAGATTGAGGATTGGATATTGAGGATTGAAGAATGAGGATAGAGGATTGAGGACTGAGGATTGAGGATTGAAGATTGAGGATTGAGGATTGAGGATTGAGGATTGAGTATTGAAGATTGAGTATTGAGGATTGAGGATTGAAGATTGAGGACTGGGGACTGAGTATTCAGGGTTGAGTGACGAGAATTGGTGTTTGTGGATAGAGATTTAAAGATTGCAGATTGAGTATTGAGTATTGAAAACTGTGAATTGATGATATTCTATTGAGGATTGAGAATTTACAACTGATTGTTGAGGACTGAGGTCTGAAGATTGAGGATTCAGGATTGAGGATCCAGGATTGAGGTTTGAGGACTGAGGATTGTGGATTGAGGATTGAGGATTGAGGATTGAGGATTGAGGATTGAGGATTGGGTATTGAGGATTGAAGACTGAGGATTGAGGATTGAGGATTGAGGATTGAGGATTGAAGATTGAGGATTGTGGATTGAGGATTGAGGATTGAAGATTGAGTATTGAGGATTGAAGGTTGAGGATTGAGGATTGAGGATTGATGATTGAGTATTGAGGATTGAAGATTGAGGATTGGGGATTGAGGATTGAGGACTGAGGATTGGTGATTGAGGATTGATGATTGAGTATTGAGGACTGAAGATTGAGGATTGAGGATTGAGGATTGAGGATTGAGGATTGAGTATTGAGGATTGAGAATTGAGGATTGAGGATTGAGGGTTGAAGATTGTGTATTCAGGATTGAAGATTGAGGATTGAGGATTGAGGATTGTGGATTGACGATGAGGGCTGAGGGTTGAGGATTGAGGTTTGAGGACTGAGGACTGAGGATTGAGGATTCAGAATTGAGGATTGAGGATTGAGGATTGAAGATTGAGGATTGGGTATTGAGGATTGAAGAATGAGGATTGAGGATTGAGGACTGAGGATTGAGGATTGAAGATTGAGGATTGAGGATTGAGGATTGAGGATTGAAGATTGAGTATTGATGATTGAAGGTAGGGGATTGAGGATTGAGGATTGAGGATTGAGGATTGAAGATTGAGGACTGGGGACTGAGTATTGAGGGCTGAGTGATGAGAATTGATGTTTGTGGATAGAGATTTAAAGATTGCAGATTGAGTATTGAGTATTGAAAACTGTGAATTGATGATATTCTATTGAGGATTGAGAATTTACAACTGATTGTTGAGGACTGAGGTCTGAAGATTGAGGATTCAGGATTGAGGATCCAGGATTGAGGTTTGAGGACTGAGGATTGTGGATTGAGGATTGAGGATTGAGGATTGAGGATTGAGGATTGAGGATTGGGTATTGAGGATTGAAGACTGAGGATTGAGGATTGAGGATTGAGGATTGAGGATTGAAGATTGAGGATTGTGGATTGAGGATTGAGGATTGAAGATTGAGTATTGAGGATTGAAGGTTGAGGATTGAGGATTGAGGATTGATGATTGAGTATTGAGGATTGAAGATTGAGGATTGGGGATTGAGGATTGAGGACTGAGGATTGGTGATTGAGGATTGATGATTGAGTATTGAGGACTGCAGATTGAGGATTGAGGATTGAGGATTGAGGATTGAGGATTGAGTATTGAGGATTGAGAATTGAGGATTGAGGATTGAGGGTTGAAGATTGTGTATTCAGGATTGAAGATTGAGGATTGAGGATTGAGGATTGTGGATTGACGATGAGGGCTGAGGGTTGAGGATTGAGGTTTGAGGACTGAGGACTGAGGATTGAGGATTCAGAATTGAGGATTGAGGATTGAGGATTGAAGATTGAGGATTGGGTATTGAGGATTGAAGAATGAGGATTGAGGATTGAGGACTGAGGATTGAGGATTGAAGATTGAGGATTGAGGATTGAGGATTGAGGATTGAAGATTGAGTATTGATGATTGAAGGTAGGGGATTGAGGATTGAGGATTGAGGATTGAGGATTGAAGATTGAGGACTGGGGACTGAGTATGGAGGGCTGAGTGATGAGAATTGATGTTTGTGGATAGAGATTTAAAGATTGCAGATTGAGTATTGAGTATTGAAAACTGTGAATTGATGATATTCTATTGAGGATTGAGAATTTACAACTGATTGTTGAGGACTGAGGTCTGAAGATTGAGGATTCAGGATTGAGGATCCAGGATTGAGGTTTGAGGAGTGAGGATTGAGGGTTGAAGATTGATTATTGAGGATTGAAGATTGAAGATTGAGGGTTGAGGAATGAGGATTGAGGATGAGGGCTGAGGGTTGAGGATTGAGGTTTGAGGGTTGAGGATTGAGGGTTGAGGACTGATGATTGAGGATTGAGGATTGAGCATTGACGATTGAAGATTGAAGACTGTGGATTGAGGATTGAAAATTGACGATTGAGTATTGTGGATTGAGGATTGAGGATTGAACATTGAGGACTGAGTGTTGAGGGTTGAGTGATGAGAATTGATTTTTGTGGATAGAGGCTTGAAGGTTGCAGATTGTGTATTGAGTATTGAAAACTGTGAATTGAGGATATTCTATTGAGGATTCAGGATTGACAACTGATTGTTGAGGACTCAGGGCTGAAGATTGAGGATTGAGGTTTGAGGATTGAGGATTGACGGTGAGGGCTGATGGTTGAGGATTGAGGTTTGAGGACTGAGGACTGAGGATTGAGGATTGAGAATCGAGGATTGAGGATTGAGGATTGAAGATTGAGGATTGGGTATTGAGGATTGAAGAATGAGGATTGAGGATTGAGGAGTGAGGATTGAGGATTGAAGATTGAGGATTGAGGATTGAGGATTGATGATTGAAGATTGAGTATTGAGGATTGAAGGTAGGGGATTGAGGATTGAGGATTGAGGATTGAGGATTGAAGATTGAGGACTGGGGACTGAGTATTGAGGGTTGAGTGATGAGAATTGGTGTTTGTGGATAGAGATTTAAAGATTGCAGATTGAGTATTGAGTATTGAAATCTGTGAATTGATGATATTCTATTGAGGATTGAGAATTTACAACTGATTGTTGAGGACTGATGTCTGCAGATTGAGGATTCACGATTGAGGATCCAGGATTGAGGTTTGAGGACTGAGGATTGAGGATTGAGGATTGAGGATTGAGGATTGAGGATTGAGGATTGGGGATTGAAGATTGAGAATTGGGTATTGCGTATTGAACATTGAGGATTGAGGATTGAGGATTGAGGATTGAGGATTGAGGACTGAAGATTGAATATTGATGATTGAAGATTGAGTATTGAGGATTGAGGGTTGTGGATTGAGGACGGGGACTGAGGGTTGAGTATTGATGTCTGAGGTCTGAGGATTGAGGATTGGGTATTGAGGATTGAAGAATGAGGATTGAGGACTGAGGACTGAGGATTGAGGATTGAAGATTGAGGACTGAGTATTGAGGATTGAGGATTGAGGATTGAGGATTGAGGATTGAAGATTGAGTATTGAGGTTTGAAGATTGAGGATTCTGGATTGAGGATTGAGGATTGAGCATTGAACATCGAGGATTGGGGATTGAGGATTGACGATTGAGGATTCAGTATTGAGGATTGAGAATTGAGGATTGAGGGTTGAAGGTTGTGTATTGAGGATTGAAGATTGAGGATTGAGGATTGAGGATTGAGGATTGACTATGAGGGCTGAGGGTTGAGGATTGAGGATTGAGGATTGAGTATTGAAGATTGAGTATTGAGGATTGAATATAGGGGATTGAAGGTTGAGGACTGAGGATTGAGGATTGAAGATTGAGGACTGCGGACTGAGTATTGAGGGTTGAGTGATGAGAATTGGTGTTTGTGGATAGAGATTTAAAGATAGCAGATTGAGTATTGAGTATTGAAAGCTGTGAATTGATGATATTCTATTGAGGATTGAGAATTGACAACTGATTTTTGAGCACTGAGGTCTGATGATTGAGGATTCAGGATTGAGGATTCAGGATTGAGGATTCAGGATTGAGGTTTGAGTACTGATGATTGAGGATTGAGGATTGAGGATTGAGGATTGAGGATTGAGGATTGAGGATTGAAGATTGAGGATTGGGTATTGCTGACTGAACATTGAGGATTGAGGATTGAGGATTGAGTATTGAGGATTGAGGACTGAAGATTGAATATTTATGATTGAAGATTGAGGATTGAGGATTGAGGGCTGTGGATTGAGGACGAGGACTGAGGGTTCAGTATTGATGTCTGAGGTCTGAGGATTGAGGATTGAGGATTGAGGATTGAAGATTGAGTATTGAGGTTTGAAGATTGAGGATTTTGGATTGAGGATTGAGGATTGAGTATTGAAGATTGAGGATTGTGGATTGAGGATTGACGATTGAGGATTCAGTATTGAGGATTGAGAATTGAGGATAGAGGATTGAAGGTTGAGTATTGAGGATTGAAGATTGAGGATTGAGGATTGAGGATTGAGGTTTGACTATGAGGGCTGAGGGTTGAGGATTGAGGTTTGAGGACTGAGGACTGAGGATTGAGGATTGAGAATTGAGGATTGAGGATTGAGGATTGAAGATTGAGGATTGGGTATTGAGGATCGAAGACTGAGGATTGAGGATTGAGGATTGAGGATTGAGGATTGAGGATTGAAGATTGAGGATTGAGGATTGAGGATTGAGGATTGAAGATTGAGTATTGAGGATTGAAGATTGAGGATTGAGGATTGAGGATTGATGATTGAGTATTGAGGATTGAAGATTGACGATTGAGGATTGAGGATTGAGGACTGAGGATTGATGATTGAGGATTGATGATTGAGTATTGAGGATTGAAGATTGAGGATTGAGGCTTGAGGATTAAGGATTGAGTGTTGAGGATTGAGAATTGAGGATTGAGGGTTGAAGATTGTGTATTCAGGACTGAAGATTGAGGATTGAGGATTGAGGATTGAGGATTGACGATGAGGGCTGAGGGTTGAGGATTGAGGTTTGAGGACTGAGGACTGAGGATTGAGGATTGAGAATTGAGGATTGAGGATTGAGGATTGAAGATTGAGGATTGGGTATTGAGGATTGAAGAATGGGGATTGAGGATTGAGGACTGAGGATTGGGGATTGAAGATTGAGGACTGAGGATTGAGGATTGAGGATTGAGGATTGAGGATTGAGGATTGAAGATTGAGTATTGAGGTTTGAAGATTGAGGATTTTGGATTGAGGATTGAGGATTGAGTATTGAACATTGAGGATTGGGGATTGAGAATTGACGATTGAGGATTCAGTATTGAGGATTGAGAATTGAGGATTGAGGATTGAAGGTTGAGTATTGTGGATTGAAGATTGAGGATTGAGGATTGTGTATTGAGGATTGACTATGAGGGCTGAGGGTTGAGGATTGTGGTTTGAGGACTGAGGACTGAGGATTGAGGATTGAGAATTGAGGATTGAGGATTGAGGATTGAAGATTGCGGATTGGGTATTGAGGATCGACGACTGAGGATTGACGATTGAGGATTGAGGATTGAGAATTGAAGATTGAGGATTGAGGATTGAGGATTGAGGATTGAAGATTGAGTATTGAGGATTGAAGATTGAGGATTGAGGATTGAGGATTGAGGATTGAGGATTGGGTATTGAGGATTGAAGACTGAGGATTGAGGATTGAGGGTTGAGGATTGAGGATTGAAGATTGAGGATTGAGGATTGAGGATTGAGGATTGAGGATTGAAGATTGAGTATTGAGGATTGAAGATTGAGGATTGAGGATTGAGGATTGAGGATTGAGTATTGAGGATTGAGAATTGAGGATTGAGGGTTGAAGATTGTGTATTCAGGATTGAAGATTGAGGATTGAGGATTGAGGATTGAGGATTGACGATGAGGGCTGAGGGTTGAGGATTGAGGTTTGAGGACTGAGGATTGAGGATTTAGGATTGAGGATTGAGAATTGAGGATTGAGGATTGAGGATTGAAGATTGAGGATTGGATATTGAGGATTGAAGAATGAGGATAGAGGATTGAGGACTGAGGATTGAGGATTGAAGATTGAGGATTGAGGATTGAGGATTGAGTATTGAGTATTGAAGATTGAGTATTGAGGGTTGAGGATTAAAGATTGAGGACTGGGGACTGAGTATTGAGGGTTGAGTGATGAGAGTTGGTGTTTGTGGATAGAGATTTAAAGATTGCAGATTGAGTATTGAGTATTGAAAACTGTGAATTGATGATATTCTATTGAGGATTGAGAATTTACAACTGATTGTTGAGGACTGAGGTCTGAAGATTGAGAATTCAGGATTGAGGATCCAGGATTGAAGTTTGAGGACTGAGGATTGTGGATTGAGGATTGAGGATTGAGGATTGAGGATTGAGGATTGAGGATTGGGTATTGAGGATTGAAGACTGAGGATTGAGGATTGAGGATTGAGGATTGAGGATTGAAGATTGAGGATTGTGGATTGAGGATTGAGGATTGAAGATTGAGTATTGAGGATTGAAGGTTGAGGATTGAGGATTGAGGATTGATGATTGAGTATTGAGGATTGAAGGTTGAGGATTGAGGATTGAGGATTGAGGACTGAGGATTGGTGATTGAGGATTGATGATTGAGTATTGAGGACTGAAGATTGAGGATTGAGGATTGAGGATTGAGGATTGAGGATTGAGTATTGAGGATTGAGAATTGAGGATTGAGGATCGAGGGTTGAAGATTGTGTATTCAGGATTGAAGATTGAGGATTGAGGATTGAGGATTGTGGATTGACGATGAGGGCTGAGGGTTGAGGATTGAGGTTTGAGGACTGAGGACTGAGGATTGAGGATTCAGAATTGAGGTTTGAGGACTGAGGACTGAGGATTGAGGATTGAGAATTGAGGATTGAGGATTGAGGATTGAAGATTGAGGATTGGGTATTGAGGATTGAAGAATGAGGATTGAGGATTGAGGACTGAGGATTGGGGATTGAAGATTGAGGATTGAGGATTGAGTATTGTGGATTGCCTATGAGGGCTGAGGGTTGAGGATTGAGGTTTGAGGACTGAGGACTGAGGATTGAGGATTGAGAATTGAGGATTGAGGATTGAGGATTGAAGATTGAGGATTGTGTATTGAGGATCGAAGACTGAGGATACACGATTGAGGATTGAGGATTGAGGATTGAAGATTGAGGATTGAGGATTGTAGATTGATGATTGAGTATTGAGGATTGAAGATTGAGGATTGAGGATTGAGGATTGAGGACTGAGGATTGATGATTGAGGATTGATGATTGAGTATTGAGGATTGAAGATTGAGGATTGTGTATTGAGGATCGAAGACTGAGGATACACGATTGAGGATTGAGGATTGAGGATTGATGATTGAGTATTGAGGATTGAAGATTGAGGATTGAGGATTGAGGATTGAGGACTGAGGATTGATGATTGAGGATTGATGATTGTGTTCTGAGGATTGAAGATTGAGGATTGAGGATTGAGGATTAAGGATTGAGTGTTGAGGATTGAGAATTGAGGATTGAGGGTTGAAGATTGTGTATTCAGGTTTGAAGATTGAGGATTGAGGATTGAGGATTGAGGATTGACAATGAGGGCTGAGGGTTGAGGATTGAGGTTTGAGGACTGAGGACTGAGGATTGAGGATTGAGAATTGAGGATTGAGGATTGAGGATTGAAGATTGGGGATTGGGTATTGAGGATTGAAGAATGAGGATTGAGGATTGAGGACTGAGGATTGGGGATTGAAGATTGAGGACTGAGGATTGAGGGTTGAGGATTGAGGATTGAGGATTGAGGATTGAAGATTGAGTATTGAGGTTTGAAGATTGAGGATTTTGGACTGAGGATTGAGGATTGAGTATTTAACATTGAGGATTGGGGTTGAGTATTGACGATTGAGGATTCAGTATTGAGGATTGAGAATTGAGGATTGAGGATTGAAGGTTGAGTATTGAGGATTGAAGATTGAGGATTGAGGATTGAGTATTGTGGATTGACTATGAGGGCTGAGGGTTGAGGATTGAGGTTTGAGGACTGAGGACTGAGGATTGAGGATTGAGAATTGAGGATTGAGGATTGAGGATTGAAGATTGAGGATTGAGTATTGAGGATCGAAGACTGAGGATAGACGATTGAGGATTGAGGATTGAGGATTGAAGATTGAGGATTGAGGATTGAGGATTGAGGATTGAAGATTGAGTATTGAGGATTGAAGATTGAGGATTGAGGATTGAAGATTGATGATTGAGTATTGAGGATTGAAGATTGAGGATTGAGGATTGAGGATTGAGGACTGAGGATTGATGATTGAGGATTGATGAATGAGTATTGAGGATTGAAGATTGAGGATTGAGGATTGAGGATTGAGGATTGAAGATTGAGGATTGAGGCTTGAGGATTAAGGATTGAGTGTTGAGGATTGAGAATTGAGGATTGAGGGTTGAAGATTGTGTATTCAGGACTGAAGATTGAGGATTGAGGATTGAGGATTGAGGATTGACGATGAGGGCTGAGGGTTGAGGATTGAGGTTTGAGGACTGAGGACTGAGGATTGAGGACTGAGAATTGAGGATTGAGGATTGAGGATTGAAGATTGAGGATTGGGTATTGAGGATTGAAGAATGGGGATTGAGGATTGAGGACTGAGGATTGGGGATTGAAGATTGAGGACTGAGGATTGAGGATTGAGGATTGAGGATTGAGGATTGAGGATTGAAGATTGAGTATTGAGGTTTGAAGATTGAGGATTTTGGATTGAGGATTGAGGATTGAGTATTGAACATTGAGGATTGGGGATTGAGAATTGACGATTGAGGATTCAGTATTGAGGATTGAGAATTGAGGATTGAGGATTGAAGGTTGAGTATTGTGGATTGAAGATTGAGGATTGAGGATTGAGTATTGAGGATTGACTATGAGGGCTGAGGGTTGAGGATTGTGGTTTGAGGACTGAGGACTGAGGATTGAGGATTGAGAATTGAGGATTGAGGATTGAGGATTGAAGATTGAGGATTGGGTATTGAGGATCGACGACTGAGGATTGACGATTGAGGATTGAGGATTGAGGATTGAAGATTGAGGATTGAGGATTGAGGATTGAGGATTGAAGATTGAGTATTGAGGATTGAAGATTGAGGATTGAGGATTGAGGATTGATGATTGAGTATTGAGGATTGAAGATTGACGATTGAGGATTGAGGATTGAGGACTGAGGATTGATGATTGAGGATTGATGATTGAGTATTGAGGGTTGAAGATTGAGGATTGAGGATTGAGGATTGAGGATTGAGTTTTGAGGATTGAGAATTGAGGATTGAGGGTTGAAGATTGTGTATACAGGATTGAAGATTGAGGATTGAGGATTGAAGATTGAGGATTGAGGATTGAGGATTGAGGATTGAGTATTGAAGATTGAGTATTGAGGATTGAATGTAGGGGATTGAGGGTTGAGGATTGAGGATTGAGGATTGAAGATTGAGGACTGGGGACTGAGTATTGAGTGTTGAGTGATGAGAATTGGTGTTTGTGGATAGAGATTTAAAGATTGCAGATTGAGTATTGAGTATTGAAAACTGTGAATTGATGATACTCTATTGAGGATTTAGAATTTACAACTGATTGTTGAGGACTGAGGTCTGAAGATTGAGGATTCAGGATTGAGGATCCAGGATTGAGGTTTGAGGACTGAGGATTGAGGATTGAGGATTGAGGATTGAGGATTGAGGATTGAGGATGGAGGATTGGGGATTGAAGATTGAGGATTGGGTATTGCGTATTGAACATTGAGGATTGAGGATTGAGGATTGAGGATTGAGGATTGGGTATTGAGGATTGAAGACTGAGGATTGAGGATTGAGGATTGAGGATTGAGGATTGAAGATTGACGATTGAGGATTGAGGATTGAGGATTGAAGATTGAGTATTGAGGATTGAAGATTGAGGATTGAGGATTGAGGATTGAGGATTGAGTATTGAGGATTGAGAATTGAGGATTGAGGGTTGAAGATTGTGTATTCAGGATTGAAGATTGAGGATTGAGGATCGAGGATTGAGGATTGACGATTAGGGCTGAGGGTTGAGGATTGAGGTTTGAGGACTGAGGACTGAGGATTGAGGATTGAGAATTGAGGATTGAGGATTGAGGATTGAAGATTGAGGATTGGGTATTGAGGATTGAAGAATGAGGATTGAGGATTGAGGACTGAGGATTGAGCATTGAAGATTGAGGATTGAGGATTGAGGATTGAGGATTGAGGATTGAGTATTGAAGATTGAGTATTGAGGATTGAGGATTGAAGATTGGGGACTGGGGACTGAGTATTGAGGGTTGAGTGATGAGAATTGGTGTTTGTGGATAGAGATTTAAAGATTGCAGATTGAGTATTGAGTATTGAAAACTGTGAATTGATGATATTCTATTGAGGATTGAGAATTTACAACTGATTGTTGAGGACTGAGGTCTGAAGATTGAGGATTGAGGATTGAGGATTGAGGATTGAGGATTGAGGATTGAAGATTGAGGATTGGGTATTGCTGACTGAACATTGAGGATTGAGGATTGAGTATTGAGGATTGAGGACTGAAGATTGAATATTGATGATTGAAGATTGAGGATTGAGGATTGAGGGCTGTGGATTGAGGACGAGGACTGAGGGTTCAGTATTGATGTCTGAGGTCTGAGGATTGAGGATTGAGGATTGAGGATTGAAGATTGAGTATTGAGGATTGAAGATTGAGGATTGAGGATTGAGGATTGAGGATTGACTATGAGGGCTGAGGGTTGAGGATTGAGGTTTGATGACTGAGGACTGAGGATTGAGGATTGAGAATTGAGGATTGAGGATTGAGGATTGAAGATTGAGGATTGGGTATTGAGGATCGAAGACTGAGGATTGAGGATTGAGGATTGAGTATTGAGGATTGAAGATTGAGGATTGAGGATTGAGGATTGAGGATTGAGGATTGAGGATTGAAGATTGAGGATTGAGGATTGAGGATTGAGGATTGAGGATTGAAGATTGAGTATTGAGGATTGAAGATTGAGGATTGAGGATTGAGGACTGAGGATTGAGTATTGAGGATTGAGAATTGAGGATTGAGGGTTGAAGATTGTGTATTCAGGATTGAAGATTGAGGATTGAGGATTGAGGATTGAGGATTGACGATGAGGGCTGAGGGTTGAGGATTGAGGTTTGAGGACTGAGGATTGAGGATTTAGGATTGAGGATTGAGAATTGAGGATTGAGGATTGAGGATTGAAGATTGAGGATTGGATATTGAGGATTGAAGAATGAGGATAGAGGATTGAGGACTGAGGATTGAGGATTGAAGATTGAGGATTGAGGATTGAGTATTGAAGATTGAGGATTGTGGATTGAGGATTGACGATTGAGGATTCAGTATTGAGGATTGAGAATTGAGGATAGAGGATTGAAGGTTGAGTATTGAGGATTGAAGATTGAGGATTGAGGATTGAGGATTGAGGTTTGACTATGAGGGCTGAGGGTTGAGGATTGAGGTTTGAGGACTGAGGACTGAGGATTGAGGATTTAGAATTGAGGATTGAGGATTGAGGATTGAAGATTGAGGATTGGGTATTGAGGATCGAAGACTGAGGATTGAGGATTGAGGATTGAGGATTGAGGATTGAGGATTGAAGATTGAGGATTGAGGATTGAGGATTGAGGATTGAAGATTGAGTATTGAGGATTGAAGATTGAGGATTGAGGATTGAGGATTGATGATTGAGTATTGAGGATTGAAGATTGACGATTGAGGATTGAGGATTGAGGACTGAGGATTGATGATTGAGGATTGATGATTGAGTATTGAGGATTGAAGATTGAGGATTGAGGCTTGAGGATTAAGGATTGAGTGTTGAGGATTGAGAATTGAGGATTGAGGGTTGAAGATTGTGTATTCAGGACTGAAGATTGAGGATTGAGGATTGAGGATTGAGGATTGACGATGAGGGCTGAGGGTTGAGGATTGAGGTTTGAGGACTGAGGACTGAGGATTGAGGATTGAGAATTGAGGATTGAGGATTGAGGATTGAAGATTGAGGATTGGGTATTGAGGATTGAAGAATGGGGATTGAGGATTGAGGACTGAGGATTGGGGATTGAAGATTGAGGACTGAGGATTGAGGATTGAGGATTGAGGATTGAGGATTGAGGATTGAAGATTGAGTATTGAGGTTTGAAGATTGAGGATTTTGGATTGAGGATTGAGGATTGAGTATTGAACATTGAGGATTGGGGATTGAGAATTGACGATTGAGGATTCAGTATTGAGGATTGAGAATTGAGGATTGAGGATTGAAGGTTGAGTATTGTGGATTGAAGATTGAGGATTGAGGATTGTGTATTGAGGATTGACTATGAGGGCTGAGGGTTGAGGATTGTGGTTTGAGGACTGAGGACTGAGGATTGAGGATTGAGAATTGAGGATTGAGGATTGAGGATTGAAGATTGCGGATTGGGTATTGAGGATCGACGACTGAGGATTGACGATTGAGGATTGAGGATTGAGGATTGAAGATTGAGGATTGAGGATTGAGGATTGAGGATTGAAGATTGAGTATTGAGGATTGAAGATTGAGGATTGAGGATTGAGGATTGAGGATTGAGGATTGGGTATTGAGGATTGAAGACTGAGGATTGAGGATTGAGGGTTGAGGATTGAGGATTGAAGATTGAGGATTGAGGATTGAGGATTGAGGATTGAGGATTGAAGATTGAGTATTGAGGATTGAAGATTGAGGATTGAGGATTGAGGATTGAGGATTGAGTATTGAGGATTGAGAATTGAGGATTGAGGGTTGAAGATTGTGTATTCAGGATTGAAGATTGAGGATTGAGGATTGAGGATTGAGGATTGACGATGAGGGCTGAGGGTTGAGGATTGAGGTTTGAGGACTGAGGATTGAGGATTTAGGATTGAGGATTGAGAATTGAGGATTGAGGATTGAGGATTGAAGATTGAGGATTGGATATTGAGGATTGAAGAATGAGGATAGAGGATTGAGGACTGAGGATTGAGGATTGAAGATTGAGGATTGAGGATTGAGGATTGAGTATTGAGTATTGAAGATTGAGTATTGAGGGTTGAGGATTAAAGATTGAGGACTGGGGACTGAGTATTGAGGGTTGAGTGATGAGAGTTGGTGTTTGTGGATAGAGATTTAAAGATTGCAGATTGAGTATTGAGTATTGAAAACTGTGAATTGATGATATTCTATTGAGGATTGAGAATTTACAACTGATTGTTGAGGACTGAGGTCTGAAGATTGAGAATTCAGGATTGAGGATCCAGGATTGAAGTTTGAGGACTGAGGATTGTGGATTGAGGATTGAGGATTGAGGATTGAGGATTGAGGATTGAGGATTGGGTATTGAGGATTGAAGACTGAGGATTGAGGATTGAGGATTGAGGATTGAGGATTGAAGATTGAGGATTGTGGATTGAGGATTGAGGATTGAAGATTGAGTATTGAGGATTGAAGGTTGAGGATTGAGGATTGAGGATTGATGATTGAGTATTGAGGATTGAAGGTTGAGGATTGAGGATTGAGGATTGAGGACTGAGGATTGGTGATTGAGGATTGATGATTGAGTATTGAGGACTGAAGATTGAGGATTGAGGATTGAGGATTGAGGATTGAGGATTGAGTATTGAGGATTGAGAATTGAGGATTGAGGATCGAGGGTTGAAGATTGTGTATTCAGGATTGAAGATTGAGGATTGAGGATTGAGGATTGTGGATTGACGATGAGGGCTGAGGGTTGAGGATTGAGGTTTGAGGACTGAGGACTGAGGATTGAGGATTCAGAATTGAGGTTTGAGGACTGAGGACTGAGGATTGAGGATTGAGAATTGAGGATTGAGGATTGAGGATTGAAGATTGAGGATTGGGTATTGAGGATTGAAGAATGAGGATTGAGGATTGAGGACTGAGGATTGGGGATTGAAGATTGAGGATTGAGGATTGAGTATTGTGGATTGCCTATGAGGGCTGAGGGTTGAGGATTGAGGTTTGAGGACTGAGGGCTGAGGATTGAGGATTGAGAATTGAGGATTGAGGATTGAGGATTGAAGATTGAGGATTGTGTATTGAGGATCGAAGACTGAGGATACACGATTGAGGATTGAGGATTGAGGATTGAAGATTGAGGATTGAGGATTGTAGATTGATGATTGAGTATTGAGGATTGAAGATTGAGGATTGAGGATTGAGGATTGAGGACTGAGGATTGATGATTGAGGATTGATGATTGAGTATTGAGGATTGAAGATTGAGGATTGTGTATTGAGGATCGAAGACTGAGGATACACGATTGAGGATTGAGGATTGAGGATTGATGATTGAGTATTGAGGATTGAAGATTGAGGATTGAGGATTGAGGATTGAGGACTGAGGATTGATGATTGAGGATTGATGATTGTGTTCTGAGGATTGAAGATTGAGGATTGAGGATTGAGGATTAAGGATTGAGTGTTGAGGATTGAGAATTGAGGATTGAGGGTTGAAGATTGTGTATTCAGGTTTGAAGATTGAGGATTGAGGATTGAGGATTGAGGATTGACAATGAGGGCTGAGGGTTGAGGATTGAGGTTTGAGGACTGAGGACTGAGGATTGAGGATTGAGAATTGAGGATTGAGGATTGAGGATTGAAGATTGGGGATTGGGTATTGAGGATTGAAGAATGAGGATTGAGGATTGAGGACTGAGGATTGGGGATTGAAGATTGAGGACTGAGGATTGAGGGTTGAGGATTGAGGATTGAGGATTGAGGATTGAAGATTGAGTATTGAGGTTTGAAGATTGAGGATTTTGGACTGAGGATTGAGGATTGAGTATTTAACATTGAGGATTGGGGTTGAGTATTGACGATTGAGGATTCAGTATTGAGGATTGAGAATTGAGGATTGAGGATTGAAGGTTGAGTATTGAGGATTGAAGATTGAGGATTGAGGATTGAGTATTGTGGATTGACTATGAGGGCTGAGGGTTGAGGATTGAGGTTTGAGGACTGAGGACTGAGGATTGAGGATTGAGAATTGAGGATTGAGGATTGAGGATTGAAGATTGAGGATTGAGTATTGAGGATCGAAGACTGAGGATAGACGATTGAGGATTGAGGATTGAGGATTGAAGATTGAGGATTGAGGATTGAGGATTGAGGATTGAAGATTGAGTATTGAGGATTGAAGATTGAGGATTGAGGATTGAAGATTGATGATTGAGTATTGAGGATTGAAGATTGAGGATTGAGGATTGAGGATTGAGGACTGAGGATTGATGATTGAGGATTGATGAATGAGTATTGAGGATTGAAGATTGAGGATTGAGGATTGAGGATTGAGGATTGAAGATTGAGGATTGAGGCTTGAGGATTAAGGATTGAGTGTTGAGGATTGAGAATTGAGGATTGAGGGTTGAAGATTGTGTATTCAGGACTGAAGATTGAGGATTGAGGATTGAGGATTGAGGATTGACGATGAGGGCTGAGGGTTGAGGATTGAGGTTTGAGGACTGAGGACTGAGGATTGAGGATTGAGAATTGAGGATTGAGGATTGAGGATTGAAGATTGAGGATTGGGTATTGAGGATTGAAGAATGGGGATTGAGGATTGAGGACTGAGGATTGGGGATTGAAGATTGAGGACTGAGGATTGAGGATTGAGGATTGAGGATTGAGGATTGAGGATTGAAGATTGAGTATTGAGGTTTGAAGATTGAGGATTTTGGATTGAGGATTGAGGATTGAGTATTGAACATTGAGGATTGGGGATTGAGAATTGACGATTGAGGATTCAGTATTGAGGATTGAGAATTGAGGATTGAGGATTGAAGGTTGAGTATTGTGGATTGAAGATTGAGGATTGAGGATTGAGTATTGAGGATTGACTATGAGGGCTGAGGGTTGAGGATTGTGGTTTGAGGACTGAGGACTGAGGATTGAGGATTGAGAATTGAGGATTGAGGATTGAGGATTGAAGATTGAGGATTGGGTATTGAGGATCGACGACTGAGGATTGACGATTGAGGATTGAGGATTGAGGATTGAAGATTGAGGATTGAGGATTGAGGATTGAGGATTGAAGATTGAGTATTGAGGATTGAAGATTGAGGATTGAGGATTGAGGATTGATGATTGAGTATTGAGGATTGAAGATTGACGATTGAGGATTGAGGATTGAGGACTGAGGATTGATGATTGAGGATTGATGATTGAGTATTGAGGGTTGAAGATTGAGGATTGAGGATTGAGGATTGAGGATTGAGTTTTGAGGATTGAGAATTGAGGATTGAGGGTTGAAGATTGTGTATACAGGATTGAAGATTGAGGATTGAGGATTGAAGATTGAGGATTGAGGATTGAGGATTGAGGATTGAGTATTGAAGATTGAGTATTGAGGATTGAATGTAGGGGATTGAGGGTTGAGGATTGAGGATTGAGGATTGAAGATTGAGGACTGGGGACTGAGTATTGAGTGTTGAGTGATGAGAATTGGTGTTTGTGGATAGAGATTTAAAGATTGCAGATTGAGTATTGAGTATTGAAAACTGTGAATTGATGATACTCTATTGAGGATTTAGAATTTACAACTGATTGTTGAGGACTGAGGTCTGAAGATTGAGGATTCAGGATTGAGGATCCAGGATTGAGGTTTGAGGACTGAGGATTGAGGATTGAGGATTGAGGATTGAGGATTGAGGATTGAGGATGGAGGATTGGGGATTGAAGATTGAGGATTGGGTATTGCGTATTGAACATTGAGGATTGAGGATTGAGGATTGAGGATTGAGGATTGGGTATTGAGGATTGAAGACTGAGGATTGAGGATTGAGGATTGAGGATTGAGGATTGAAGATTGACGATTGAGGATTGAGGATTGAGGATTGAAGATTGAGTATTGAGGATTGAAGATTGAGGATTGAGGATTGAGGATTGAGGATTGAGTATTGAGGATTGAGAATTGAGGATTGAGGGTTGAAGATTGTGTATTCAGGATTGAAGATTGAGGATTGAGGATCGAGGATTGAGGATTGACGATTAGGGCTGAGGGTTGAGGATTGAGGTTTGAGGACTGAGGACTGAGGATTGAGGATTGAGAATTGAGGATTGAGGATTGAGGATTGAAGATTGAGGATTGGGTATTGAGGATTGAAGAATGAGGATTGAGGATTGAGGACTGAGGATTGAGCATTGAAGATTGAGGATTGAGGATTGAGGATTGAGGATTGAGGATTGAGTATTGAAGATTGAGTATTGAGGATTGAGGATTGAAGATTGGGGACTGGGGACTGAGTATTGAGGGTTGAGTGATGAGAATTGGTGTTTGTGGATAGAGATTTAAAGATTGCAGATTGAGTATTGAGTATTGAAAACTGTGAATTGATGATATTCTATTGAGGATTGAGAATTTACAACTGATTGTTGAGGACTGAGGTCTGAAGATTGAGGATTGAGGATTGAGGATTGAGGATTGAGGATTGAGGATTGAAGATTGAGGATTGGGTATTGCTGACTGAACATTGAGGATTGAGGATTGAGTATTGAGGATTGAGGACTGAAGATTGAATATTGATGATTGAAGATTGAGGATTGAGGATTGAGGGCTGTGGATTGAGGACGAGGACTGAGGGTTCAGTATTGATGTCTGAGGTCTGAGGATTGAGGATTGAGGATTGAGGATTGAAGATTGAGTATTGAGGATTGAAGATTGAGGATTGAGGATTGAGGATTGAGGATTGACTATGAGGGCTGAGGGTTGAGGATTGAGGTTTGATGACTGAGGACTGAGGATTGAGGATTGAGAATTGAGGATTGAGGATTGAGGATTGAAGATTGAGGATTGGGTATTGAGGATCGAAGACTGAGGATTGAGGATTGAGGATTGAGTATTGAGGATTGAAGATTGAGGATTGAGGATTGAGGATTGAGGATTGAGGATTGAGGATTGAAGATTGAGGATTGAGGATTGAGGATTGAGGATTGAGGATTGAAGATTGAGTATTGAGGATTGAAGATTGAGGATTGAGGATTGAGGACTGAGGATTGAGTATTGAGGATTGAGAATTGAGGATTGAGGGTTGAAGATTGTGTATTCAGGATTGAAGATTGAGGATTGAGGATTGAGGATTGAGGATTGACGATGAGGGCTGAGGGTTGAGGATTGAGGTTTGAGGACTGAGGATTGAGGATTTAGGATTGAGGATTGAGAATTGAGGATTGAGGATTGAGGATTGAAGATTGAGGATTGGATATTGAGGATTGAAGAATGAGGATAGAGGATTGAGGACTGAGGATTGAGGATTGAAGATTGAGGATTGAGGATTGAGGATTGGGGATTGAGTATTGAAGATTGAGTATTGAGGGTTGAGGATTAAAGATTGAGGACTTGGGACTGAGTATTGAGGGTTGAGTGATGAGAGTTGGTGTTTGTGGATAGAGATTTAAAGATTGCAGATTGAGTATTGAGTATTGAAAACTGTGAATTGATGATATTCTATTGAGAATTGAGAATTTACAACTGATTGTTGAGGACTGAGGTCTGAAGATTGAGGATTCAGGATTGAGGATCCAGGATTGAAGTTTGAGGACTGAGGATTGTGGATTGAGGATTGAGGATTGAGGATTGAGGATTGAGGATTGAGGATTGGGTATTGAGGATTGAAGACTGAGGATTGAGGATTGAGGATTGAGGATTGAGGATTGAAGATTGAGGATTGTGGATTGAGGATTGAGGATTGAAGATTGAGTATTGAGGATTGAAGGTTGAGGATTGAGGATTGAGGATTGATGATTGAGTATTGAGGATTGAAGGTTGAGGATTGAGGATTGAGGATTGAGGACTGAGGATTGGTGATTGAGGATTGATGATTGAGTATTGAGGACTGAAGATTGAGGATTGAGGATTGAGGATTGAGGATTGAGGATTGAGTATTGAGGATTGAGAATTGAGGATTGAGGATCGAGGGTTGAAGATTGTGTATTCAGGATTGAAGATTGAGGATTGAGGATTGAGGATTGTGGATTGACGATGAGGGCTGAGGGTTGAGGATTGAGGTTTGAGGACTGAGGACTGAGGATTGAGGATTCAGAATTGAGGTTTGAGGACTGAGGACTGAGGATTGAGGATTGAGAATTGAGGATTGAGGATTGAGGATTGAAGATTGAGGATTGGGTATTGAGGATTGAAGAATGAGGATTGAGGATTGAGGACTGAGGATTGGGGATTGAAGATTGAGGATTGAGGATTGAGTATTGTGGATTGCCTATGAGGGCTGAGGGTTGAGGATTGAGGTTTGAGGACTGAGGACTGAGGATTGAGGATTGAGAATTGAGGATTGAGGATTGAGGATTGAAGATTGAGGATTGTGTATTGAGGATCGAAGACTGAGGATACACGATTGAGGATTGAGGATTGAGGATTGAAGATTGAGGATTGAGGATTGTAGATTGATGATTGAGTATTGAGGATTGAAGGTTGAGGATTGAGGATTGAGGATTGAGGACTGAGGATTGATGATTGAGGATTGATGATTGAGTATTGAGGATTGAAGATTGAGGATTGTGTATTGAGGATCGAAGACTGAGGATACACGATTGAGGATTAAGGATTGAGGATTGACGATTGAGTATTGAGGATTGAAGATTGAGGATTGAGGATTGAGGATTGAGGACTGAGGATTGATGATTGAGGATTGATGATTGAGTTCTGAGGATTGAAGATTGAGGATTGAGGATTGAGGATTGAGGATTGAGGATTGAAGATTGGGGATTGGGTACTGAGGATTGAAGAATGAGGATTGAGGATTGAGGACTGAGGATTGGGGATTGAAGATTGAGGACTGAGGATTGAGGGTTGAGGATTGAGGATTGAGGATTGAGGATTGAAGATTGAGTATTGAGGTTTGAAGATTGAGGATTTTGGATTGAGGATTGAGGATTGAGTATTTAACATTGAGGATTGGGGATTGAGTATTGACGATTGAGGATTCAGTATTGAGGATTGAGAATTGAGGATTGAGGATTGAAGGTTGAGTATTGAGGATTGAAGATTGAGGATTGAGGATTGAGTGTTGTGGATTGACTATGAGGGCTGAGGGTTGAGGATTGAGGTTTGAGGACTGAGGACTGAGGATTGAGGATTGAGAATTGAGGATTGAGGATTGAGGATTGAAGATTGAGGATTGAGTATTGAGGATCGAAGACTGAGGTTAGACGATTGAGGATTGAGGATTGAGGATTGAAGATTGAGGATTGAGGATTGAGGATTGAGGATTGAAGATTGAGTATTGAGGATTGAAGATTGAGGATTGAGGATTGAGGATTGATGATTGAGTATTGAGGATTGAAGATTGACGATTGAGGATTGAGGATTGAGGACTGAGGATTGATGATTGAGGATTGATGATTGAGTATTGAGGGTTGAAGATTGAGGATTGAGGATTGAGGATTGAGGATTGAGTTTTGAGGATTGAGAATTGAGGATTGAGTGTTGAAGATTGTGTATACAGGATTGAAGATTGAGGATTGAGGATTGAAGATTGAGGATTGAGGATTGAGGATTGAGGATTGAGTATTGAAGATTGAGTATTGAGGATTGAATGTAGGGGATTGAGGGTTGAGGATTGAGGATTGAGGATTGAAGATTGAGGACTGGGGACTGAGTATTGAGTGTTGAGTGATGAGAATTGGTGTTTGTGGATAGAGATTTAAAGATTGCAGATTGAGTATTGAGTATTGAAAACTGTGAATTGATGATACTCTATTGAGGATTTAGAATTTACAACTGATTGTTGAGGACTGAGGTCTGAAGATTGAGGATTCAGGATTGAGGATCCAGGATTGAGGTTTGAGGACTGAGGATTGAGGATTGAGGATTGAGGATTGAGGATTGAGGATTGAGGATGGAGGATTGGGGATTGAAGATTGAGGATTGGGTATTGCGTATTGAACATTGAGGATTGAGGATTGAGGATTGAGGATTGAGGATTGGGTATTGAGGATTGAAGACTGAGGATTGAGGATTGAGGATTGAGGATTGAGGATTGAAGATTGAGGATTGAGGATTGAGGATTGAGGATTGAAGATTGTGTATTGAGGATTGAAGATTGAGGATTGAGGATTGAGGATTGAGGATTGAGTATTGAGGATTGAGAATTGAGGATTGAGGGTTGAAGATTGTGTATTCAGGATTGAAGATTGAGGATTGAGGATCGAGGATTGAGGATTGACGATTAGGGCTGAGGGTTGAGGATTGAGGTTTGAGGACTGAGGACTGAGGATTGAGGATTGAGAATTGAGGATTGAGGATTGAGGATTGAAGATTGAGGATTGGGTATTGAGGATTGAAGAATGAGGATTGAGGATTGAGGACTGAGGATTGAGGATTGAAGATTGAGGATTGAGGATTGAGGATTGAGGATTGAGGATTGAGTATTGAAGATTGAGTATTGAGGATTGAGGATTGAAGATTGGGGACTGGGGACTGAGTATTGAGGGTTGAGTGATGAGAATTGGTGTTTGTGGATAGAGATTTAAAGATTGCAGATTGAGTATTGAGTATTGAAAACTGTGAATTGATGATATTCTATTGAGGATTGAGAATTTACAACTGATTGTTGAGGACTGAGGTCTGAAGATTGAGGATTGAGGATTGAGGATTGAGGATTGAGGATTGAGGATTGAGGATTGAAGATTGAGGATTGGGTATTGCTGACTGAACATTGAGGATTGAGGATTGAGTATTGAGGATTGAGGACTGAAGATTGAATATTGATGATTGAAGATTGAGGATTGAGGATTGAGGGCTGTGGATTGAGGACGAGGACTGAGGGTTCAGTATTGATGTCTGAGGTCTGAGGATTGAGGATTGAGGATTGAGGATTGAAGATTGAGTATTGAGGATTGAAGATTGAGGATTGAGGATTGAGGATTGAGGATTGACTATGAGGGCTGAGGGTTGAGGATTGAGGTTTGATGACTGAGGACTGAGGATTGAGGATTGAGAATTGAGGATTGAGGATTGAGGATTGAAGATTGAGGATTGGGTATTGAGGATCGAAGACTGAGGATTGAGGATTGAGGATTGAGTATTGAGGATTGAAGATTGAGGATTGAGGATTGAGGATTGAGGATTGAAGATTGAGTATTGAGGATTGAAGATTGAGGATTGAGGATTGAGGATTGATGATTGCGTATTGAGGATTGAAGATTGAGGATTGAGGATTGAGGATTGAGGACTGAGGATTGATGATTGAGGATTGATGATTGAGTATTGAGGATTGAAGATTGAGGATTGAGGATTGAGGATTAAGGATTGAGTGTTGAGGATTGAGAATTAAGGATTGAGGGTTGAAGATTGTGTATTCAGGATTGAAGATTGAGGATTGAGGATTGAGGATTGAGGATTGACGATGAGGGCTGAGGGTTGAGGATTGAGGTTTGAGGACTGAGGACTGAGGATTGAGGATTGAGAATTGAGGATTGAGGATTGAGGATTGAAGATTGAGGATTGGGTATTGAGGATTGAAGAATGAGGATTGAGGATTGAGGACTGAGGATTGGGGATTGAAGATTGAGGATTGAGGATTGAGTATTGTGGATTGACTATGAGGGCTGAGGGTTGAGGATTGAGGTTTGAGGACTGAGGACTGAGGATTGAGGATTGAGAATTGAGGATTGAGGATTGAGGATTGAAGATTGAGGATTGTGTATTGAGGATCGAAGACTGAGGATACACGATTGAGGATTGAGGATTGAGGATTGAAGATTGAGGATTGAGGATTGAGGATTGAGGATTGAAGATTGAGTATTGAGAATTGAAGATTGAGGATTGAGGATTGTAGATTGATGATTGAGTATTGAGGATTGAAGATTGAGGATTGAGGATTGAGGATTGAGGACTGAGGATTGATGATTGAGGATTGATGATTGAGTATTGAGGATTGAATATTGAGGATTGAGGATTGAGGATTGAGGATTGAGTTTTGAGGATTGAGAATTGAGGATTGAGGGTTGAAGATTGTGTATACAGGATTGAAGATTGAGGATTGAGGATTGAGGATTGAAGATTGAGGATTGAGGATTGAGGATTGAGGATTGAAGATTGAGTATTGAGGATTGAAGATTGAGGATTGAGGATTGAGGATTGATGATTGAGTATTGAGGATTGAAGATTGAGGATTGAGGATTGAGGATTGAGGACTGAGGATTGATGATTGAGGATTGATGATTGAGTTCTGAGGATTGAAGATTGAGGATTGAGGATTGAGGATTAAGGATTGAGTGTTGAGGATTGAGAATTGAGGATTGAGGGTTGAAGATTGTGTATTCAGGATTGAAGATTGAGGATTGAGGATTGAGGATTGAGGATTGACGATGAGGGCTGAGGGTTGAGGATTGAGGTTTGAGGACTGAGGACTGAGGATTGAGGATTGAGAATTGAGGATTGAGGATTGAGGATTGAAGATTGGGGATTGGGTATTGAGGATTGAAGAATGAGGATTGAGGATTGAGGACTGAGGATTGGGGATTGAAGATTGAGGACTGAGGATTGAGGGTTGAGGATTGAGGATTGAGGATTGAGGATTGAAGATTGAGTATTGAGGTTTGAAGATTGAGGATTTTGGATTGAGGATTGAGGATTGAGTATTGAACATTGAGGATTGGGGATTGAGTATTGACGATTGAGGATTCAGTATTGAGGATTGAGAATTGAGGATTGAGGATTGAAGGTTGAGTATTGAGGATTGAAGATTGAGGATTGAGGATTGAGTATTGTGGATTGACTATGAGGGCTGAGGGTTGAGGATTGAGGTTTGAGGACTGAGGACTGAGGATTGAGGATTGAGAATTGAGGATTGAGGGTTGAGGATTGAAGATTGAGGATTGGGTATTGAGGATCGAAGACTGAGGATAGACGATTGAGGATTGAGGATTGAGGATTGAAGATTGAGGATTGAGGATTGAGGATTGAGGATTGAAGATTGAGTATTGAGGATTGAAGATTGAGGATTGAGGATTGAAGATTGATGATTGAGTATTGAGGATTGAAGATTGAGGATTGAGGATTGAGGATTGAGGACTGAGGATTGATGATTGAGGATTGATGATTGAGTATTGAGGATTGAAGATTGAGGATTGAGGATTGAGGATTGAGGATTGAGTTTTGAGGATTCAGAATTGAGGATTGAGGGTTGAAGATTGTGTATACAGGGTTGAAGATTGAGGATTGAGGATTGAAGATTGAGGATTGAGGATTGAGGATTGAGGGTTGAGTATTGAAGATTGAGTATTGAGGATTGAATGTAGGGGATTGAGGGTTGAGGATTGAGGATTGAGGATTGAAGATTGAGGACTGGGGACTGAGTATTGAGTGTTGAGTGATGAGAATTGGTGTTTGTGGATAGGGATTTAAAGATTGCAGATTGAGTATTGAGTATTGAAAACTGTGAATTGATGATACTCTAGTGAGCATTGAGAATTTACAACTGATTGTTGAGGACTGAGGTCTGAAGATTGAGGATTCAGGATTGAGGATCCAGGATTGAGGTTTGATGACTGAGGATTGAGGATTGAGGATTGAGGATTGAGGATTGAGGATTGAGGATTGAGGATTGGGGATTGAAGATTGAGGATTGGGTATTGCGTATTGAACATTGAGGATTGAGGATTGAGGATTGAGGATTGAGGATTGGGTATTGAGGATTGAAGACTGAGGATTGAGGATTGAGGATTGAGGATTGAGGATTGAAGATTGAGGATTGAGGATTGAGGATTGAGGATTGAGGATTGAAGATTGAGTATTGAGGATTGAAGATTGAGGATTGAGGATTGAGGATTGAGGATTGAGTATTGAGGATTGAGAATTGAGGATTGAGGGTTGAAGATTGTGTATTCAGGATTGAAGATTGAGGATTGAGGATTGAGGATTGAGGATTGACGATGAGGGCTGAGGGTTGAGGATTGAGGTTTGAGGACTGAGGATTGAGGATTTAGGATTGAGGATTGAGAATTGAGGATTGAGGATTGAGGATTGAAGATTGAGGATTGGATATTGAGGATTGAAGAATGAGGATAGAGGATTGAGGACTGAGGATTGAGGATTGAAGATTGAGGATTGAGGATTGAGGATTGAGGATTGAGTATTGAAGATTGAGTATTGAGGGTTGAGGATTAAAGATTGAGGACTGGGGACTGAGTATTGAGGGTTGAGTGATGAGAATTGGTGTTTGTGGATAGAGATTTAAAGATTGCAGATTGAGTATTGAGTATTGAAAACTGTGAATTGATGATATTCTATTGAGGATTGAGAATTTACAACTGATTGTTGAGGACTGAGGTCTGAAGATTGAGGATTCAGGATTGAGGATCCAGGATTGAAGTTTGAGGTCTGAGGATTGTGGATTGAGGATTGAGGATTGAGGATTGAGGATTGAGGATTGAGGATTGGGTATTGAGGATTGAAGACTGAGGATTGAGGATTGAGGATTGAGGATTGAGGATTGAAGATTGAGGATTGTGGATTGAGGATTGAGGATTGAAGATTGAGTATTGAGGATTGAAGGTTGAGGATTGAGGATTGAGGATTGATGATTGAGTATTGAGGATTGAAGGTTGAGGATTGAGGATTGAGGATTGAGGACTGAGGATTGGTGATTGAGGATTGATGATTGAGTATTGAGGACTGAAGATTGAGGATTGAGGATTGAGGATTGAGGATTGAGGATTGAGTATTGAGGATTGAGAATTGAGGATTGAGGATCGAGGGTTGAAGATTGTGTATTCAGGATTGAAGATTGAGGATTGAGGATTGAGGATTGTGGATTGACGATGAGGGCTGAGGGTTGAGGATTGAGGTTTGAGGACTGAGGACTGAGGATTGAGGATTCAGAATTGAGGTTTGAGGACTGAGGACTGAGGATTGAGGATTGAGAATTGAGGATTGAGGATTGAGGATTGAAGATTGAGGATTGTGTATTGAGGATCGAAGACTGAGGATACACGATTGAGGATTGAGGATTGAGGATTGAAGATTGAGGATTGAG
Organism: Calliopsis andreniformis; assembly: GCF_051401765.1. Classification (NCBI taxonomy): domain Eukaryota; kingdom Metazoa; phylum Arthropoda; class Insecta; order Hymenoptera; family Andrenidae; genus Calliopsis; species Calliopsis andreniformis. Next base: position 800,642 of record NW_027480447.1, read on the forward strand.
GATTGTAGATTGATGATTGAGTATTGAGGATTGAAGATTGAGGATTGAGGATTGAGGATTGAGGACTGAGGATTGATGATTGAGGATTGATGATTGAGTATTGAGGATTGAAGATTGAGGATTGTGTATTGAGGATCGAAGACTGAGGATACACGATTGAGGATTGAGGATTGAGGATTGATGATTGAGTATTGAGGATTGAAGACTGAGGATTGAGGATTGAGGATTGAGGACTGAGGATTGATGATTGAGGATTGATGATTGAGTTCTGAGGATTGAAGATTGAGGATTGAGGATTGAGGATTAAGGATTGAGTGTTGAGGATTGAGAATTGAGGATTGAGGGTTGAAGATTGTGTATACAGGGTTGAAGATTGAGGATTGAGGATTGAAGATTGAGGATTGAGGATTGAGGATTGAGGGTTGAGTATTGAAGATTGAGTATTGAGGATTGAATGTAGGGGATTGAGGGTTGAGGATTGAGGATTGAGGATTGAAGATTGAGGACTGGGGACTGAGTATTGAGTGTTGAGTGATGAGAATTGGTGTTTGTGGATAGGGATTTAAAGATTGCAGATTGAGTATTGGGTATTGAAAACTGTGAATTGATGATACTCTAGTGAGCATTGAGAATTTACAACTGATTGTTGAGGACTGAGGTCTGAAGATTGAGGATTCAGGATTGAGGATCCAGGATTGAGGTTTGAGGACTGAGGATTGAGGATTGAGGATTGAGGATTGAGGATTGAGGATTGAGGATTGAGGATTGGGGATTGAAGATTGAGGATTGGGTATTGCGTATTGAACATTGAGGATTGAGGATTGAGGATTGAGGATTGAGGATTGGGTATTGAGGATTGAAGACTGAGGATTGAGGATTGAGGATTGAGGATTGAGGATTGAAGATTGAGGATTGAGGATTGAGGATTGAGGATTGAGGATTGAAGATTGAGTATTGAGGATTGAAGATTGAGGATTGAGGATTGAGGATTGAGGATTGAGTATTGAGGATTGAGAATTGAGGATTGAGGGTTGAAGATTGTGTATTCAGGATTGAAGATTGAGGATTGAGGATTGAGGATTGAGGATTGACGATGAGGGCTGAGGGTTGAGGATTGAGGTTTGAGGACTGAGGATTGAGGATTTAGGATTGAGGATTGAGAATTGAGGATTGAGGATTGAGGATTGAAGATTGAGGATTGGATATTGAGGATTGAAGAATGAGGATAGAGGATTGAGGACTGAGGATTGAGGATTGAAGATTGAGGATTGAGGATTGAGGATTGAGGATTGAGTATTGAAGATTGAGTATTGAGGGTTGAGGATTAAAGATTGAGGACTGGGGACTGAGTATTGAGGGTTGAGTGATGAGAATTGGTGTTTGTGGATAGAGATTTAAAGATTGCAGATTGAGTATTGAGTATTGAAAACTGTGAATTGATGATATTCTATTGAGGATTGAGAATTTACAACTGATTGTTGAGGACTGAGGTCTGAAGATTGAGGATTCAGGATTGAGGATCCAGGATTGAAGTTTGAGGTCTGAGGATTGTGGATTGAGGATTGAGGATTGAGGATTGAGGATTGAGGATTGAGGATTGGGTATTGAGGATTGAAGACTGAGGATTGAGGATTGAGGATTGAGGATTGAGGATTGAAGATTGAGGATTGTGGATTGAGGATTGAGGATTGAAGATTGAATATTGAGGATTGAAGGTTGAGGATTGAGGATTGAGGATTGATGATTGAGTATTGAGGATTGAAGGTTGAGGATTGAGGATTGAGGATTGAGGACTGAGGATTGGTGATTGAGGATTGATGATTGAGGATTGAGGATTGAGGATTGAGGATTGGGTATTGAGGATTGAAGACTGAGGATTGAGGATTGAGGATTGAGGATTGAGGATTGAAGATTGAGGATTGAGGATTGAGGATTGAGGATTGAAGATTGTGTATTGAGGATTGAAGATTGAGGATTGAGGATTGAGGATTGAGGATTGAGTATTGAGGATTGAGAATTGAGGATTGAGGGTTGAAGATTGTGTATTCAGGATTGAAGATTGAGGATTGAGGATCGAGGATTGAGGATTGACGATTAGGGCTGAGGGTTGAGGATTGAGGTTTGAGGACTGAGGACTGAGGATTGAGGATTGAGAATTGAGGATTGAGGATTGAGGATTGAAGATTGAGGATTGGGTATTGAGGATTGAAGAATGAGGATTGAGGATTGAGGACTGAGGATTGAGGATTGAAGATTGAGGATTGAGGATTGAGGATTGAGGATTGAGGATTGAGTATTGAAGATTGAGTATTGAGGATTGAGGATTGAAGATTGGGGACTGGGGACTGAGTATTGAGGGTTGAGTGATGAGAATTGGTGTTTGTGGATAGAGATTTAAAGATTGCAGATTGAGTATTGAGTATTGAAAACTGTGAATTGATGATATTCTATTGAGGATTGAGAATTTACAACTGATTGTTGAGGACTGAGGTCTGAAGATTGAGGATTGAGGATTGAGGATTGAGGATTGAGGATTGAGGATTGAGGATTGAAGATTGAGGATTGGGTATTGCTGACTGAACATTGAGGATTGAGGATTGAGTATTGAGGATTGAGGACTGAAGATTGAATATTGATGATTGAAGATTGAGGATTGAGGATTGAGGGCTGTGGATTGAGGACGAGGACTGAGGGTTCAGTATTGATGTCTGAGGTCTGAGGATTGAGGATTGAGGATTGAGGATTGAAGATTGAGTATTGAGGATTGAAGATTGAGGATTGAGGATTGAGGATTGAGGATTGACTATGAGGGCTGAGGGTTGAGGATTGAGGTTTGATGACTGAGGACTGAGGATTGAGGATTGAGAATTGAGGATTGAGGATTGAGGATTGAAGATTGAGGATTGGGTATTGAGGATCGAAGACTGAGGATTGAGGATTGAGGATTGAGTATTGAGGATTGAAGATTGAGGATTGAGGATTGAGGATTGAGGATTGAAGATTGAGTATTGAGGATTGAAGATTGAGGATTGAGGATTGAGGATTGATGATTGCGTATTGAGGATTGAAGATTGAGGATTGAGGATTGAGGATTGAGGACTGAGGATTGATGATTGAGGATTGATGATTGAGTATTGAGGATTGAAGATTGAGGATTGAGGATTGAGGATTAAGGATTGAGTGTTGAGGATTGAGAATTAAGGATTGAGGGTTGAAGATTGTGTATTCAGGATTGAAGATTGAGGATTGAGGATTGAGGATTGAGGATTGACGATGAGGGCTGAGGGTTGAGGATTGAGGTTTGAGGACTGAGGACTGAGGATTGAGGATTGAGAATTGAGGATTGAGGATTGAGGATTGAAGATTGAGGATTGGGTATTGAGGATTGAAGAATGAGGATTGAGGATTGAGGACTGAGGATTGGGGATTGAAGATTGAGGATTGAGGATTGAGTATTGTGGATTGACTATGAGGGCTGAGGGTTGAGGATTGAGGTTTGAGGACTGAGGACTGAGGATTGAGGATTGAGAATTGAGGATTGAGGATTGAGGATTGAAGATTGAGGATTGTGTATTGAGGATCGAAGACTGAGGATACACGATTGAGGATTGAGGATTGAGGATTGAAGATTGAGGATTGAGGATTGAGGATTGAGGATTGAAGATTGAGTATTGAGAATTGAAGATTGAGGATTGAGGATTGTAGATTGATGATTGAGTATTGAGGATTGAAGATTGAGGATTGAGGATTGAGGATTGAGGACTGAGGATTGATGATTGAGGATTGATGATTGAGTATTGAGGATTGAATATTGAGGATTGAGGATTGAGGATTGAGGATTGAGTTTTGAGGATTGAGAATTGAGGATTGAGGGTTGAAGATTGTGTATACAGGATTGAAGATTGAGGATTGAGGATTGAGGATTGAAGATTGAGGATTGAGGATTGAGGATTGAGGATTGAAGATTGAGTATTGAGGATTGAAGATTGAGGATTGAGGATTGAGGATTGATGATTGAGTATTGAGGATTGAAGATTGAGGATTGAGGATTGAGGATTGAGGACTGAGGATTGATGATTGAGGATTGATGATTGAGTTCTGAGGATTGAAGATTGAGGATTGAGGATTGAGGATTAAGGATTGAGTGTTGAGGATTGAGAATTGAGGATTGAGGGTTGAAGATTGTGTATTCAGGATTGAAGATTGAGGATTGAGGATTGAGGATTGAGGATTGACGATGAGGGCTGAGGGTTGAGGATTGAGGTTTGAGGACTGAGGACTGAGGATTGAGGATTGAGAATTGAGGATTGAGGATTGAGGATTGAAGATTGGGGATTGGGTATTGAGGATTGAAGAATGAGGATTGAGGATTGAGGACTGAGGATTGGGGATTGAAGATTGAGGACTGAGGATTGAGGGTTGAGGATTGAGGATTGAGGATTGAGGATTGAAGATTGAGTATTGAGGTTTGAAGATTGAGGATTTTGGATTGAGGATTGAGGATTGAGTATTGAACATTGAGGATTGGGGATTGAGTATTGACGATTGAGGATTCAGTATTGAGGATTGAGAATTGAGGATTGAGGATTGAAGGTTGAGTATTGAGGATTGAAGATTGAGGATTGAGGATTGAGTATTGTGGATTGACTATGAGGGCTGAGGGTTGAGGATTGAGGTTTGAGGACTGAGGACTGAGGATTGAGGATTGAGAATTGAGGATTGAGGGTTGAGGATTGAAGATTGAGGATTGGGTATTGAGGATCGAAGACTGAGGATAGACGATTGAGGATTGAGGATTGAGGATTGAAGATTGAGGATTGAGGATTGAGGATTGAGGATTGAAGATTGAGTATTGAGGATTGAAGATTGAGGATTGAGGATTGAAGATTGATGATTGAGTATTGAGGATTGAAGATTGAGGATTGAGGATTGAGGATTGAGGACTGAGGATTGATGATTGAGGATTGATGATTGAGTATTGAGGATTGAAGATTGAGGATTCAGGATTGAGGATTGAGGATTGAGTTTTGAGGATTCAGAATTGAGGATTGAGGGTTGAAGATTGTGTATACAGGGTTGAAGATTGAGGATTGAGGATTGAAGATTGAGGATTGAGGATTGAGGATTGAGGGTTGAGTATTGAAGATTGAGTATTGAGGATTGAATGTAGGGGATTGAGGGTTGAGGATTGAGGATTGAGGATTGAAGATTGAGGACTGGGGACTGAGTATTGAGTGTTGAGTGATGAGAATTGGTGTTTGTGGATAGGGATTTAAAGATTGCAGATTGAGTATTGAGTATTGAAAACTGTGAATTGATGATACTCTAGTGAGCATTGAGAATTTACAACTGATTGTTGAGGACTGAGGTCTGAAGATTGAGGATTCAGGATTGAGGATCCAGGATTGAGGTTTGATGACTGAGGATTGAGGATTGAGGATTGAGGATTGAGGATTGAGGATTGAGGATTGAGGATTGGGGATTGAAGATTGAGGATTGGGTATTGCGTATTGAACATTGAGGATTGAGGATTGAGGATTGAGGATTGAGGATTGGGTATTGAGGATTGAAGACTGAGGATTGAGGATTGAGGATTGAGGATTGAGGATTGAAGATTGAGGATTGAGGATTGAGGATTGAGGATTGAGGATTGAAGATTGAGTATTGAGGATTGAAGATTGAGGATTGAGGATTGAGGATTGAGGATTGAGTATTGAGGATTGAGAATTGAGGATTGAGGGTTGAAGATTGTGTATTCAGGATTGAAGATTGAGGATTGAGGATTGAGGATTGAGGATTGACGATGAGGGCTGAGGGTTGAGGATTGAGGTTTGAGGACTGAGGATTGAGGATTTAGGATTGAGGATTGAGAATTGAGGATTGAGGATTGAGGATTGAAGATTGAGGATTGGATATTGAGGATTGAAGAATGAGGATAGAGGATTGAGGACTGAGGATTGAGGATTGAAGATTGAGGATTGAGGATTGAGGATTGAGGATTGAGTATTGAAGATTGAGTATTGAGGGTTGAGGATTAAAGATTGAGGACTGGGGACTGAGTATTGAGGGTTGAGTGATGAGAATTGGTGTTTGTGGATAGAGATTTAAAGATTGCAGATTGAGTATTGAGTATTGAAAACTGTGAATTGATGATATTCTATTGAGGATTGAGAATTTACAACTGATTGTTGAGGACTGAGGTCTGAAGATTGAGGATTCAGGATTGAGGATCCAGGATTGAAGTTTGAGGTCTGAGGATTGTGGATTGAGGATTGAGGATTGAGGATTGAGGATTGAGGATTGAGGATTGGGTATTGAGGATTGAAGACTGAGGATTGAGGATTGAGGATTGAGGATTGAGGATTGAAGATTGAGGATTGTGGATTGAGGATTGAGGATTGAAGATTGAGTATTGAGGATTGAAGGTTGAGGATTGAGGATTGAGGATTGATGATTGAGTATTGAGGATTGAAGGTTGAGGATTGAGGATTGAGGATTGAGGACTGAGGATTGGTGATTGAGGATTGATGATTGAGTATTGAGGACTGAAGATTGAGGATTGAGGATTGAGGATTGAGGATTGAGGATTGAGTATTGAGGATTGAGAATTGAGGATTGAGGATCGAGGGTTGAAGATTGTGTATTCAGGATTGAAGATTGAGGATTGAGGATTGAGGATTGTGGATTGACGATGAGGGCTGAGGGTTGAGGATTGAGGTTTGAGGACTGAGGACTGAGGATTGAGGATTCAGAATTGAGGTTTGAGGACTGAGGACTGAGGATTGAGGATTGAGAATTGAGGATTGAGGATTGAGGATTGAAGATTGAGGATTGTGTATTGAGGATCGAAGACTGAGGATACACGATTGAGGATTGAGGATTGAGGATTGAAGATTGAGGATTGAGGATTGTAGATTGATGATTGAGTATTGAGGATTGAAGATTGAGGATTGAGGATTGAGGATTGAGGACTGAGGATTGATGATTGAGGATTGATGATTGAGTATTGAGGATTGAAGATTGAGGATTGTGTATTGAGGATCGAAGACTGAGGATACACGATTGAGGATTGAGGATTGAGGATTGATGATTGAGTATTGAGGATTGAAGACTGAGGATTGAGGATTGAGGATTGAGGACTGAGGATTGATGATTGAGGATTGATGATTGAGTTCTGAGGATTGAAGATTGAGGATTGAGGATTGAGGATTAAGGATTGAGTGTTGAGGATTGAGAATTGAGGATTGAGGGTTGAAGATTGTGTATACAGGGTTGAAGATTGAGGATTGAGGATTGAAGATTGAGGATTGAGGATTGAGGATTGAGGGTTGAGTATTGAAGATTGAGTATTGAGGATTGAATGTAGGGGATTGAGGGTTGAGGATTGAGGATTGAGGATTGAAGATTGAGGACTGGGGACTGAGTATTGAGTGTTGAGTGATGAGAATTGGTGTTTGTGGATAGGGATTTAAAGATTGCAGATTGAGTATTGGGTATTGAAAACTGTGAATTGATGATACTCTAGTGAGCATTGAGAATTTACAACTGATTGTTGAGGACTGAGGTCTGAAGATTGAGGATTCAGGATTGAGGATCCAGGATTGAGGTTTGAGGACTGAGGATTGAGGATTGAGGATTGAGGATTGAGGATTGAGGATTGAGGATTGAGGATTGGGGATTGAAGATTGAGGATTGGGTATTGCGTATTGAACATTGAGGATTGAGGATTGAGGATTGAGGATTGAGGATTGGGTATTGAGGATTGAAGACTGAGGATTGAGGATTGAGGATTGAGGATTGAGGATTGAAGATTGAGGATTGAGGATTGAGGATTGAGGATTGAGGATTGAAGATTGAGTATTGAGGATTGAAGATTGAGGATTGAGGATTGAGGATTGAGGATTGAGTATTGAGGATTGAGAATTGAGGATTGAGGGTTGAAGATTGTGTATTCAGGATTGAAGATTGAGGATTGAGGATTGAGGATTGAGGATTGACGATGAGGGCTGAGGGTTGAGGATTGAGGTTTGAGGACTGAGGATTGAGGATTTAGGATTGAGGATTGAGAATTGAGGATTGAGGATTGAGGATTGAAGATTGAGGATTGGATATTGAGGATTGAAGAATGAGGATAGAGGATTGAGGACTGAGGATTGAGGATTGAAGATTGAGGATTGAGGATTGAGGATTGAGGATTGAGTATTGAAGATTGAGTATTGAGGGTTGAGGATTAAAGATTGAGGACTGGGGACTGAGTATTGAGGGTTGAGTGATGAGAATTGGTGTTTGTGGATAGAGATTTAAAGATTGCAGATTGAGTATTGAGTATTGAAAACTGTGAATTGATGATATTCTATTGAGGATTGAGAATTTACAACTGATTGTTGAGGACTGAGGTCTGAAGATTGAGGATTCAGGATTGAGGATCCAGGATTGAAGTTTGAGGTCTGAGGATTGTGGATTGAGGATTGAGGATTGAGGATTGAGGATTGAGGATTGAGGATTGGGTATTGAGGATTGAAGACTGAGGATTGAGGATTGAGGATTGAGGATTGAGGATTGAAGATTGAGGATTGTGGATTGAGGATTGAGGATTGAAGATTGAGTATTGAGGATTGAAGGTTGAGGATTGAGGATTGAGGATTGATGATTGAGTATTGAGGATTGAAGGTTGAGGATTGAGGATTGAGGATTGAGGACTGAGGATTGGTGATTGAGGATTGATGATTGAGTATTGAGGACTGAAGATTGAGGATTGAGGATTGAGGATTGAGGATTGAGGATTGAGTATTGAGGATTGAGAATTGAGGATTGAGGATCGAGGGTTGAAGATTGTGTATTCAGGATTGAAGATTGAGGATTGAGGATTGAGGATTGTGGATTGACGATGAGGGCTGAGGGTTGAGGATTGAGGTTTGAGGACTGAGGACTGAGGATTGAGGATTCAGAATTGAGGTTTGAGGACTGAGGACTGAGGATTGAGGATTGAGAATTGAGGATTGAGGATTGAGGATTGAAGATTGAGGATTGTGTATTGAGGATCGAAGACTGAGGATACACGATTGAGGATTGAGGATTGAGGATTGAAGATTGAGGATTGAGGATTGTAGATTGATGATTGAGTATTGAGGATTGAAGATTGAGGATTGAGGATTGAGGATTGAGGACTGAGGATTGATGATTGAGGATTGATGATTGAGTATTGAGGATTGAAGATTGAGGATTGTGTATTGAGGATCGAAGACTGAGGATACACGATTGAGGATTGAGGATTGAGGATTGATGATTGAGTATTGAGGATTGAAGACTGAGGATTGAGGATTGAGGATTGAGGACTGAGGATTGATGATTGAGGATTGATGATTGAGTTCTGAGGATTGAAGATTGAGGATTGAGGATTGAGGATTAAGGATTGAGTGTTGAGGATTGAGAATTGAGGATTGAGGGTTGAAGATTGTGTATTCAGGTTTGAAGATTGAGGATTGAGGATTGAGGATTGAGGATTGACGATGAGGGCTGAGGGTTGAGGATTGAGGTTTGAGGACTGAGGACTGAGGATTGAGGATTGAGAATTGAGGATTGAGGATTGAGGATTGAAGATTGGGGATTGGGTATTGAGGATTGAAGAATGAGGATTGAGGATTGAGGACTGAGGATTGGGGATTGAAGATTGAGGACTGAGGATTGAGGGTTGAGGATTGAGGATTGAGGATTGAGGATTGAAGATTGAGTATTGAGGTTTGAAGATTGAGGATTTTGGATTGAGGATTGAGGATTGAGTATTTAACATTGAGGATTGGGGATTGAGTATTGACGATTGAGGATTCAGTATTGAGGATTGAGAATTGAGGATTGAGGATTGAAGGTTGAGTATTGAGGATTGAAGATTGAGGATTGAGGATTGAGTATTGTGGATTGACTATGAGGGCTGAGGGTTGAGGATTGAGGTTTGAGGACTGAGGACTGAGGATTGAGGATTGAGAATTGAGGATTGAGGATTGAGGATTGAAGATTGAGGATTGAGTATTGAGGATCGAAGACTGAGGATAGACGATTGAGGATTGAGGATTGAGGATTGAAGATTGAGGATTGAAGATTGAGGATTGAGGATTGAAGATTGATGATTGAGTATTGAGGATTGAAGATTGAGGATTGAGGATTGAGGATTGAGGACTGAGGATTGATGATTGAGGATTGATGATTGAGTATTGAGGATTGAAGTTTGAGGATTGAGGATTGAGGATTGAGGATTGAGTATTGAGGATTCAGAATTGAGGATTGAGGGTTGAAGATTGTGTATACAGGATTGAAGATTGAGGATTGAGGATTGAAGATTGAGGATTGAGGATTGAGGATTGAGGATTGAGTATTGAAGATTGAGTATTGAGGATTGAATGTAGGGGATTGAGGGTTGAGGATTGAGGATTGAAGATTGATGATTGAGTATTGAGGATTGAAGATTGAGGATTGAGGATTGAGGATTGAGGACTGAGGATTGAGGATTGAGAATTGAGGATTGAGGATTGAGGATTGAAGATTGAGGATTGGGTATTGAGGATTGAAGAATGAGGATTGAGGATTGAGGACTGAGGATTGAGGATTGAAGATTGAGGATTGAGGATTGAGGATTGAGGATTGAGGATTGAGTATTGAAGATTGAGTATTGAGGATTGAGGATTGAAGATTGGGTACTGGGGACTGAGTATTGAGGGATGAGTGATGAGAATTGGTGTTTGTGGATAGAGATTTAAAGATTGCAGATTGAGTATTGAGTATTGAAAACTGTGAATTGATGATATTCTATTGAGGATTGAGAATTTACAACTGATTGTTGAGGACTGAGGTCTGAAGATTGAGGATTGAGGATTGAGGATTGAGGATTGAGGATTGAGGATTGAAGATTGAGGATTGGGTATTGCTGACTGAACATTGAGGATTGAGGATTGAGTATTGAGGATTGAGGACTGAAGATTGAATATTGATGATTGAAGATTGAGGATTGAGGATTGAGGGCTGTGGATTGAGGACGAGGTCTGAGGGTTCAGTATTGATGTCTGAGGTCTGAGGATTGAGGATTGAGGATTGAGGATTGAAGATTGAGTATTGAGGATTGAAGATTGAGGATTGAGGATTGAGGATTGAGGATTGACTATGAGGGCTGAGGGTTGAGGATTGAGGTTTGAGGACTGAGGACTGAGGATTGAGGATTGAGAATTGAGGATTGAGGATTGAGGATTGAAGTTTGAGGATTGGGTATTGAGGATCGAAGACTGAGGATTGAGGATTGAGGATTGAGGATTGAGGATTGGAGATTGAGGAGTGAGGATTGAGGATTGAGGATTGAAGATTGAGTATTGAGGATTGAAGATTGAGGATTGAGGATTGAGGATTGATGATTGAGTATTGAGGATTGACGATTGAGGATTGAGGATTGAGGATTGAGGACTGAGGATTGATGATTGAGGATTGATGATTGAGTATTGAGGATTGAAGATTGAGGATTGAGGATTGAGGATTAAGAATTGAGTGTTGAGGATTGAGAATTGAGGATTGAGGGTTGAAGATTGTGTATTCAGGATTGAAGATTGAGGATTGAGGATTGAGGATTGAGGATTGACGATGACGGCTGAGGGTTGAGGATTGAGGTTTGAGGACTGAGGACTGAGGATTGAGGATTGAGAATTGAGGATTGAGGATTGAGGATTGAAGATTGAGGATTGGGTATTGAAGATTGAAGAATGAGGATTGAGGATTGAGGACTGAGGATTGGGGATTGAAGATTGAGGACTGAGGATTGAGGATTGAGGATTGAGGATTGAGGATTGAGGATTGAAGATTGAGTATTGAGGTTTGAAGATTGAGGATTTTGGATTGAGGATTGAGGATTGAGTATTGAACATTGAGGATTGGGGATTGAGTATTGACGATTGAGGATTCAGTATTGAGGATTGAGAATTGAGGATTGAGGATTGAAGGTTGAGTATTGAGGATTGAAGATTGAGGATTGAGGATTGAGTATTGTGGATTGACTATGAGGGCTGAGGGTTGAGGATTGAGGTTTGAGGACTGAGGACTGAGGATTGAGGATTGAGAATTGAGGATTGAGGATTGAGGATTGAAGATTGAGGATTGGGTATTGAGGACTGAGGATTGAGGATTGTGGATTGAGGACTGAAGATTGAATATTGATGATTGAAGATTGAGTATTGAGGATTGAGGGTTGTGGATTGAGGACGGGGACTGCGGGTTGAGTATTGATGTCTGAGGTCTGAGGATTGAGGATTGAGGATTGAGGATTGAAGATTGAGGATTGAGGATTGAGGATTGAGGATTGAGTGTTGAGTATTGAGAATTGAGGATTGAGGGTTGAAGATTGTGTATTCAGGATTGAAGATTGAGGTTGAGGATTGAGGATTGAGGATTGACGATGAGGGCTGAGGGTTGAGGATTGAGGTTTGAGGACTGAGGACTGAGGATTGAGGATTGAGAATTGAGGATTGAGAATTGAGGATTGAAGATTGAGGATTGGGTATTGAGGATTGAAGAATGAGGATTGAGGATTGAGGACTGAGGATTGAGGATTGAAGATTGAGGACTGAGGATTGAGGATTGAGGATTGAGGATTGAGGATTGAGGATTGAAGATTGAGTATTGAGGTTTGAAGATTGAGGATTTTGGATTGAGAATTGAGGATTGAGTATTGAACATTGAGGATTGGGGATTGAGGATTGACGATTGAGGATTCAGTATTGAGGATTGAGAATTGAGGATTGAGGATTGAAGGTTGAGTATTGAGGATTGAAGATTGAGGATTGAGGATTGAGGATTGAGGATTGACCATGAGGGCTGAGGGTTGAGGATTGAGGATTGAGGATTGAGTATTGAAGATTGAGTATTGAGGATTGAATGTAGGTGATTGAGGGTTGAGGACTGTGGATTGAGGATTGAAGATTGAGGACTGGGGACTGAGTATTGAGGGTTGAGTGATGAGAATTGGTGTTTGTGAATAGAGATTTAAAGATTGCAGATTGAGTATTGAGTATTGAAAACTGTGAATTGATGATACTCTATTGAGGATTGAGAATTTACAACTGATTGTTGAGGACTGAGGTCTGAATATTGAGGATTCAGGATTGAGGATCCAGGATTGAGGTTTGAGGACTGAGGATTGAGGATTGAGGATTGAGGATTGAGGATTGAGGATTGAGGATGGAGGATTGGGGATTGAAGATTGAGGATTGGGTATTGCGTATTGAACATTGAGGATTGAGGATTGAGGATTGAGGATTGAGGATTGGGTATTGAGGATTGAAGACTGAGGATTGAGAATTGAGGATTGAGGATTGAGGATTGAAGATTGAGGATTGAGGATTGAGGATTGAGGATTGAAGATTGAGTATTGAGGATTGAAGATTGAGGATTGAGGATTGAGGATTGAGGATTGAGTATTGAGGATTGAGAATTGAGGATTGAGGGTTGAAGATTGTGTATTCAGGATTGAAAATTGAGGATTGAGGATCGAGGATTGAGGATTGACGATGAGGGCTGAGGGTTGAGGATTGAGGTTTGAGGACTGAGGACTGAGGATTGAGGATTGAGAATTGAGGATTGAGGATTGAGGATTGAAGATTGAGGATTGGGTATTGAGGATTGAAGAATGAGGATTGAGGATTGAGGACTGAGGATTGAGGATTGAAGATTGAGGATTGAGGATTGAGGATTGAGGATTGAGGATTGAGTATTGAAGATTGAGTATTGAGGATTGAGGATTGAAGATTGGGGACTGGGGACTGAGTATTGAGGGTTGAGTGATGAGAATTGGTGTTTGTGGATAGAGATTTAAAGATTGCAGATTGAGTATTGAGTATTGAAAACTGTGAATTGATGATATTCTATTGAGGATTGAGAATTTACAACTGATTGTTGAGGACTGAGGTCTGAAGATTGAGGATTGAGGATTGAGGATTGAGGATTGAGGATTGAGGATTGAAGATTGAGGATTGGGTATTGCTGACTGAACATTGAGGATTGAGGATTGAGTATTGAGGATTGAGGACTGAAGATTGAATATTGATGATTGAAGATTGAGGATTGAGGATTGAGGGCTGTGGATTGAGGACGAGGACTGAGGGTTCAGTATTGATGTCTGAGGTCTGAGGATTGAGGATTGAGGATTGAGGATTGAGGATTGAGTATTGAAGATTGAGTATTGAGGATTGAATGTAGGGGATTGAGGGTTGAGGATTGAGGATTGAAGATTGATGATTGAGTATTGAGGATTGAAGATTGAGGATTGAGGATTGAGGATTGAGGACTGAGGATTGAGGATTGAGAATTGAGGATTGAGGATTGAGGATTAAGAATTGAGTGTTGAGGATTGAGAATTGAGGATTGAGGGTTGAAGATTGTGTATTCAGGATTGAAGATTGAGGATTGAGGATTGAGGATTGAGGATTGACGATGACGGCTGAGGGTTGAGGATTGAGGTTTGAGGACTGAGGACTGAGGATTGAGGATTGAGAATTGAGGATTGAGGATTGAGGATTGAAGATTGAGGATTGGGTATTGAAGATTGAAGAATGAGGATTGAGGATTGAGGACTGAGGATTGGGGATTGAAGATTGAGGACTGAGGATTGAGGATTGAGGATTGAGGATTGAGGATTGAGGATTGAAGATTGAGTATTGAGGTTTGAAGATTGAGGATTTTGGATTGAGGATTGAGGATTGAGTATTGAACATTGAGGATTGGGGATTGAGTATTGACGATTGAGGATTCAGTATTGAGGATTGAGAATTGAGGATTGAGGGTTGAAGGTTGAGTATTGAGGATTGAAGATTGAGGATTGAGGATTGAGTATTGTGGATTGACTATGAGGGCTGAGGGTTGAGGATTGAGGTTTGAGGACTGAGGACTGAGGATTGAGGATTGAGAATTGAGGATTGAGGATTGAGGATTGAAGATTGAGGATTGGGTATTGAGGACTGAGGATTGAGGATTGTGGATTGAGGACTGAAGATTGAATATTGATGATTGAAGATTGAGTATTGAGGATTGAGGGTTGTGGATTGAGGACGGGGACTGCGGGTTGAGTATTGATGTCTGAGGTCTGAGGATTGAGGATTGAGGATTGAGGATTGAGGATTGAGGATTGAAGATTGAGTATTGAGGTTTGAAGATTGAGGATTTTGGATTGAGAATTGAGGATTGAGTATTGAACATTGAGGATTGGGGATTGAGGATTGACGATTGAGGATTCAGTATTGAGGATTGAGAATTGAGGATTGAGGATTGAAGGTTGAGTATTGAGGATTGAAGATTGAGGATTGAGGATTGAGGATTGAGGATTGACCATGAGGGCTGAGGGTTGAGGATTGAGGATTGAGGATTGAGTATTGAAGATTGAGTATTGAGGATTGAATGTAGGTGATTGAGGGTTGAGGACTGTGGATTGAGGATTGAAGATTGAGGACTGGGGACTGAGTATTGAGGGTTGAGTGATGAGAATTGGTGTTTGTGAATAGAGATTTAAAGATTGCAGATTGAGTATTGAGTATTGAAAACTGTGAATTGATGATACTCTATTGAGGATTGAGAATTTACAACTGATTGTTGAGGACTGAGGTCTGAATATTGAGGATTCAGGATTGAGGATCCAGGATTGAGGTTTGAGGACTGAGGATTGAGGATTGAGGATTGAGGATTGAGGATTGAGGATTGAGGATGGAGGATTGGGGATTGAAGATTGAGGATTGGGTATTGCGTATTGAACATTGAGGATTGAGGATTGAGGATTGAGGATTGAGGATTGGGTATTGAGGATTGAAGACTGAGGATTGAGAATTGAGGATTGAGGATTGAGGATTGAAGATTGAGGATTGAGGATTGAGGATTGAGGATTGAAGATTGAGTATTGAGGATTGAAGATTGAGGATTGAGGATTGAGGATTGAGGATTGAGTATTGAGGATTGAGAATTGAGGATTGAGGGTTGAAGATTGTGTATTCAGGATTGAAAATTGAGGATTGAGGATCGAGGATTGAGGATTGACGATGAGGGCTGAGGGTTGAGGATTGAGGTTTGAGGACTGAGGACTGAGGATTGAGGATTGAGAATTGAGGATTGAGGATTGAGGATTGAAGATTGAGGATTGGGTATTGAGGATTGAAGAATGAGGATTGAGGATTG
Organism: Calliopsis andreniformis; assembly: GCF_051401765.1. NCBI lineage: Eukaryota > Metazoa > Arthropoda > Insecta > Hymenoptera > Andrenidae > Calliopsis > Calliopsis andreniformis. The sequence continues at coordinate 816,830 of NW_027480447.1, forward strand.
AGGACTGAGGATTGAGGATTGAAGATTGAGGATTGAGGATTGAGGATTGAGGATTGAGGATTGAGTATTGAAGATTGAGTATTGAGGATTGAGGATTGAAGATTGGGGACTGGGGACTGAGTATTGAGGGTTGAGTGATGAGAATTGGTGTTTGTGGATAGAGATTTAAAGATTGCAGATTGAGTATTGAGTATTGAAAACTGTGAATTGATGATATTCTATTGAGGATTGAGAATTTACAACTGATTGTTGAGGACTGAGGTCTGAAGATTGAGGATTGAGGATTGAGGATTGAGGATTGAGGATTGAGGATTGAAGATTGAGGATTGGGTATTGCTGACTGAACATTGAGGATTGAGGATTGAGTATTGAGGATTGAGGACTGAAGATTGAATATTGATGATTGAAGATTGAGGATTGAGGATTGAGGGCTGTGGATTGAGGACGAGGACTGAGGGTTCAGTATTGTTGTCTGAGGTCTGAGGATTGAGGATTGAGGACTGAGGATTGAAGATTGAGTATTGAGGATTGAAGATTGAGGATTTAGGATTGAGGATTGAGGATTGACTATGAGGGCTGAGGGTTGAGGATTGAGGTTTGAGGACTGAGGACTGAGGATTGAGGATTGAGAATTGAGGATTGAGGATTGAGGATTGAAGATTGAGGATTGGGTATTGAGGATCGAAGACTGAGGATTGAGGATTGAGGATTGAGGATTGAGGATTGGAGATTGAGGATTGAGGATTGAGGATTGACGATTGAAGATTGAGTATTGAGGATTGAAGATTGAGGATTGAGGATTGAGGATTGCTGATTGAGTATTGAGGATTGACGATTGAGGATTGAGGATTGAGGATTGAGGACTGAGGATTGATGATTGAGGATTGATGATTGAGTATTGAGGATTGAAGATTGAGGATTGAGGATTGAGGATTAAGAATTGAGTGTTGAGGATTGAGAATTGAGGATTGAGGGTTGAAGATTGTGTATTCAGGATTGAAGATTGAGGATTGAGGATTGAGGATTGAGGATTGACGATGAGGGCTGAGGGTTGAGGATTGAGGTTTGAGGACTGAGGACTGAGGATTGAGGATTGAGAATTGAGGATTGAGGATTGAGGATTGAAGATTGAGGATTGGGTATTGAAGATTGAAGAATGAGGATTGAGGATTGAGGACTGAGGATTGGGGATTGAAGATTGAGGACTGAGGATTGAGGATTGAGGATTGAGGATTGAGGATTGAGGATTGAAGATTGAGTATTGAGGTTTGAAGATTGAGGATTTTGGATTGAGGATTGAGGATTGAGTATTGAACATTGAGGATTGGGGATTGAGTATTGACGATTGAGGATTCAGTATTGAGGATTGAGAATTGAGGATTGAGGATTGAAGGTTGAGTATTGAGGATTGAAGATTGAGGATTGAGGATTGAGTATTGTGGATTGACTATGAGGGCTGAGGGTTGAGGATTGAGGTTTGAGGACTGAGGACTGAGGATTGAGGATTGAGAATTGAGGATTGAGGATTGAGGATTGAAGATTGAGGATTGGGTATTGAGGACTGAGGATTGAGGATTGTGGATTGAGGACTGAAGATTGAATATTGATGATTGAAGATTGAGTATTGAGGATTGAGGGTTGTGGATTGAGGACGGGGACTGCGGGTTGAGTATTGATGTCTGAGGTCTGAGGATTGAGGATTGAGGATTGAGGATTGAAGATTGAGGATTGAGGATTGAGGATTGAGGATTGAGGATTGAGTGTTGAGTATTGAGAATTGAGGATTGAGGGTTGAAGATTGTGTATTCAGGATTGAAGATTGAGGTTGAGGATTGAGGATTGAGGATTGACGATGAGGGCTGAGGGTTGAGGATTGAGGTTTGAGGACTGAGGACTGAGGATTGAGGATTGAGAATTGAGGATTGAGAATTGAGGATTGAAGATTGAGGATTGGGTATTGAGGATTGAAGAATGAGGATTGAGGATTGAGGACTGAGGATTGAGGATTGAAGATTGAGGACTGAGGATTGAGGATTGAGGATTGAGGATTGAGGATTGAGGATTGAAGATTGAGTATTGAGGTTTGAAGATTGAGGATTTTGGATTGAGAATTGAGGATTGAGTATTGAACATTGAGGATTGGGGATTGAGGATTGACGATTGAGGATTCAGTATTGAGGATTGAGAATGGAGGATTGAGGATTGAAGGTTGAGTATTGAGGATTGAAGATTGAGGATTGAGGATTGAGGATTGAGGATTGACCATGAGGGCTGAGGGTTGAGGATTGAGGATTGAGGATTGAGTATTGAAGATTGAGTATTGAGGATTGAATGTAGGTGATTGAGGGTTGAGGACTGTGGATTGAGGATTGAAGATTGAGGACTGGGGACTGAGTATTGAGGGTTGAGTGATGAGAATTGGTGTTTGTGAATAGAGATTTAAAGATTGCAGATTGAGTATTGAGTATTGAAAACTGTGAATTGATGATACTCTATTGAGGATTGAGAATTTACAACTGATTGTTGAGGACTGAGGTCTGAAGATTGAGGATTCAGGATTGAGGATCCAGGATTGAGGTTTGAGGACTGAGGATTGAGGATTGAGGATTGAGGATTGAGGATTGAGGATTGAGGATGGAGGATTGGGGATTGAAGATTGAGGATTGGGTATTGCGTATTGAACATTGAGGATTGAGGATTGAGGATTGAGGATTGAGGATTGGGTATTGAGGATTGAAGACTGAGGATTGAGAATTGAGGATTGAGGATTGAGGATTGAAGATTGAGGATTGAGGATTGAGGATTGAGGATTGAAGATTGAGTATTGAGGATTGAAGATTGAGGATTGAGGATTGAGGATTGAGGATTGAGTGTTGAGGATTGAGAATTGAGGATTGAGGGTTGAAGATTGTGTATTCAGGATTGAAAATTGAGGATTGAGGATCGAGGATTGAGGATTGACGATGAGGGCTGAGGGTTGAGGATTGAGGTTTGAGGACTGAGGACTGAGGATTGAGGATTGAGAATTGAGGATTGAGGATTGAGGATTGAAGATTGAGGATTGGGTATTGAGGATTGAAGAATGAGGATTGAGGATTGAGGACTGAGGATTGAGGATTGAAGATTGAGGATTGAGGATTGAGGATTGAGGATTGAGGATTGAGTATTGAAGATTGAGTATTGAGGATTGAGGATTGAAGATTGGGGACTGGGGACTGAGTATTGAGGGTTGAGTGATGAGAATTGGTGTTTGTGGATAGAGATTTAAAGATTGCAGATTGAGTATTGAGTATTGAAAACTGTGAATTGATGATATTCTATTGAGGATTGAGAATTTACAACTGATTGTTGAGGACTGAGGTCTGAAGATTGAGGATTGAGGATTGAGGATTGAGGATTGAGGATTGAGGATTGAAGATTGAGGATTGGGTATTGCTGACTGAACATTGAGGATTGAGGATTGAGTATTGAGGATTGAGGACTGAAGATTGAATATTGATGATTGAAGATTGAGGATTGAGGATTGAGGGCTGTGGATTGAGGACGAGGACTGAGGGTTCAGTATTGATGTCTGAGGTCTGAGGATTGAGGATTGAGGATTGAGGATTGAAGATTGAGTATTGAGGATTGAAGATTGAGGATTGAGGATTGAGGGTTGAGGATTGACTATGAGGGCTGAGGGTTGAGGATTGAGGTTTGAGGACTGATGACTGAGGATTGAGGATTGAGAATTGAGGATTGAGGATTGAGGATTGAAGATTGAGGATTGGGTATTGAGGATCGAAGACTGAGGATTGAGGATTGAGGATTGAGGATTGAGGATTGGAGATTGAGGATTGAGGATTGAGGATTGACGATTGAAGATTGAGTATTGAGGATTGAAGATTGAGGATTGAGGATTGAGGATTGATGATTGAGTATTGAGGATTGAAGATTGAGGATTGAGGATTGAGGATTGAGGACTGAGGATTGATGATTGAGGATTGATGATTGAGTATTGAGGATTGAAGATTGAGGATTGAGGATTGAGGATTAAGGATTGAGTGTTGAGGATTGAGAATTGAGGATTGAGGGTTGAAGATTGAGTATTCAGGATTGAAGATTGAGGATTGAGGATTGAGGATTGAGGATTGACGATGAGGGCTGAGGGTTGAGGATTGAGGTTTGAGGACTGAGGACTGAGGATTGAGGATTGAGAATTGAGGATTGAGAATTGAGGATTGAAGATTGAGGATTGGGTATTGAGGATTGAAGAATGAGGATTGAGGATTGAGGACTGAGGATTGAGGATTGAAGATTGAGGACTGAGGATTGAGGATTGAGGATTGAGGATTGAGGATTGAGGATTGAAGATTGAGTATTGAGGTTTGAAGATTGAGGATTTTGGATTGAGGATTGAGGATTGAGTATTGAACATTGAGGATTGGGGATTGAGGATTGACGATTGAGGATTCAGTATTGAGGATTGAGAATTGAGGATTGAGGTTTGAAGGTTGAGTATTGAGGATTGAAGATTGAGGATTGAGGATTGAGGATTGAGGATTGACTATGAGGGCTGAGGGTTGAGGATTGAGGATTGAGGACTGAGGACTGAGGATTGAGGATTGAGAATTGAGGATTGAGGATTGAGGATTGAAGATTGAGGATTGGGTATTGAGGATCGAAGGCTGAGGATTGAGGATTGAGGATTGAGGATTGAGGATTGGAGATTGAGGATTGAGGATTGAGGATTGAGGATTGAAGATTGAGTATTGAGGATTGAAGATTGAGGATTGAGGATTGAGGATTGATGATTGAGTATTGAGGATTGAAGATTGAGGATTGAGGATTGAGGATTGAGGATTGAGGATTGAAGATTGAGTATTGAGGATTGAAGGTAGGGGATTGAGGATTGAGGATTGAGGATTGAGGATTGAAGATTGAGGACTGGGGACTGAGTATTGAGGGCTGAGTGATGAGAATTGATGTTTGTGGATAGAGATTTAAAGATTGCAGACTGAGTATTGAGTATTGAAAACTGTGAATTGATGATATTCTATTGAGGATTGAGAATTTACAACTGATTGTTGAGGACTGAGGTCTGAAGATTGAGGATTCAGGATTGAGGATCCAGGATTGAGGTTTGAGGAGTGAGGATTGAGGATTGAGGATTGAAGATTGAGGTTTGAGGGTCGAGGATTGAGGGTTGAGGACTGATGATTGAGGATTGAGGATTGAGCATTGACGATTGAAGATTGAAGACTGTGGATTGAGGATTGAAAATTAACGATTGAGGATTGGGGATTGAGGATTGAGGATTGAACATTGAGGACTGAGTGTTGAGGGTTGAGTGATGAGAATTGATGTTTGTGGATAGAGGCTTGAAGGTTGCAGATTGTGTATTGAGTATTGAAAACTGTGAATTGAGGATATTCTATTGAGGATTCAGGATTGACAACTGATTGTTGAGGACTCAGGGCTGAAGATTGAGGATTGAGGATTGAGGATTGAGGATTGACGGTGAGGGCTGATGGTTGAGGATTGAGGTTTGAGGACTGAGGACTGAGGATTGAGGATTGAGAATTGAGGATTGAGGATTGAGGATTGAAGATTGAGGATTTTGGATTGAGGATTGAGGATTGAGTATTGAACATTGAGGATTGGGGATTGAGTATTGACGATTGAGGATTCAGTATTGAGGATTGAGAATTGAGGATTGAGGATTGAAGGTTGAGTATTGAGGATTGAAGATTGAGGATTGAGGATTGAGTATTGTGGATTCACTATGAGGGCTGAGGGTTGAGGATTGAGGTTTGAGGACTGAGGACTGAGGATTGAGGATTGAGAATTGAGGATTGAGGATTGAGGATTGAAGATTGAGGATTTTGGATTGAGGATTGAGGATTGAGTATTGAACATTGAGGATTGGGGATTGAGTATTGACGATTGAGGATTCAGTATTGAGGATTGAGAATTGAGGATTGAGGATTGAAGGTTGAGTATTGAGGATTGAAGATTGAGGATTGAGGATTGAGTATTGTGGATTCACTATGAGGGCTGAGGGTTGAGGATTGAGGTTTGAGGACTGAGGACTGAGGATTGAGGATTGAGAATTGAGGATTGAGGATTGAGGATTGAAGATTGAGGATTGGGTATTGAGGATCGAAGACTGAGGATAGACGATTGAGGATTGAGGATTGAGGATTGAAGATTGAGGATTGAGGATTGAGGATTGAGGAGTGAAGATTGAGTATTGAGGATTGAAGCTTGAGGATTGAGGATTGAGGATTGAGGACTGAGGATTGGTGATTGAGGATTGATGATTGAGTATTGAGGACTGAAGATTGAGGATTGAGGATTGAGGATTGAGGATTGAGGATTGAGTATTGAGGATTGAGAATTGAGGATTGAGGATTGAGGGTTGAAGATTGTGTATTCAGGATTGAAGATTGAGGATTGAGGATTGAGGATTGTGGATTGACGATGAGGGCTGAGGGTTGAGGATTGAGGTTTGAGGACTGAGGACTGAGGATTGAGGATTCAGAATTGAGGATTGAGGATTGAGGATTGAAGATTGAGGATTGGGTATTGAGGATTGAAGAATGAGGATTGAGGATTGAGGACTGAGGATTGAGGATTGAAGATTGAGGATTGAGGATTGAGGATTGATGATTGAAGATTGAGTATTGAGGATTGAAGGTAGGGGATTGAGGATTGAGGATTGAGGATTGAGGATTGAAGATTGAGGACTGGGGACTGAGTATTGAGGGTTGAGTGAAGAGAATTGGTGTTTGTGGATAGAGATTTAAAGATTGCAGATTGAGTATTGAGTATTGAAAACTGTGAATTGATGATATTCTATTGAGGATTGAGAATTTACAACTGATTGTTGAGGACTGAGGTCTGAAGATTGAGGATTCACGATTGAGGATCCAGGATTGAGGTTTGAGGACTGAGGATTGAGGATTGAGGATTGAGGATTGAGGAGTGAGGATTGAGGATTGAGGATTGGGGATTGAAGATTGAGGAGTGGGTATTGCGTATTGAACATTGAGGATTGAGGATTGAGGATTGAGGATTGAGGATTGAGGACTGAAGATTGAATATTGATGATTCAAGATTGAGTATTGAGGATTGAGGGTTGTGGATTGAGGACGGGGACTGAGGGTTGAGTATTGATGTCTGAGGTCTGAGGATTGAGGATTGAGGATTGAGGATTGAAGATTGAGGATTGAGGATTGAGGATTGAGGATTGAGTGTTGAGGATTGAGAATTGAGGATTGAGGGTTGAAGATTGTGTATTCAGGATTGAAGATTGAGGTTGAGGATTGAGGATTGAGGATTGACGATGAGGGCTGAGGGTTGAGGATTGAGGTTTGAGGACTGAGGACTGAGGATTGAGGATTGAGAATTGAGGATTGAGAATTGAGGATTGAAGATTGAGGATTGGGTATTGAGGATTGAAGAATGAGGATTGAGGATTGAGGACTGAGGATTGAGGATTGAAGATTGAGGACTGAGGATTGAGGATTGAGGATTGAGGATTGAGGATTGAGGATTGAAGATTGAGTATTGAGGTTTGAAGATTGAGGATTTTGGATTGAGAATTGAGGATTGAGTATTGAACATTGAGGATTGGGGATTGAGGATTGACGATTGAGGATTCAGTATTGAGGATTGAGAATTGAGGATTGAGGATTGAAGGTTGAGTATTGAGGATTGAAGATTGAGGATTGAGGATTGAGGATTGAGGATTGACTATGAGGGCTGAGGGTTGAGGATTGAGGATTGAGGATTGAGTATTGAAGATTGAGTATTGAGGATTGAATGTAGGTGATTGAGGGTTGAGGACTGAGGATTGAGGATTGAAGATTGAGGACTGGGGACTGAGTATTGAGGGTTGAGTGATGAGAATTGGTGTTTGTGAATAGAGATTTAAAGATTGCAGATTGAGTATTGAGTATTGAAAACTGTGAATTGATGATACTCTATTGAGGATTGAGAATTTACAACTGATTGTTGAGGACTGAGGTCTGAAGATTGAGGATTCAGGATTGAGGATCCAGGATTGAGGTTTGAGGACTGAGGATTGAGGATTGAGGATTGAGGATTGAGGATTGAGGATTGAGGATGGAGGATTGGGGATTGAAGATTGAGGATTGTGTATTGCGTATTGAACATTGAGGATTGAGGATTGAGGATTGAGGATTGAGGATTGGGTATTGAGGATTGAAGACTGAGGATTGAGGATTGAAGATTGAGGATTGAGGATTGAGGATTGAGGATTGAGTATTGAGGATTGAGAATTGAGGATTGAGGGTTGAAGATTGTGTATTCAGGATTGAAGACTGAGGATTGAGGATCGAGGATTGAGGATTGACGATGAGGGCTGAGGGTTGAGGATTGAGGTTTGAGGACTGAGGACTGAGGATTGAGGATTGAGAATTGAGGATTGAGGATTGAGGATTGAAGATTGAGGATTGGGTATTGAGGATTGAAGAATGAGGATTGAGGATTGAGGACTGAGGATTGAGGATTGAAGATTGAGGATTGAGGATTGAGGATTGAGGATTGAGGATTGAGTATTGAAGATTGAGTATTGAGGATTGAGGATTGAAGATTGGGGACTGGGGACTGAGTATTGAGGGTTGAGTGATGAGAATTGGTGTTTGTGGATAGAGATTTAAAGATTGCAGATTGAGTATTGAGTATTGAAAACTGTGAATTGATGATATTCTATTGAGGATTGAGAATTTACAACTGATTGTTGAGGACTGAGGTCTGAAGATTGGGGATTGAGGATTGAGGATTGAGGATTGAGGATTGAGGATTGAAGATTGAGGATTGGGTATTGCTGACTGAACATTAAGGATTGAGGATTGAGTATTGAGGATTGAGGACTGAAGATTGAATATTGATGATTGAAGATTGAGGATTGAGGATTGAGGGCTGTGGATTGAGGACGAGGACTGAGGGTTCAGTATTGATATCTGAGGTCTGAGGATTGAGGATTGAGGATTGAGGATTGAAGATTGAGTATTGAGGATTGAAGATTGAGGATTGAGGATTGAGGATTGAGGATTGACTATGAGGGCTGAGGGTTGAGGATTGAGGTTTGAGGACTGAGGACTGAGGATTGAGGATTGAGAATTGAGGATTGAGGATTGAGGATTGAAGATTGAGGATTGGGTATTGAGGATCGAAGACTGAGGATTGAGGATTGAGGATTGAGGATTGAGGATTGGAGATTGAGGATTGAGGATTGAGGATTGAGGATTGAAGATTGAGTATTGAGGATTGAAGATTGAGGATTGAGGATTGAGGATTGATGATTGAGTATTGAGGATTGAAGATTGAGGATTGAGGATTGAGGATTGAGGACTGAGGATTGATGATTGAGGATTGATGATTGAGTATTGAGGATTGAAGATTGAGGATTGAGGATTGAGGATTAAGGATTGAATGTTGAGGATTGAGAATTGAGGATTGAGGGTTGAAGATTGTGTATTCAGGATTGAAGATTGAGGATTGAGGATTGAGGATTGAGGATTGACGATGAGGGCTGAGGGTTGAGGATTGACGTTTGAGGACTGAGGACTGAGGATTGAGGATTGAGAATTGAGGATTGAGAATTGAGGATTGAAGATTGAGGATTGGGTATTGAGGATTGGGTATTGAGGATTGAAGAATGAGGATTGAGAATTGAGGACTGAGGATTGAGGATTGAAGATTGAGGACTGAGGATTGAGGATTGAGGATTGAGGATTGAGGATTGAGGATTGAAGATTGAGTATTGAGGTTTGAAGATTGAGGATTTTGGATTGAGGATTGAGGATTGAGTATTGAACATTGAGGATTGGGGATTGAGGATTGACGATTGAGGATTCAGTATTGAGGATTGAGAATTGAGGATTGAGGATTGAAGGTTGAGTATTGAGGATTGAAGATTGAGGATTGAGGATTGAGGATTGAGGATTGACTATGAGGGCTGAGGGTTGAGGATTGAGGATTGAGGATTGAGTATTGAAGATTGAGTATTGAGGATTGAATGTAGGTGATTGAGGGTTGAGGACTGAGGATTGAGGATTGAAGATTGAGGACAGGGGACTGAGTATTGAGGGTTGAGTGATGAGAATTGGTGTTTGTGAATAGAGATTTAAAGATTGCAGATTGAGTATTGAGTATTGAAAACTGTGAATTGATGATATTCTATTGAGGATTGAGAATTTACAACTGATTGTTGAGGGCTGAGGGCTGAAAATTGAGGATTCAGCATTGAGGATTCAGAATTGAGGTTTGAGGACTGAGGATTGAGGGTTGAAGATTGATTATTGAGGATTGAAGATTGAAGATTGAGGATTGAGGAATGAGGATTGAGGATGAGGGCTGAGGGTTGAGGATTGAGGTTTGAGGGTTGAGGACTGAGGATTGAGGATTGAGGATTGATGATTGAGTATTGAGGATTGAAGATTGAGGATTGAGGATTGAGGATTGAGGATTGAGGATTGAAGATTGAGGATTGGGGACTGACTATGAGGGCTGAGGGTTGAGGATTGAGGATTGAGGATTGAGTATTGAAGATTGAGTATTGAGGATTGAATGTAGGTGATTGAGGGTTGAGGACTGAGGATTGAGGATTGAAGATTGAGGACTGGGGACTGAGTATTGAGGGTTGAGTGATGAGAATTGGTGTTTGTGAATAGAGATTTAAAGATAGCAGATTGAGTATTGAGTATTGAAAGCTGTGAATTGATGATATTCTATTGAGGATTGAGAATTGACAACTGATTTTTGAGCACTGAGGTCTGAAGATTGAGGATTCAGGATTGAGGATTCAGGATTGAGGATTCAGGATTGAGGTTTGAGTACTGAGGATTGAGGATTGAGGATTGAGGATTGAGGATTGAGGATTGAGGATTGAGGATTGAAGATTGAGGATTGGGTATTGCTGACTGAACATTGAGGATTGAGGATTGAGGATTGAGTATTGAGGATTGAGGACTGAAAATTGAATATTGATGATTGAAGATTGAGGATTGAGGATTGAGGGCTGTGGATTGAGGACGAGGACTGAGGGTTCAGTATTGATGTCTGAGGTCTGAGGATTGAGGATTGAGGATTGAGGATTGAAGATTGAGTATTGAGGTTTGAAGATTGAGGATTTTGGATTGAGGATTGAGGATTGAGTATTGAAGATTGAGGATTGGGGATTGAGGATTGACGATTGAGGATTCAGTATTGAGGATTGAGAATTGAGGATAGAGGATTGAAGGTTGAGTATTGAGGATTGAAGATTGAGGATTGAGGATTGAGGATTGAGGTTTGACTATGAGGGCTGAGGGTTGAGGATTGACGTTTGAGGACTGAGGACTGAGGATTGAGGATTGAGAATTGAGGATTGAGGATTGAGGATTGAAGATTGAGTATTGAGGATTGAAGATTGAGGATTGAGGATTGAGGATTGATGATTGAGTATTGAGGATTGAAGATTGAGGATTGAGGATTGAGGATTGAGGACTGAGGATTGATGATTGAGGATTGATGATTGAGTATTGAGGATTGAAGGTTGAGGATTGAGGATTGAGGATTAAGGATTGAGTGTTGAGGATTGAGAATTGAGGATTGAGGGTTGAAGATTGTGTATTCAGGATTGAAGATTGAGGATTGAGGATTGAGGATTGAGGATTGACGATGAGGGCTGAGGGTTGAGGATTGAGGTTTGAGGACTGAGGACTGAGGATTGAGGATTGAGAATTGAGGATTGAGGATTGAGGATTGAAGATTGAGGATTGGGTATTGAGGATTGAAGAATGGGGATTGAGGATTGAGGACTGAGGATTGGGGATTGAAGATTGAGGACTGAGGATTGAGGATTGAGGATTGAGGATTGAGGATTGAGGATTGAAGATTGAGTATTGAGGTTTGAAGATTGAGGATTTTGGATTGAGGATTGAGGATTGAGTATTGAACATTGAGGATTGGGGATTGAGGATTGACGATTGAGGATTCAGTATTCAGGATTGAGAATTGAGGATTGACAATTGAAGGTTGAGTATTGAGGATTGAAGATTGAGGATTGAGGATAGAGTATTGAGGATTGACTATGAGGGCTGAGGGTTGAGGATTGAGGTTTGAGGACTGAGGACTGAGATTTGAGGATTGAGAATTGAGGATTGAGGATTGAGGATTGAAGATTGAGGATTGGGTATTGAGGATCGAAGACTGAGGATTGAGTATTGAACATTGAGGATTGGGGATTGAGTATTGACGATTGAGGATTCAGTATTGAGGATTGAGAATTGAGGATTGAGGATTGAAGGTTGAGTATTGAGGATTGAAGATTGAGGATTGAGGATTGAGTATTGTGGATTCACTATGAGGGCTGAGGGTTGAGGATTGAGGTTTGAGGACTGAGGACTGAGGATTGAGGATTGAGAATTGAGGATTGAGGATTGAGGATTGAAGATTGAGGATTTTGGATTGAGGATTGAGGATTGAGTATTGAACATTGAGGATTGGGGATTGAGTATTGACGATTGAGGATTCAGTATTGAGGATTGAGAATTGAGGATTGAGGATTGAAGGTTGAGTATTGAGGATTGAAGATTGAGGATTGAGGATTGAGTATTGTGGATTCACTATGAGGGCTGAGGGTTGAGGATTGAGGTTTGAGGACTGAGGACTGAGGATTGAGGATTGAGAATTGAGGATTGAGGATTGAGGATTGAAGATTGAGGATTGGGTATTGAGGATCGAAGACTGAGGATAGACGATTGAGGATTGAGGATTGAGGATTGAAGATTGAGGATTGAGGATTGAGGATTGAGGAGTGAAGATTGAGTATTGAGGATTGAAGCTTGAGGATTGAGGATTGAAGATTGATGATTGAGTATTGAGGATTGAAGATTGAGGATTGAGGATTGAGGATTGAGGACTGAGGATTGAAGATTGAGGATTGAGGATTGAGGATTGAGGACTGAGGATTGGTGATTGAGGATTGATGATTGAGTATTGAGGACTGAAGATTGAGGATTGAGGATTGAGGATTGAGGATTGAGGATTGAGTATTGAGGATTGAGAATTGAGGATTGAGGATTGAGGGTTGAAGATTGTGTATTCAGGATTGAAGATTGAGGATTGAGGATTGAGGATTGTGGATTGACGATGAGGGCTGAGGGTTGAGGATTGAGGTTTGAGGACTGAGGACTGAGGATTGAGGATTCAGAATTGAGGATTGAGGATTGAGGATTGAAGATTGAGGATTGGGTATTGAGGATTGAAGAATGAGGATTGAGGATTGAGGACTGAGGATTGAGGATTGAAGATTGAGGATTGAGGATTGAGGATTGATGATTGAAGATTGAGTATTGAGGATTGAAGGTAGGGGATTGAGGATTGAGGATTGAGGATTGAGGATTGAAGATTGAGGACTGGGGACTGAGTATTGAGGGTTGAGTGATGAGAATTGGTGTTTGTGGATAGAGATTTAAAGATTGCAGATTGAGTATTGAGTATTGAAAACTGTGAATTGATGATATTCTATTGAGGATTGAGAATTTACAACTGATTGTTGAGGACTGAGGTCTGAAGATTGAGGATTCACGATTGAGGATCCAGGATTGAGGTTTGAGGACTGAGGATTGAGGATTGAGGATTGAGGATTGAGGAGTGAGGATTGAGGATTGAGGATTGGGGATTGAAGATTGAGGAGTGGGTATTGCGTATTGAACATTGAGGATTGAGGATTGAGGATTGAGGATTGAGGATTGAGGACTGAAGATTGAATATTGATGATTCAAGATTGAGTATTGAGGATTGAGGGTTGTGGATTGAGGACGGGGACTGAGGGTTGAGTATTGATGTCTGAGGTCTGAGGATTGAGGATTGAGGATTGAGGATTGAAGATTGAGGATTGAGGATTGAGGATTGAGGATTGAGTGTTGAGGATTGAGAATTGAGGATTGAGGGTTGAAGATTGTGTATTCAGGATTGAAGATTGAGGTTGAGGATTGAGGATTGAGGATTGACGATGAGGGCTGAGGGTTGAGGATTGAGGTTTGAGGACTGAGGACTGAGGATTGAGGATTGAGAATTGAGGATTGAGAATTGAGGATTGAAGATTGAGGATTGGGTATTGAGGATTGAAGAATGAGGATTGAGGATTGAGGACTGAGGATTGAGGATTGAAGATTGAGGACTGAGGATTGAGGATTGAGGATTGAGGATTGAGGATTGAGGATTGAAAATTGAGTATTGAGGTTTGAAGATTGAGGATTTTGGATTGAGAATTGAGGATTGAGTATTGAACATTGAGGATTGGGGATTGAGGATTGACGATTGAGGATTCAGTATTGAGGATTGAGAATTGAGGATTGAGGATTGAAGGTTGAGTATTGAGGATTGAAGATTGAGGATTGAGGATTGAGGATTGAGGATTGACTATGAGGGCTGAGGGTTGAGGATTGAGGATTGAGGATTGAGTATTGAAGATTGAGTATTGAGGATTGAATGTAGGTGATTGAGGGTTGAGGACTGAGGATTGAGGATTGAAGATTGAGGACTGGGGACTGAGTATTGAGGGTTGAGTGATGAGAATTGGTGTTTGTGAATAGAGATTTAAAGATTGCAGATTGAGTATTGAGTATTGAAAACTGTGAATTGATGATACTCTATTGAGGATTGAGAATTTACAACTGATTGTTGAGGACTGAGGTCTGAAGATTGAGGATTCAGGATTGAGGATCCAGGATTGAGGTTTGAGGACTGAGGATTGAGGATTGAGGATTGAGGATTGAGGATTGAGGATTGAGGATGGAGGATTGGGGATTGAAGATTGAGGATTGTGTATTGCGTATTGAACATTGAGGATTGGGGATTGAGGATTGAGGATTGAGGATTGGGTATTGAGGATTGAAGACTGAGGATTGAGGATTGAAGATTGAGGATTGAGGATTGAGGATTGAGGATTGAGTATTGAGGATTGAGAATTGAGGATTGAGGGTTGAAGATCGTGTATTCAGGATTGAAGATTGAGGATTGAGGATTTAGGATTGAGGATTGACGATGAGGGCTGAGGGTTGAGGATTGAGGTTTGAGGACTGAGGACTGAGGATTGAGGATTGAGAATTGAGGATTGAGGATTGAGGATTGAAGATTGAGGATTGGGTATTGAGGATTGAAGAATGAGGATTGAGGATTGAGGACTGAGGATTGAGGATTGAAGATTGAGGATTGAGGATTGAGGATTGAGGATTGAGGATTGAGTATTGAAGATTGAGTATTGAGGATTGAGGATTGAAGATTGGGGACTGGGGACTGAGTATTGCGGGTTGAGTGATGAGAATTGGTGTTTGTGGATAGAGATTTAAAGATTGCAGATTGAGTATTGAGTATTGAAAACTGTGAATTGATGATATTCTATTGAGGATTGAGAATTTACAACTGATTGTTGAGGACTGAGGTCTGAAGATTGGGGATTGAGGATTGAGGATTGTGGATTGAGGATTGAGGATTGAAGATTGAGGATTGGGTATTGCTGACTGAACATTGAGGATTGAGGATTGAGTATTGAGGATTGAGGACTGAAGATTGAATATTGATGATTGAAGATTGAGGATTGAGGATTGAGGGCTGTGGATTGAGGACGAGGACTGAGGGTTCAGTATTGATGTCTGAGGTCTGAGGATTGAGGATTGAGGACTGAGGATTGAAGATTGAGTATTGAGGATTGAAGATTGAGGATTGAGGATTGAGGATTGAGGATTGACTATGAGGGCTGAGGGTTGATGATTGAGGTTTGAGGACTGAGGACTGAGGATTGAGGATTGAGAATTGAGGATTGAGGATTGAGGATTGAAGATTGAGGATTGGGTATTGAGGATCGAAGACTGAGGATTGAGGATTTAGGATTGAGGATTGAGGATTGGAGATTGAGGATTGAGGATTGAGGATTGAGGATTGAAGATTGAGTATTGAGGATTGAAGATTGAGGATTGAGGATTGAGGATTGATGATTGAGTATTGAGGATTGAAGATTGAGGATTGAGGATTGAGGATTGTGGACTGAGGATTGATGATTGAGGATTGATGATTGAGTATTGAGGATTGAAGATTGAGGATTGAGGATTGAGGATTAAGGATTGAATGTTGAGGATTGAGAATTGAGGATTGAGGATTGAGGATTGAGGATTGAGGACTGAGGATTGATGATTGAGGATTGATGATTGAGTATTGAGGATTGAAGATTGAGGATTGAGGATTGAGGATTAAGGATTGAATGTTGAGGATTGAGAATTGAGGATTGAGGGTTGAAGATTGGAGATTGAGGATTGAGGATTGAGGATTGAGGATTGAAGATTGAGTATTGAGGATTGAAGATTGAGGATTGAGGATTGAGGATTGATGATTGAGTATTGAGGATTGAAGATTGAGGATTGAGGATTGAGGATTGAGGACTGAGGATTGATGATTGAGGATTGATGATTGAGTATTGAGGATTGAAGATTGAGGATTGAGGATTGAGGATTAAGGATTGAATGTTGAGGATTGAGAATTGAGGATTGAGGGTTGAAGATTGTGTATTCAGGATTGAAGATTGAGGATTGAGGATTGAGGATTGAGGATTGACGATGAGGGCTGAGGGTTGAGGATTGAGGTTTGAGGACTGAGGACTGAGGATTGAGGATTGAGAATTGAGGATTGAGAATTGAGGATTGAAGATTGAGGATTGGGTATTGAGGATTGGGTATTGAGGATTGAAGAATGAGGATTGAGAATTGAGGACTGAGGATTGAGGATTGAAGATTGAGGGCTGAGGACTGAGGATTGAGGATTGAGGATTGAGGATTGAGGATTGAGGATTGAAGATTGAGTATTGAGGTTTGAAGATTGAGGATTTTGGATTGAGGATTGAGGATTGAGTATTGAACATTGAGGATTGGGGATTGAGGATTGACGGTTGAGGATTCAGTATTGAGGATTGAGAATTGAGGATTGAGGATTGAAGGTTGAGTATTGAGGATTGAAGATTGCGGATTGAGGATTGAGGATTGAGGATTGACTATGAGGGCTGAGGGTTGAGGATTGAGGATTGAGGATTGAGTATTGAAGATTGAGTATTGAGGATTGAATGTAGGTGATTGAGGGTTGAGGACTGAGGATTGAGGATTGAAGATTGAGGACTGGGGACTGAGTATTGAGGGTTGAGTGATGAGAATTGGTGTTTGTGAATAGAGATTTAAAGATTGCAGATTGAGTATTGAGTATTGAAAACTGTGAATTGATGATATTCTATTGAGGATTGAGAATTTACAACTGATTGTTGAGGGCTGAGGGCTGAAAATTGAGGATTCAGCATTGAGGATTCAGAATTGAGGTTTGAGGACTGAGGATTGAGGGTTGAAGATTGATTATTGAGGATTGAAGATTGAAGATTGAGGATTGAGGAATGAGGATTGAGGATGAGGGCTGAGGGTTGAGGATTGAGGTTTGAGGGTTGAGGACTGAGGATTGAGGATTGAGGATTGATGATTGAGTATTGAGGATTGAAGATTGAGGATTGAGGATTGAGGATTGAGGATTGAGGATTGAAGATTGAGGATTGGGGACTGACTATGAGGGCTGAGGGTTGAGGATTGAGGATTGAGGATTGAGTATTGAAGATTGAGTATTGAGGATTGAATGTAGGTGATTGAGGGTTGAGGACTGAGGATTGAGGATTGAAGATTGAGGACTGGGGACTGAGTATTGAGGGTTGAGTGATGAGAATTGGTGTTTGTGAATAGAGATTTAAAGATAGCAGATTGAGTATTGAGTATTGAAAGCTGTGAATTGATGATATTCTATTGAGGATTGAGAATTGACAACTGATTTTTGAGCACTGAGGTCTGAAGATTGAGGATTCAGGATTGAGGATTCAGGATTGAGGATTCAGGATTGAGGTTTGAGTACTGAGGATTGAGGATTGAGGATTGAGGATTGAGGATTGAGGATTGAGGATTGAGGATTGAAGATTGAGGATTGGGTATTGCTGACTGAACATTGAGGATTGAGGATTGAGGATTGAGTATTGAGGATTGAGGACTGAAAATTGAATATTGATGATTGAAGATTGAGGATTGAGGATTGAGGGCTGTGGATTGAGGACGAGGACTGAGGGTTCAGTATTGATGTCTGAGGTCTGAGGATTGAGGATTGAGGATTGAGGATTGAAGATTGAGTATTGAGGTTTGAAGATTGAGGATTTTGGATTGAGGATTGAGGATTGAGTATTGAAGATTGAGGATTGGGGATTGAGGATTGACGATTGAGGATTCAGTATTGAGGATTGAGAATTGAGGATAGAGGATTGAAGGTTGAGTATTGAGGATTGAAGATTGAGGATTGAGGATTGAGGATTGAGGTTTGACTATGAGGGCTGAGGGTTGAGGATTGACGTTTGAGGACTGAGGACTGAGGATTGAGGATTGAGAATTGAGGATTGAGGATTGAGGATTGAAGATTGAGTATTGAGGATTGAAGATTGAGGATTGAGGATTGAGGATTGATGATTGAGTATTGAGGATTGAAGATTGAGGATTGAGGATTGAGGATTGAGGACTGAGGATTGATGATTGAGGATTGATGATTGAGTATTGAGGATTGAAGGTTGAGGATTGAGGATTGAGGATTAAGGATTGAGTGTTGAGGATTGAGAATTGAGGATTGAGGGTTGAAGATTGTGTATTCAGGATTGAAGATTGAGGATTGAGGATTGAGGATTGAGGATTGACGATGAGGGCTGAGGGTTGAGGATTGAGGTTTGAGGACTGAGGACTGAGGATTGAGGATTGAGAATTGAGGATTGAGGATTGAGGATTGAAGATTGAGGATTGGGTATTGAGGATTGAAGAATGGGGATTGAGGATTGAGGACTGAGGATTGGGGATTGAAGATTGAGGACTGGGGATTGAGGATTGAGGATTGAGGATTGAGGATTGAGGATTGAAGATTGAGTATTGAGGTTTGAAGATTGAGGATTTTGGATTGAGGATTGAGGATTGAGTATTGAACATTGAGGATTGGGGATTGAGGATTGACGATTGAGGATTCAGTATTCAGGATTGAGAATTGAGGATTGACAATTGAAGGTTGAGTATTGAGGATTGAAGATTGAGGATTGAGGATAGAGTATTGAGGATTGACTATGAGGGCTGAGGGTTGAGGATTGAGGTTTGAGGACTGAGGACTGAGATTTGAGGATTGAGAATTGAGGATTGAGGATTGAGGATTGAAGATTGAGGATTGGGTATTGAGGATCGAAGACTGAGGATTGACGATTGAGGATTGAGGATTGAGGATTGAAGATTGAGGATTGAGGATTGAGGATTGAGGATTGAAGATTGAGTATTGAGGATTGAAGATTGAGGATTGAGGATTGAGGATTGATGATTGAGTATTGAGGATTGAGGATTCAGGATTGAGGATTGGGTATTGAGGATTGAAGACTGAGGATTGAGGATTGAGGATTGAGTGTTGAGGATTGAAGATTGAGGATTGAGGATTGAGGATTGAGGATTGAGGATTGAGTATTGAGGATTGAAGATTGAGGATTGAGGATTGAGGATTGAGGATTGAGTATTGAGGATTGAGAATTGAGGATAGAGGGTTGAAGATTGTGTATTCAGGATTGAAGATTGAGGATTGAGGATTGAGGATTGAGGACTGACGATGAGGGCTGAGGGTTGAGGATTGAGGTTTGAGGACTGAGGACTGAGGATTGAGGATTGAGGATTGAGGATTGAGGATTGAGGATTGAGGATTGAGGATTGAGGATTGGGGATTGAAGATTGAGGATTGGGTATTGCGTATTGAACATTGAGGATTGAGGATTGAGGATTCAGGATTGAGGATTGGGTATTGAGGATTGAAGACTGAGGATTGAGGATTGAGGATTGAGGGTTGAGGATTGAAGATTGAGGATTGAGGATTGAGGATTGAGGATTGAAGATTGAGTATTGAGGAATGAAGATTGAGGATTGAGGATTGAGGATTGAGGATTGAGTATTGAGGATTGAGAATTGAGGATTGAGGGTTGAAGATTGTGTATTCAGGATTGAAGATTGAGGATTGAGGATTTAGGATTGAGGATTGACGATGAGGGCTGAGGGTTGAGGATTGAGGTTTGAGGACTGAGGACTGAGGATTAAGGATTGAGAATTGAGGATTGATGATTGAGGATTGAAGAGTGAGGATTGGGTATTGAGGATTGAAGAATGAGGATTGAGGATTGAGGACTGAGGACTGAGGATTGAAGATTGAGGATTGAGGATTGAGGATTGAGGATTGAGTATTGAAGATTGAGTATTGAGGATTGAGGATTGAAGATTGAGGACTGGGGACTGAGTATTGAGCGTTGAGTGATGAGAATTGGTGTTTGTGGATAGAGATTTAAAGATTGCAGATTGAGTATTGAGTATTGAAAACTGTGAATTGATGATATTCTATTGAGGATTGAGAATTTACAACTGATTGTTGAGGACTGAGGTCTGAAGATTGAGGATTCACGATTGAGGATCCAGGATTGAGGTTTGAGGACTGAGGATTGAGGATTGAGGATTGAGGATTGAGGATTGGGGTTGAAGATTGAGGATTGGGTATTGCGTATTGAACATTGAGGATTGAGGATTGAGGATTGAGGATTGAGGATTGGGTATTGAGGATTGAAGACTGAGGATTGAGGATTGAGGATTGAGGTTTGAGGAGTGAGGATTGAGGATTGAGGATTGAAGATTGAGGTTTGAGGGTCGAGGATTGAGGGTTGAGGACTGATGATTGAGGATTGAGGATTGAGCATTGACGATTGAAGATTGAAGACTGTGGAATGAGGATTGAAAGTTGACGATTGAGGATTGTGGATTGAGGATTGAGGATTGAACATTGAGGACTGAGTGTTGAGGGTTGAGTGATGAGAATTGATGTTTGTGGATAGAGGCTTGAAGTTTGCGGATTGTGTATTGAGTATTGAAAACTGTGAATTGAGGATATTCTATTGAGGATTCAGGATTGACAACTGATTGTTGAGGACTCAGGGCTGAAGATTGAGGATTCACGATTGAGGATCCAGGATTGAGGTTTGAGGACTGAGGATTGAGGATTGAGGATTGAGGATTGAGGAGTGAGGATTGAGGATTGAGGATTGGGGATTGAAGATTGAGGATTGGGTATTGCGTATTGAACATTGAGGATTGAGGATTGAGGATTGAGGATTGAGGATTGAGGACTGAAGATTGAATATTGATGATTGAAGATTGAGTATTGAGGATTGAGGGTTGTGGATTGAGGACGGGGACTGAGGGTTGAGTATTGATGTCTGAGGTCTGAGGATTGAGGATTGAGGATTGAGGATTGAAGATTGAGGATTGAGGATTGAGGATTGAGGATTGAGTGTTGAGGATTGAGAATTGAGGATTGAGGGTTGAAGACTGTGTATTCAGGATTGAAGATTGAGGTTGAGGATTGAGGATTGAGGATTGACGATGAGGGCTGAGGGTTGAGGATTGAGGTTTGAGGACTGAGGACTGAGGATTGAGGATTGAGAATTGAGGATTGAGGATTGAGGATTGAAGATTGAGGATTGGGTATTGAGGATTGAAGAATGAGGATTGAGGATTGAGGACTGAGGATTGAGGATTGAAGATTGAGGATTGAGGATTGAGGATTGAGGATTGAGGATTGAGTATTGAAGATTGAGTATTGAGGATTGAGGATTGAAGATTGGGGACTGGGGACTGAGTATTGAGGGTTGAGTGATGAGAATTGGTGTTTGTGGATAGAGATTTAAAGATTGCAGATTGAGTATTGAGTATTGAAAACTGTGAATTGATGATATTCTATTGAGGATTGAGAATTTACAACTGATTGTTGAGGACTGAGGTCTGAAGATTGAGGATTGAGGATTGAGGATTGAGGATTGAGGATTGAGGATTGAAGATTGAGGATTGGGTATTGCTGACTGAACATTGAGGATTGAGGATTGAGTATTGAGGATTGAGGACTGAAGATTGAATATTGATGATTGAAGATTGAGGATTGAGGATTGAGGGCTGTGGATTGAGGACGAGGACTGAGGGTTCAGTATTGATGTCTGAGGTCTGAGGATTGAGGATTGAGGATTGAGGATTGAAGATTGAGTATTGAGGATTGAAGATTGAGGATTGAGGATTGAGGATTGAGGATTGACTATGAGGGCTGAGGGTTGAGGATTGAGGTTTGAGGACTGAGGACTGAGGATTGAGGATTGAGAATTGAGGATTGAGGATTGAGGATTGAAGATTGAGGATTGGGTATTGAGGATCGAAGACTGAGGATTGAGGATTGAGGATTGAGGATTGAGGATTGGAGATTGAGGATTGAGGATTGAGGATTGAGGATTGAAGATTGAGTATTGAGGATTGAAGATTGAGGATTGAGGATTGAGGATTGATGATTGAGTATTGAGGATTGAAGCTTGAGGATTGAGGATTGAGGATTGAGGACTGAGGATTGATGATTGAGGATTGATGATTGAGTATTGAGGATTGAAGATTGAGGATTGAGGATTGAGGATTAAGGATTGAGTGTTGAGGATTGAGAATTGAGGATTGAGGGTTGAAGATTGTGTATTCAGGATTGAAGATTGAGGATTGAGGATTGAGGATTGAGGATTGACGATGAGGGCTGAGGGTTGAGGATTGAGGTTTGAGGACTGAGGACTGAGGATTGAGGATTGAGAATTGAGGATTGAGAATTGACGATTGAAGATTGAGGATTGGGTATTGAGGATTGAAGAATGAGGATTGAGAATTGAGGACTGAGGATTGAGGATTGAAGATTGAGGACTGAGGATTGAGGATTGAGGATTGAGGATTGAGGATTGAGGATTGAAGATTGAGTATTGAGGTTTGAAGATTGAGGATTTTGGATTGAGGATTGAGGATTGAGTATTGAACATTGGGGATTGGGGATTGAGGATTGACGATTGAGGATTCAGTATTGAGGATTGAGAATTGAGGATTGAGGATTGAAGGTTGAGTATTGAGGATTGAAGATTGAGGATTGAGGATTGAGGATTGAGGATTGACTATGAGGGCTGAGGGTTGAGGATTGAGGATTGAGGATTGAGTATTGAAGATTGAGTATTGAGGATTGAATGTAGGTGATTGAGGGTTGAGGACTGAGGATTGAGGATTGAAGATTGAGGACTGGGGACTGAGTATTGAGGGTTGAGTGATGAGAATTGGTGTTTGTGAATAGAGATTTAAAGATTGCAGATTGAGTATTGAGTATTGAAAACTGTGAATTGATGATATTCTATTGAGGATTGAGAATTTACAACTGATTGTTGAGGGCTGAGGGCTGAAAATTGAGGATTCAGCATTGAGGATTCAGAATTGAGGTTTGAGGACTGAGGATTGAGGGTTGAAGATTGATTATTGAGGATTGAAGATTGAAGATTGAGGATTGAGGAATGAGGATTGAGGATGAGGGCTGAGGGTTGAGGATTGAGGTTTGAGGATTGAGGACTGAGGATTGAGGATTGAGGATTGAGGATTGATGATTGAGTATTGAGGATTGAAGATTGAGGATTGAGGATTGAGGATTGAGGATTGAGGATTGAAGATTGAGGATTGGGGACTGACTATGAGGGCTGAGGGTTGAGGATTGAGGATTGAGGATTGAGTATTGAAGATTGAGTATTGAGGATTGAATGTAGGTGATTGAGGGTTGAGGACTGAGGATTGAGGATTGAAGATTGAGGACTGGGGACTGAGTATTGAGGGTTGAGTGATGAGAATTGGTGTTTGTGAATAGAGATTTAAAGATAGCAGATTGAGTATTGAGTATTGAAAGCTGTGAATTGATGATATTCTATTGAGGATTGAGAATTGACAACTGATTTTTGAGCACTGAGGTCTGAAGATTGAGGATTCAGGATTGAGGATTCAGGATTGAGGATTCAGGATTGAGGTTTGAGTACTGAGGATTGAGGATTGAAGATTGAGTATTGAGGATTGAAGATTGAGGATTGAGGATTGAGGATTGATGATTGAGTATTGAGGATTGAAGATTGAGGATTGAGGATTGAGGATTGAGGACTGAGGACTGAGGATTGGGGATTGAAAATTGAGGACTGAGGATTGAGGATTGAGGATTGAGGATTGAAGATTGAGTATTGAGGTTTGAAGATTGAGGATTTTGGATTGAGGATTGAGGATTGAGTATTGAACATTGAGGATTGGGGATTGAGGATTGACGATTGAGGATTCAGTATTCAGGATTGAGAATTGAGGATTGACAATTGAAGGTTGAGTATTGAGGATTGAAGGTTGAGGATTGAGGATAGAGTATTGAGGATTGACTATGAGGGCTGAGGGTTGAGGATTGAGGTTTGAGGACTGAGGACTGAGATTTGAGGATTGAGAATTGAGGATTGAGGATTGAGGATTGAAGATTGAGGATTGGGTATTGAGGATCGAAGACTGACGATTGACGATTGAGGATTGAGGATTGAGGATTGAAGATTGAGGATTGAGGATTGAGGATTGAGGATTGAAGATTGAGTATTGAGGATTGAAGATTGAGGATTGAGGATTGAGGATTGATGATTGAGTATTGAGGATTGAGGATTCAGGATTGAGGATTGGGTATTGAGGATTGAAGACTGAGGATTGAGGATTGAGGATTGAGTGTTGAGGATTGAAGATTGAGGATTGAGGATTGAGGATTGAGGATTGAGGATTGAGTATTGAGGATTGAAGATTGAGGATTGAGGATTGAGGATTGAGGATTGAGTATTGAGGATTGAGAATTGAGGATAGAGGGTTGAAGATTGTGTATTCAGGATTGAAGATTGAGGATTGAGGATTGAGGATTGAGGACTGACGATGAGGGCTGAGGGTTGAGGATTGAGGTTTGAGGACTGAGGACTGAGGATTGAGGATTGAGGATTGAGGATTGAGGATTGAGGATTGAGGATTGAGGATTGAGGATTGAGGATTGGGGATTGAAGATTGAGGATTGGGTATTGCGTATTGAACATTGAGGATTGAGGATTGAGGATTCAGGATTGAGGATTGGGTATTGAGGATTGAAGACTGAGGATTGAGGATTGAGGATTGAGGGTTGAGGATTGAAGATTGAGGATTGAGGATTGAGGATTGAGGATTGAAGATTGAGTATTGAGGATTGAAGATTGAGGATTGAGGATTGAGGATTGAGGATTGAGTATTGAGGATTGAGAATTGAGGATTGAGGGTTGAGGATTGTGTATTCAGGATTGAAGATTGAGGATTGAGGATTTAGGATTGAGGATTGACGATGAGGGCTGAGGGTTGAGGATTGAGGTTTGAGGACTGAGGACTGAGGATTAAGGATTGAGAATTGAGGATTGATGATTGAGGATTGAAGATTGAGGATTGGGTATTGAGGATTGAAGAATGAGGATTGAGGATTGAGGACTGAGGATTGAGGATTGAAGATTGAGGATTGAGGATTGAGGATTGAGGATTGAGTATTGAAGATTGAGTATTGAGGATTGAGGATTGAAGATTGAGGACTGGGGACTGAGTATTGAGCGTTGAGTGATGAGAATTGGTGTTTGTGGATAGAGATTTAAAGATTGCAGATTGAGTATTGAGTATTGAAAACTGTGAATTGATGATATTCCATTGAGGATTGAGAATTTACAACTGATTGTTGAGGACTGAGGTCTGAAGATTGAGGATTCACGATTGAGGATCCAGGATTGAGGTTTGAGGACTGAGGATTGAGGATTGAGGATTGAGGATTGAGGATTGGGGATTGAAGATTGAACATTGAGGACTGAGTGTTGAGGGTTGAGTGATGAGAATTGATGTTTGTGGATAGAGGCTTGAAGGTTGCAGATTGTGTATTGAGTATTGAAAACTGTGAATTGAGGATATTCTATTGAGGATTCAGGATTGACAACTGATTGTTGAGGACTCAGGGCTGAAGATTGAGGATTGAGGATTGAGGATTGAGGATTGACGGTGAGGGCTGATGGTTGAGGATTGAGGTTTGAGGACTGAGGACTGAGGATTGAGGATTGAGAATCGAGGATTGAGGATTGAGGACTGAAGATTGAGGATTGGGTATTGAGGATTGAAGAATGAGGATTGAGGATTGAGGAGTGAGGATTGAGGATTGAAGATTGAGGATTGAGGATTCAGGATTGATGATTGAAGATTGAGTATTGAGGATTGAAGGTAGGGGATTGAGGATTGAGGATTGAGGATTGAGGATTGAAGATTGAGGACTGGGGACTGAGTATTGAGGGTTGAGTGATGAGAATTGGTGTTTGTGGATAGAGATTTAAAGATTGCAGATTGAGTATTGAGTATTGAAAACTGTGAATTGATGATATTCTATTGAGGATTGAGAATTTACAACTGATTGTTGAGGACTGAGGTCTGAAGATTGAGGATTCACGATTGAGGATCCAGGATTGAGGTTTGAGGACTGAGGATTGAGGATTGAGGATTGAGGATTGAGGAGTGAGGATTGAGGATTGAGGATTGGGGATTGAAGATTGAGGATTGGGTATTGCGTATTGAACATTGAGGATTGAGGATTGAGGATTGAGGATTGAGGATTGAGGACTGAAGATTGAATATTGATGATTGAAGATTGAGTATTGAGGATTGAGGGTTGTGGATTGAGGACGGGGACTGAGGGTTGAGTATTGATGTCTGAGGTCTGAGGATTGAGGATTGAGGATTGAGGATTGAAGATTGAGGATTGAGGATTGAGGATTGAGGATTGAGTGTTGAGGATTGAGAATTGAGGATTGAGGGTTGAAGACTGTGTATTCAGGATTGAAGATTGAGGTTGAGGATTGAGGATTGAGGATTGACGATGAGGGCTGAGGGTTGAGGATTGAGGTTTGAGGACTGAGGACTGAGGATTGAGGATTGAGAATTGAGGATTGAGGATTGAGGATTGAAGATTGAGGATTGGGTATTGAGGATTGAAGAATGAGGATTGAGGATTGAGGACTGAGGATTGAGGATTGAAGATTGAGGATTGAGGATTGAGGATTGAGGATTGAGGATTGAGTATTGAAGATTGAGTATTGAGGATTGAGGATTGAAGATTGGGGACTGGGGACTGAGTATTGAGGGTTGAGTGATGAGAATTGGTGTTTGTGGATAGAGATTTAAAGATTGCAGATTGAGTATTGAGTATTGAAAACTGTGAATTGATGATATTCTATTGAGGATTGAGAATTTACAACTGATTGTTGAGGACTGAGGTCTGAAGATTGAGGATTGAGGATTGAGGATTGAGGATTGAGGATTGAGGATTGAAGATTGAGGATTGGGTATTGCTGACTGAACATTGAGGATTGAGGATTGAGTATTGAGGATTGAGGACTGAAGATTGAATATTGATGATTGAAGATTGAGGATTGAGGATTGAGGGCTGTGGATTGAGGACGAGGACTGAGGGTTCAGTATTGATGTCTGAGGTCTGAGGATTGAGGATTGAGGATTGAAGATTGAGTATTGAGGATTGAAGATTGAGGATTGAGGATTGAGGATTGAGGATTGACTATGAGGGCTGAGGGTTGAGGATTGAGGTTTGAGGACTGAGGACTGAGGATTGAGGATTGAGAATTGAGGATTGAGGATTGAGGATTGAAGATTGAGGATTGGGTATTGAGGATCGAAGACTGAGGATTGAGGATTGAGGATTGAGGATTGAGGATTGGAGATTGAGGATTGAGGATTGAGGATTGAGGATTGAAGATTGAGTATTGAGGATTGAAGATTGAGGATTGAGGATTGAGGATTGATGATTGAGTATTGAGGATTGAAGCTTGAGGATTGAGGATTGAGGATTGAGGACTGAGGATTGATGATTGAGGATTGATGATTGAGTATTGAGGATTGAAGATTGAGGATTGAGGATTGAGGATTAAGGATTGAGTGTTGAGGATTGAGAATTGAGGATTGAGGGTTGAAGATTGTGTATTCAGGATTGAAGATTGAGGATTGAGGATTGAGGATTGAGGATTGACGATGAGGGCTGAGGGTTGAGGATTGAGGTTTGAGGACTGAGGACTGAGGATTGAGGATTGAGAATTGAGGATTGAGAATTGACGATTGAAGATTGAGGATTGGGTATTGAGGATTGAAGAATGAGGATTGAGAATTGAGGACTGAGGATTGAGGATTGAAGATTGAGGACTGAGGATTGAGGATTGAGGATTGAGGATTGAGGATTGAGGATTGAAGATTGAGTATTGAGGTTTGAAGATTGAGGATTTTGGATTGAGGATTGAGGATTGAGTATTGAACATTGGGGATTGGGGATTGAGGATTGACGATTGAGGATTCAGTATTGAGGATTGAGAATTGAGGATTGAGGATTGAAGGTTGAGTATTGAGGATTGAAGATTGAGGATTGAGGATTGAGGATTGAGGATTGACTATGAGGGCTGAGGGTTGAGGATTGAGGATTGAGGATTGAGTATTGAAGATTGAGTATTGAGGATTGAATGTAGGTGATTGAGGGTTGAGGACTGAGGATTGAGGATTGAAGATTGAGGACTGGGGACTGAGTATTGAGGGTTGAGTGATGAGAATTGGTGTTTGTGAATAGAGATTTAAAGATTGCAGATTGAGTATTGAGTATTGAAAACTGTGAATTGATGATATTCTATTGAGGATTGAGAATTTACAACTGATTGTTGAGGGCTGAGGGCTGAAAATTGAGGATTCAGCATTGAGGATTCAGAATTGAGGTTTGAGGACTGAGGATTGAGGGTTGAAGATTGATTATTGAGGATTGAAGATTGAAGATTGAGGATTGAGGAATGAGGATTGAGGATGAGGGCTGAGGGTTGAGGATTGAGGTTTGAGGATTGAGGACTGAGGATTGAGGATTGAGGATTGAGGATTGATGATTGAGTATTGAGGATTGAAGATTGAGGATTGAGGATTGAGGATTGAGGATTGAGGATTGAAGATTGAGGATTGGGGACTGACTATGAGGGCTGAGGGTTGAGGATTGAGGATTGAGGATTGAGTATTGAAGATTGAGTATTGAGGATTGAATGTAGGTGATTGAGGGTTGAGGACTGAGGATTGAGGATTGAAGATTGAGGACTGGGGACTGAGTATTGAGGGTTGAGTGATGAGAATTGGTGTTTGTGAATAGAGATTTAAAGATAGCAGATTGAGTATTGAGTATTGAAAGCTGTGAATTGATGATATTCTATTGAGGATTGAGAATTGACAACTGATTTTTGAGCACTGAGGTCTGAAGATTGAGGATTCAGGATTGAGGATTCAGGATTGAGGATTCAGGATTGAGGTTTGAGTACTGAGGATTGAGGATTGAAGATTGAGTATTGAGGATTGAAGATTGAGGATTGAGGATTGAGGATTGATGATTGAGTATTGAGGATTGAAGATTGAGGATTGAGGATTGAGGATTGAGGACTGAGGACTGAGGATTGGGGATTGAAGATTGAGGACTGAGGATTGAGGATTGAGGATTGAGGATTGAAGATTGAGTATTGAGGTTTGAAGATTGAGGATTTTGGATTGAGGATTGAGGATTGAGTATTGAACATTGAGGATTGGGGATTGAGGATTGACGATTGAGGATTCAGTATTCAGGATTGAGAATTGAGGATTGACAATTGAAGGTTGAGTATTGAGGATTGAAGGTTGAGGATTGAGGATAGAGTATTGAGGATTGACTATGAGGGCTGAGGGTTGAGGATTGAGGTTTGAGGACTGAGGACTGAGATTTGAGGATTGAGAATTGAGGATTGAGGATTGAGGATTGAAGATTGAGGATTGGGTATTGAGGATCGAAGACTGAGGATTGACGATTGAGGATTGAGGATTGAGGATTGAAGATTGAGGATTGAGGATTGAGGATTGAGGATTGAAGATTGAGTATTGAGGATTGAAGATTGAGGATTGAGGATTGAGGATTGATGATTGAGTATTGAGGATTGAGGATTCAGGATTGAGGATTGGGTATTGAGGATTGAAGACTGAGGATTGAGGATTGAGGATTGAGTGTTGAGGATTGAAGATTGAGGATTGAGGATTGAGGATTGAGGATTGAGGATTGAGTATTGAGGATTGAAGATTGAGGATTGAGGATTGAGGATTGAGGATTGAGTATTGAGGATTGAGAATTGAGGATAGAGGGTTGAAGATTGTGTATTCAGGATTGAAGATTGAGGATTGAGGATTGAGGATTGAGGACTGACGATGAGGGCTGAGGGTTGAGGATTGAGGTTTGAGGACTGAGGACTGAGGATTGAGGATTGAGGATTGAGGATTGAGGATTGAGGATTGAGGATTGAGGATTGAGGATTGAGGATTGGGGATTGAAGATTGAGGATTGGGTATTGCGTATTGAACATTGAGGATTGAGGATTGAGGATTCAGGATTGAGGATTGGGTATTGAGGATTGAAGACTGAGGATTGAGGATTGAGGATTGAGGGTTGAGGATTGAAGATTGAGGATTGAGGATTGAGGATTGAGGATTGAAGATTGAGTATTGAGGATTGAAGATTGAGGATTGAGGATTGAGGATTGAGGATTGAGTATTGAGGATTGAGAATTGAGGATTGAGGGTTGAGGATTGTGTATTCAGGATTGAAGATTGAGGATTGAGGATTTAGGATTGAGGATTGACGATGAGGGCTGAGGGTTGAGGATTGAGGTTTGAGGACTGAGGACTGAGGATTAAGGATTGAGAATTGAGGATTGATGATTGAGGATTGAAGATTGAGGATTGGGTATTGAGGATTGAAGAATGAGGATTGAGGATTGAGGACTGAGGATTGAGGATTGAAGATTGAGGATTGAGGATTGAGGATTGAGGATTGAGTATTGAAGATTGAGTATTGAGGATTGAGGATTGAAGATTGAGGACTGGGGACTGAGTATTGAGCGTTGAGTGATGAGAATTGGTGTTTGTGGATAGAGATTTAAAGATTGCAGATTGAGTATTGAGTATTGAAAACTGTGAATTGATGATATTCCATTGAGGATTGAGAATTTACAACTGATTGTTGAGGACTGAGGTCTGAAGATTGAGGATTCACGATTGAGGATCCAGGATTGAGGTTTGAGGACTGAGGATTGAGGATTGAGGATTGAGGATTGAGGATTGGGGATTGAAGATTGAACATTGAGGACTGGGGACTGAGTATTGAGGGTTGAGTGATGAGAATTGGTGTTTGTGGATAGAGATTTAAAGATTGCAGATTGAGTATTGAGTATTGAAAACTGTGAATTGATGATATTCTATTGAGGATTGAGAATTTACAACTGATTGTTGAGGACTGAGGTCTGAAGATTGAGGATTCACGATTGAGGATCCAGGATTGAGGTTTGAGGACTGAGGATTGAGGATTGAGGATTGAGGATTGAGGAGTGAGGATTGAGGATTGAGGATTGGGGATTGAAGATTGAGGATTGGGTATTGCGTATTGAACATTGAGGATTGAGGATTGAGGATTGAGGATTGAGGATTGAGGACTGAAGATTGAATATTGATGATTGAAGATTGAGTATTGAGGATTGAGGGTTGTGGATTGAGGACGGGGACTGAGGGTTGAGTATTGATGTCTGAGGTCTGAGGATTGAGGATTGAGGATTGAGGATTGAAGATTGAGGATTGAGGATTGAGGATTGAGGATTGAGTGTTGAGGATTGAGAATTGAGGATTGAGGGTTGAAGACGGTGTATTCAGGATTGAAGATTGAGGTTGAGGATTGAGGATTGAGGATTGACGATGAGGGCTGAGGGTTGAGGATTGAGGTTTGAGGACTGAGGACTGAGGATTGAGGATTGAGAATTGAGGATTGAGAATTGAGGATTGAAGATTGAGGATTGGGTATTGAGGATTGAAGAATGAGGATTGAGGATTGAGGACTGAGGATTGAGGATTGAAGATTGAGGACTGAGGATTGAGGATTTTGGATTGAGGATTGAGGATTGAGGATTGAAGATTGAGTATTGAGGTTTGAAGATTCAGGATTTTGGATTGAGGATTGAGGATTGAGTATTGAACATTGAGGATTGGGGATTGAGGATTGACGATTGAGGATTCAGTATTGAGGATTGAGAATTGAGGATTGAGGATTGAAGGTTGAGTATTGAGGATTGAAGATTGAGGATTGAGGATTGAGGATTGAGGATTGACTATGAGGGCTGAGGGTTGAGGATTGAGGATTGAGGATTGAGTATTGAAGATTGAGTATTGAGGATTGAATGTAGGTGATTGAGGGTTGAGGACTGAGGATTGAGGATTGAAGATTGAGGCCTGGGGACTGAGTATTGAGGGTTGAGTGATGAGAATTGGTGTTTGTGAATAGAGATTTAAAGATTGCAGATTGAGTATTGAGTATTGAAAACTATGAATTGATGATATTCTATTGAGGATTGAGAATTTACAACTGATTGTTGAGGGCTGAGGGCTGAAAATTGAGGATTCAGCATTGAGGATTCAGAATTGAGGTTTGAGGACTGAGGATTGAGGGTTGAAGATTGATTATTGAGGATTGAAGATTGAAGATTGAGGATTGAGGAATGAGGATTGAGGATGAGGGCTGAGGGTTGAGGATTGAGGTTTGAGGATTGAGGACTGAGGATTGAGGATTGAGGATTGATGATTGAGTATTGAGGATTGAAGATTGAGGATTGAGGATTGAGGATTGAGGATTGAGGATTGAAGATTGAGGATTGGGGACTGACTATGAGGGCTGAGGGTTGAGGATTGAGGATTGAGGATTGAGTATTGAAGATTGAGTATTGAGGATTGAATGTAGGTGATTGAGGGTTGAGGACTGAGGATTGAGGATTGAAGATTGAGGACTGGGGACTGAGTATTGAGGGTTGAGTGATGAGAATTGGTGTTTGTGAATAGAGATTTAAAGATAGCAGATTGAGTATTGAGAATTGAAAGCTGTGAATTGATGATATTCTATTGAGGATTGAGAATTGACAACTGATTTTTGAGCACTGGGGTCTGAAGATTGAGGATTCAGGATTGAGGATTCAGGATTGAGGATTCAGGATTGAGGTTTGAGTACTGAGGATTGAGGATTGAGGATTGAGGATTGAGGATTGAGGATTGAGGATTGAGGATTGAAGATTGAGGATTGGGTATTGCTGACTGAACATTGAGGATTGAGGATTGAGGATTGAGTATTGAGGATTGAGGACTGAAAATTGAATATTGATGATTGATGATTGAGGATTGAGGATTGAGGGCTGTGGATTGAGGACGAGGACTGAGGGTTCAGTATTGATGTCTGAGGTCTGAGGATTGAGGATTGAGGATTGAGGATTGAAGATTGAGTATTGAGGTTTGAAGATTGAGGATTTTGGATTGAGGATTGAGGATTGAGTATTGAAGATTGAGGATTGCGGATTGAGGATTGACGATTGAGGATTCAGTATTGAGGATTGAGAATTGAGGATAGAGGATTGAAGGTTGAGTATTGAGGATTGAAGATTGAGGATTGAGGATTGAGAATTGAGGTTTGACTATGAGGGCTGAGGGTTGAGGATTGACGTTTGAGGACTGAGGACTGAGGATTGAGGATTGAGAATTGAGGATTGAGGATTGAGGATTGAAGATTGAGGATTGGGTATTGAGGATCGAAGACTGAGGATTGAGGATTGAGGATTGAGGTTTGAGGATTGAAGATTGAGGATTGAGGATTGAGGATTGAGGATTGAAGATTGAGTATTGAGGATTGAAGATTGAGGATTGAGGATTGAGGATTGATGATTGAGTATTGAGGATTGAAGATTGAGGATTGAGGATTGAGGATTGAGGACTGAGGATTGATGATTGAGGATTGATGATTGAGTATTGAGGATTGAAGGTTGAGGATTGAGGATTGAGGATTAAGGATTGAGTGTTGAGGATTGAGAATTGAGGATTGAGGGTTGAAGATTGTGTATTCAGGATTGAAGATTGAGGATTGAGGATTGAGGATTGAGGATTGACGATGAGGGCTGAGGGTTGAGGATTGAGGTTTGAGGACTGAGGACTGAGGATTGAGGATTGAGAATTGAGGATTGAGGATTGAGGATTGAGGATTGAGTGTTGAGGATTGAGAATTGAGGATTGAGGGTTGAAGACTGTGTATTCAGGATTGAAGATTGAGGTTGAGGATTGAGGATTGAGGATTGACGATGAGGGCTGAGGGTTGAGGATTGAGGTTTGAGGACTGAGGACTGAGGATTGAGGATTGAGAATTGAGGATTGAGAATTGAGGATTGAAGATTGAGGATTGGGTATTGAGGATTGAAGAATGAGGATTGAGGATTGAGGACTGAGGATTGAGGATTGAAGATTGAGGACTGAGGATTGAGGATTGAGGATTGAGGATTGAGGATTGAGGATTGAAGATTGAGTATTGAGGATTGAAGATTGAGGATTGGGTATTGAGGATCGAAGACTGAGGATTGAGGATTGAGGATTGAGGATTGAGGATTGAAGATTGAGGATTGAGGATTGAGGATTGAGGATTGAAGATTGAGTATTGAGGATTGAAGATTGAGGATTGAGGATTGAGGATTGATGATTGAGTATTGAGGATTGAGGATTGAGGATTGAGGATTGAGGACTGAAGATTGAATATTGATGATTGAAGATTGAGTATTGAGTATTGAGGGTTGTGGATTGAGGACGGGGACTGAGGGTTGAGTATTGATGTCTGAGGTCTGAGGATTGAGGATTGAGGATTGAGGATTGAAGATTGAGGATTGAGGATTGAGGATTGAGGATTGAGTGTTGAGGATTGAGAATTGAGGATTGAGGGTTGAAGACGGTGTATTCAGGATTGAAGATTGAGGTTGAGGATTGAGGATTGAGGATTGACGATGAGGGCTGAGGGTTGAGGATTGAGGTTTGAGGACTGAGGACTGAGGATTGAGGATTGAGAATTGAGGATTGAGAATTGAGGATTGAAGATTGAGGATTGGGTATTGAGGATTGAAGAATGAGGATTGAGGATTGAGGACTGAGGATTGAGGATTGAAGATTGAGGACTGAGGATTGAGGATTTTGGATTGAGGATTGAGGATTGAGGATTGAAGATTGAGTATTGAGGTTTGAAGATTCAGGATTTTGGATTGAGGATTGAGGATTGAGTATTGAACATTGAGGATTGGGGATTGAGGATTGACGATTGAGGATTCAGTATTGAGGATTGAGAATTGAGGATTGAGGATTGAAGGTTGAGTATTGAGGATTGAAGATTGAGGATTGAGGATTGAGGATTGAGGATTGACTATGAGGGCTGAGGGTTGAGGATTGAGGATTGAGGATTGAGTATTGAAGATTGAGTATTGAGGATTGAATGTAGGTGATTGAGGGTTGAGGACTGAGGATTGAGGATTGAAGATTGAGGCCTGGGGACTGAGTATTGAGGGTTGAGTGATGAGAATTGGTGTTTGTGAATAGAGATTTAAAGATTGCAGATTGAGTATTGAGTATTGAAAACTATGAATTGATGATATTCTATTGAGGATTGAGAATTTACAACTGATTGTTGAGGGCTGAGGGCTGAAAATTGAGGATTCAGCATTGAGGATTCAGAATTGAGGTTTGAGGACTGAGGATTGAGGGTTGAAGATTGATTATTGAGGATTGAAGATTGAAGATTGAGGATTGAGGAATGAGGATTGAGGATGAGGGCTGAGGGTTGAGGATTGAGGTTTGAGGATTGAGGACTGAGGATTGAGGATTGAGGATTGATGATTGAGTATTGAGGATTGAAGATTGAGGATTGAGGATTGAGGATTGAGGATTGAGGATTGAAGATTGAGGATTGGGGACTGACTATGAGGGCTGAGGGTTGAGGATTGAGGATTGAGGATTGAGTATTGAAGATTGAGTATTGAGGATTGAATGTAGGTGATTGAGGGTTGAGGACTGAGGATTGAGGATTGAAGATTGAGGACTGGGGACTGAGTATTGAGGGTTGAGTGATGAGAATTGGTGTTTGTGAATAGAGATTTAAAGATAGCAGATTGAGTATTGAGAATTGAAAGCTGTGAATTGATGATATTCTATTGAGGATTGAGAATTGACAACTGATTTTTGAGCACTGGGGTCTGAAGATTGAGGATTCAGGATTGAGGATTCAGGATTGAGGATTCAGGATTGAGGTTTGAGTACTGAGGATTGAGGATTGAGGATTGAGGATTGAGGATTGAGGATTGAGGATTGAGGATTGAAGATTGAGGATTGGGTATTGCTGACTGAACATTGAGGATTGAGGATTGAGGATTGAGTATTGAGGATTGAGGACTGAAAATTGAATATTGATGATTGATGATTGAGGATTGAGGATTGAGGGCTGTGGATTGAGGACGAGGACTGAGGGTTCAGTATTGATGTCTGAGGTCTGAGGATTGAGGATTGAGGATTGAGGATTGAAGATTGAGTATTGAGGTTTGAAGATTGAGGATTTTGGATTGAGGATTGAGGATTGAGTATTGAAGATTGAGGATTGCGGATTGAGGATTGACGATTGAGGATTCAGTATTGAGGATTGAGAATTGAGGATAGAGGATTGAAGGTTGAGTATTGAGGATTGAAGATTGAGGATTGAGGATTGAGGATTGAGGTTTGACTATGAGGGCTGAGGGTTGAGGATTGACGTTTGAGGACTGAGGACTGAGGATTGAGGATTGAGAATTGAGGATTGAGGATTGAGGATTGAAGATTGAGGATTGGGTATTGAGGATCGAAGACTGAGGATTGAGGATTGAGGATTGAGGTTTGAGGATTGAAGATTGAGGATTGAGGATTGAGGATTGAGGATTGAAGATTGAGTATTGAGGATTGAAGATTGAGGATTGAGGATTGAGGATTGATGATTGAGTATTGAGGATTGAAGATTGAGGATTGAGGATTGAGGATTGAGGACTGAGGATTGATGATTGAGGATTGATGATTGAGTATTGAGGATTGAAGGTTGAGGATTGAGGATTGAGGATTAAGGATTGAGTGTTGAGGATTGAGAATTGAGGATTGAGGGTTGAAGATTGTGTATTCAGGATTGAAGATTGAGGATTGAGGATTGAGGATTGAGGATTGACGATGAGGGCTGAGGGTTGAGGATTGAGGTTTGAGGACTGAGGACTGAGGATTGAGGATTGAGAATTGAGGATTGAGGATTGAGGATTGAGGATTGAGTGTTGAGGATTGAGAATTGAGGATTGAGGGTTGAAGACTGTGTATTCAGGATTGAAGATTGAGGTTGAGGATTGAGGATTGAGGATTGACGATGAGGGCTGAGGGTTGAGGATTGAGGTTTGAGGACTGAGGACTGAGGATTGAGGATTGAGAATTGAGGATTGAGAATTGAGGATTGAAGATTGAGGATTGGGTATTGAGGATTGAAGAATGAGGATTGAGGATTGAGGACTGAGGATTGAGGATTGAAGATTGAGGACTGAGGATTGAGGATTGAGGATTGAGGATTGAGGATTGAGGATTGAAGATTGAGTATTGAGGATTGAAGATTGAGGATTGGGTATTGAGGATCGAAGACTGAGGATTGAGGATTGAGGATTGAGGATTGAGGATTGAAGATTGAGGATTGGGGATTGAGGATTGAGGATTGAAGATTGAGTATTGAGGATTGAAGATTGAGGATTGAGGATTGAGGATTGATGATTGAGTATTGAGGATTGAAGATTGAGGATTGAGGATTGAGGATTGAGGACTGAGGATTGATGATTGAGGATTGATGATTGAGTATTGAGGATTGAAGGTTGAGGATTGAGGATTGAGGATTAAGGATTGAGTGTTGAGGATTGAGAATTGAGGATTGAGGGTTGAAGATTGTGTATTCAGGATTGAAGATTGAGGATTGAGGATTGAGGATTGAGGATTGACGATGAGGGCTGAGGGTTGAGGATTGAGGTTTGAGGACTGAGGACTGAGGATTGAGGATTGAGAATTGAGGATTGAGGATTGAGGATTGAAGATTGAGGATTGGGTATTGAGGATTGAAGAATGGGGATTGAGGATTGAGGACTGAGGATTGGGGATTGAAGATTGAGGACTGAGGATTGAGGATTGAGGATTGAGGATTGAGGATTGAGGATTGAAGATTGAGTATTGAGGTTTGAAGATTGAGGATTTTGGATTGAGGATTGAGGATTGAGTATTGAACATTGAGGATTGGGGATTGAGGATTGACGATTGAGGATTCAGTATTCAGGATTGAGAATTGAGGATTGACAATTGAAGGTTGAGTATTGAGGATTGAAGATTGAGGATTGAGGATAGAGTATTGAGGATTGACTATGAGGGCTGAGGGTTGAGGATTGAGGTTTGAGGACTGAGGACTGAGATTTGAGGATTGAGAATTGAGGATTGAGGATTGAGGATTGAAGATTGAGGATTGGGTATTGAGGATCGAAGACTGAGGATTGACGATTGAGGATTCAGGTTTGAGGATTGAAGATTCAGGATTGAGGATTGAGGATTGAGGATTGAAGATTGAGTATTGAGGATTGAAGATTGAGGATTGAGGATTGAGGATTGATGATTGAGTATTGAGGATTGAGGATTCAGGATTGAGGATTGGGTATTGAGGATTGAAGACTGAGGATTGAGGATTGAGGATTGAGTGTTGAGGATTGAAGATTGAGGATTGAGGATTGAGGATTGAGGATTGAGGATTGAGTATTGAGGATTGAAGATTGAGGATTGAGGATTGAGGATTGAGGATTGAGTATTGAGGATTGAGAATTGAGGATAGAGGGTTGAAGATTGTGTATTCAGGATTGAAGATTGAGGATTGAGGATTGAGGATTGAGGACTGACGATGAGGGCTGAGGGTTGAGGATTGAGGTTTGAGGACTGAGGACTGAGGATTGAGGATTGAGGATTGAGGATTGAGGATTGAGGATTGAGGATTGAGGATTGAGGATTGGGGATTGAAGATTGAGGATTGGGTATTGCGTATTGAACATTGAGGATTGAGGATTGAGGATTCAGGATTGAGGATTGGGTATTGAGGATTGAAGACTGAGGATTGAGGATTGAGGATTGAGGGTTGAGGATTGAAGATTGAGGATTGAGGATTGAGGATTGAGGATTGAAGATTGAGTATTGAGGATTGAAGATTGAGGATTGAGGATTGAGGATTGAGGATTGAGTATTGAGGATTGAGAATTGAGGATTGAGGGTTGAAGATTGTGTATTCAGGATTGAAGATTGAGGATTGAGGATTTTGATTGAGGATTGACGATGAGGGCTGAGGGTTGAGGATTGAGGTTTGAGGACTGAGGACTGAGGATTAAGGATTGAGAATTGAGGATTGATGATTGAGGATTGAAGATTGAGGATTGGGTATTGAGGATTGAAGAATGAGGATTGAGTATTGAAGATTGAGTATTGAGGATTGAATGTAGGTGATTGAGGGTTGAGGACTGAGGATTGAGGATTGAAGATTGAGGACTGGGGACTGAGTATTGAGGGTTGAGTGATGAGAATTGGTGTTTGTGAATAGAGATTTAAAGATAGCAGATTGAGTATTGAGTATTGAAAGCTGTGAATTGATGATATTCTATTGAGGATTGAGAATTGACAACTGATTTTTGAGCACTGAGGTCTGAAGATTGAGGATTCAGGATTGAGGATTCAGGATTGAGGATTCAGGATTGAGGTTTGAGTACTGAGGATTGAGGATTGAGGATTGAGGATTGAGGATTGAGGATTGAGGATTGAGGATTGAAGATTGAGGATTGGGTATTGCTGACTGAACATTGAGGATTGAGGATTGAGGATTGAGTATTGAGGATTGAGGACTGAAAATTGAATATTGATGATTGAAGATTGAGGATTGAGGATTGAGGGCTGTGGATTGAGGACGAGGACTGAGGGTTCAGTATTGATGTCTGAGGTCTGAGGATTGAGGATTGAGGATTGAGGATTGAAGATTGAGTATTGAGGTTTGAAGATTGAGGATTTTGGATTGAGGATTGAGGATTGAGTATTGAAGATTGAGGATTGGGGATTGAGGATTGACGATTGAGGATTCAGTATTGAGGATTGAGAATTGAGGATAGAGGATTGAAGGTTGAGTATTGAGGATTGAAGATTGAGGATTGAGGATTGAGGATTGAGGTTTGACTATGAGGGCTGAGGGTTGAGGATTGACGTTTGAGGACTGAGGACTGAGGATTGAGGATTGAGAATTGAGGATTGAGGATTGAGGATTGAAGATTGAGTATTGAGGATTGAAGATTGAGGATTGAGGATTGAGGATTGATGATTGAGTATTGAGGATTGAAGATTGAGGATTGAGGATTGAGGATTGAAGACTGAGGATTGATGATTGAGGATTGATGATTGAGTATTGAGGATTGAAGGTTGAGGATTGAGGATTGAGGATTAAGGATTGAGTGTTGAGGATTGAGAATTGAGGATTGAGGGTTGAAGATTGTGTATTCAGGATTGAAGATTGAGGATTGAGGATTGAGGATTGAGGATTGACGATGAGGGCTGAGGGTTGAGGATTGAGGTTTGAGGACTGAGGACTGAGGATTGAGGATTGAGAATTGAGGATTGAGGATTGAGGATTGAAGATTGAGGATTGGGTATTGAGGATTGAAGAATGGGGATCGAGGATTGAGGACTGAGGATTGGGGATTGAAGATTGAGGACTGAGGATTGAGGATTGAGGATTGAGGATTGAGGATTGAGGATTGAAGATTGAGTATTGAGGTTTGAAGATTGAGGATTTTGGATTGAGGATTGAGGATTGAGTATTGAACATTGAGGATTGGGGATTGAGGATTGACGATTGAGGATTCAGTATTCAGGATTGAGAATTGAGGATTGACAATTGAAGGTTGAGTATTGAGGATTGAAGATTGAGGATTGAGGATAGAGTATTGAGGATTGACTATGAGGGCTGAGGGTTGAGGATTGAGGTTTGAGGACTGAGGACTGAGATTTGAGGATTGAGAATTGAGGATTGAGGATTGAGGATTGAAGATTGAGGATTGGGTATTGAGGATCGAAGACTGAGGATTGACGATTGAGGATTGAGGATTGAGGATTGAAGATTGAGGATTGAGGATTGAGGATTGAGGATTGAAGATTGAGTATTGAGGATTGAAGATTGAGGATTGAGGATTGAGGATTGATGATTGAGTATTGAGGATTGAGGATTCAGGATTGAGGATTGGGTATTGAGGATTGAAGACTGAGGATTGAGGATTGAGGATTGAGTGTTGAGGATTGAAGATTGAGGATTGAGGATTGAGGATTGAGGATTGAGGATTGAGTATTGAGGATTGAAGATTGAGGATTGAGGATTGAGGATTGAGGATTGAGTATTGAGGATTGAGAATTGAGGATAGAGGGTTGAAGATTGTGTATTCAGGATTGAAGATTGAGGATTGAGGATTGAGGATTGAGGACTGACGATGAGGGCTGAGGGTTGAGGATTGAGGTTTGAGGACTGAGGACTGAGGATTGAGGATTGAGGATTGAGGATTGAGGATTGAGCATTGACGATTGAAGATTGAAGACTGTGGAATGAGGATTGAAAGTTGACGATTGATAATTGTGGATTGAGGATTGAGGATTGAACATTGAGGACTGAGTGTTGAGGGTTGAGTGATGAGAATTGATGTTTGTGGATAGAGGCTTGAAGGTTGCGGATTGTGTATTGAGTATTGAAAACTGTGAATTGAGGATATTCTATTGAGGATTCAGGATTGACAACTGATTGTTGAGGACTCAGGGCTGAAGATTGAGGATTGAGGATTGAGGATTGAGGATTGACGGTGAGGGCTGATGGTTGAGGATTGAGGTTTGAGGACTGAGGACTGAGGATTGAGGATTGAGAATCGAGGATTGAGGATTGAGGATTGAAGATTGAGGATTGGGTATTGAGGATTGAAGAATGAGGATTGAGGATTGAGGAGTGAGGATTGAGGATTGAAGATTGAGGATTGAGGATTGAGGATTGATGATTGAAGATTGAGTATTGAGGATTGAAGGTAGGGGATTGAGGATTGAGGATTGAGGATTGAGGATTGAAGATTGAGGACTGGGGACTGAGTATTGAGGGTTGAGTGATGAGAATTGGTGTTTGTGGATAGAGATTTAAAGATTGCAGATTGAGTATTGAGTATTGAAAACTGTGAATTGATGATATTCTATTGAGGATTGAGAATTTACAACTGATTGTTGAGGACTGAGGTCTGAAGATTGAGGATTCACGATTGAGGATCCAGGATTGAGGTTTGAGGACTGAGGATTGAGGATTGAGGATTGAGGATTGAGGAGTGAGGATTGAGGATTGAGGATTGGGGATTGAAGATTGAGGATTGGGTATTGCGTATTGAACATTGAGGATTGAGGATTGAGGATTGAGGATTGAGGATTGAGGACTGAAGATTGAATATTGATGATTGAAGATTGAGTATTGAGGATTGAGGGTTGTGGATTGAGGACGGGGACTGAGGGTTGAGTATTGATGTCTGAGGTCTGAGGATTGAGGATTGAGGATTGAGGATTGAAGATTGAGGATTGAGGATTGAGGATTGAGGATTGAGTGTTGAGGATTGAGAATTGAGGATTGAGGGTTGAAGACTGTGTATTCAGGATTGAAGATTGAGGTTGAGGATTGAGGATTGAGGATTGACGATGAGGGCTGAGGGTTGAGGAT
The DNA here is from genome assembly GCF_051401765.1 of Calliopsis andreniformis. Lineage (NCBI taxonomy): Eukaryota > Metazoa > Arthropoda > Insecta > Hymenoptera > Andrenidae > Calliopsis > Calliopsis andreniformis. Next base: position 859,547 of record NW_027480447.1, read on the forward strand.
TGAGGTTTGAGGACTGAGGACTGAGGATTGAGGATTGAGAATTGAGGATTGAGGATTGAGGATTGAAGATTGAGGATTGGGTATTGAGGATTGAAGAATGAGGATTGAGGATTGAGGACTGAGGATTGAGGATTGAAGATTGAGGATTGAGGATTGAGGATTGAGGATTGAGGATTGAGTATTGAAGATTGAGTATTGAGGATTGAGGATTGAAGATTGGGGACTGGGGACTGAGTATTGAGGGTTGAGTGATGAGAATTGGTGTTTGTGGATAGAGATTTAAAGATTGCAGATTGAGTATTGAGTATTGAAAACTGTGAATTGATGATATTCTATTGAGGATTGAGAATTTACAACTGATTGTTGAGGACTGAGGTCTGAAGATTGAGGATTGAGGATTGAGGATTGAGGATTGAGGATTGAGGATTGAAGATTGAGGATTGGGTATTGCTGACTGAACATTGAGGATTGAGGATTGAGTATTGAGGATTGAGGACTGAAGATTGAATATTGATGATTGAAGATTGAGGATTGAGGATTGAGGGCTGTGGATTGAGGACGAGGACTGAGGGTTCAGTATTGATGTCTGAGGTCTGAGGATTGAGGATTGAGGATTGAGGATTGAAGATTGAGTATTGAGGATTGAAGATTGAGGATTGAGGATTGAGGATTGAGGATTGACTATGAGGGCTGAGGGTTGAGTATTGAGGTTTGAGGACTGAGGACTGAGATTTGAGGATTGAGAATTGAGGATTGAGGATTGAGGATTGAAGATTGAGGATTGGGTATTGAGGATCGAAGACTGAGGATTGACGATTGAGGATTGAGGATTGAGGATTGAAGATTGAGGATTGAGGATTGAGGATTGAGGATTGAAGATTGAGTATTGAGGATTGAAGATTGAGGATTGAGGATTGAGGATTGATGATTGAGTATTGAGGATTGAGGATTCAGGATTGAGGATTGGGTATTGAGGATTGAAGACTGAGGATTGAGGATTGAGGATTGAGTGTTGAGGATTGAAGATTGAGGATTGAGGATTGAGGATTGAGGATTGAGGATTGAGTATTGAGGATTGAAGATTGAGGATTGAGGATTGAGGATTGAGGATTGAGTATTGAGGATTGAGAATTGAGGATAGAGGGTTGAAGATTGTGTATTCAGGATTGAAGATTGAGGATTGAGGATTGAGGATTGAGGACTGACGATGAGGGCTGAGGGTTGAGGATTGAGGTTTGAGGACTGAGGACTGAGGATTGAGGATTGAGGATTGAGGATTGAGGATTGAGGATTGAGGATTGAGGATTGAGGATTGAGGATTGGGGATTGAAGATTGAGGATTGGGTATTGCGTATTGAACATTGAGGATTGAGGATTGAGGATTCAGGATTGAGGATTGGGTATTGAGGATTGAAGACTGAGGATTGAGGATTGAGGATTGAGGGTTGAGGATTGAAGATTGAGGATTGAGGATTGAGGATTGAAGATTGAGTATTGAGGATTGAAGATTGAGGATTGAGGATTGAGGATTGAGGATTGAGTATTGAGGATTGAGAATTGAGGATTGAGGGTTGAGGATTGTGTATTCAGGATTGAAGATTGAGGATTGAGGATTTAGGATTGAGGATTGACGATGAGGGCTGAGGGTTGAGGATTGAGGTTTGAGGACTGAGGACTGAGGATTAAGGATTGAGAATTGAGGATTGATGATTGAGGATTGAAGATTGAGGATTGGGTATTGAGGATTGAAGAATGAGCATTGAGGATTGAGGACTGAGGATTGAGGATTGAAGATTGAGGATTGAGGATTGAGGATTGAGGATTGAGTATTGAAGATTGAGTATTGAGGATTGAGGATTGAAGATTGAGGACTGGGGACTGAGTATTGAGCGTTGAGTGATGAGAATTGGTGTTTGTGGATAGAGATTTAAAGATTGCAGATTGAGTATTGAGTATTGAAAACTGTGAATTGATGATATTCCATTGAGGATTGAGAATTTACAACTGATTGTTGAGGACTGAGGTCTGAAGATTGAGGATTCACGATTGAGGATCCAGGATTGAGGTTTGAGGACTGAGGATTGAGGATTGAGGATTGAGGATTGAGGATTGGGGATTGAAGATTGAACATTGAGGACTGAGTGTTGAGGGTTGAGTGATGAGAATTGATGTTTGTGGATAGAGGCTTGAAGGTTGCAGATTGTGTATTGAGTATTGAAAACTGTGAATTGAGGATATTCTATTGAGGATTCAGGATTGACAACTGATTGTTGAGGACTCAGGGCTGAAGATTGAGGATTGAGGATTGAGGATTGAGGATTGACGGTGAGGGCTGATGGTTGAGGATTGAGGTTTGAGGACTGAGGACTGAGGATTGACGATTGAGAATCGAGGATTGAGGATTGAGGACTGAAGATTGAGGATTGGGTATTGAGGATTGAAGAATGAGGATTGAGGATTGAGGAGTGAGGATTGAGGATTGAAGATTGAGGATTGAGGATTCAGGATTGATGATTGAAGATTGAGTATTGAGGATTGAAGGTAGGGGATTGAGGATTGAGGATTGAGGATTGAGGATTGAAGATTGAGGACTGGGGACTGAGTATTGAGGGTTGAGTGATGAGAATTGGTGTTTGTGGATAGAGATTTAAAGATTGCAGATTGAGTATTGAGTATTGAAAACTGTGAATTGATGATATTCTATTGAGGATTGAGAATTTACAACTGATTGTTGGGGACTGAGGTCTGAAGATTGAGGATTCACGATTGAGGATCCAGGATTGAGGTTTGAGGACTGAGGATTGAGGATTGAGGATTGAGGATTGAGGAGTGAGGATTGAGGATTGAGGATTGGGGATTGAAGATTGAGGATTGGGTATTGCGTATTGAACATTGAGGATTGAGGATTGAGGATTGAGGATTGAGGATTGAGGACTGAAGATTGAATATTGATGATTGAAGATTGAGTATTGAGGATTGAGGGTTGTGGATTGAGGACGGGGACTGAGGGTTGAGTATTGATGTCTGAGGTCTGAGGATTGAGGATTGAGGATTGAGGATTGAAGATTGAGGATTGAGGATTGAGGATTGCGGATTGAGTGTTGAGGATTGAGAATTGAGGATTGAGGGTTGAAGACGGTGTATTCAGGATTGAAGATTGAGGTTGAGGATTGAGGATTGAGGATTGACGATGAGGGCTGAGGGTTGAGGATTGAGGTTTGAGGACTGAGGACTGAGGATTGAGGATTGAGAGTTGAGGATTGAGAATTGAGGATTGAAGATTGAGGATTGGGTATTGAGGATTGAAGAATGAGGATTGAGGATTGAGGACTGAGGATTGAGGATTGAAGATTGAGGACTGAGGATTGAGGATTGAGGATTGAGGATTGAGGATTGAGGATTGAAGATTGAGTATTGAGGTTTGAAGATTCAGGATTTTGGATTGAGGATTGAGGATTGAGTAGTGAACATTGAGGATTGGGGATTGAGGATTGACGATTGAGGATTCAGTATTGAGGATTGAGAATTGAGGATTGAGGATTGAAGGTTGAGTATTGAGGATTGAAGATTGAGGATTGAGGATTGAGGATTGAGGATTGACTATGAGGGCTGAGGGTTGAGGATTGAGGATTGAGGATTGAGTATTGAAGATTGAGTATTGAGGATTGAATGTAGGTGATTGAGGGTTGAGGACTGAGGATTGAGGATTGAAGATTGAGGCCTGGGGACTGAGTATTGAGGGTTGAGTGATGAGAATTGGTGTTTGTGAATAGAGATTTAAAGATTGCAGATTGAGTATTGAGTATTGAAAACTATGAATTGATGATATTCTATTGAGGATTGAGAATTTACAACTGATTGTTGAGGGCTGAGGGCTGAAAATTGAGGATTCAGCATTGAGGATTCAGAATTGAGGTTTGAGGACTGAGGATTGAGGGTTGAAGATTGATTATTGAGGATTGAAGATTGAAGATTGAGGATTGAGGAATGAGGATTGAGGATGAGGGCTGAGGGTTGAGGATTGAGGTTTGAGGATTGAGGACTGAGGATTGAGGATTGAGGATTGATGATTGAGTATTGAGGATTGAAGATTGAGGATTGAGGATTGAGGATTGAGGATTGAGGATTGAAGATTGAGGATTGGGGACTGACTATGAGGGCTGAGGGTTGAGGATTGAGGATTGAGGATTGAGTATTGAAGATTGAGTATTGAGGATTGAATGTAGGTGATTGAGGGTTGAGGACTGAGGATTGAGGATTGAAGATTGAGGACTGGGGACTGAGTATTGAGGGTTGAGTGATGAGAATTGGTGTTTGTGAATAGAGATTTAAAGATAGCAGATTGAGTATTGAGAATTGAAAGCTGTGAATTGATGATATTCTATTGAGGATTGAGAATTGACAACTGATTTTTGAGCACTGGGGTCTGAAGATTGAGGATTCAGGATTGAGGATTCAGGATTGAGGATTCAGGATTGAGGATTGAGGATTGAGTGTTGAGGATTGAGAATTGAGGATTGAGGGTTGAAGACTGTGTATTCAGGATTGAAGATTGAGGTTGAGGATTGAGGATTGAGGATTGACGATGAGGGCTGAGGGTTGAGGATTGAGGTTTGAGGACTGAGGACTGAGGATTGAGGATTGAGAATTGAGGATTGAGAATTGAGGATTGAAGATTGAGGATTGGGTATTGAGGATTGAAGAATGAGGATTGAGGATTGAGGACTGAGGATTGAGGATTGAAGATTGAGGACTGAGGATTGAGGATTGAGGATTGAGGATTGAGGATTGAGGATTGAAGATTGAGTATTGAGGATTGAAGATTGAGGATTGGGTATTGAGGATCGAAGACTGAGGATTGAGGATTGAGGATTGAGGATTGAGGATTGAAGATTGAGGATTGAGGATTGAGGATTGAGGATTGAAGATTGAGTATTGAGGATTGAAGATTGAGGATTGAGGATTGAGGATTGATGATTGAGTATTGAGGATTGAAGATTGAGGATTGAGGATTGAGGATTGAGGACTGAGGATTGATGATTGAGGATTGATGATTGAGTATTGAGGATTGAAGGTTGAGGATTGAGGATTGAGGATTAAGGATTGAGTGTTGAGGATTGAGAATTGAGGATTGAGGGTTGAAGATTGTGTATTCAGGATTGAAGATTGAGGATTGAGGATTGAGGATTGAGGATTGAGGATTGACGATGAGGGCTGAGGGTTGAGGATTGAGGTTTGAGGACTGAGGACTGAGGATTGAGGATTGAGAATTGAGGATTGAGGATTGAGGATTGAAGATTGAGGATTGGGTATTGAGGATTGAAGAATGGGGATTGAGGATTGAGGACTGAGGATTGGGGATTGAAGATTGAGGACTGAGGATTGAGGATTGAGGATTGAGGATTGAGGATTGAGGATTGAAGATTGAGTATTGAGGTTTGAAGATTGAGGATTTTGGATTGAGGATTGAGGATTGAGTATTGAACATTGAGGATTGGGGATTGAGGATTGACGATTGAGGATTCAGTATTCAGGATTGAGAATTGAGGATTGACAATTGAAGGTTGAGTATTGAGGATTGAAGATTGAGGATTGAGGATAGAGTATTGAGGATTGACTATGAGGGCTGAGGGTTGAGGATTGAGGTTTGAGGACTGAGGACTGAGATTTGAGGATTGAGAATTGAGGATTGAGGATTGAGGATTGAAGATTGAGGATTGGGTATTGAGGATCGAAGACTGAGGATTGACGATTGAGGATTCAGGATTGAGGATTGAAGATTGAGGATTGAGGATTGAGGATTGAGGATTGAAGATTGAGTATTGAGGATTGAAGATTGAGGATTGAGGATTGAGGATTGATGATTGAGTATTGAGGATTGAGGATTCAGGATTGAGGATTGGGTATTGAGGATTGAAGACTGAGGATTGAGGATTGAGGATTGAGTGTTGAGGATTGAAGATTGAGGATTGAGGATTGAGGATTGAGGATTGAAGATTAAAGATTGGGTATTGCTGACTGAACATTGAGGATTGAGGATTGAGGATTGAGTATTGAGGATTGAGGACTGAAAATTGAATATTGATGATTGAAGATTGAGGATTGAGGATTGAGGGCTGTGGATTGAGGACGAGGACTGAGGGTTCAGTATTGATGTCTGAGGTCTGAGGATTGAGGATTGAGGATTGAGGATTGAAGATTGAGTATTGAGGTTTGAAGATTGAGGATTTTGGATTGAGGATTGAGGATTGAGTATTGAAGATTGAGGATTGGGGATTGAGGATTGACGATTGAGGATTCAGTATTGAGGATTGAGAGTTGAGGATAGAGGATTGAAGGTTGAGTATTGAGGATTGAAGGTTGAGGATTGAGGATTGAGGATTGAGGTTTGACTATGAGGGCTGAGGGTTGAGGATTGACGTTTGAGGGCTGAGGACTGAGGATTGAGGATTGAGAATTGAGGATTGAGGATTGAGGATTGAAGATTGAGGATTGGGTATTGAGGATCGAAGACTGAGGATTGAGGATTGAGGATTGAGGTTTGAGGATTGAAGATTGAGGATTGAGGATTGAGGATTGAGGATTGAAGATTGAGTATTGAGGATTGAAGATTGAGGATTGAGGATTGAGGATTGATGATTGACGATGAGGGCTGAGGGTTGAGGATTGAGGTTTGAGGACTGAGGACTGAGGATTGAGGATTGAGAATTGAGGATTGAGGATTGAGGATTGAAGATTGAGGATTGGGTATTGAGGATTGAAGAATGGGGATTGAGGATTGAGGACTGAGGATTAGGGATTGAAGATTGAGGACTGAGGATTGAGGATTGAGGATTGAGGATTGAGGATTGAGGATTGAAGATTGAGTATTGAGGTTTGAAGATTGAGGATTTTGGATTGAGGATTGAGGATTGAGTATTGAACATTGAGGATTGGGGATTGAGGATTGACGATTGAGGATTCAGTATTCAGGATTGAGAATTGAGGATTGACAATTGAAGGTTGAGTATTGAGGATTGAAGATTGAGGATTGAGGATAGAGTATTGAGGATTGACTATGAGGGCTGAGGGTTGAGGATTGAGGTTTGAGGACTGAGGACTGAGATTTGAGGATTGAGAATTGAGGATTGAGGATTGAGGATTGAAGATTGAGGATTGGGTATTGAGGATCGAAGACTGAGGATTGACGATTGAGGATTCAGGATTGAGGATTGAAGATTGAGGATTGAGGATTGAGGATTGAGGATTGAAGATTGAGTATTGAGGATTGAAGATTGAGTATTGAGGATTGAGGATTGATGATTGAGTATTGAGGATTGAGGATTCAGGATTGAGGATTGGGTATTGAGGATTGAAGACTGAGGATTGAGGATTGAGGATTGAGTGTTGAGGATTGAAGATTGAGGATTGAGGATTGAGGATTGAGGATTGAGGATTGAGTATTGAGGATTGAAGATTGAGGATTGAGGATTGAGGATTGAGGATTGAGTATTGAGGATTGAGAATTGAGGATAGAGGGTTGAAGATTGTGTATTCAGGATTGAAGATTGAGGATTGAGGATTGAGGATTGAGGACTGACGATGAGGGCTGAGGGTTGAGGATTGAGGTTTGAGGACTGAGGACTGAGGATTGAGGATTGAGGATTGAGGATTGAGGATTGAGGATTGAGGATTGAGGATTGAGGATTGGGGATTGAAGATTGAGGATTGGGTATTGCGTATTGAACATTGAGGATTGAGGATTGAGGATTCAGGATTGAGGATTGGGTATTGAGGATTGAAGACTGAGGATTGAGGATTGAGGATTGAGGGTTGAGGATTGAAGATTGAGGATTGAGGATTGAGGATTGAGGATTGAAGATTGAGTATTGAGGATTGAAGATTGAGGATTGAGGATTGAGGATTGAGGATTGAGTATTGAGGATTGAGAATTGAGGATTGAGGGTTGAAGATTGTGTATTCAGGATTGAAGATTGAGGATTGAGGATTTAGGATTGAGGATTGACGATGAGGGCTGAGGGTTGAGGATTGAGGTTTGAGGACTGAGGACTGAGGATTAAGGATTGAGAATTGAGGATTGATGATTGAGGATTGAAGATTGAGGATTGGGTATTGAGGATTGAAGAATGAGGATTGAGGATTGAGGACTGAGGATTGAGGATTGAAGATTGAGGATTGAGGATTGAGGATTGAGGATTGAGTATTGAAGATTGAGTATTGAGGATTGAGGATTGAAGATTGAGGACTGGGGACTGAGTATTGAGCGTTGAGTGATGAGAATTGGTGTTTGTGGATAGAGATTTAAAGATTGCAGATTGAGTATTGAGTATTGAAAACTGTGAATTGATGATATTCTATTGAGGATTGAGAATTTACAACTGATTGTTGAGGACTGAGGTCTGAAGATTGAGGATTCACGATTGAGGATCCAGGATTGAGGTTTGAGGACTGAGGATTGACGATTGAGGATTGAGGATTGAGGATTGGGGATTGAAGATTGAGGATTGGGTATTGCGTATTGAACATTGGGGATTGAGGATTGAGGATTGAGGATTGAGGATTGGGTATTGAGGATTGAAGACTGAGGATTGAGGATTGAGGATTGAGGATTGAGGATTGAAGATTGAGGATTGTGGATTGAGGATTGAGGATTGAAGATTGAGTATTGAGGATTGAAGGTTGAGGATTGAGGATTGAGTATTGGGGATTGAGGATTGAAGATTGAGGATTGTGGATTCAGGATTAAAGATTGAGTATTGAGGATTGAAGATTGAGAATTGAGGATTGAGAATTGAACATTGAGGACTGAGTGTTGAGGGTTGAGTGATGAGAATTGATGTTTGTGGATGGAGATTTGACGAATGCAGATTAAGTATTGAGTATTGAAAGCTGTGAATTGACGATATTCTATTGGGTATTGAGGATTGTCACCTGATTGTTGAGGACTGAGGGCTGAAGACTGAGGATTCAGGATTGAGGATTCAGAATTGAGGTTTGAGGACTGAGGATTGAGGATTGAGGATTGAAGATTGAGTATTGAGGATTGAAGATTGAGGATTGAGGATTGAGGATTGAGGATTGAGGACTGAGGATTGGTGTTTGAGGATTGATGATTGAGTATTGAGGACTGAAGATTGAGGATTGAGGATTGAGGATTGAGGATTGAGGATTGAGTATTGAGGATTGAGAATTGAGGATTGAGGATTGAGGGTTGAAGATTGTGTATTCAGGATTGAAGATTGAGGATTGAGGATTGAGGATTGTGGATTGACGATGAGGGCTGAGGGTTGAGGATTGAGGTTTGAGGACTGAGGTCTGAGGATTGAGGATTCAGAATTCAGGATTGAGGGTTGAGGATTGAAGATTGAGGATTGGGTATTGAGGATTGAAGAATGAGGATTGAGGATTGAGGACTGAGGATTGAGGATTGAAGATTGAGGTTTGAGGATTGAGGATTGAGGATTGAAGATTGAGTATTGAGGATTGAAGGTAGGGGATTGAGGATTGAGGATTGAGGATTGAGGATTGAAGATTGAGGACTGGGGACTGAGTATTGAGGGCTGAGTGATGAGAATTGATGTTCGTGGATAGAGATTTAAAGATTGCAGATTGAGTATTGAGTATTGAAAACTGTGAATTGATGATATTCTATTGAGGATTGAGAATTTACAACTGATTATTGAGGACTGAGGTCTGAAGATTGAGGATTCAGGATTGAGGATCCAGGATTGAGGTTTGAGGAGTGAGGATTGAGGATTGAGGATTGAAGATTGAGGTTTGAGGGTTGAGGATTGAGGGTTGAGGACTGATGATTGAGGATTGAGGGTCGAGCATTGACGATTGAAGATTGAAGACTGTGGATTGAGGATTGAAAATTGACGATTGAGGATTGTGGATTGAGGATTGAGTATTGAGGATTGAAGATTGAGGATTGAGGATTGAGGATTGAGGACTGAGGATTGATGATTGAGGATTGATGATTGAGTATTGAGGATTGAAGGTTGAGGATTGAGGATTGAGGATTAAGGATTGAGTGTTGAGGCTTGAGAATTGAGGATTGAGGGTTGAAGATTGTGTATTCAGGATTGAAGATTGAGGATTGAGGATTGAGGATTGAGGATTGACGATGAGGGCTGAGGGTTGAGGATTGAGGTTTGAGAACTGAGGACTGAGGATTGAGGATTGAGAATTGAGGATTGAGGATTGAGGATTGAAGATTGAGGATTGGGTATTGAGGATCGAAGACTGATGATTGAGGATTGAGGATTGAGGTTTGAGGATTGAAGATTGAGGATTGAGGATTGAGGATTGAGGATTGAAGATTGAGTATTGAGGATTGAAGATTGAGGATTGAGGATTGAGGATTGATGATTGAGTATTGAGGATTGAAGATTGAGGATTGAGGATTGAGGATTGAGGACTGAGGATTGATGATTGAGGATTGATGATTGAGTATTGAGGATTGAAGGTTGAGGATTGAGGATTGAGGATTAAGGATTGAGTGTTGAAGATTGAGAATTGAGGATTGAGGGTTGAAGATTGTGTATTCAGGATTGAAGATTGAGGATTGAGGATTGAGGATTGAGGATTGACGATGAGGGCTGAGGGTTGAGGATTGAGGTTTGAGGACTGAGGACTGAGGATTGAGGATTGAGAATTGAGGATTGAGGATTGAGGATTGAAGATTGAGGATTGGGTATTGAGGATTGAAGAATGGGGATTGAGGATTGAGGACTGAGGATTAGGGATTGAAGATTGAGGACTGAGGATTGAGGATTGAGGATTGAGGATTGAGGATGGAGGATTGAAGATTGAGTATTGAGGTTTGAAGATTGAGGATTTTGGATTGAGGATTGAGGATTGAGTATTGAACATTGAGGATTGGGGATTGAGGATTGACGATTGAGGATTCAGTATTGAGGATTGAGAATTGAGGATTGAGGATTGAAGGTTGAGTATTGAGGATTGAAGTTTGAGGATTGAGGATTGAGTATTGTGGATTGACTATGAGGGCTGAGGGTTGAGGATTGAGGTTTGAGGACTGAGGACTGAGGATTGAGGATTGAGAATTGAGGATTGAGGATTGAGGATTGAGGATTGAGGATTGAAGATTGAGGATTGGGTATTGCTGACTGAACATTGAGGATTGAGGATTGAGGATTGAGTATTGAGGATTGAGGACTGAAGATTGAATATTTATGATTGAAGGTTGAGGATTGAGGATTGAGGGCTGTGGATTGAGGACGAGGACTGAGGGTTCAGTATTGATGTCTGAGGTCTGAGGATTGAGGATTGAGGATTGAGGATTGAAGATTGAGTATTGAGGTTTGAAGATTGAGGATTTTGGATTGAGGATTGAGGATTGAGTATTGAAGATTGAGGATTGTGGATTGATGATTGACGATTGAGGATTCAGTATTGAGGATTGAGAAATGAGGATAGAGGATTGAAGGTTGAGTATTGAGGATTGAAGATTGAGGATTGAGGATTGAGGATTGAGGTTTGACTATGAGGGCTGAGGGTTGAGGATTGAGGTTTGAGGACTGAGGACTGAGGATTGAGGATTGAGAATTGAGGATTGAGGATTGAGGATTGAAGATTGAGGATTGGGTATTGAGGATCGAAGACTGAGGATTGAGGATTGAGGATTGAGGATTGAGGATTGAAGATTGAGGATTGAGGATTGAGCATTGAGGATTGAAGATTTAGTATCGAGGATTGAAGATTGAGGTTTGAGGTTTGAGGGTTGAGGATTGAGGGTCGAGGACTGATGATTGAGGATTGAGGATTGAGCATTGACGATTGAAGATTGAAGACTGTGGATTGAGGATTGAAAATTGACGATTGAGGATTGTGGATTGAGGATTGAGGATTGAACATTGAGGACTGAGTGTTGAGGGTTGTGTGATGAGAATTGATGTTTGTGGATAGAGGCTTGAAGGTTGCAGATTGTGTATTGAGTATTGAAAACTGTGAATTGAGGATATTCTATTGAGGATTCAGGATTGACAACTGATTGTTGAGGACTCAGGGCTGAAGATTGAGGATTGAGGTTTGAGGATTGAGGATTGACGGTGAGTGCTGATGGTTGAGGATTGAGGTTTGAGGACTGAGGACTGAGGATTGAGGATTGAGAATCGAGTATTGAGGATTGAGGATTGAAGATTGAGGATTGGGTATTGAGGATTGAAGAATGAGGATTGAGGATTGAGGAGTGAGGATTGAGTATTGAAGATTGAGGATTGAGGATTGAGGATTGAGGTTTGATGATTGAAGATTGAGTATTGAGGATTGAAGGTAGGGGATTGAGGATTGAGGATTGAGGATTGAGGATTGAAGATTGAGGACTGGGGACTGAGTATTGAGGGTTGAGTGATGAGAATTGGTGTTTGTGGATAGAGATTTAAAGATTGCAGATTGAGTATTGAGTATTGAAAACTGTGAATTGATGATATTCTATTGAGGATTGAGAATTTACAACTGATTGTTGAGGACTGAGGTCTGAAGATTGAGGATTCACGATTGAGGATCCAGGATTGAGGTTTGAGGACTGAGGATTGAGGATTGAGGATTGAGGATTGAGGATTGAGGATTGAGGATTGGGGATTGAAGATTGAGGATTGGGTATTGCGTATTGAACATTGAGGATTGAGGATTGAGGATTGAGGATTGAGGATTGAGGACTGAAGATTGAATATTGATGATTGAAGATTGAGTATTGAGGATTGAGGGTTGTGGATTGAGGACGGGGACTGAGGGTTGAGTATTGATGTCTGAGGTCTGAGGATTGAGGATTGGGTATTGAGGATTGAAGAATGAAGATTGAGGATTGAGGACTGAGGATTGAGGATTGAAGATTGAGGACTGAGTATTGAGTATTGAGGATTGAGGATTGAGGATTGAGGATTGAAGATTGAGTATTGAGGTTTGAAGATTGAGGATTTTGGATTGAGGATTGAGGATTGAGTATTGAACATTGAGGATTGGGGATTGAGGATTGACGATTGAGGACTGGGGACTGAGTATTGAGGGTTGAGTGATGAGAATTGGTGTTCGTGGATAGAGATTTAAAGATAGCAGATTGAGTATTGAGTATTGAAAGCTGTGAATTGATGATATTCTATTGAGGATTGAGAATTGACAACTGATTTTTGAGCACTGAGGTCTGAAGATTGAGGATTCAGGATTGAGGATTCAGGATTGAGGATTCAGGATTGAGGTTTGAGTACTGAGGATTGAGGATTGAGGATTGAGGATTGAGGGCTGTTGATTGAGGACGAGGACTGAGGGTTCAGTATTGATGTCTGAGGTCTGTGGATTGAGGATTGAGGATTGAGGATTGAAGATTGAGTATTGAGGTTTGAAGATTGAGGATTTTGGATTGAGGATTGAGGATTGAGTATTGAAGATTGAGGATTGTGGATTGAGGATTGACGATTGAGGATTCAGTATTGAGGATTGAGAATTGAGGATAGAGGATTGAAGGTTGAGTATTGAGGATTGAAGATTGAGGATTGAGGATTGAGGATTGAGGTTTGACCATGAGGGCTGAGGGTTGAGGATTGAGGTTTGAGGACTGAGGACTGAGGATTGAGGATTGAGAATTGAGGATTGAGGATTGAGGATTGAAGATTGAGGATTGGGTATTGAGGATCGAAGACTGAGGATTGAGGATTGAGGATTGAGGATTGAGGATTGAAGATTGAAGATTGAGGATTGAGGATTGAGGATTGAAGATTGAGTATCGAGGATTGAAGATTGAGGATTGAGGATTGAGGATTGATGATTGAGTATTGAGGATTGAAGATTGAGGATTGAGGATTGAGGATTGAGGACTGAGGATTGATGATTGAGGATTGATGATTGAGTATTGAAGATTGAAGATTGAGGATTGAGGATTGAGGATTAAGGATTGAGTGTTGAGGATTGAGAATTGACGATTGAGGGTTGAAGATTGTGTATTCAGGACTGAAGATTGAGGGTTGAGGATTGAGGATTGAGGATTGACGATGAGGGCTGAGGATTGAGGATTGAGGATTGAGGTTTGACTATGAGGGCTGAGGGTTGAGGATTGAGGTTTGAGGACTGAGGACTGAGGATTGAGGATTGAGAATTGAGGATTGAGGATTGAGGATTGAAGATTGAGGATTGGGTATTGAGGATTGAAGAATGGGGATTGAGGATTGAGGACTGAGGATTGGGGATTGAAGATTGAGGACTGAGGATTGAGGATTGAGGATTGAGGATTGAGGATGGAGGATTGAAGATTGAGTATTGCGGTTTGAAGATTGAGGATTTTGGATTGAGGATTGAGGATTGAGTATTGAACATTGAGGATTGGGGATTGAGGATTGACGATTGAGGATTCAGTATTGAGGATTGAGAATTGAGGATTGAGGATTGAAGGTTGAGTATTGAGGATTGAAGATTGAGGATTGAGGATTGAATATTGTGGATTGACTATGAGGGCTGAGGGTTGAGGATTGAGATTTGAGGACTGAGGACTGAGGATTGAGGATTGAGAATTGAGGATTGAGGATTGAGGATTGAAGATTGAGGATTGGGTATTGAGGATCGAAGACTGAGGATAGACGATTGAGGATTGAGGATTGAGGATTGAAGATTGAGGATTGAGGATTGAGGATTGAGGATTGAAGGTTGAGTATTGAGGATTGAAGATTGAGGATTGAGGATTGAAGATTGAGGATTGAGGATTGAAGATTGATGATTGAGTTTTGAGGATTGAAGATTGAGGATTGAGGATTGAGGATTGAGGACTGAGGATTGATGATTGAGGATTGATGATTGAGTATTGAGGATTGAAGATTGAGGATTGAGGATTGAGGATTGAGGATTGAGTTTTGAGGATTGAGAATTGAGGATTGAGGGTTGAAGATTGTGTATACAGGATTGAAGATTGAGGATTGGGGATTGAAGATTGAGGATTGAGGATTGAGGATTGAGGATTGAGTATTGATGATTGAGTATTGAGGATTGAATGTAGGGGATTGAGGGTTGAGGATTGAGGATTGAGGATTGAAGATTGAGGACTGGGGACTGAGTATTGAGTGTTGAGTGATGAGAATTGGTGTTTGTGGATAGAGATTTAAAGATTGCAGATTGAGTATTGAGTATTGAAAACTGTGAATTGATGATACTCTATTGAGCATTGAGAATTTACAACTGATTGTTGAGGACTGAGGTCTGAAGATTGAGGATTCAGGATTGAGGATCCAGGATTGAGGTTTGAGGACTGAGGATTGTGGATTGAGGATTGAGGATTGAGGATTGAGGATTGAGGATTGAGGATTGGGTATTGAGGATTGAAGACTGAGGACTGAGGATTAAGGATTGAGTATTGAGGATTGAGGATTGAGGACTGAGGATTGATGATTGAGGATTGATGATTGAGTATTGAGGATTGAAGATTGAGGATTGAGGATTGAGGGTTAAGGATTGAGTGTTGAGGATTGAGAATTGAGGATTGAGGGTTGAAGATTGTGTATTCAGGATTGAAGATTGAGGATTGAGGATTGAGGATTGAGGATTGACGATGAGGGCTGAGGGTTGAGGATTGAGGTTTGAGGACTGAGGACTGAGGATTGAGGATTGAGAATTGAGGATTGAGGATTGAGGATTGAAGATTGAGGATTGGGTATTGAGGATTGAAGAATGAGGATTGAGGATTGAGGACTGAGGATTGGGGATTGAAGATTGAGGACTGAGGATTGAGGATTGAGGATTGAGGATTGAGGATGGAGGATTGAAGCTTGAGTATTGAGGTTTGAAGATTGAGGATTTTGGATTGAGGATTGAGGATTGAGTATTGAACATTGAGGATTGGGGATTGAGGATTGACGATTGAGGATTCAGTATTGAGGATTGAGAATTGAGGATTGAGGATTGAGGATTGAAGGTTGAGTATTGAGGATTGAAGATTGAGGATTGAGGATTGAGTATTGTGGATTGACTATGAGGGCTGAGGGTTGAGGATTGAGGTTTGAGGACTGAGGACTGAGGATTGAGGATTGAGAATTGAGGATTGAGGATTGAGGATTGAGGATTGAGGATTGAAGATTGAGGATTGGGTATTGCTGACTGAACATTGAGGATTGAGGATTGAGGATTGAGTATTGAGGATTGAGGACTGAAGATTGAATATTTATGATTGAAGGTTGAGGATTGAGGATTGAGGGCTGTGGATTGAGGACGAGGACTGAGGGTTCAGTATTGATGTCTGAGGTCTGAGGATTGAGGATTGAGGATTGAGGATTGAAGATTGAGTATTGAGGTTTGAAGATTGAGGATTTTGGATTGAGGATTGAGGATTGAGTATTGAAGATTGAGGATTGTGGATTGAGGATTGACGATTGAGGATTCAGTATTGAGGATTGAGAAATGAGGATAGAGGATTGAAGGTTGAGTATTGAGGATTGAAGATTGAGGATTGAGGATTGAGGATTGAGGTTTGACTATGAGGGCTGAGGGTTGAGGATTGAGGTTTGAGGACTGAGGACTGAGGATTGAGGATTGAGAATTGAGGATTGAGGATTGAGGATTGAAGATTGAGGATTGGGTATTGAGGATCGAAGACTGAGGATTGAGGATTGAGGATTGAGGATTGAGGATTGAAGATTGAGGATTGAGGATTGAGCATTGAGGATTGAAGATTGAGTATCGAGGATTGAAGATTGAGGATTGAGGATTGAGGATTGATGATTGAGTATTGAGGATTGAAGATTGAGGATTGAGGATTGAGGATTGAGGACTGAGGATTGATGATTGAGGATTGAGGATTGAAGATTGAGGATTGAGGATTGAGGATTGAGGATTGAGTATTGAAGATTGAGTATTGAGGATTGAATGTAGGGGATTGAGGGTTGAGGTTTGAGGATTGAGGATTGAAGATTGAGGACTGGGGACTGAGTATTGAGTGTTGAGTGATGAGAATTGGTGTTTGTGGATAGAGACTTAAAGATTGCAGATTGAGTATTGAGTATTGAAAACTGTGAATTGATGATACTCTATTGAGGATTGAGAATTTACAACTGATTGTTGAGGACTGAGGTCTGAAGATTGAGGATTCAGGGTTGAGGATCCAGGATTGAGGTTTGAGGACTGAGGATTGAGGATTGAGGATTGAGGATTGAGGATTGAGGATTGAGGATTGAGGATGGAGGATTGGGGATTGAAGATTGAGGATTGGGTATTGCGTATTGAACATTGAGGATTGAGGATTGAGGATTGAGGATTGAGGATTGGGTATTGAGGATTGAAGACTGAGGATTGAGGATTGAGGATTGAGGATTGAGGATTGAAGATTGAGGATTGAGGATTGAGGATTGAGGATTGAAGATTGAGCATTGAGGATTGAAGATTGAGGATTGAGGATTGAGGATTGAGGATTGAGTATTGAGGATTGAGAATTGAGGATTGAGGGTTGAAGATTGTGTATTCAGGATTGAAGATTGAGGATTGAGAATTGAGGATTGAGGATTGACGATGAGGGCTGAGGGTTGAGGATTGAGGTTTGAGGACTGAGGACTGAGGATTGAGGATTGAGAATTGAGGATTGAGGATTGAGGATTGAAGATTGAGGATTGGGTATTGAGGATTGAAGAATGAGGATTGAGGATTGAGGACTGAGGATTGAGGATTGAAGATTGAGGATTGAGGATTGAGGATTGAGGATTGAGGATTGAGGATTGAGTATTGAAGATTGAGTATTGAGGATTGAGGATTGAAGATTGGGGACTGGGGACTGAGTATTGAGGGTTGAGTGATGAGAATTGGTGTTTGTGGATAGAGATTTAAAGATTGCAGATTGAGTATTGAGTATTGAAAACTGTGAATTGATGATATTCTATTGAGCATTGAGAATTTACAACTGATTGTTGAGGACTGAGGTCTGAAGATTGAGGATTCAGGATTGAGGATCCAGGATTGAGGTTTGAGGACTGAGGATTGAGGATTGAGGATTGAGGATTGAGGATTGAGGATTGAAGATTGAGGATTGAGGATTGATGATTGAGTATTGAGGATTGAGGATTGAGGGTTGAGGATTGAGGATTAAGGATTGAGTGTTGAGGATTGAGAATTGAGGATTGAGGGTTGAAGATTGTGTATTCAGGATTGAAGATTGAGGATTGAGGATTGAGGATTGAGGATTGACGATGAGGGCTGAGGGTTGAGGATTGAGGTTTGAGGACTGAGGACTGAGGATTGAGGATTGAGAATTGAGGATTGAGGATTGAGGATTGAAGATTGAGGATTGAGTATTGAGGATTGAAGAATGACGATTGAGGATTGAGGACTGAGGATTGGGGATTGAAGATTGAGGACTGAGGATTGAGGATTGAGGATTGAGGATTGAGGATGGAGGATTGAAGATTGAGTATTGAGGTTTGAAGATTGAGGATTTTGGATTGAGGATTGAGGATTGAGTATTGAACATTGAGGATTGGGGATTGAGGATTGACGATTGAGGATTCAGTATTGAGGATTGAGAATTGAGGATTGAGGATTGAAGGTTGAGTATTGAGGATTGAAGATTGAGGATTGAGGATTGAATATTGTGGATTGACTATGAGGGCTGAGGGTTGAGGATTGAGGTTTGAGGACTGAGGACTGAGGATTGAGGATTGAGAATTGAGGATTGAGGATTGAGGATTGAAGATTGAGGATTGGGTATTGAGGATCGAAGACTGAGGATAGACGATTGAGGATTGAGGATTGAGGATTGAAGATTGAGGATTGAGGATTGAGGATTGAGGATTGAAGGTTGAGTATTGAGGATTGAAGATTGAGGATTGAGTATTGAAGATTGAGGATTGAGGATTGAAGATTGATGATTGAGTATTGAGGATTGAAGATTGAGGATTGAGGATTGAGGATTGAGGACTGAGGATTGATGATTGAGGATTGATGATTGAGTATTGAGGATTGAAGATTGAGGATTGAGGATTGAGGATTGAGGATTGAGTTTTGAGGATTGAGAATTGAGGATTGAGGGTTGAAGATTGTGTATACAGGATTGAAGATTGAGGATTGGGGATTGAAGATTGAGGATTGAGGATTGAGGATTGAGGATTGAGGATTGAGTATTGATGATTGAGTATTGAGGATTGAATGTAGGGGATTGATGGTTGAGGATTGAGGATTGAGGATTGAAGATTGAGGACTGGGGACTGAGTATTGAGTGTTGAGTGATGAGAATTGGTGTTTGTGGATAGAGATTTAAAGATTGCAGATTGAGTATTGAGTATTGAAAACTGTGAATTGATGATACTCTATTGAGCATTGAGAATTTACAACTGATTGTTGAGGACTGAGGTCTGAAGATTGAGGATTCAGGATTGAGGATCCAGGATTGAGGTTTGAGGACTGAGGATTGAGGATTGAGGATTGAGGATTGAGGATTGAGGATTGAGGATTGAGGATTGGGGATTGAAGATTGAGGATTGGGTATTGCGTATTGAACATTGAGGATTGAGGATTGAGGATTGAGGATTGAGGATTGGGTATTGAGGATTGAAGACTGAGGATTGAGGATTGAGGATTGAGGATTGAGGATTGAAGATTGAGGATTGAGGATTGAGGATTGAGGATTGAGGATTGAAGATTGAGTATTGAGGATTGAAGATTGAGGATTGAGGATTGAGGATTGAGGATTGAGTATTGAGGATTGAGAATTGAGGATTGAGGGTTGAAGATTGTGTATTCAGGATTGAAAATTGAGGATTGAGGATTGAGGATTGAGGATTGACGATGAGGGCTGAGGGTTGAGGATTGATGTTTGAGGACTGAGGATTGAGGATTGAGGATTGAGAATTGAGGATTGCGGATTGAGGATTGAAGATTGAGGATTGGATATTGAGGATTGAAGAATGAGGATAGAGGATTGAGGACTGAGGATTGAGGATTGAAGATTGAGGATTGAGGATTGAGGATTGAGGATTGAGTATTGAAGATTGAGTATTGAGGGTTGAGGATTGAAGATTGAGGACTGGGGACTGAGTATTGAGGGTTGAGTGATGAGAATTGGTGTTTGTGGATAGAGATTTAAAGATTGCAGATTGAGTATTGAGTATTGAAAACTGTGAATTGATGATATTCTATTGAGGATTGAGAATTTACAACTGATTGTTGAGGACTGAGGTCTGAAGATTGAGGATTCAGGATTGAGGATCCAGGATTGAAGTTTGAGGACTGAGGATTGTGGATTGAGGATTGAGGATTGAGGATTGAGGATTGAGGATTGAGGATTGGGTATTGAGGATTGAAGACTGAGGACTGAGGATTGAGGATTGAGTATTGAGGATTGAGGATTGAGGACTGAGGATTGATGATTGAGGATTGATGATTGAGTATTGAGGATTGAATATTTATGATTGAAGGTTGAGGATTGAGGATTGAGGGCTGTGGATTGAGGACGAGGACTGAGGGTTCAGTATTGATGTCTGAGGTCTGAGGATTGAGGATTGAGGATTGAGGATTGAAGATTGAGTATTGAGGTTTGAAGATTGAGGATTTTGGATTGAGGATTGAGGATTGAGTATTGAAGATTGAGGATTGTGGATTGAGGATTGACGATTGAGGATTCAGTATTGAGGATTGAGAAATGAGGATAGAGGATTGAAGGTTGAGTATTGAGGATTGAAGATTGAGGATTGAGGATTGAGGATTGAGGTTTGACTATGAGGGCTGAGGGTTGAGGATTGAGGTTTGAGGACTGAGGACTGAGGATTGAGGATTGAGAATTGAGGATTGAGGATTGAGGATTGAAGATTGAGGATTGGGTATTGAGGATCGAAGACTGAGGATTGAGGATTGAGGATTGAGGATTGAGGATTGAAGATTGAGGATTGAGGATTGAGCATTGAGGATTGAAGATTGAGTATCGAGGATTGAAGATTGAGGATTGAGGATTGAGGATTGATGATTGAGTATTGAGGATTGAAGATTGAGGATTGAGGATTGAGGATTGAGGACTGAGGATTGATGATTGAGGATTGAGGATTGAAGATTGAGGATTGAGGATTGAGGATTGAGGATTGAGTATTGAAGATTGAGTATTGAGGATTGAATGTAGGGGATTGAGGGTTGAGGTTTGAGGATTGAGGATTGAAGATTGAGGACTGGGGACTGAGTATTGAGTGTTGAGTGATGAGAATTGGTGTTTGTGGATAGAGACTTAAAGATTGCAGATTGAGTATTGAGTATTGAAAACTGTGAATTGATGATACTCTATTGAGGATTGAGAATTTACAACTGATTGTTGAGGACTGAGGTCTGAAGATTGAGGATTCAGGGTTGAGGATCCAGGATTGAGGTTTGAGGACTGAGGATTGAGGATTGAGGATTGAGGATTGTGGATTGAGGATTGAGGATGGAGGATTGGGGATTGAAGATTGAGGATTGGGTATTGCGTATTGAACATTGAGGATTGAGGATTGAGGATTGAGGATTGAGGATTGGGTATTGAGGATTGAAGACTGAGGATTGAGGATTGAGGATTGTGGATTGAGGATTGAGGATTGAAGATTGAGTATTGAGGATTGAAGGTTGAGGATTGAGGATTGAGTATTGATGATTGAGTATTGAGGATTGAAGATTGAGGATTGAGGATTGAGGATTGAGGATTGAGGACTGAGGATTGGTGATTGAGGATTGATGATTGAGTATTGAGGACTAAAGATTGAGGATTGAGGATTGAGAATTGAGGATTGAAGACTGAGGACTGAGGATTGAGGATTGAGTATTGAGGATTGAAGATTGAGGATTGTGGATTGAGGATTGAGGATTGAAGATTGAGTATTGAGGATTGAAGGTTGAGGATTGAGGATTGAGTATTGATGATTGAGTATTGAGGATTGAAGATTGAGGATTGAGGATTGAGGATTGAGGACTGAGGATTGGTGATTGAGGATTGATGATTGAGTATTGAGGACTAAAGATTGAGGTTTGAGGATTGAGGATTGAGGATTGAGGATTGAGTATTGAGGATTGAGAATTGAGGATTGAGGATTGAGGGTTGAAGATTGTGTATTCAGGATTGAAGATTGAGGATTGAGGATTGAGGATTGTGGATTGACGATGAGGGCTGAGGGTTGAGGATTGAGGTTTGAGGACTGAGGACTGAGGATTGAGGATTCAGAATTGAGGATTGAGGATTGAGGATTGAACATTGAGGACTGAGTGTTGAGGGTTGAGTGATGAGAATTGATGTTTGTGGATAGAGGCTTGAAGGTTGCAGATTGTGTATTGAGTATTGAAAACTGTGAATTGAGGATATTCTATTGAGGATTCAGGATTGACAACTGATTGTTGAGGACTCAGGGATGAAGATTGAGGATTGAGGATTGAGGATTGAGGATTGACGGTGAGGGCTGATGGTTGAGGATTGAGGTTTGAGGACTGAGGACTGAGGATTGAGGATTGAGAATCGACGATTGAGGATTGAGGATTGAAGATTGAGGATTGGGTATTGAGGATTGAAGAATGAGGATTGAGGATTGAGGAGTGAGGATTGAGGATTGAAGATTGAGGATTGAGGATTGAGGATTGATGATTGAAGATTGAGTATTGAGGATTGAAGGTAGGGGATTGAGGATTCAGGATTGAGGATTGAGGATTGAAGATTGAGGACTGGGGACTGAGTATTGAGGGTTGAGTGATGAGAATTGGTGTTTGTGGATAGAGATTTTAAGATTGCAGATTGAGTATTGAGTATTGAAAACTGTGAATTGATGATATTCTATTGAGGATTGAGAATTTACAACTGATTGTTGAGGACTGAGGTCTGAAGATTGAGGATTCACGATTGAGGATCCAGGATTGAGGTTTGAGGATTGAGGATTGAGGATTGAGGATTGAGGATTGAGGATTGAGGATTGAGGATTGAGTATTGAGGATTGAGGATTGAAGATTGGGGACTGGGGACTGAGTATTGAGGGTTGAGTGATGAGAATTGGTGTTTGTGGATAGAGATTTAAAGATTGCAGATTGAGTATTGAGTATTGAAAACTGTGAATTGATGATATTCTATTGAGCATTGAGAATTTACAACTGATTGTTGAGGACTGAGGTCTGAAGATTGAGGATTCAGGATTGAGGATCCAGGATTGAGGTTTGAGGACTGAGGATTGAGGATTGAGGATTGAGGATTGAGGATTGAGGATTGAAGATTGAGGATTGAGGATTGATGATTGAGTATTGAGGATTGAGGATTGAGGGTTGAGGATTGAGGATTAAGGATTGAGTGTTGAGGATTGAGAATTGAGGATTGAGGGTTGAAGATTGTGTATTCAGGATTGAAGATTGAGGATTGAGGATTGAGGATTGAGGATTGACGATGAGGGCTGAGGGTTGAGGATTGAGGTTTGAGGACTGAGGACTGAGGATTGAGGATTGAGAATTGAGGATTGAGGATTGAGGATTGAAGATTGAGGATTGAGTATTGAGGATTGAAGAATGACGATTGAGGATTGAGGACTGAGGATTGGGGATTGAAGATTGAGGACTGAGGATTGAGGATTGAGGATTGAGGATTGAGGATGGAGGATTGAAGATTGAGTATTGAGGTTTGAAGATTGAGGATTTTGGATTGAGGATTGAGGATTGAGTATTGAACATTGAGGATTGGGGATTGAGGATTGACGATTGAGGATTCAGTATTGAGGATTGAGAATTGAGGATTGAGGATTGAAGGTTGAGTATTGAGGATTGAAGATTGAGGATTGAGGATTGAATATTGTGGATTGACTATGAGGGCTGAGGGTTGAGGATTGAGGTTTGAGGACTGAGGACTGAGGATTGAGGATTGAGAATTGAGGATTGAGGATTGAGGATTGAAGATTGAGGATTGGGTATTGAGGATCGAAGACTGAGGATAGACGATTGAGGATTGAGGATTGAGGATTGAAGATTGAGGATTGAGGATTGAGGATTGAGGATTGAAGGTTGAGTATTGAGGATTGAAGATTGAGGATTGAGTATTGAAGATTGAGGATTGAGGATTGAAGATTGATGATTGAGTATTGAGGATTGAAGATTGAGGATTGAGGATTGAGGATTGAGGACTGAGGATTGATGATTGAGGATTGATGATTGAGTATTGAGGATTGAAGATTGAGGATTGAGGATTGAGGATTGAGGATTGAGTTTTGAGGATTGAGAATTGAGGATTGAGGGTTGAAGATTGTGTATACAGGATTGAAGATTGAGGATTGGGGATTGAAGATTGAGGATTGAGGATTGAGGATTGAGGATTGAGGATTGAGTATTGATGATTGAGTATTGAGGATTGAATGTAGGGGATTGAGGGTTGAGGATTGAGGATTGAGGATTGAAGATTGAGGACTGGGGACTGAGTATTGAGTGTTGAGTGATGAGAATTGGTGTTTGTGGATAGAGATTTAAAGATTGCAGATTGAGTATTGAGTATTGAAAACTGTGAATTGATGATACTCTATTGAGCATTGAGAATTTACAACTGATTGTTGAGGACTGAGGTCTGAAGATTGAGGATTCAGGATTGAGGATCCAGGATTGAGGTTTGAGGACTGAGGATTGAGGATTGAGGATTGAGGATTGAGGATTGAGGATTGAGGATTGAGGATTGGGGATTGAAGATTGAGGATTGGGTATTGCGTATTGAACATTGAGGATTGAGGATTGAGGATTGAGGATTGAGGATTGGGTATTGAGGATTGAAGACTGAGGATTGAGGATTGAGGATTGAGGATTGAGGATTGAAGATTGAGGATTGAGGATTGAGGATTGAGGATTGAGGATTGAAGATTGAGTATTGAGGATTGAAGATTGAGGATTGAGGATTGAGGATTGAGGATTGAGTATTGAGGATTGAGAATTGAGGATTGAGGGTTGAAGATTGTGTATTCAGGATTGAAAATTGAGGATTGAGGATTGAGGATTGAGGATTGACGATGAGGGCTGAGGGTTGAGGATTGATGTTTGAGGACTGAGGATTGAGGATTGAGGATTGAGAATTGAGGATTGCGGATTGAGGATTGAAGATTGAGGATTGGATATTGAGGATTGAAGAATGAGGATAGAGGATTGAGGACTGAGGATTGAGGATTGAAGATTGAGGATTGAGGATTGAGGATTGAGGATTGAGTATTGAAGATTGAGTATTGAGGGTTGAGGATTGAAGATTGAGGACTGGGGACTGAGTATTGAGGGTTGAGTGATGAGAATTGGTGTTTGTGGATAGAGATTTAAAGATTGCAGATTGAGTATTGAGTATTGAAAACTGTGAATTGATGATATTCTATTGAGGATTGAGAATTTACAACTGATTGTTGAGGACTGAGGTCTGAAGATTGAGGATTCAGGATTGAGGATCCAGGATTGAAGTTTGAGGACTGAGGATTGTGGATTGAGGATTGAGGATTGAGGATTGAGGATTGAGGATTGAGGATTGGGTATTGAGGATTGAAGACTGAGGACTGAGGATTGAGGATTGAGTATTGAGGATTGAGGATTGAGGACTGAGGATTGATGATTGAGGATTGATGATTGAGTATTGAGGATTGAAGATTGAGGATTGAGGATTGAGGGTTAAGGATTGAGTGTTGAGGATTGAGAATTGAGGATTGAGGGTTGAAGATTGTGTATTCAGGATTGAAGATTGAGGATTGAGGATTGAGGATTGAGGATTGACGATGAGGGCTGAGGGTTGAGGATTGAGGTTTGAGGACTGAGGACTGAGGATTGAGGATTGAGAATTGAGGATTGAGGATTGAGGATTGAAGATTGAGGATTGGGTATTGAGGATTGAAGAATGAGGATTGAGGATTGAGGACTGAGGATTGGGGATTGAAGATTGAGGACTGAGGATTGAGGATTGAGGATTGAGGATTGAGGATGGAGGATTGAAGATTGAGTATTGAGGTTTGAAGATTGAGGATTTTGGATTGAGGATTGAGGATTGAGTATTGAACATTGAGGATTGGGGATTGAGGATTGACGATTGAGGATTCAGTATTGAGGATTGAGAATTGAGGATTGAGGATTGAAGGTTGAGTATTGAGGATTGAAGATTGAGGATTGAGGATTGAGTATTGTGGATTGACTATGAGGGCTGAGGGTTGAGGATTGAGGTTTGAGGACTGAGGACTGAGGATTGAGGATTGAGAATTGAGGATTGAGGATTGAGGATTGAGGATTGAGGATTGAAGATTGAGGATTGGGTATTGCTGACTGAACATTGAGGATTGAGGATTGAGGATTGAGTATTGAGGATTGAGGACTGAAGATTGAATATTTATGATTGAAGGTTGAGGATTGAGGATTGAGGGCTGTGGATTGAGGACGAGGACTGAGGGTTCAGTATTGATGTCTGAGGTCTGAGGATTGAGGATTGAGGATTGAGGATTGAAGATTGAGTATTGAGGTTTGAAGATTGAGGATTTTGGATTGAGGATTGAGGATTGAGTATTGAAGATTGAGGATTGTGGATTGAGGATTGACGATTGAGGATTCAGTATTGAGGATTGAGAAATGAGGATAGAGGATTGAAGGTTGAGTATTGAGGATTGAAGATTGAGGATTGAGGATTGAGGATTGAGGTTTGACTATGAGGGCTGAGGGTTGAGGATTGAGGTTTGAGGACTGAGGACTGCGGATTGAGGATTGAGAATTGAGGATTGAGGATTGAGGATTGAAGATTGAGGATTGGGTATTGAGGATCGAAGACTGAGGATTGAGGATTGAGGATTGAGGATTGAGGATTGAAGATTGAGGATTGAGGATTGAGCATTGAGGATTGAAGATTGAGTATCGAGGATTGAAGATTGAGGATTGAGGATTGAGGATTGATGATTGAGTATTGAGGATTGAAGATTGAGGATTGAGGATTGAGGATTGAGGACTGAGGATTGATGATTGAGGATTGAGGATTGAAGATTGAGGATTGAGGATTGAGGATTGAGGATTGAGTATTGAAGATTGAGTATTGAGGATTGAATGTAGGGGATTGAGGGTTGAGGTTTGAGGATTGAGGATTGAAGATTGAGGACTGGGGACTGAGTATTGAGTGTTGAGTGATGAGAATTGGTGTTTGTGGATAGAGACTTAAAGATTGCAGATTGAGTATTGAGTATTGAAAACTGTGAATTGATGATACTCTATTGAGGATTGAGAATTTACAACTGATTGTTGAGGACTGAGGTCTGAAGATTGAGGATTCAGGGTTGAGGATCCAGGATTGAGGTTTGAGGACTGAGGATTGAGGATTGAGGATTGAGGATTGAGGATTGAGGATTGAGGATGGAGGATTGGGGATTGAAGATTGAGGATTGGGTATTGCGTATTGAACATTGAGGATTGAGGATTGAGGATTGAGGATTGAGGATTGGGTATTGAGGATTGAAGACTGAGGATTGAGGATTGAGGATTGTGGATTGAGGATTGAGGATTGAAGATTGAGTATTGAGGATTGAAGGTTGAGGATTGAGGATTGAGTATTGATGATTGAGTATTGAGGATTGAAGATTGAGGATTGAGGATTGAGGATTGAGGATTGAGGACTGAGGATTGGTGATTGAGGATTGATGATTGAGTATTGAGGACTAAAGATTGAGGATTGAGGATTGAGAATTGAGGATTGAAGACTGAGGACTGAGGATTGAGGATTGAGTATTGAGGATTGAAGATTGAGGATTGTCGATTGAGGATTGAGGATTGAAGATTGAGTATTGAGGATTGAAGGTTGAGGATTGAGGATTGAGTATTGATGATTGAGTATTGAGGATTGAAGATTGAGGATTGAGGATTGAGGATTGAGGACTGAGGATTGGTGATTGAGGATTGATGATTGAGTATTGAGGACTAAAGATTGAGGTTTGAGGATTGAGGATTGAGGATTGAGGATTGAGTATTGAGGATTGAGAATTGAGGATTGAGGATTGAGGGTTGAAGATTGTGTATTCAGGATTGAAGATTGAGGATTGAGGATTGAGGATTGTGGATTGACGATGAGGGCTGAGGGTTGAGGATTGAGGTTTGAGGACTGAGGACTGAGGATTGAGGATTCAGAATTGAGGATTGAGGATTGAGGATTGAACATTGAGGACTGAGTGTTGAGGGTTGAGTGATGAGAATTGATGTTTGTGGATAGAGGCTTGAAGGTTGCAGATTGTGTATTGAGTATTGAAAACTGTGAATTGAGGATATTCTATTGAGGATTCAGGATTGACAACTGATTGTTGAGGACTCAGGGATGAAGATTGAGGATTGAGGATTGAGGATTGAGGATTGACGGTGAGGGCTGATGGTTGAGGATTGAGGTTTGAGGACTGAGGACTGAGGATTGAGGATTGAGAATCGACGATTGAGGATTGAGGATTGAAGATTGAGGATTGGGTATTGAGGATTGAAGAATGAGGATTGAGGATTGAGGAGTGAGGATTGAGGATTGAAGATTGAGGATTGAGGATTGAGGATTGATGATTGAAGATTGAGTATTGAGGATTGAAGGTAGGGGATTGAGGATTCAGGATTGAGGATTGAGGATTGAAGATTGAGGACTGGGGACTGAGTGTTGAGGGTTGAGTGATGAGAATTGGTGTTTGTGGATAGAGATTTTAAGATTGCAGATTGAGTATTGAGTATTGAAAACTGTGAATTGATGATATTCTATTGAGGATTGAGAATTTACAACTGATTGTTGAGGACTGAGGTCTGAAGATTGAGGATTCACGATTGAGGATCCAGGATTGAGGTTTGAGGACTGAGGATTGAGGATTGAGGATTGAGGATTGAGGATTGAGGATTGAGGATTGAGGATTGAAGATTGAGTATTGAGGATTGAAGATTGAGGATTGAGGATTGAGGATTGATGATTGAGTATTGAGGATTGAAGATTGAGGATTGAGGATTGAGGATTGAGGACTGAGGATTGATGATTGAGGTTTGATGATTGAGTATTGAGGATTGAAGATTGAGGATTGAGGATTGAGGATTGAGGATTGAAGATTGAGGATTGAGGATTGAGGATTGAGGATTGAGTGTTGAGGATTGAGAATTGAGGATTGAGGGTTGAAGATTGTGTATTCAGGATTGAAGATTGAGGATTGAATGTAGGTGATTGAGGGTTGAGGACTGAGGATTGAGGATTGAAGATTGAGGGCTGGGGACTGAGTATTGAGGGTTGAGTGATGAGAATTGGTGTTTGTGAATAGAGATTTAAAGATTGCAGATTGAGTATTGAGTATTGAAAACTGTGAATTGATGATATTCTATTGAGGATTGAGAATTTACAACTGATTGTTGAGGGCTGAGGGCTGAAAATTGAGGATTCAGGATTGAGGATTCAGAATTGAGGTTTCAGGACTGAGGATTGAGGGTTGAAGATTGATTATTGAGGATTGAAGGTTGAAGATTGAGGATTGAGGAACGAGGATTGAGGATGAGGGCTGAGGGTTGAGGATTGAGGTTTGAGGATTGAGGACTGAGGATTGAGGATTGAGGATTGATGATTGAGTATTGAGGATTGAAGATTGAGGATTGAGGATTGAGGATTGAGGACTGAGGATTGATGATTGAGGATTGATGATTGAGTATTGAGGACTGAAGGTTGGGGATTGAGGATTGAGGATTAAGGATTGAGTGTTGAGGATTGAGAATTGAGGACTGAGGGTTGAATATTGTGTATTCAGGATTGAAGATTGAGGATTGAGGATTGAGGATTGAGGATTGACGATGAGGGCTGAGGGTTGAGGATTGAGGTTTGAGGACTGAGGACTGAGGATTGAGGATTGAGAATTGAGGATTGAGGATTGAGGATTGAAGATTGAGGATTGGGTATTGAGGATTGAAGAATGGGGATTGAGGATTGAGGACTGAGGATTGGGGATTCAAGATTGAGGACTGAGGATTGAGGATTGAGGATTGAGGATTGAGGATTGAGGATTGAAGATTGAGTATTGAGGATTGAAGATTGAGGATTTTGGATTGAGGATTGAGGATTGAGTATTGAACATTGAGGATTGGGGATTGAGGATTGACGATTGAGGATTCAGTATTCAGGATTGAGAATTGAAGATTGAGGATTGAAGGTTGAGTATTGAGGATTGAAGATTGAGGATTGAGGATAGAGTATTGAGGATTGACTATGAGGGCTGAGGGTTGAGGATTGAGGTTTGAGGACTGAGGACTGAGATTTGAGGATTGAGAATTGAGGATTGAGGATTGAGGATTGAAGATTGAGGATTGGGTATTGAGGATCGAAGACTGAGGATTGACGATTGAGGATTGAGGATTGAGGATTGAAGATTGAGGATTGAGGATTGAGGATTGAGGATTGAAGATTGAGTATTGAGGATTGACGATTGAGGATTGAGGCTTGAGGATTGATGATTGAGTATTGAGGATTGAGGATTCAGGATTGAGGATTGGGTATTGAGGATTGAAGACTGAGGATTGAGGATTGAGGATTGAGGGTTGAGGATTGAAGATTGAGGATTGAGGATTGAGGATTGAGGATTGAGGATTGAGTATTGAGGATTGAAGGTTGAGGATTGAAGATTGAGGATTGGGGGACTGAGTGTTGAGGGTTGAGTGATGAGAATTGATGTTTGTGGATAGAGATTTAAAGATAGCAGATTGAGTATTGAGTATTGAAAACTGTGCATTGATGATATTCTATTGAGGATTGAGAATTGACAACTGATTTTTGAGCACTGATGTCTGAAGATTGAGGATTCAGGATTGAGGATTCAGGATTGAGGTTTGAGTACTGAGGATTGAGGATTGAGGATTGAGGATTGAGGATTGAGGATTGAGGATTGAGGATTGAAGATTGAGGATTGGGTATTGCTGACTGAACATTGAGGATTGAGGATTGAGGATTGAGTATTGAGGATTGAGGACTGAAGATTGAATACTGATGATTGAAGATTGAGGATTGAGGATTGAGGGCTGTGGATTGAGGACGAGGACTGAGGGTTCAGTATTGATGTCTGAGGTCTGAGGATTGAGGATTAAGGATTGAGGATTGAAGATTGAGTACTGAGGTTTGAAGATTGAGGATTTTGGATTGAGGATTGAGGATTGAGTATTGAAGATTGAGGATTGTGGATTGAGGATTGACGATTGAGGATTCAGTATTGAGGATTGAGAATTGAGGATAGAGGATTGAAGGTTGAGTATTGAGGATTGAAGATTGAGGATTGAGGATTGAGGAGTGAGGATTGACTATGAGGGCTGATGGTTGAGGATTGAGGTTTGAGGACTGAGGGCTGAGGATTGAGGATTGAGAATTGAGGATTGAGGATTGAGGATTGAAGATTGAGGATTGGGTATTGAGGATTGAAGACTGAGGATTGAGGATTGAGGATTGAGGATTGAGGATTGAAGATTGAGGATTGTGGATTGAGGATTGAGGATTGAAGATTGAGTATTGAGGATTGAAGGTTGAGGATTGAGGATTGAGTATTGGGGATTGAGGATTGAAGATTGAGAATTGTGGATTCAGGATTAAAGATTGAGTATTGAGGATTGAAGATTGAGAATTGAGGATAGAGGATTGAACATTGAGGACTGAGTGTTGAGGGTTGAGTGATGAGAATTGATATTTGTGGATGGAGATTTGAAGAATGCAGATTATGTATTGAGTATTGAAAGCTGTGAATTGACGATATTCTATTGGGTATTGAGGATTGTCACCTGATTGTTGAGGACTGAGGGCTGAAGATTGAAGATTCAGGATTGAGGATTCAGAATTGAGGTTTGAGGACTGAGGATTGAGGATTGAGGATTGAAGAATGAGTATTGAGGATTGAAGATTGAGGATTGAGGATTGAGTATTGACGATTGAGGATGATGGCTGAGGGTTGAGGATTGAGGTTTAAGGACTGAGGACTGAGGATTGAGGATTGAGAATTGAGGATTGTGGATCGAGGATTGAAGATTGAGGATTGAAGAATGAGGATTGAGGATTGAGGATTGAGGATTGAGGATTGACTATGAGGCCTGAGGGTTGAGGATTGAGGTTTGAGGACTGAGGACTGAGGATTGATAATTGAGAATTGAGGATTGAGGATTGAGGATTGAAGATTGAGGATTGGGTATTGAGGATCGAAGACTGAGGATTGAGGATTGAGGATTGAGGATTGAGGATTGAAGATTGAGGATTGAAGATTGAGGATTGGGTATTGAGGATCGAAGACTGAGGATTGAGGATTGAGGATTGAGGATTGAGGATTGAAGATTGAGGATTGAGGATTGAGGATTGAGGATTGAAGATTGAGTATTGAGGACTGAGGATTGATGATTGAGGATTGATGATTGAGTATTGAGGATTGAAGATTGAGGATTGAGGATTAAGGATTGAGTGTTGAGGATTGAGAATTGAGGACTGAGGATTGAGGATTGAGAATTGAGGATTGAGGATTGAGGATTGAAGATTGAGGATTGGGTATTGAGGATCGAAGGCTGAGGATTGACGATTGAGGATTGAGGATTGAGGATTGAAGATTGAGGATTGGGGATTGAGGATTGAGGATTGAAGATTGAGTATTGAGGATTGAAGATTGAGGATTGAGGATTGAGGATTGATGATTGAGTATTGAGGATTGAAGATTGAGGATTGAGGATTGAGGATTGAGGACTGAGGATTGATGATTGAGGATTGATGATTGAGTATTGAGGATTGAATGTAGGCGATTGAGGGTTGAGGATTGAGGATTGAGGATTGAAGATTGAGGACTGGGGACTGAGTATTGAGTGTTGAGTGATGAGAATTGGTGTTTGTGGATAGAGATTTAAAGATTGCAGATTGAGTATTGAGTATTGAAAACTGTGAATTGATGATACTCTATTGAGGATTTAGAATTTACAACTGATTGTTGAGGACTGAGGTCTGAAGATTGAGGATTCAGGATTGAGGATCCAGGATTGAGGTTTGAGGACAGAGGATTGAGGATTGAGGATTGAGGATTGAGGATTGAGGATTGAGGATTGAGGGTTGAGGATTGGGGATTGAAGATTGAGGATTGGGTATTGCGTATTGAACATTGAGGATTGAGGATTGAGGATTGAGGAATGAGGATTGGGTATTGAGGATTGAAGACTGAGGATTGAGGATTGAGGATTGAGGATTGAGGATTGAAGATTGAGGATTGAGGATTGAGGATTGAGGATTGAAGATTGAGGATTGAGGATTGATGATTGAGTATTGAGGATTGAGGATTCAGGATTGAGGATTGGGTATTGAGGATTGAAAACTGAGGATTGAGGATTGAGGATTGAGGGTTGAGGATTGAAGATTGAGGATTGAGGATTGAGGATTGAGGATTGAGGATTGAGTATTGAGGATTGAAGATTGAGGATTGAGGATTCAGGATTGAGGATTGAGTATTGATGATTGAGAATTGAGGATTGAGTGTTGAAGATTGTGTATTCAGGATTGAAGATTGAGGATTGAGGATTGAGGATTGAGGACTGACGATGAGGGCTGAGGGTTGAGGATTGAGGTTTGAGGACTGAGGACTGAGGATTGAGGATTGAGAGTTGAGGATTGAGGATTGAGGATTGAAGATTGAGGATTGGGTATTGAGGATTGAAGAATGAGGATTGAGGATTGAGGACTGAGGACTGAGGATTGAAGATTGAGAATTGAGGATTGAGGATTGAGGATTGAGTATTGAAGATTGAGTATTGAGGATTGAATGTAGGGGATTGAGGGTTGAGGATTGAGGATTGAGGATTGAAGATTGAGGACTGGGGACTGAGTATTGAGGGTTGAATGATGAGAATTGGTGTTTGTGGATAGAGATTTAAAGATTGCAGATTGAGTATTGAGTATTGAAAACTGTGAATTGATGATATTCTATTGAGGATTGAGAATTTACAACTAATTGTTGAGGGCTGAGGGCTGAAAATTGAGGATTCAGGATTGAGGATTCAGAATTGAGGTTTGAGGACTGAGGATTGAGGGTTGAAGATTGATTATTGAGGATTGAAGATTGAAGATTGAGGATTGAGGAATGAGGATTGAGGATGAGGGCTGAGGGTTGAGGATTGAGGTTTGAGGATTGAGGACTGAGGATTGAGGATTGAGGATTGATGATTGAGTATTGAGGATTGAAGATTGAGGATTGAGGATTGAAGATTGAGGATTGAGGATTGAAGATTGAGGATTGGGGGACTGAGTGTTGAGGGTTGAGTGATGAGAATTGATGTTTGTGGATAGAGATTTAAAGATAGCAGATTGAGTATTGAGTATTGAAAACTGTGCATTGATGATATTCTATTGAGGATTGAGAATTGACAACTGATTTTTGAGCACTGATGTCTGAAGATTGAGGATTCAGGGTTGAGGATTCAGGATTGAGGTTTGAGTACTGAGGATTGAGGATTGAGGATTGAGGATTGAGGATTGAGGATTGAGGATTGAGGATTGAAGATTGAGGATTGGGTATTGCTGACTGAACATTGAGGATTGAGGATTGAGGATTGAGTATTGAGGATTGAGGACTGAAGATTGAATACTGATGATTGAAGATTGAGGATTGAGGATTGAGGGCTGTGGATTGAGGACGAGGACTGAGGGTTCAGTATTGATGTCTGAGGTCTGAGGATTGAGGATTGAGGATTGAGGATTGAAGATTGAGTACTGAGGTTTGAAGATTGAGGATTTTGGATTGAGGATTGAGGATTGAGTATTGAAGATTGAGGATTGTGGATTGAGGATTGACGATTGAGGATTCAGTATTGAGGATTGAGAATTGAGGATAGAGGATTGAAGGTTGAGTATTGAGGATTGAAGATTGAGGATTGAGGATTGAGGATTGAGGATTGACTATGAGGGCTGATGGTTGAGGATTGAGGTTTGAGGACTGAGGGCTGAGGATTGAGGATTGAGAATTGAGGATTGAGGATTGAGGATTGAAGATTGAGGATTGGGTATTGAGGATCGAAGACTGAGGATTGAGGATTGAGGATTGAGGATTGAGTATTGAAGATTGAGGATTGAGGATTGAGGATTGAGGATCGAAGATTGAGTATTGAGGATTGAAGATTGAGGATTGAGGATTGAGGATTGATGATTGAGTATTGAGGATTGAAGATTGAGGATTGAGGATTGAGGATTGAGGACTGAGGATTGATGATTGTGGATTGATGATTGAGTATTGAGGATTGAAGATTGATGATTGAGGATTGAAGATTGAGGATTTTGGATTGAGGATTGAGGATTGAGAATTGAACATTGAGGATTGGGGATTGAGGATTGACGATTGAGGATTCAGTATTGAGGATTGAGAATTGAGGATTGAGGATTGAAGGTTGAGTATTGAGGATTGAAGATTGAGGATTGAGGATTGAGTATTGAGGATTGACTATGAGGGCTGAGGGTTGAGGATTGAGGTTTGAGGACTGAGGACTGAGGATTGAGGATTGAGAATTGAGGATTGGGGAATGAGGATTGAAGATTGTGGATTGGGTATTGAGGATCGAAGACTGAGGATTGACGATTGAGGATTGAGGATTGAGGATTGAAGATTGAGGATTGAGGATTGAGGATTGAGGATTGAGGATTGAAGATTGAGTATTGAGGATTAAAGATTGAGGATTGAGGATTGAGGATTGATGATTGAGTATTGAGGATTGAAGATTGAGGATTGAGGATTGAGGATTGAGGACTGAGGATTGATGATTGAGGTTTGATGATTGAGTATTGAGGATTGAAGATTGAGGATTGAGGATTGAGGATTGAGGATTGAGTTTTGAGGATTGAGAATTGAGGATTGAGGGTTGAAGATTGTGTATACAGGATTGAAGATTGAGGATTGAGGATTGAAGATTGAGGATTGAGGATTGAGGATTGAGGATTGAGTATTGAAGATTGAGTATTGAGGATTGAATGTAGGGGATTGAGGGTTGAGGATTGAGGATTGAGGATTGAAGATTGAGGACTGGGGACTGAGTATTGAGTGTTGAGTGATGAGAATTGGTGTTTGTGGATAGAGATTTAAAGATTGCAGATTGAGTATTGAGTATTGATAACTGTGAATTGATGATACTCTATTGAGGATTGAGAATTTACAACTGATTGTTGAGGACTGAGGTCTGAAGATTGAGGATTCAGGATTGAGGATCCAGGATTGAGGTTTGAGGACTGAGGATTGAGGATTGACGATTGAGGATTGAGGATTGAGGATTGAGGATTGAGGATTGAGGATTGGGGATTGAAGATTGAGGATTGGGTATTGCGTATTGAACATTGAGGATTGAGGATTGAGGATTCAGGATTGAGGATTGGGTATTGAGGATTGAAGACTGAGGATTGAGGATTGAGGATTGGGGGTTGAGGATTGAAGATTGAGGATTGAGGATTGAGGATTGAGGATTGAAGATTGAGTATTGAGGATTGAAGATTGAGGATTGAGGATTGAGGATTGAGGATTGAGTATTGAGGATTGAGAATTGAGGATTGAGGGTTGAAGATTGTGTATTCAGGATTGAAGATTGAGGATTGAGGATTGAGGATTGAGGATTGACGATGAGGGCTGAGGGTTGAGGATTGAGGTTTGAGGACTGAGGACTGAGGATTGATAATTGAGAATTGAGGATTGATGATTGAGGATTGAAGATTGAGGATTGGGTATTGAGGATTGAAGAATGAGAATTGAGGATTGAGGACTGAGGATTGAGGATTGAAGATTGAGGATTGAGGATTGAGGATTGAGGATTGAGTATTGAAGATTGAGTATTGAGGATTGAGGATTGAAGATTGAGGACTGGGGACTGAGTATTGAGCGTTGAGTGATGAGAATTGGTGTTTGTGGATAGAGATTTAAAGATTGCAGATTGAGTATTGAGTATTGAAAACTGTGAATTGATGATATCCTATTGAGGATTGAGAATTTACAACTGATTGTTGAGGACTGAGGTCTGAAGATTGAGGATTCAGGATTGAGGATCCAGGATTGAGGTTTGAGGACTGAGGATTGAGGATTGAGGATTGAGGATTGAGGATTGGGGATTGAAGATTGAGGATTGGGT
Organism: Calliopsis andreniformis; assembly: GCF_051401765.1. Lineage (NCBI taxonomy): Eukaryota > Metazoa > Arthropoda > Insecta > Hymenoptera > Andrenidae > Calliopsis > Calliopsis andreniformis. Next base: position 896,579 of record NW_027480447.1, read on the forward strand.
ATTGCGTATTGAACATTGAGGATTGAGGATTGAGGATTGAGGATTGAGGATTCGGTATTGAGGATTGAAGACTGAGGATTGAGGATTGAGGATTGAGGATTGAGGATTGAAGATTGAGGATTGTGGATTGAGGACTGAGGATTGAAGATTGAGTATTGAGGATTGAAGGTTGAGGATTGAGGATTGAGTATTGGGGATTGAGGATTGAAGATTGAGGATTGTGGATTCAGGATTAAAGATTGAGTATTGAGGATTGAAGATTGGGAATTGAGGATTGAGGATTGAACATTGAGGACTGTGTGTTGAGGGTTGAGTGATGAGAATTGATGTTTGTGGATGGAGATTTGAAGAATGCAGATTAAGTATTGAGTATTGAAAGCTGTGAATTGACGATATTCTATTGGGTATTGAGGATTGTCACCTGATTGTTGAGGACTGAGGGCTGAAGATTGAGGATTCAGGATTGAGGATTCAGAATTGAGGTTTGAGGACTGAGGATTGAGGATTGAGGATTGAAGATTGAGTTTTGAGGATTGAAGATTGAGGATTGAGGATTGAGGATTGAGGATTGAGGATTGAGGATGATGGCTGAGGGTTGAGGATTGAGGTTTAAGGACTGAGGACTGAGGATTGAGGATTGAGAATTGAGGATTGTGGATCGAGGATTGAAGATTGAGGATTGAAGAACGAGGATTGAGGATTGAGGATTGAGGATTGAGGATTGAAGATTGAGTATTGCGGATTGAAGATTGATGATTGAGGATTGTGGATTGAGGATTGAGGATTGAACATTGAGGACTGAGTGTTGAGGGTTGAGTGATGAGAATTGGTGTTTGTGGATAGAGGTTTGAAGATTGCAGATTGAGCATTGAGTATTGAAGACTGTGAATGCAGGATATTCTATTGAGGATTGAGTATTGACAACTGATTGTTGAGGGCTGAGGGCTGAAAATTGAGGATTCAGGATTGAGGATTCTGAATTGAGGTTTGAGGACTGAGGATTGAGGGTTGAAGATTGATTATTGAGGATTGAAGATTGAAGATTGAGGATTGAGGACTGAGGATTGAGGATGAGGGCTGAGGGTTGAGGATTGAGGTTTGAGGATTGAGGACTGAGGATTGAGGATTGAGGATTGATGATTGAGTATTGAGGATTGAAGATTGAGGATTGAGGATTGAGGATTGAGGATTGAGGATTGAAGATTGAGAATTGGGGACTGAGTGTTGAGGGTTGAGTGATGAGAATTGATGTTTGTGGATAGAGATTTAAAGATAGCAGATTGAGTATTCAGTATTGAAAACTGTGAATTGATGATATTCTATTGAGGATTGAGAATTGACAACTGATTTTTGAGAACTGAGGTCTGAAGATTGAGGATTCAGGATTGAGGATTCAGGATTGAGGTTTGAGTACTGAGGATTGAGGATTGAGGATTGAGGATTGAGGATTGAGGATTGAGGATTGAAGATCGAGGATTGAAGATTGAGGATTGGGTATTGCTGACTGAACATTGAGGATTGAGGATTGAGAATTGAGTATTGAGGATTGAGGACTGAAGGTTGAATATTGATGATTGAAGATTGAGGATTGAGGATTGAGGGCTGTGGATTGAGAACGAGGACTGAGGGTTCAGCATTGATGTCTGAGGTCTGAGGATTGAGGATTGAGGATTGAGGATTGAAGATTGAGTATTGAGGTTTGAAGATTGAGGATTTTGGATTGAGGATTGAGGATTGAGTATTGAAGATTGAGGACTGGGGATTGAGGATTGACGATTGAAGATTCAGTATTGAGGATTGAGAATTGAGGATAGAGGATTGAAGGTTGAGTATTGAGGATTGAAGATTGAGGATTGAGGATTGAGGATTGAGGATTGAGGATTGACTATGAGGCCTGAGGGTTGAGGATTGAGGTTTGAGGACTGAGGACTGAGGATTGAGGATTGAGAATTGAGGATTGAGGATTGAGGATTGAAGATTGAGGATTGGGTGTTGAGGGTCGAAGACTGAGGATTGAGGATTGAGGATTGAGGATTGAGGATCGAAGATTAAGGATTGAAGATTGAGGATTGGGTATTGAGGATCGAAGACTGAGGATTGAGGATTGAGGATTGAGGATTGAGGATTGAAGATTGAGGATTGAGGATTGAGGATTGAGGATTGAAGATTGAGTATTGAGGACTGATGATTGATGATTGAGGATTGATGATTGAGTATTGAGGATTGAAGATTGAGGATTGAGGATTGAGGATTGATGATTGAGTATTGAGGATTGAAGATTGAGGATTGAGGATTGAGGATTGAGGACTGAGGATTGGTGATTGAGGATTGATGATTGAGTATTGAGGACTGAAGATTGAGGATTGAGGATTGAGGATTGAGTATTGAAGATTGAGTATTGAGGATTGAATGTAGGGGATTGAGGGTTGAGGATTGAGGATTGAGGATTGAAGATTGAGGACTGGGGACTGAGTATTGAGTGTTGAGTGATGAGAATTGGTGTTTGTGGATAGAGATTTAAAGATTGCAGATTGAGTATTGAGTATTGATAACTGTGAATTGATGATACTCTATTGAGGATTGAGAATTTACAACTGATTGTTGAGGACTGAGGTCTGAAGATTGAGGATTCAGGATTGAGGATCCAGGATTGAGGTTTGAGGACTGAGGATTGAGGATTGACGATTGAGGATTGAGGATTGAGGATTGAGGATTGAGGATTGAGGATTGGGGATTGAAGATTGAGGATTGGGTATTGCGTATTGAACATTGAGGATTGAGGATTGAGGATTCAGGATTGAGGATTGGGTATTGAGGATTGAAGACTGAGGATTGAGGATTGAGGATTGGGGGTTGAGGATTGAAGATTGAGGATTGAGGATTGAGGATTGAGGATTGAAGATTGAGTATTGAGGATTGAAGATTGAGGATTGAGGATTGAGGATTGAGGATTGAGTATTGAGGATTGAGAATTGAGGATTGAGGGTTGAAGATTGTGTATTCAGGATTGAAGATTGAGGATTGAGGATTGAGGATTGAGGATTGACGATGAGGGCTGAGGGTTGAGGATTGAGGTTTGAGGACTGAGGACTGAGGATTAAGGATTGAGAATTGAGGATTGATGATTGAGGATTGAAGATTGAGGATTGGGTATTGAGGATTGAAGAATGAGGATTGAGGATTGAGGACTGAGGATTGAGGATTGAAGATTGAGGATTGAGGATTGAGGATTGAGGATTGAGTATTGAAGATTGAGTATTGAGGATTGAGGATTGAAGATTGAGGACTGGGGACTGAGTATTGAGCGTTGAGTGATGAGAATTGATGTTTGTGGATGGAGATTTGAAGAATGCAGATTAAGTATTGAGTATTGAAAGCTGTGAATTGACGATATTCTATTGGGTATTGAGGATTGTCACCTGATTGTTGAGGACTGAGTGCTGAAGATTGAAGATTCAGGATTGAGGATTCAGAATTGAGGTTTGAGGACTGAGGATTGAGGATTGAGGATTGAAGAATGAGTATTGAGGATTGAAGATTGAGGATTGAGGATTGAGTATTGAGGATTGAGGATGATGGCTGAGGGTTGTGGATTGAGGTTTAAGGACTGAGGACTGAGGATTGAGGATTGAGAATTGAGGATTGTGGATCGAGGATTGAAGATTGAGGATTGAAGAATGAGGATTGAGGATTGAGGATTGAGGATTGAGGATTGACTATGAGGCCTGAGGGTTGAGGATTGAGATTTGAGGACTGAGGACTGAGGATTGATAATTGAGAATTGAGGATTGATGATTGAGGATTGAAGATTGAGGATTGGGTATTGAGGATTGAAGAAAGAGAATTGAGGATTGAGGACTGAGGATTGAGGATTGAAGATTGAGGATTGAGGATTGAGGATTGAGGATTGAGTATTGAAGATTGAGTATTGAGGATTGAGGATTGAAGATTGAGGACTGGGGACTGAGTATTGAGCGTTGAGTGATGAGAATTGGTGTTTGTGGATAGAGGTTTGAAGATTGCAGATTGAGCATTGAGTATTGAAGACTGTGAATGCAGGATATTCTATTGAGGATTGAGTATTGACAACTGATTGTTGAGGGCTGAGGGCTGAAAATTGAGGATTCAGGATTGAGGATTCTGAATTGAGGTTTGAGGACTGAGGATTGAGGGTTGAAGATTGATTATTGAGGATTGAAGATTGAAGATTGAGGATTGAGGACTGAGGATTGAGGATGAGGGCTGAGGGTTGAGGATTGAGGTTTGAGGATTGAGGACTGAGGATTGAGGATTGAGGATTGATGATTGAGTATTGAGGATTGAAGATTGAGGATTGAGGATTGAGGATTGAGGATTGAGGATTGAAGATTGAGAATTGGGGACTGAGTGTTGAGGGTTGAGTGATGAGAATTGATGTTTGTGGATAGAGATTTAAAGATAGCAGATTGAGTATTCAGTATTGAAAACTGTGAATTGATGATATTCTATTGAGGATTGAGAATTGACAACTGATTTTTGAGAACTGAGGTCTGAAGATTGAGGATTCAGGATTGAGGATTCAGGATTGAGGTTTGAGTACTGAGGATTGAGGATTGAGGATTGAGGATTGAGGATTGAGGATTGAGGATTGAAGATCGAGGATTGAAGATTGAGGATTGGGTATTGCTGACTGAACATTGAGGATTGAGGATTGAGAATTGAGTATTGAGGATTGAGGACTGAAGGTTGAATATTGATGATTGAAGATTGAGGATTGAGGATTGAGGGCTGTGGATTGAGAACGAGGACTGAGGGTTCAGCATTGATGTCTGAGGTCTGAGGATTGAGGATTGAGGATTGAGGATTGAAGATTGAGTATTGAGGTTTGAAGATTGAGGATTTTGGATTGAGGATTGAGGATTGAGTATTGAAGATTGAGGACTGGGGATTGAGGATTGACGATTGAAGATTCAGTATTGAGGATTGAGAATTGAGGATAGAGGATTGAAGGTTGAGTATTGAGGATTGAAGATTGAGGATTGAGGATTGAGGATTGAGGATTGAGGATTGACTATGAGGCCTGAGGGTTGAGGATTGAGGTTTGAGGACTGAGGACTGAGGATTGAGGATTGAGAATTGAGGATTGAGGATTGAGGATTGAAGATTGAGGATTGGGTGTTGAGGGTCGAAGACTGAGGATTGAGGATTGAGGATTGAGGATTGAGGATCGAAGATTAAGGATTGAAGATTGAGGATTGGGTATTGAGGATCGAAGACTGAGGATTGAGGATTGAGGATTGAGGATTGAGGATTGAAGATTGAGGATTGAGGATTGAGGATTGAGGATTGAAGATTGAGTATTGAGGACTGATGATTGATGATTGAGGATTGATGATTGAGTATTGAGGATTGAAGATTGAGGATTGAGGATTGAGGATTGATGATTGAGTATTGAGGATTGAAGATTGAGGATTGAGGATTGAGGATTGAGGACTGAGGATTGGTGATTGAGGATTGATGATTGAGTATTGAGGACTGAAGATTGAGGATTGAGGATTGAGGATTGAGTATTGAAGATTGAGTATTGAGGATTGAATGTAGGGGATTGAGGGTTGAGGATTGAGGATTGAGGATTGAAGATTGAGGACTGGGGACTGAGTATTGAGTGTTGAGTGATGAGAATTGGTGTTTGTGGATAGAGATTTAAAGATTGCAGATTGAGTATTGAGTATTGATAACTGTGAATTGATGATACTCTATTGAGGATTGAGAATTTACAACTGATTGTTGAGGACTGAGGTCTGAAGATTGAGGATTCAGGATTGAGGATCCAGGATTGAGGTTTGAGGACTGAGGATTGAGGATTGACGATTGAGGATTGAGGATTGAGGATTGAGGATTGAGGATTGAGGATTGGGGATTGAAGATTGAGGATTGGGTATTGCGTATTGAACATTGAGGATTGAGGATTGAGGATTCAGGATTGAGGATTGGGTATTGAGGATTGAAGACTGAGGATTGAGGATTGAGGATTGGGGGTTGAGGATTGAAGATTGAGGATTGAGGATTGAGGATTGAGGATTGAAGATTGAGTATTGAGGATTGAAGATTGAGGATTGAGGATTGAGGATTGAGGATTGAGTATTGAGGATTGAGAATTGAGGATTGAGGGTTGAAGATTGTGTATTCAGGATTGAAGATTGAGGATTGAGGATTGAGGATTGAGGATTGACGATGAGGGCTGAGGGTTGAGGATTGAGGTTTGAGGACTGAGGACTGAGGATTAAGGATTGAGAATTGAGGATTGATGATTGAGGATTGAAGATTGAGGATTGGGTATTGAGGATTGAAGAATGAGGATTGAGGATTGAGGACTGAGGATTGAGGATTGAAGATTGAGGATTGAGGATTGAGGATTGAGGATTGAGTATTGAAGATTGAGTATTGAGGATTGAGGATTGAAGATTGAGGACTGGGGACTGAGTATTGAGCGTTGAGTGATGAGAATTGATGTTTGTGGATGGAGGTTTGAAGAATGCAGATTAAGTATTGAGTATTGAAAGCTGTGAATTGACGATATTCTATTGGGTATTGAGGATTGTCACCTGATTGTTGAGGACTGAGTGCTGAAGATTGAAGATTCAGGATTGAGGATTCAGAATTGAGGTTTGAGGACTGAGGATTGAGGATTGAGGATTGAAGAATGAGTATTGAGGATTGAAGATTGAGGATTGAGGATTGAGTATTGAGGATTGAGGATGATGGCTGAGGGTTGTGGATTGAGGTTTAAGGACTGAGGACTGAGGATTGAGGATTGAGAATTGAGGATTGTGGATCGAGGATTGAAGATTGAGGATTGAAGAATGAGGATTGAGGATTGAGGATTGAGGATTGAGGATTGACTATGAGGCCTGAGGGTTGAGGATTGAGATTTGAGGACTGAGGACTGAGGATTGATAATTGAGAATTGAGGATTGATGATTGAGGATTGAAGATTGAGGATTGGGTATTGAGGATTGAAGAAAGAGAATTGAGGATTGAGGACTGAGGATTGAGGATTGAAGATTGAGGATTGAGGATTGAGGATTGAGGATTGAGTATTGAAGATTGAGTATTGAGGATTGAGGATTGAAGATTGAGGACTGGGGACTGAGTATTGAGCGTTGAGTGATGAGAATTGGTGTTTGTGGATAGAGATTTAAAGATTGCAGATTGAGTATTGAGTATTGAAAACTGTGAATTGATGATATCCTATTGAGGATTGAGAATTTACAACTGATTGTTGAGGACTGAGGTCTGAAGATTGAGGATTCAGGATTGAGGATCCAGGATTGAGGTTTGAGGACTGTGGATTGAGGATTGAGGATTGAGGATTGAGGATTGGGGATTGAAGATTGAGGATTGGGTATTGCGTATTGAACATTGAGGATTGAGGATTGAGGATTGAGGATTGAGGATTCGGTATTGAGGATTGAAGACTGAGGATTGAGGATTGAGGATTGAGGATTGAGGATTGAAGATTGAGGATTGTGGATTGAGGATTGAGGATTGAAGATTGAGTATTGAGGATTGAAGGTTGAGGATTGAGGATTGAGTATTGGGGATTGAGGATTGAAGATTGAGGAATGTGGATTCAGGATTAAAGATTGAGTATTGAGGATTGAAGATTGGGAATTGAGGATTGAGGATTGAACATTGAGGACTGTGTGTTGAGGGTTGAGTGATGAGAATTGATGTTTGTGGATGGAGATTTGAAGAATGCAGATTAAGTATTGAGTATTGAAAGCTGTGAATTGACGATATTCTATTGGGTATTGAGGATTGTCACCTGATTGTTGAGGACTGAGGGCTGAAGATTGAGGATTCAGGATTGAGGATTCAGAATTGAGGTTTGAGGACTGAGGATTGAGGATTGAGGATTGAAGATTGAGTATTGAGGATTGAAGATTGAGGATTGAGGATTGAGGATTGAGGATTGAGGATTGAGGATGATGGGCTGAGGGTTGAGGATTGAGGTTTAATGACTGAGGACTGAGGATTGAGGATTGAGAATTGAGGATTGTGGATCGAGGATTGAAGATTGAGGATTGAAGAACGAGGATTGAGGATTGAGGATTGAGGATTGAGGATTGAAGATTGAGTATTGCGGATTGAAGATTGATGATTGAGGATTGTGGATTGAGGATTGAGGATTGAACATTGAGGACTGAGTGTTGAGGGTTGAGTGATGAGAATTGGTGTTTGTGGATAGAGGTTTGAAGATTGCAGATTGAGCATTGAGTATTGAAGACTGTGAATGCAGGATATTCTATTGAGGATTGAGTATTGACAACTGATTGTTGAGGGCTGAGGGCTGAAAATTGAGGATTCAGGATTGAGGATTCTGAATTGAGGTTTGAGGACTGAGGATTGAGGGTTGAAGATTGATTATTGAGGATTGAAGATTGAAGATTGAGGATTGAGGACTGAGGATTGAGGATGAGGGCTGAGGGTTGAGGATTGAGGTTTGAGGATTGAGGACTGAGGATTGAGGATTGAGGATTGATGATTGAGTATTGAGGATTGAAGATTGAGGATTGAGGATTGAGGATTGAGGATTGAGGATTGAAGATTGAGGGTTGAAGATTGTGTATTCAGGATTGAAGATTGAGGATTGAGGATTGAGGATTGAGGATTGACGATGAGGGCTGAGGGTTGAGGATTGAGGTTTGAGGACTGAGGACTGAGGATTGAGGATTGAGAATTGAGGATTGAGGATTGAGGATTGAAGATTGAGGATTGGATATTGAGGATTGAAGAATGAGGATAGAGGATTGAGGACTGAGGATTGAGGATTGAAGATTGAGGATTGAGGATTGAGGATTGAGGATTGAGTATTGAAGATTGAGTATTGAGGATTGAGGATTGAAGATTGAGGACTGGGGACTGAGTATTGAGCGTTGAGTGATGAGAATTGGTGTTTGTGGATAGAGATTTAAAGATTGCAGATTGAGTATTGAGTATTGAAAACTGTGAATTGATGATATCCTATTGAGGATTGAGAATTTACAACTGATTGTTGAGGACTGAGGTCTGAAGATTGAGGATTCAGTATTGAGGATCCAGGATTGAGGTTTGAGGACTGAGGATTGAGGATTGAGGATTGAGGATTGAGGATTGGGGATTGAAGATTGAGGATTGGGTATTGCGTATTGAACATTGAGGATTGAGGATTGAGGATTGAGGATTGAGGATTCGGTATTGAGGATTGAAGACTGAGGATTGAGGATTGAGGATTGAGGATTGAGGATTGAAGATTGAGGATTGTGGATTGAGGATTGAGGATTGAAGATTGAGTATTGAGGATTGAAGGTTGAGGATTGAGGATTGAGTATTGGGGATTGAGGATTGAAGATTGAGGAATGTGGATTCAGGATTAAAGATTGAGTATTGAGGATTGAAGATTGGGAATTGAGGATTGAGGATTGAACATTGAGGACTGTGTGTTGAGGGTTGAGTGATGAGAATTGATGTTTGTGGATGGAGATTTGAAGAATGCAGATTAAGTATTGAGTATTGAAAGCTGTGAATTGACGATATTCTATTGGGTATTGAGGATTGTCACCTGATTGTTGAGGACTGAGGGCTGAAGATTGAGGATTCAGGATTGAGGATTCAGAATTGAGGTTTGAGGACTGAGGATTGAGGATTGAGGATTGAAGATTGAGTATTGAGGATTGAAGATTGAGGATTGAGGATTGAGGATTGAGGATTGAGGATTGAGGATGATGGGCTGAGGGTTGAGGATTGAGGTTTAATGACTGAGGACTGAGGATTGAGGATTGAGAATTGAGGATTGTGGATCGAGGATTGAAGATTGAGGATTGAAGAACGAGGATTGAGGATTGAGGATTGAGGATTGAGGATTGAAGATTGAGTATTGCGGATTGAAGATTGATGATTGAGGATTGTGGATTGAGGATTGAGGATTGAACATTGAGGACTGAGTGTTGAGGGTTGAGTGATGAGAATTGGTGTTTGTGGATAGAGGTTTGAAGATTGCAGATTGAGCATTGAGTATTGAAGACTGTGAATGCAGGATATTCTATTGAGGATTGAGTATTGACAACTGATTGTTGAGGGCTGAGGGCTGAAAATTTAGGATTCAGGATTGAGGATTCTGAATTGAGGTTTGAGGACTGAGGATTGAGGGTTGAAGATTGATTATTGAGGATTGAAGATTGAAGATTGAGGATTGAGGACTGAGGATTGAGGATGAGGGCTGAGGGTTGAGGATTGAGGTTTGAGGATTGAGGACTGAGGATTGAGGATTGAGGATTGATGATTGAGTATTGAGGATTGAAGATTGAGGATTGAGGATTGAGGATTGAGGATTGAGGATTGAAGATTGAGAATTGGGGACTGAGTGTTGAGGGTTGAGTGATGAGAATTGATGTTTGTGGATAGAGATTTAAAGATAGCAGATTGAGTATTCAGTATTGAAAACTGTGAATTGATGATATTCTATTGAGGATTGAGAATTGACAACTGATTTTTGAGAACTGAGGTCTGAAGATTGAGGATTCAGGATTGAGGATTCAGGATTGAGGTTTGAGTACTGAGGATTGAGGATTGAGGATTGAGGATTGAGGATTGAGGATTGAGGATTGAAGATCGAGGATTGAAGATTGAGGATTGGGTATTGCTGACTGAACATTGAGGATTGAGGATTGAGAATTGAGTATTGAGGATTGAGGACTGAAGGTTGAATATTGATGATTGAAGATTGAGGATTGAGGATTGAGGGCTGTGGATTGAGAACGAGGACTGAGGGTTCAGCATTGATGTCTGAGGTCTGAGGATTGAGGATTGAGGATTGAGGATTGAAGATTGAGTATTGAGGTTTGAAGATTGAGGATTTTGGATTGAGGATTGAGGATTGAGTATTGAAGATTGAGGATTGGGGATTGAGGATTGACGATTGAGGATTCAGTATTGAGGATTGAGAATTGAGGATAGAGGATTGAAGGTTGAGTATTGAGGATTGAAGATTGAGGATTGAGGATTGAGGATTGAGGATTGACTATGAGGCCTGAGGGTTGAGGATTGAGGTTTGAGGACTGAGGACTGAGGATTGAGGATTGAGAATTGAGGATTGAGGATTGAGGATTGAAGATTGAGGATTGGGTATTGAGGGTCGAAGACTGAGGATTGAGGATTGAGGATTGAGGATTGAGGATCGAAGATTAAGGATTGAAGATTGAGGATTGGGTATTGAGGATCGAAGACTGAGGATTGAGGATTGAGGATTGAGGATTGAGGATTGAAGATTGAGGATTGAGGATTGAGGATTGAGGATTGAAGATTGAGTATTGAGGACTGATGATTGATGATTGAGGATTGATGATTGAGTATTGAGGATTGAAGATTGAGGATTGAGGATTAAGGATTGAGTGTTGAGGGTTGAGAATTGAGGACTGAGGATTGAGGATTGAGAATTGAGGATTGAGGATTGAGGATTGAAGATTGAGGATTGGGTATTGAGGATCGAAGACTGAGGATTGACGATTGAGGATTGAGGATTGAGGATTGAAGATTGAGGATTGGGGATTGAGGATTGAGGATTGAAGATTGAGGACTGGGGACTGAGTATTGAGGGTTGAGTGATGAGAATTGGTGTTTGTGGATAGAGATTTAAAGATTGCAGATTGAGTATTGAGTATTGAAAACTGTGAATTGATGATATTCTATTGAGGATTGAGAATTTACAACTGATTGTTGAGGACTGAGGTCTGAAGATTGAGGATTCAGGATTGAGGATCCAGGATTGAAGTTTGAGGACTGAGGATTGTGGATTGAGGATTGAGGATTGAGGATTGAGGATTGAGGATTGAGGATTGGGTATTGAGGATTGAAGACTGAGGATTGAGGATTGAGGATTGAGTATTGAGGATTGAGGATTGAGGATTGTGGATTGAGGATTGAGGATTGAAGATTGAGTATTGAGGATTGAAGGTTGAGGATTGAGGATTGAGGATTGATGATTGAGTATTGAGGATTGAAGATTGAGGATTGAGGATTGAGGATTGAGGACTGAGGATTGGTGATTGAGGATTGATGATTGAGTATTGAGGACTGAAGATTGAGGATTGAGGATTGAGGATTGAGGATTGAGGATTGAGTATTGAGGATTGAGAATTGAGGATTGAGGATTGAGGGTTGAAGATTGTGTATTCAGGATTGAAGATTGAGGATTGAGGATTGAGGATTGTGGATTGACGATGAGGGCTGAGGGTTGAGGATTGATGTTTGAGGACTGAGGACTGAGGATTGAGGATTCAGAATTGAGGATTGAGGATTGAGGATTGAAGATTGAGGACTGGGTATTGAGGATTGAAGAATGAGGATTGAGGATTGAGGACTGAGGATTGAGGATTGAAGATTGAGGATTGAGGATTGAGGATTGAGGATTGAAGATTGAGTATTGAGGATTGAAGGTAGGGGATTGAGGATTGAGGATTGAGGATTGAGGATTGAAGATTGAGGACTGGGGACTGAGTATTGAGGGCTGAGTGATGAGAATTGATGTTTGTGGATAGAGATTTAAAGATTGCAGATTGAGTATTGAGTATTGAAAACTGTGAATTGATGATATTCTATTGAGGATTGAGAATTTACAACTGATTGTTGAGGACTGAGGTCTGAAGATTGAGGATTCAGGATTGAGGATCCAGGATTGAGGTTTGAGGAGTGAGGATTGAGGATTGAGGATTGAAGATTGAGGTTTGAGGGTCGAGGATTGAGGGTTGAGGACTGATGATTGAGGATTGAGGATTGAGCATTGACGATTGAAGATTGAAGACTGTGGATTGAGGATTGAAAATTGACGATTGAGGATTGTGGATTGAGGATTGAGGATTGAACATTGAGGACTGAGTGTTGAGGGTTGAGTGATGAGAATTGATGTTTGTGGATAGAGGCTTGAAGGTTGCAGATTGTGTATTGAGTATTGAAAACTGTGAATTGAGGATATTCTATTGAGGATTCAGGATTGACAACTGATTGTTGAGGACTCAGGGCTGAAGATTGAGGATTGAGGATTGAGGATTGAGGATTGACGGTGAGGGCTGATGGTTGAGGATTGAGGTTTGAGGACTGAGGACTGAGGATTGAGGATTGAGAATCGAGGATTGAGGATTGAGGATTGAAGATTGAGGATTGGGTATTGAGGATTGAAGAATGAGGATTGAGGATTGAGGAGTGAGGATTGAGGATTGAAGATTGAGGATTGAGGATTGAGGATTGATGATTGAAGATTGAGTATTGAGGATTGAAGGTAGGGGATTGAGGATTGAGGATTGAGGATTGAGGATTGAAGATTGAGGACTGGGGACTGAGTATTGAGGGTTGAGTGATGAGAATTGGTGTTTGTGGATAGAGATTTAAAGATTGCAGATTGAGTATTGAGTATTGAAGACTGTGAATTGATGATATTCTATTGAGGATTGAGAATTTACAACTGATTGTTGAGGACTGAGGTCTGAAGATTGAGGATTCACGATTGAGGATCCAGGATTGAGGTTTGAGGACTGAGGATTGAGGATTGAGGATTGAGGATTGAGGATTGAGGATTGAGGATTGAGGATTGGGGATTGAAGATTGAGGATTGGGTATTGCGTATTGAACATTGAGGATTGAGGATTGAGGATTGAGGATTGAGGATTGAGGACTGAAGATTGAATATTGATGATTGAAGATTGAGTATTGAGGATTGAGGGTTGTGGATTGAGGACGGGGACTGAGGGTTGAGTATTGATGTCTGAGGTCTGAGGATTGAGGATTGAGGATTGAGGATTGAAGATTGAGGATTGAGGATTGAGGATTGAGGATTGAGTGCTGAGGATTGAGAATTGAGGATTGAGGGTTGAAAATTGTGTATTCAGGATTGAAGATTGAGGATTGAGGATTGAGGATTGAGGATTGACTGTGAGGGCTGAGGGTTGAGGATTGAGGATTGAGGATTGAGTATTGAAGATTGAGTATTGAGGATTGAATGTAGGTGATTGAGGGTTGAGGACTGAGGATTGAGGATTGAAGATTGAGGACTGGGGACTGAGTATTGAGGGTTGAGTGATGAGAATTGGTGTTCGTGAATAGAGATTTAAAGATTGCAGATTGAGTATTGAGTATTGAAAACTGTGAATTGATGATATTCTATTGAGGATTGAGAATTTACAACTGATTGTTGAGGGCTGAGGGCTGAAAATTGAGGATTCAGGATTGAGGATTCAGAATTGAGGTTTCAGGACTGAGGATTGAGGGTTGAAGATTGATTATTGAGGATTGAAGATTGAAGATTGAGGATTGAGGAATGAGGATTGAGGATGAGGGCTGAGGGTTGAGGATTGAGGTTTGAGGATTGAGGACTGAGGATTGAGGATTGACGATTGATGATTGAGTATTGAGGATTGAAGATTGAAGATTGAGGATTGGGTATTGAGGCTCGAAGACTGAGGATTGAGGATTGAGGATTGAGGATTGAGGATTGAAGATTGAGGATTGAGGATTGAGGATTGAGGATTGAAGATTGAGTATTGAGCATTGAAGATTGAGGATTGAGGATTGAGGATTGATGATTGAGTATTGAGGATTGAAGATTGAGTATTGAGGATTGAGGATTGAGGGCTGAGGATTGATGATTGAGGATTGATGATTGAGTATTGAGGATTGAAGGTTGAGGATTGAGGATTGAGGATTAAGGATTGAGTGTTGAGGATTGAGAATTGAGGATTGAGGGTTGAATATTGTGTATTCAGGATTGAAGATTGAGGATTGAGGATTGAGGATTGAGGATTGACGATGAGGGCTGAGGGTTGAGGATTGAGGTTTGAGGACTGAGGACTGAGGATTGAGGATTGAGAATTGAGGATTGAGGATTGAGGATTGAAGATTGAGGATTGGGTATTGAGGATTGAAGAATGGGGATTGAGGATTGAGGACTGAGGATTGGGGATTCAAGATTGAGGACTGAGGATTGAGGATTGAGGATTGAGGATTGAGGATTGAGGATTGAAGATTGAGTATTGAGGATTGAAGATTGAGGATTTTGGATTGAGGATTGAGGATTGAGTATTGAACATTGAGGATTGGGGATTGACGATTGACGATTGAGGATTCAGTATTCAGGATTGAGAATTGAAGATTGAGGATTGAAGGTTGAGTATTGAGGATTGAAGATTGAGGATTGAGGATTGAGGATTGAGGATTGAGGATTGAAGATTGAGGATTGGGGACTGAGTGTTGAGGGTAGAGTGATGAGAATTGATGTTTGTGGATAGAGATTTAAAGATAGCAGATTGAGTATTGAGTATTGAAAGCTGTGAATTGATGATATTCTTTTGAGGATTGAGAATTGACAACTGATTTTTGAGCACTGAGGTCCGAAGATTGAGGATTCAGGATTGAGGATTCAGGATTGAGGATTCAGGATTGAGGTTTGAGTACTGAGGATTGAGGATTGAGGATTGAGGATTGAGGTTTGAGGATTGAGGAATGAGGATTGAAGATTGAGGATTGGGTATTGCTGACTGAACATTGAGGATTGAGGATTGAGGATTGAGTATTGAGGATTGAGGACTGAAAACTGAATATTGATGATTGAAGATTGAGGATTGAGGATCGAGGGCTGTGGATTGAGGACGAGGTCTGAGGGTTCAGTATTGATGTCTGAGGTCTGAGGATTGAGGATTGAGGATTGAGGATTGAAGATTGAGTATTGAGGTTTGAAGATTGAGGATTTTGGATTGAGGATTGAGGATTGAGTATTGAAGATTGAGGATTGGGGATTGAGGATTGACGATTGAGGATTCAGTATTGAGGATTGAGAATTGAGGATAGAGGATTGAAGGTTGAGTATTGAGGATTGAAGATTGAGGATTGAGGATTGAGGATTGAGGTTTGACTATGAGGGCTGAGGGTTGAGGATTGACGTTTGAGGACTGAGGACTGAGGATTGAGGATTGAGAATTGAGGATTGAGGATTGAGGATTGAAGATTGAGGATTGGGTATTGAGGATTGAATGTAGGGGATTGAGGGTTGAGGATTGAGGATTGAGGATTGAAGATTGAGGACTGGGGACTGAGTATTGAGTGTTGAGTGATGAGAATTGGTGTTTGTGGATAGAGATTTAAAGATTGCAGATTGAGTATTGAGTATTGAAAACTGTGAATTGATGATACTCTATTGAGGATTGAGAATTTACAACTGATTGTTGAGGTCTGAGGTCTGAAGATTGAGGATTCAGGATTGAGGATCCAGGATTGAGGTTTGAGGACTGAGGATTGAGGATTGGGGATTGAGGATTGAGGATTGAGGATTGAGGATTGAGGATTGAGGATTGGGGATTGAAGATTGAGGATTGGGTATTGCGTATTGAACATTGAGGATTGAGGATAGAGGATTCAGGATTGAGGATTGGGTATTGAGGACTGAAGACTGAGGATTGAGGATTGAGGATTGAGGGTTGAGGATTGAAGATTGAGGATTGAGGATAGAGGATTGAGGATTGAAGATTGAGTATTGAGGATTGAAGACTGAGGATTAAGGATTGAGGATTGAGGATTGAGTATTGAGGATTGAGAATTGAGGATTGAGGGTTGAAGATTGTGTATTCAGGATTGAAGATTGAGGATTGAGGATTGAGGATTGAGGATTGACGATGAGGGCTGAGGGTTGAGGATTGAGGTTTGAGGACTGAGGACTGAGGATTAAGGATTGAGAATTGAGGATTGATGATTGAGGATTGAAGATTGAGGATTGGGTATTGAGGATTGAAGAATGAGAATTGAGGATTGAGGACTGAGGATTGAGGATTGAAGATTGAGGATTGAGGATTGAGGATTGAGGATTGAGTATTGAAGATTGAGTATTGAGGATTGAGGATTGAAGATTGAGGACTGGGGACTGAGTATTGAGCGTTGAGTGATGAGAATTGGTGTTTGTGGATAGAGATTTAAAGATTGCAGATTGAGTATTGAGTATTGAAAACTGTGAATTGATGATATCCTATTGAGGATTGAGAATTTACAACTGATTGTTGAGGACTGAGGTCTGAAGATTGAGGATTCAGGATTGAGGATCCAGGATTGAGGTTTGAGGACTGAGGATTGAGGATTGAGGATTGAGGATTGAGGATTGGGGATTGAAGATTGAGGATTGGGTATTGCGTATTGAACATTGAGGATTGAGGATTCAGGATTAAAGATTGAGTATTGAGGATTGAAGATTGGGAATTGAGGATTGAGGATTGAACATTGAGGACTGTGTGTTGAGGGTTGAGTGATGAGAATTGATGTTTGTGGATGGAGATTTGAAGAATGCAGATTAAGTATTGAGTATTAAAAGCTGTGAATTGACGATATTCTATTGGGTATTGAGGATTGTCACCTGATTGTTGAGGACTGAGGATTGAGGATTGAGGATTGAAGATTGAGTATTGAGGATTGAAGATTGAGGATTGAGGATTGAGGATTGAGGATTGAGGATTGAGGATGATGGCTGAGGGTTGAGGATTGAGGTTTAAGGACTGAGGACTGAGGATTGAGGATTGAGAATTGAGGATTGTGGATCGAGGATTGAAGATTGAGGATTGAAGAACGAGGATTGAGGATTGAGGATTGAGGATTGAGGATTGAAGATTGAGTATTGCGGATTGAAGATTGATGATTGAGGATTGTGGATTGAGGATTGAGGATTGAACATTGAGGACTGAGTGTTGAGAGTTGAGTGATGAGAATTGGTGTTTGTGGATAGAGGTTTGAAGATTGCAGATTGAGCATTGAGTGTTGAAGACTGTGAATGCAGGATATTCTATTGAGGATTGAGTATTGACAACTGATTGTTGAGGGCTGAGGGCTGAAAATTGAGGATTCAGGATTGAGGATTCTGAATTGAGGTTTGAGGACTGAGGATTGAGGGTTGAAGATTGATTATTGAGGATTGAAGATTGAAGATTGAGGATTGAGGAATGAGGATTGAGGATGAGGGCTGAGGGTTGAGGATTGAGGTTTGAGGATTGAGGACTGAGGATTGAGGATTGAGGATTGATGATTGAGTATTGAGGATTGAAGATTGAGGATTGAGGATTGAGGATTGAGGATTGAGGATTGAAGATTGAGAATTGGGGACTGAGTGTTGAGGGTTGAGTGATGAGAATTGATGTTTGTGGATAGAGATTTAAAGATAGCAGATTGAGTATTCAGTATTGAAAACTGTGAATTGATGATATTCTATTGAGGATTGAGAATTGACAACTGATTTTTGAGAACTGAGGTCTGAAGATTGAGGATTCAGGATTGAGGATTCAGGATTGAGGTTTGAGTACTGAGGATTGAGGATTGAGGATTGAGGATTGAGGATTGAGGATTGAGGATTGAAGATCGAGGATTGAAGATTGAGGATTGGGTATTGCTGACTGAACATTGAGGATTGAGGATTGAGAATTGAGTGTTGAGGATTGAGGACTGAAGGTTGAATATTGATGATTGAAGATTGAGGATTGAGGATTGAGGGCTGTGGATTGAGAACGAGGACTGAGGGTTCAGCATTGATGTCTGAGGTCTGAGGATTGAGGATTGAGGATTGAGGATTGAAGATTGAGTATTGAGGTTTGAAGATTGAGGATTTTGGATTGAGGATTGAGGATTGAGTATTGAAGATTGAGGATTGGGGATTGAGGATTGACGATTGAGGATTCAGTATTGAGGATTGAGAATTGAGGATAGAGGACTGAAGGTTGAGTATTGAGGATTGAAGATTGAGGATTGAGGATTGAGGATTGAGGATTGACTATGAGGCCTGAGGGTTGAGGATTGAGGTTTGAGGACTGAGGACTGAGGATTGAGGATTGAGAATTGAGGATTGAGGATTGAGGATTGAAGATTGAGGATTGGGTATTGAGGGTCGAAGACTGAGGATTGAGGATTGAGGATTGAGGATTGAGGATCGAAGATTAAGGATTGAAGATTGAGGATTGGGTATTGAGGATCGAAGACTGAGGATTGAGGATTGAGGATTGAGGATTGAGGATTGAAGATTGAGGATTGAGGATTGAGGATTGAGGATTGAAGATTGAGTATTGAGGACTGATGATTGATGATTGAGGATTGATGATTGAGTATTGAGGATTGAAGATTGAGGATTGAGGATTAAGGATTGAGTGTTGAGGGTTGAGAATTGAGGACTGAGGATTGAGGATTGAGAATTGAGGATTGAGGATTGAGGATTGAAGATTGAGGATTGGGTATTGAGGATCGAAGACTGAGGATTGACGATTGAGGATTGAGGATTGAGGATTGAAGATTGAGGATTGGGGATTGAGGATTGAGGATTGAAGATTGAGGACTGGGGACTGAGTATTGAGGGTTGAGTGATGAGAATTGGTGTTTGTGGATAGAGATTTAAAGATTGCAGATTGAGTATTGAGTATTGAAAACTGTGAATTGATGATATTCTATTGAGGATTGAGAATTTACAACTGATTGTTGAGGACTGAGGTCTGAAGATTGAGGATTCAGGATTGAGGATCCAGGATTGAAGTTTGAGGACTGAGGATTGTGGATTGAGGATTGAGGATTGAGGATTGGGGATTGAGGATTGAGGATTGGGTATTGAGGATTGAAGACTGAGGATTGAGGATTGAGGATTGAGTATTGAGGATTGAAGATTGAGGATTGTGGATTGAGGATTGAGGATTGAAGATTGAGTATTGAGGATTGAAGGTTGAGGATTGAGGATTGAGGATTGATGATTGAGTATTGAGGATTGAAGATTGAGGATTGAGGATTGAGGATTGAGGACTGAGGATTGGTGATTGAGGATTGATGATTGAGTATTGAGGACTGAAGATTGAGGATTGAGGATTGAGGATTGAGGATTGAGGATTGAGTATTGAGGATTGAGAATTGAGGATTGAGGATTGAGGGTTGAAGATTGTGTATTCAGGATTGAAGATTGAGGATTGAGGATTGAGGATTATGGATTGACGATGAGGGCTGAGGGTTGAGGATTGATGTTTGAGGACTGAGGACTGAGGATTGAGGATTCAGAATTGAGGATTGAGGATTGAGGATTGAAGATTGAGGATTGGGTATTGAGGATTGAAGAATGAGGATTGAGGATTGAGGACTGAGGATTGAGGATTGAAGATTGAGGATTGAGGATTGAGGATTGAGGATTGAAGATTGATTATTGAGGATTGAAGGTAGGGGATTGAGGATTGAGGATTGAGGATTGAGGATTGAAGATTGAGGACTGGGGACTGAGTATTGAGGGCTGAGTGATGAGAATTGATGTTTGTGGATAGAGATTTAAGGATTGCAGATTGAGTATTGAGTATTGAAAACTGTGAATTGATGATATTCTATTGAGGATTGAGAATTTACAACTGATTGTTGAGGACTGAGGTCTGAAGATTGAGGATTCAGGATTGAGGATCCATGATTGAGGTTTGAGGAGTGAGGATTGAGGATTGAGGATTGAAGATTGAGGTTTGAGGGTCGAGGATTGAGGGTTGAGGACTGATGATTGAGGATTGAGGATTGAGCATTGACGATTGAAGATTGAAGACTGTGGATTGAGGATTGAAAATTGACGATTGAGGATTGTGGATTGAGGATTGAGGATTGAACATTGAGGACTGAGTGTTGAGGGTTGAGTGATGAGAATTGATGTTTGTGGATAGAGGCTTGAAGGTTGCAGATTGTGTATTGAGTATTGAAAACTGTGAATTGAGGATATTCTATTGAGGATTCAGGATTGACAACTGATTGTTGAGGACTCAGGGCTGAAGATTGAGGATTGAGGATTGAGGATTGAGGATTGAGGATTGACGGTGAGGGCTGATGGTTGAGGATTGAGGTTTGAGGACTGAGGACTGAGGATTGAGGATTGAGAATCGAGGATTGAGGATTGAGGATTGAAGATTGAGGATTGGGTATTGAGGATTGAAGAATGAGGATTGAGGATTGAGGAGTGAGGATTGAGGATTGAAGATTGAGGATTGAGGATTGAGGATTGATGATTGAAGATTGAGTATTGAGGATTGAGGATTGAGGATTGAGGATTGAGGTTTGAGGATTGAGGAATGAGGATTGAAGATTGAGGATTGGGTATTGCTGACTGAACATTGAGGATTGAGGATTGAGGATTGAGTATTGAGGATTGAGGACTGAAAATTGAATATTGATGATTGAAGATTGAGGATTGAGGATTGAGGGCTGTGGATTGAGGACGAGGTCTGAGGGTTCAGTATTGATGTCTGAGGTCTGAGGATTGAGGATTGAGGATTGAGGATTGAAGATTGAGTATTGAGGTTTGAAGATTGAGGATTTTGGATTGAGGATTGAGGATTGAGTATTGAAGATTGAGGATTGGGGACTGAGGATTGACGATTGAGGATTCAGTATTGAGGATTGAGAATTGAGGATAGAGGATTGAAGGTTGAGTATTGAGGATTGAAGATTGAGGATTGAGGATTGAGGATTGAGGTTTGACTATGAGGGCTGAGGGTTGAGGATTGACGTTTGAGGACTGAGGACTGAGGATTGAGGATTGAGAATTGAGGATTGAGGATTGAGGATTGAAGATTGAGGATTGGGTATTGAGGCTCGAAGACTGAGGATTGAGGATTGAGGATTGAGGATTGAGGATTGAAGATTGAGGATTGAGGATTGAGGATTGAGGATTGAAGATTGAGTATTGAGCATTGAAGATTGAGGATTGAGGATTGAGGATTGATGATTGAGTATTGAGGATTGAAGATTGAGTATTGAGGATTGAGGATTGAGGGCTGAGGATTGATGATTGAGGATTGATGATTGAGTATTGAGGATTGAAGGTTGAGGATTGAGGATTGAGGATTAAGGATTGAGTGTTGAGGATTGAGAATTGAGGATTGAGGGTTGAATATTGTGTATTCAGGATTGAAGATTGAGGATTGAGGATTGAGGATTGAGGATTGACGATGAGGGCTGAGGGTTGAGGATTGAGGTTTGAGGACTGAGGACTGAGGATTGAGGATTGAGAATTGAGGATTGAGGATTGAGGATTGAAGATTGAGGATTGGGTATTGAGGATTGAAGAATGGGGATTGAGGATTGAGGACTGAGGATTGGGGATTCAAGATTGAGGACTGAGGATTGAGGATTGAGGATTGAGGATTGAGGATTGAGGATTGAAGATTGAGTATTGAGGATTGAAGATTGAGGATTTTGGATTGAGGATTGAGGATTGAGTATTGAACATTGAGGATTGGGGATTGACGATTGACGATTGAGGATTCAGTATTCAGGATTGAGAATTGAAGATTGAGGATTGAAGGTTGAGTATTGAGGATTGAAGATTGAGGATTGAGGATAGAGTATTGAGGATTGACTATGAGGGCTGAGGGTTGAGGATTGAGGTTTGAGGACTGAGGACTGAGATTTGAGGATTGAGAATTGAGGATTGAGGATTGAGGATTGAAGATTGAGAATTGGGTATTGAGGATCGAAGACTGAGGATTGACGATTGAGGATTGAGGATTGAGGATTGAAGGTTGAGGATTGAGGATTGAGGATTGAGGATTGAAGATTGAGTATTGAGGATTGAAGATTGAGGATTGAGGATTGAGGATTGATGATTGAGTATTGAGGATTGAGGATTCAGGATTGAGGATTGGGTATTGAGGATTGAAGACTGAGGATTGAGGATTGAGGATTGAGGGTTGAGGATTGAAGATTGAGGATTGAGGATTGAGG
Source organism: Calliopsis andreniformis (assembly GCF_051401765.1). Classification (NCBI taxonomy): domain Eukaryota; kingdom Metazoa; phylum Arthropoda; class Insecta; order Hymenoptera; family Andrenidae; genus Calliopsis; species Calliopsis andreniformis. The sequence goes on from NW_027480447.1 coordinate 919,334, forward strand.
ATTGAGGATTGAGGATTGAGTATTGAGGATTGAAGATTGAGGATTGAGGATTGAGGATTGAGGATTGAGTATTGAGGATTGAGAATTGAGGATTGAGGGTTGAAGATTGTGTATTCAGGATTGAAGATTGAGGATTGAGGATTGAGGATTGAGGACTGACGATGAGGGCTGAGGGTTGAGGATTGAGGTTTGAGGACTGAGGACTGAGGATTGAGGATCGAGAGTTGAGGATTGAGGATTGAGGATTGAAGATTGAGGATTGGGTATTGAGGATTGAAGAATGAGGATTGAGGATTGAGGACTGAGGACTGAGGATTGATGATTGAGAATTGAGGATTGAGGATTGAGGATTGAGTATTGAAGATTGAGTATTGAGGATTGAATGTAGGGGATTGAGGGTTGAGGATTGAGGATTGAGGATTGAAGATTGAGGACTGGGGACTGAGTATTGAGGGTTGAATGCTGAGAATTGGTGTTTGTGGATAGAGATTTAAAGATTGCAGATTGGGTATTGAGTATTGAAAACTGTGAATTGAGGATATTCTATTGAGGATTGAGAATTTACAACTGATTGTTGAGGACTGAGGTCTGAAGGTTGAGGATTCAGGATTGAGGATCCAGGATTGAGGTTTGAGGACTGAGGATTGAGGATTGAGGACTGAGGATTGAGGATTGGGGATTGAAGATTGAGGATTGGGTATTGCGTATTGAACATTGAGGATTGAGGATTGAGGATTGAGGATTGAGGATTGGGTATTGAGGATTGAAGACTGAGGATTGAGGATTGAGGATTGAGGATTGAGGATTGAAGATTGAGGATTGTGGATTGAGGATTGAGGATTGAAGATTGAGTATTGAGGATTGAAGGTTGAGGATTGAGGATTGAGTATTGGGGATTGAGGATTGAAGATTGAGGATTGTGGATTCAGGATTAAAGATTGAGTATTGAGGATTGAAGATTGAGAATTGAGGATTGAGGATTGAACATTGAGGACTGAGTGTTGAGGGTTGAGTGATGAGAATTGATGTTTGTGGATGGAGATTTGAAGAATGCAGATTAAGTATTGAGTATTGAAAGCTGTGAATTGACGATATTCTATTGGGTATTGAGGATTGTCACCTGATTGTTGAGGACTGAGGGCTGAAGATTGAAGATTCAGGATTGAGGATTCAGAATTGAGGTTTGAGGACTGAGGATTGAGGATTGAGGACTGAAGATTGAGTATTGAGGATTGAAGATTGAGGATTGAGGATTGAGGATTGAGGATTGAGGATGATGGCTGAGGGTTGAGGATTGAGGTTTAAGGACTGAGGACTGAGGATTGAGGATTGAGAATTGAGGATTGTGGATCGAGGATTGAAGATTGAGGATTGAAGAATGAGGATTGAGGATTGAGGATTGAGGATTGAGGATTGAAGATTGAGTATTGCGGATTGAAGATTGATGATTGAGGATTGTGGATTGAGGATTGAGGATTGAACATTGAGGACTGAGTGTTGAGGGTTGAGTGATGAGGATTGGTGTTTGTGGATAGAGATTTAAAGATTGCAGATTGAGTATTGAGTATTGAAAACTGTGAATTGAGGATATTCTATTGAGGATTGAGTATTGACAACTGATTGTTGAGGGCTGAGGGCTGAAAATTGAGGATTCAGGATTGAGGATTCTGAATTGAGGTTTGAGGACTGAGGATTGAGGGTTGAAGATTGATTATTGAGGATTGAAGATTGAAGATTGAGGATTCAGGAATGAGGATTGAGGATGAGGGCTGAGGGTTGAGGATTGAGGTTTGAGGATTGAGGACTGAGGATTGAGGATTGAGGATTGATGATTGAGTATTGAGGATTGAAGATTGAGGATTGAGGATTGAGTATTGAGGATTGAGGATTGAGGATTGAGTATTGAGGTTTGAAGATTGAGGATTTTGGATTGAGGATTGAGGATTGAGTATTGAAGATTGAGGATTGGGGATTGAGGATTGACGATTGAGGATTCAGTATTGAGGATTGAGAATTGAGGATAGAGGATTGAAGGTTGAGTATTGAGGATTGAAGATTGAGGATTGAGGATTGAGGATTGAGGATTGACTATGAGGCCTGAGGGTTGAGGATTGAGGTTTGAGGACTGAGGACTGAGGATTGATAATTGAGAATTGAGGATTGAGGATTGAGGATTGAAGATTGAGGATTGGGTATTGAGGATCGAAGACTGAGGATTGAGGATTGAGGATTGAGGATTGAGGATTGAAGATTGAGGGTTGAAGATTGAGAATTGGGTATTGAGGATCGAAGACTGAGGATTGAGGATTGAGGGTTGAGGATTGAGGATTGAAGATTGAGGATTGAGGATTGAGGATTGAGGATTGAAGATTGAGTATTGAGGACTGAGGATTGATGATTGAGGATTGATGATTGAGTATTGAGGATTGAAGATTGAGGATTGAGGATTAAGGATTGAGTGTTGAGGATTGAGAATTGAGGACTGAGGATTGAGGATTGAGAATTGAGGATTGAGGATTGAGGAATGAAGACTGAGGATTGGGTATTGAGGATCGAAGAATGAGGATTGAAGATTGAGGATTGAGGATTGAGGATTGAGGATTGAGGATTGGGTTTTGAGGATTGAAGACTGAGGATTGAGGATTGAGGATTGAGGATTGAGGATTGAAGATTGAGGATTGAGGATTGAGGATTGAGGATCGAAGATTGAGGATTGAGGATTGATGATTGAGTATTGAGGATTGAGGATTCAGGATTGAGGATTGGGTATTGAGGATTGAAGACGGAGGATTGAGGATTGAGGATTGAGGGTTGAGGATTCAAGATTGAGGATTGAGGATTGAGGATTGAGGATTGAGGATTGAGTATTGAGGATTGAAGATTGAGGATTGAGGATTCAGTATTGAGGATTGAGTATTGAGGATTGAGAATTGAGGATTGGGGGTTGAAGATTGTGTATTCAGGATTGAAGATTGAGGATTGAGGATTGAGGATTGAGGACTGACGATGAGGGCTGAGGGTTGAGGATTGAGGTTTGAGGACTGAGGACTGAGGATTGAGGATTGAGAGTTGAGGATTGAGGATTGAGGATTGAAGATTGAGGATTGGGTATTGAGGATTGAAGAACGAGGATTGAGGATTGAAGATTGAGGACTGGGGACTGAGTATTGAGGGTTGAATGATGAGAATTGGTGTTTGTGGATAGAGATTTAAAGATTGCAGATTGAGTATTGAGTATTGAAAACTGTGAATTGATGATATTCTATTGAGGATTGAGAATTTACAACTGATTGTTGAGGGCTGAGGGCTGAAAATTGAGGATTCAGGATTGAGGATTCAGAATTGAGGTTTGAGGACTGAGGATTGAGGGTTGAAGATTGATTATTGAGGATTGAAGATTGAAGATTGAGGATTGAGGAATGAGGATTGAGGATGAGGGCTGAGGGTTGAGGATTGAGGTTTGAGGATTGAGGACTGAGGATTGAGGATTGAGGATTGATGATTGAGTATTGAGGATTGAAGATTGAGGATTGAGGATTGAGGATTGAGGATTGAGGATTGAAGATTGAGGATTGGGGGACTGAGTGTTGAGGGTTGAGTGATGAGAATTGATGTTTGTGGATAGAGATTTAAAGATAGCAGATTGAGTATTGAGTATTGAAAACTGTGAATTGATGATATTCTATTGAGGATTGAGAATTGACAACTGATTTTTGAGCACTGAGGTCTGAAGATTGAGGATTCAGGATTGAGGATTCAGGATTGAGGTTTGAGTACTGAGGATTGAGGATTGAGGATTGAGGATTGAGGATTGAGGATTGAGGATTGAGGATTGAAGATTGAGGATTGGGTATTGCTGACTGAACATTGAGGATTGAGGATTGAGGATTGAGTATTGAGGATTGAGGACTGAAGATTGAATATTGATGATTGAAGATTGAGGATTGAGGATTGAGGGCTGTGGATTGAGGACGAGGACTGAGGGTTCAGTATTGATGTCTGAGGTCTGAGGATTGAGGATTGAGGATTGAGGATTGAAGATTGAGTATTGAGGTTTGAAGATTGAGGATTTTGGATTGAGGATTGAGGATTGAGTATTGAAGATTGAGGATTGTGGATTGAGGATTGACGATTGAGGATTCAGTATTGAGGATTGAGAATTGAGGATAGAGGATTGAAGGTTGAGTATTGAGGATTGAAGATTGAGGATTGAGGATTGAGGATTGAGGATTGACTATGAGGGCTGATGGTTGAGGATTGATGTTTGAGGACTGAGGGCTGAGGGCTGAGGATTGAGGATTGAGAATTGAGGATTGAGGATTGAGGATTGAAGATTGAGGATTGGGTATTGAGGATCGAAGACTGAGGATTGAGGATTGAGGATTGAGGATTGAGGATTGAAGATTGAGGATTGAGGATTGAGGATTGAGGATTGAAGATTGAGTATTGAGGATTGAAGATTGAGGACTGAGGATTGAGGATTGATGATTGAGTATTGAGGATTGAAGATTGAGGATTGAGGATTGAGGATTGAGGACTGAGGATTGATGATTGTGGATTGATGATTGAGTATTGAGGATTGAAGATTGAGGATTGAGGATTGAGGATTAAGGATTGAGTGTTGAGGATTGAGAATTGAGGATTGAGGGTTGAAGATTGTGTATTCAGGATTGAAGATTGAGGATTGAGGATTGAGGATTGAGGATTGACGATGAGGGCTGAGGGTTGAGGATTGAGGTTTGAGGACCGAGGACTGAGGATTGAGGATTGAGAATTGAGGATTGAGGATTGAGGATTGAAGATTGAGGATTGGGTATTGAGGATTGAAGTATGAGGATTGAGGATTGAGGACTGAGGATTGGGGATTGAAGATTGAGGACTGAGGATTGAGGATTGAGGATTGAGGATTGAGGATTGAGAATTGAAGATTGAGTATTGAGGTTTGAAGATTGAGGATTTTGGATTGAGGATTGAGGATTGAGTATTGAACATTGAGGATTGGGGATTGAGGATTGACGATTGAGGATTCAGTATTGAGGATTGAGAATTGAGGATTGAGGATTGAAGGTTGAGTATTGAGGATTGAAGATTGAGGATTGAGGATTGAGTATTGAGGATTGACTATTAGGGCTGAGGGTTGAGGATTGAGGTTTGAGGACTGAGGACTGAGGATAGAGGATTGAGAATTGAGGATTGGGGATTGAGGATTGAAGATTGAGTATTGGGTATTGAGGATCGAAGACTGAGGATTGACGATTGAGGATTGAGGATTGAGGATTGAAGATTGAGGATTGAGGATTGAGGATTGAGGATTGAGGATTGAAGATTGAGTATTGAGGATTGAAGATTGAGGATTGAGGATTGAGGATTGAGGATTGAGGACTGAGGATTGATGATTGAGGTTTGATGATTGAGTATTGAGGATTGAAGATTGAGGATTGAGGATTGAGGATTGAGGATTGAGTTTTGAGGATTGAGAATTGAGGATTGAGGGTTGAAGATTGTGTATACAGGATTGAAGATTGAGGATTGAGGATTGAAGATTGAGGATTGAGGATTGAGGATTGAGTATTGAAGATTGAGTATTGAGGATTGAATGTAGGGGATTGAGGGTTGAGGATTGAGGATTGAGGATTGAAGATTGAGGACTGGGGACTGAGTATTGAGTGTTGAGTGATGAGAATTGGTGTTTGTGGATAGAGATTTAAAGATTGCAGATTGAGTATTGAGTATTGAAAACTGTGAATTGATGATACTCTATTGAGGATTGAGAATTTACAACTGATTGTTGAGGACTGAGGTCTGAAGATTGAGGATTCAGGATTGCGGATCCAGGATTGAGGTTTGAGGACTGAGGATTGAGGATTGAGGATTGAGGATTGAGGATTGAGGATTGAGGATTGAGGATTGAGGATTGGGGATTGAAGATTGAGGATTGGGTATTGCGTATTGAACATTGAGGATTGAGGATAGAGGATTCAGGATTGAGGATTGGGTATTGAGGATTGAAGACTGAGGATTGAGGATTGAGGATTGAGGGTTGAGGATTGAAGATTGAGGATTGAGGATAGAGGATTGAGGATTGAAGATTGAGTATTGAGGATTGAAGATTGAGGATTGAGGATTGAGGATTGAGGATTGAGTATTGAGGATTGAGAATTGAGGATTGAGAGGATTGAGGGATTGAGGATTGAGAATCGAGGATTGAGGATTGAGGATTGAGGATTGAGGATTGAGGATTGAGGATTGAGAATTGAGGATTGAGGATTGAGGACTTGAAGTTAGAGGATTGAGAATTGAGGATTGATGATTGAGGATTGAAGATTGAGGATTGGCTATTGAGGATTGAAGAATGAGGATTGAGGATTGAGGACTGAGGATTGAGGATTGAAGATTGAGGATTGAGGATTGAGGGATTGAGGATTGAGGATTGAGTATTGAAGATTGAGTATTGAGGATTGAGGATTGAAGATTGAGGATTCAGTATTGGAGGATTGAGAATTGAGGATAGAGGATTGAAGGTTGAGTATTGAGGATTGAAGATTGAGGATTGAGGATTGTGGATTGAGGATTGACTATGAGGCCTGAGGGTTGAGGATTGAGGTTTGAGGACTGAGGACTGAGGATTGAGGATTGAGAATTGAGGATTGAGGATTGAGGATTGAAGATTGAGGATTGGGTATTGAGGGTCGAAGACTGAGGATTGAGGATTGAGGATTGAGGATTGAGGATCGAAGATTAAGGATTGAAGATTGAGGATTGGGTATTGAGGATCGAAGACTGAGGATTGAGGATTGAGGATTGAGGATTGAGGATTGAGGATTGAGGATTGAGGATTGAGGATTGAAGATTGAGGATTGGGTATTGAGGATTGAAGAATGAGGATTCAGGATTGAGGACTGAGGATTGAGGATTGAAGATTGAGTATTGAGGATTGAGGATTGAGGATTGAGTATTGAAGATTGAGTATTGAGGATTGAATGTAGGGGATTGAGGGTTGAGGATTGAGGATTGAGGATTGAAGATTGAGGACTGGGGACTGAGTATTGAGTGATGAGAATTGGTGTTTGTGGATAGAGATTTAAAGATTGCAGATTGAGTATTGAGTATTGAAAACTGTGAATTGATGATATTCTATTCAGGATTGAGAATTTACAACTGATTGTTGAGGACTGAAGTCTGAAGATTGAGGATTCAGGATTGAGGATCCAGGATTGAGGTTTGAGGACTGAGGATTGAGGATTGAGGATTGAGGATTGAGGATTGAGGATTGAGGATTGAGGATTGGGGATTGAAGATTGAGGATTGGGTATTGCGTATTGAACATTGAGGATTGAGGGTTGAGGATTGAGGATTGAGGATTGGGTATTGAGGATTGAAGACTGAGGATTGAGGATTGAGGATTGAGGATTGAGGATTGAAGATTGAGGATTGAGTATTGAGGATTGAAGAATGAGGGTTGAGGATTGAGGTTTGAGGATTGAGGACTGAGGATTGAGGATTGAGGATTGAGGATTGAGGATTGAGTATTGAAGATTGAGGATTGAGGATTGAGGATTGAGGATTGAGGATTGAAGATTGAGGATTGGGGACTGAGTGTTGAGGGTTGAGTGATGAGAATTGATGTTTGTGGATAGAGATTTAAAGATAGCAGATTGAGTATTGAGTATTGAAAGCTGTGAATTGATGATATTCTATTGAGGATTGAGAATTGACAACTGATTTTTGAGCACTGAGGTCTGAAGATTGAGGATTGAGGATTGAGGATTGAGGATTGAGGATTGGGGATTGAAGATTGAGGATTGGGTATTGCGTATTGAACATTGAGGATTGAGGGTTGAGGATTGAGGATTGAGGATTGGGTATTGAGGATTGAAGACTGAGGATTGAGAATTGAGGATTGAGGATTGAGGATTGAAGATTGAGGATTGGGTATTGAGGATTGAAGAATGAGGATTCAGGATTGAGGACTGAGGATTGAGGATTGAAGATTGAGTATTGAGGATTGAGGATTGAGGATTGAGTATTGAAGATTGAGTATTGAGGATTGAATGTAGGGGATTGAGGGTTGAGGATTGAGGATTGAGGATTGAAGATTGAGGACTGGGGACTGAGTATTGAGTGATGAGAATTGGTGTTTGTGGATAGAGATTTAAAGATTGCAGATTGAGTATTGAGTATTGAAAACTGTGAATTGATGATATTCTATTCAGGATTGAGAATTTACAACTGATTGTTGAGGACTGAAGTCTGAAGATTGAGGATTCAGGATTGAGGATCCAGGATTGAGGTTTGATGATTGAGTATTGAGGATTGAAGATTGAGGATTGAGGATTGAGGATTGAGGACTGAGGATTGATGATTGAGGATTGATGATTGAGTATTGAGGATTGAAGATTGAGGATTGAGGATTGAGGATTAAGGATTGAGTTTTGAGGATTGAGAATTGAGGATTGAGTGTTGAAGATTGAGTATTCAGGATTGAAGATTGAGGATTGAGGATTGAGGATTGAGGATTGACGATGAGGGCTGAGGGTTGAGGATTGAGGTTTGAGGACTGAGGACTGAGGATTGAGGATTGAGAATTGAGGATTGAGGATTGAGGATTGAAGATTGAGGATTGGGTATTGAGGATTGAAGAATGAGGATTGAGGATTGAGGACTGAGGATTGAGGATTGAAGATTGAGGACTGAGGATTGAGGATTGAGGATTGAGGATTGAGGATTGAGGATTGACTATGAGGGCTGAGGGCTGAGGATTGAGGTTTGAGGACTGAGGACTGAGGATTGAGGATTGAGAATTGAGGATTGAGGATTGAGGATTGAACATTGAGGATTGGGTATTGAGGATCGAAGACTGAGGATTGACGATTGAGGATTGAGGATTGAGGATTGAAGATTGAGGATTGGGGATTGAGGATTGAGGGTTGAAGATTGAGTATTGAGGATTGAAGATTGAGGATTGAGGATTGAGGATTGATGATTGAGTATTGAGGATTGAAGATTGAGGATTGAGGATTGAGGATTGAGGACTGAGGATTGATGATTGAGGATTGATGATTGAGTATTGAGGATTGAAGATTGAGGATTGAGGATTGAGGATTGAGGATTGAGTTTTGAGGATTGAGAATTGAGGATTGAGGGTTGAAGATTGTGTATACAGGATTGAAGATTGAGGATTGAGGATTGAGGATTGAGGATTGACGATGAGGGCTGAGGGTTGAGGATTGAGGTTTGAGGACTGAGGTCTGAGGATTGAGGATTGAGAATTGAGGATTGAAGATTGAGGATTGAAGATTGAGGATTGGGTATTGAGGATTGAAGAATGAGGATTCAGGATTGAGGACTGAGGATTGAGGATTGAAGATTGAGTATTGAGGATTGAGGATTGAGGATTGAGTATTGAAGATTGAGTATTGAGGATTGAATGTAGGGGATTGAGGGTTGAGGATTGAGGATTGAGTATTGAAGATTGAGGACTGGGGACTGAGTATTGAGTGATGAGAATTGGTGTTTGTGGATAGAGATTTAAAGATTGCAGATTGAGTATTGAGTATTGAAAACTGTGAATTGATGATATTCTATTCAGGATTGAGAATTTACAACTGATTGTTGAGGACTGAAGTCTGAAGATTGAGGATTCAGGATTGAGGATCCAGGATTGAGGTTTGAGGACTGAGGATTGAGGATTGAGGACTGAGGATTGAGGATTGAGGATTGAGGATTGAGGATTGGGGATTGAATATTGAGGATTGGGTATTGCGTATTGAACATTGAGGATTGAGGGTTGAGGATTGAGGATTGAGGATTGGGTATTGAGGATTGAAGACTGAGGATTGAGGATTGAGGATTGAGGATTGAGGATTGAAGATTGAGGATTGAGTATTGAGGATTGAAGAATGAGGGTTGAGGATTGAGGTTTGAGGATTGAGGACTGAGGATTGAGGATTGAGGATTGAGGATTGAGGATTGAGAATTGAGGATTGTGGATCGAGGATTGAAGATTGAGGATTGGGTATTGAGGATTGAAGAATGAGGATTGAGGATTGAGGATTGAGTATTGAGGATTGAGGATTGAAGATTGAGGATTCGGTACTGAGGATTGAAGAATGAGGATTGAGGATTGAGGATTGAGGATTGAGGATTGAAGATTGAGTATTGCGGATTGAAGATTGATGATTGAGGATTGTGGATTGAGGCTTGAGGATTGAACATTGAGGACTGAGTGTTGAGGGTTGAGTGATGAGAATTGGAGTTTGTGGATAGAGGTTTGAAGATTGCAGATTGAACATTGAGTATTGAAAACTGTGAATTGAGGATATTCAATTGAGGATTGAGTATTGACAACTGATTGTTGAGGGCTGAGTGCTGAAAATTAAGGATTCAGGATTGAGGATTCTGAATTGAGGTTTAAGGACTGAGGATTGAGGATTGAAGATTGAGGATTGAGGATTGAGGATTGAGGATTGAAGATTGAGTATTGAGCATTGAAGATTGAGGATTGAGGATTGAGGATTGATGATTGAGTATTGAGGATTGAAGATTGAGTATTGAGGATTGAGGATTGAGGGCTGAGGATTGATGATTGAGGATTGATGATTGAGTATTGAGGATTGAAGGTTGAGGATTGAGGATTGAGGATTCAGGATTGAGTGTTGAGGATTGAGAATTGAGGATTGAGGGTTGAATATTGTGTATTCAGGATTGAAGATTGAGGATTGAGGATTGAGGATTGAGGATTGACGATGAGGGCTGAGGGTTGAGGATTGAGGTTTGAGGACTGAGGACTGAGGATTGAGGATTGAGAATTGAGGATTGAGGATTGAGGATTGAAGATTGAGGATTGGGTATTGAGGATTGAAGAATGGGGATTGAGGATTGAGGACTGAGGATTGGGGATTCAAGATTGAGGACTGAGGATTGAGGATTGAGGATTGAGGATTGAGGATTGAGGATTGAAGATTGAGTATTGAGGATTGAAGATTGAGGATTTTGGATTGAGGATTGAGGATTGAGTATTGAACATTGAGGATTGGGGATTGACGATTGACGATTGAGGATTCAGTATTCAGGATTGAGAATTGAAGATTGAGGATTGAAGGTTGAGTATTGAGGATTGAAGATTGAGGATTGAGGATAGAGTATTGAGGATTGACTATGAGGGCTGAGGGTTGAGGATTGAGGTTTGAGGACTGAGGACTGAGATTTGAGGATTGAGAATTGAGGATTGAGGATTGAGGATTGAAGATTGAGAATTGGGTATTGAGGATCGAAGACTGAGGATTGACGATTGAGGATTGAGGATTGAGGATTGAAGGTTGAGGATTGAGGATTGAGGATTGAGGATTGAAGATTGAGTATTGAGGATTGAAGATTGAGGATTGAGGATTGAGGATTGATGATTGAGTATTGAGGATTGAGGATTCAGGATTGAGGATTGGGTATTGAGGATTGAAGACTGAGGATTGAGGATTGAGGATTGAGGGTTGAGGATTGAAGATTGAGGATTGAGGATTGAGGATTGAGGATTGAGGATTGAGTATTGAGGATTGAAGATTGAGGATTGAGGATTGAGGATTGAGGATTGAGTATTGAGGATTGAGAATTGAGGATTGAGGGTTGAAGATTGTGTATTCAGGATTGAAGATTGAGGATTGAGGATTGAGGATTGAGGACTGACGATGAGGGCTGAGGGTTGAGGATTGAGGTTTGAGGACTGAGGACTGAGGATTGAGGATTGAGAGTTGAGGATTGAGGATTGAGGATTGAAGATTGAGGATTGGGTATTGAGGATTGAAGAATGAGGATTGAGGATTGAGGACTGAGGACTGAGGATTGAAGATTAAGAATTGAGGATTGAGGATTGAGGATTGAGTATTGAAGATTGAGTATTGAGGATTGAATGTAGGGGATTGAGGGTTGAGGATTGAGGATTGAGGATTGAAGATTGAGGACTGGGGACTGAGTATTGAGGGTTGAATGCTGAGAATTGGTGTTTGTGGATAGAGATTTAAAGATTGCAGATTGGGTATTGAGTATTGAAAACTGTGAATTGAGGATATTCTATTGAGGATTGAGAATTTACAACTGATTGTTGAGGACTGAGGTCTGAAGGTTGAGGATTCAGGATTGAGGATCCAGGATTGAGGTTTGAGGACTGAGGATTGAGGATTGAGGACTGAGGATTGAGGATTGGGGATTGAAGATTGAGGATTGGGTATTGCGTATTGAACATTGAGGATTGAGGATTGAGGATTGAGGATTGAGGATTGGGTATTGAGTATTGAAGACTGAGGATTGAGGATTGAGGATTGAGGATTGAGGATTGAAGATTGAGGATTGTGGATTGAGGATTGAGGATTGAAGATTGAGTATGGAGGATTGAAGGTTGAGTATTGAGGATTGAGTATTGGGGATTGAGGATTGAAGATTGAGGATTGTGGATTCAGGATTAAAGATTGAGTATTGAGGATTGAAGATTGAGAATTGAGGATTGAGGATTGAACATTGAGGACTGAGTGTTGAGGGTTGAGTGATGAGAATTGATGTTTGTGGATGGAGATTTGAAGAATGCAGATTAAGTATTGAGTATTGAAAGCTGTGAATTGACGATATTCTATTGGGTATTGAGGATTGTCACCTGATTGTTGAGGACTGAGGGCTGAAGATTGAAGATTCAGGATTGAGGATTCAGAATTGAGGTTTGAGGACTGAGGATTGAGGATTGAGGACTGAAGATTGAGTATTGAGGATTGAAGATTGAGGATTGAGGATTGAGGATTGAGGATTGAGGATGATGGCTGAGCGTTGAGGATTGAGGTTTAAGGACTGAGGACTGAGGATTGAGGATTGAGAATTGAGGATTGTGGATCGAGGATTGAAGATTGAGGATTGAAGAATGAGGATTGAGGATTGAGGATTGAGGATTGAGGATTGAAGATTGAGTATTGCGGATTGAAGATTGATGATTGAGGATTGTGGATTGAGGATTGAGGATTGAACATTGAGGACTGAGTGTTGAGGGTTGAGTGATGAGGATTGGTGTTTGTGGATAGAGATTTAAAGATTGCAGATTGAGTATTGAGTATTGAAAACTGTGAATTGAGGATATTCTATTGAGGATTGAGTATTGACAACTGATTGTTGAGGGCTGAGGGCTGAAAATTGAGGATTCAGGATTGAGGATTCTGAATTGAGGTTTGAGGACTGAGGATTGAGGGTTGAAGATTGATTATTGAGGATTGAAGATTGAAGATTGAGGATTCAGGAATGAGGATTGAGGATGAGGGCTGAGGGTTGAGGATTGAGGTTTGAGGATTGAGGACTGAGGATTGAGGATTGAGGATTGATGATTGAGTATTGAGGATTGAAGATTGAGGATTGAGGATTGAGTATTGAGGATTGAGGATTGAGGATTGAGTATTGAGGTTTGAAGATTGAGGATTTTGGATTGAGGATTGAGGATTGAGTATTGAAGATTGAGGATTGGGGATTGAGGATTGACGATTGAGGATTCAGTATTGAGGATTGAGAATTGAGGATAGAGGATTGAAGGTTGAGTATTGAGGATTGAAGATTGAGGATTGAGGATTGAGGATTGAGGATTGACTATGAGGCCTGAGGGTTGAGGATTGAGGTTTGAGGACTGAGGACTGAGGATTGATAATTGAGAATTGAGGATTGAGGATTGAGGATTGAAGATTGAGGATTGGGTATTGAGGATCGAAGACTGAGGATTGAGGATTGAGGATTGAGGATTGAGGATTGAAGATTGAGGGTTGAAGATTGAGAATTGGGTATTGAGGATCGAAGACTGAGGATTGAGGATTGAGGGTTGAGGATTGAGGATTGAAGATTGAGGATTGAGGATTGAGGATTGAGGATTGAAGATTGAGTATTGAGGACTGAGGATTGATGATTGAGGATTGATGATTGAGTATTGAGGATTGAAGATTGAGGATTGAGGATTAAGGATTGAGTGTTGAGGATTGAGAATTGAGGACTGAGGATTGAGGATTGAGAATTGAGGATTGAGGATTGAGGAATGAAGATTGAGGATTGGGTATTGAGGATCGAAGAATGAGGATTGACGATTGAGGATTGAGGATTGAGGATTGAAGATTGAGGATTGGGGATTGAGGATTGAGGATTGAAGATTGAGTATTGAGGATTGAAGATTGAGGATTGAGGATTGAGGATTGATGATTGAGTATTGAGGATTGAAGATTGAGGATTGAGGATTGAGGATTGAGGACTGAGGATTGATGATTGAGGATTGATGATTGAGTATTGAGGATTGAATGTAGGCGATTGAGGGTTGAGGATTGAGGATTGAGGATTGAAGATTGAGGACTGGGGACTGAGTATTGAGTGTTGAGTGATGAGAATTGGTGTTTGTGGATAGAGATTTAAAGATTGCAGATTGAGTATTGAGTATTGAAAACTGTGAATTGATGATACTCTATTGAGGATTGAGAATTTACAACTGATTGTTGAGGACTGAGGTCTGAAGATTGAGGATTCAGGATTGCGGATCCAGGATTGAGGTTTGAGGACTGAGGATTGAGGATTGAGGATTGAGGATTGAGGATTGAGGATTGAGGATTGAGGATTGAGGATTGGGGATTGAAGATTGAGGATTGGGTATTGCGTATTGAACATTGAGGATTGAGGATAGAGGATTCAGGATTGAGGATTGGGTATTGAGGATTGAAGACTGAGGATTGAGGATTGAGGATTGAGGGTTGAGGATTGAAGATTGAGGATTGAGGATAGAGGATTGAGGATTGAAGATTGAGTATTGAGGATTGAAGATTGAGGATTGAGGATTGAGGATTGAGGATTGAGTATTGAGGATTGAGAATTGAGGATTGAGGGTTGAAGATTGTGTATTCAGGATTGAAGATTGAGGATTGAGGATTGAGGATTGAGGATTGACGATGAGGGCTGAAGGTTGAGGATTGAGGTTTGAGGACTGAGGACTGAGGATTAAGGATTGAGAATTGAGGATTGATGATTGAGGATTGAAGATTGAGGGTTGGCTATTGAGGATTGAAGAATGAGGATTGAGGATTGAGGACTGAGGATTGAGGATTGAAGATTGAGGATTGAGGATTGAGGATTGAGGATTGAGTATTGAAGATTGAGTATTGAGGATTGAGGATTGAAGATTGAGGACTGGGGACTGAGTATTGAGCGTTGAGTGATGAGAATTGGTGTTTGTGGATAGAGATTTAAAGATAGCAGATTGAGTATTGAGTATTGAAAACTGTGAATTGATGATATTCTATTGAGGATTGAGAATTGACAACTGATTTTTGAGAACTGAGGTCTGAAGATTGAGGATTCAGGATTGAGGATTCAGGATTGAGGTTTGAGTACTGAGGATTGAGGATTGAGGATTGAGGATTGAGGATTGAGGATTGAAGATCGAGGATTGAAGATTGAGGATTGGGTATTGCTGACTGAACATTGAGGATTGAGGATTGAGGATTGAGTATTGAGGATTGAGCACTGAAGGTTGAATATTGATGATTGAAGATTGAGGATTGAGGATTGAGGGCTGTGGATTGAGAACGAGGACTGAGGGTTCAGCATTGATGTCTGAGGTCTGAGGATTGAGGATTGAGGATTGAGGATTGAAGATTGAGTATTGAGGTTTGAAGATTGAGGATTTTGGATTGAGGATTGAGGATTGAGTATTGAAGATTGAGGATTGGGGATTGAGGATTGACGATTGAGGATTCAGTATTGAGGATTGAGAATTGAGGATAGAGGATTGAAGGTTGAGTATTGAGGATTGAAGATTGAGGATTGAGGATTGTGGATTGAGGATTGACTATGAGGCCTGAGGTTTGAGGATTGAGGTTTGAGGACTGAGGACTGAGGATTGAGGATTGAGAATTGAGGATTGAGGATTGAGGATTGAAGATTGAGGATTGGGTATTGAGGGTCGAAGACTGAGGATTGAGGATTGAGGATTGAGGATTGAGGATCGAAGATTAAGGATTGAAGATTGAGGATTGGGTATTGAGGATCGAAGACTGAGGATTGAGGATTGAGGATTGAGGATTGAGGATTGAGGATTGAGGATTGAGGATTGAGGATTGAAGATTGAGGATTGGGTATTGAGGATTGAAGAATGAGGATTCAGGATTGAGGACTGAGGATTGAGGATTGAAGATTGAGTATTGAGGATTGAGGATTGAGGATTGAGTATTGAAGATTGAGTATTGAGGATTGAATGTAGGGGATTGAGGGTTGAGGATTGAGGATTGAGGATTGAAGATTGAGGACTGGGGACTGAGTATTGAGTGATGAGAATTGGTGTTTGTGGATAGAGATTTAAAGATTGCAGATTGAGTATTGAGTATTGAAAACTGTGAATTGATGATATTCTATTCAGGATTGAGAATTTACAACTGATTGTTGAGGACTGAAGTCTGAAGATTGAGGATTCAGGATTGAGGATCCAGGATTGAGGTTTGAGGACTGAGGATTGAGGATTGAGGATTGAGGATTGAGGATTGAGGATTGAGGATTGAGGATTGGGGATTGAAGATTGAGGATTGGGTATTGCGTATTGAACATTGAGGATTGAGGGTTGAGGATTGAGGATTGAGGATTGGGTATTGAGGATTGAAGACTGAGGATTGAGGATTGAGGATTGAGGATTGAGGATTGAAGATTGAGGATTGAGTATTGAGGATTGAAGAATGAGGGTTGAGGATTGAGGTTTGAGGATTGAGGACTGAGGATTGAGGATTGAGGATTGAGGATTGAGGATTGAGTATTGAAGATTGAGGATTGAGGATTGAGGATTGAGGATTGAGGATTGAAGATTGAGGATTGGGGACTGAGTGTTGAGGGTTGAGTGATGAGAATTGATGTTTGTGGATAGAGATTTAAAGATAGCAGATTGAGTATTGAGTATTGAAAGCTGTGAATTGATGATATTCTATTGAGGATTGAGAATTGACAACTGATTTTTGAGCACTGAGGTCTGAAGATTGAGGATTGAGGATTGAGGATTGAGGATTGAGGATTGGGGATTGAAGATTGAGGATTGGGTATTGCGTATTGAACATTGAGGATTGAGGGTTGAGGATTGAGGATTGAGGATTGGGTATTGAGGATTGAAGACTGAGGATTGAGAATTGAGGATTGAGGATTGAGGATTGAAGATTGAGGATTGGGTATTGAGGATTGAAGAATGAGGATTCAGTATTGAGGACTGAGGATTGAGGATTGAAGATTGAGTATTGAGGATTGAGGATTGAGGATTGAGTATTGAAGATTGAGTATTGAGGATTGAATGTAGGGGATTGAGGGTTGAGGATTGAGGATTGAGGATTGAAGATTGAGGACTGGGGACTGAGTATTGAGTGATGAGAATTGGTGTTTGTGGATAGAGATTTAAAGATTGCAGATTGAGTATTGAGTATTGAAAACTGTGAATTGATGATATTCTATTCAGGATTGAGAATTTACAACTGATTGTTGAGGACTGAAGTCTGAAGATTGAGGATTCAGGATTGAGGATCCAGGATTGAGGTTTGATGATTGAGTATTGAGGATTGAAGATTGAGGATTGAGGATTGAGGATTGAGGACTGAGGATTGATGATTGAGGATTGATGATTGAGTATTGAGGATTGAAGATTGAGGATTGAGGATTGAGGATTAAGGATTGAGTTTTGAGGATTGAGAATTGAGGATTGAGTGTTGAAGATTGAGTATTCAGGATTGAAGATTGAGGATTGAGGATTGAGGATTGAGGATTGACGATGAGGGCTGAGGGTTGAGGATTGAGGTTTGAGGACTGAGGACTGAGGATTGAGGATTGAGAATTGAGGATTGAGGATTGAGGATTGAAGATTGAGGATTGGGTATTGAGGATTGAAGAATGAGGATTGAGGATTGAGGACTGAGGATTGAGGATTGAAGATTGAGGACTGAGGATTGAGGATTGAGGATTGAGGATTGAGGATTGAGGATTGACTATGAGGGCTGAGGGCTGAGGATTGAGGTTTGAGGACTGAGGACTGAGGATTGAGGATTGAGAATTGAGGATTGAGGATTGAGGATTGAACATTGAGGATTGGGTATTGAGGATCGAAGACTGAGGATTGACGATTGAGGATTGAGGATTGAGGATTGAAGATTGAGGATTGGGGATTGAGGATTGAGGGTTGAAGATTGAGTATTGAGGATTGAAGATTGAGGATTGAGGATTGAGGATTGATGATTGAGTATTGAGGATTGAAGATTGAGGATTGAGGATTGAGGATTGAGGACTGAGGATTGATGATTGAGGATTGATGATTGAGTATTGAGGATTGAAGATTGAGGATTGAGGATTGAGGATTGAGGATTGAGTTTTGAGGATTGAGAATTGAGGATTGAGGGTTGAAGATTGTGTATACAGGATTGAAGATTGAGGATTGAGGATTGAGGATTGAGGATTGACGATGAGGGCTTAGGGTTGAGGATTGAGGTTTGAGGACTGAGGTCTGAGGATTGAGGATTGAGAATTGAGGATTGAAGATTGAGGATTGAAGATTGAGGATTGGGTATTGAGGATTGAAGAATGAGGATTCAGGATTGAGGACTGAGGATTGAGGATTGAAGATTGAGTATTGAGGGTTGAGGATTGAGGATTGAGTATTGAAGATTGAGTATTGAGGATTGAATGTAGGGGATTGAGGGTTGAGGATTGAGGATTGAGGATTGAAGATTGAGGACTGGGGACTGAGTATTGAGTGATGAGAATTGGTGTTTGTGGATAGAGATTTAAAGATTGCAGATTGAGTATTGAGTATTGAAAACTGTGAATTGATGATATTCTATTCAGGATTGAGAATTTACAACTGATTGTTGAGGACTGAAGTCTGAAGATTGAGGATTCAGGATTGAGGATCCAGGATTGAGGTTTGAGGACTGAGGATTGAGGATTGAGGATTGAGGATTGAGGATTGAGGATTGAGGATTGAGGATTGGGGATTGAATATTGAGGATTGGGTATTGCGTATTGAACATTGAGGATTGAGGGTTGAGGATTGAGGATTGAGGATTGGGTATTGAGGATTGAAGACTGAGGATTGAGGATTGAGGATTGAGGATTGAGGATTGAGGATTGAGGATTGAAGATTGAGGATTGAGTATTGAGGATTGAAGAATGAGGGTTGAGGATTGAGGTTTGAGGATTGAGGACTGAGGATTGAGGATTGAGGATTGAGGATTGAGGATTGAGAATTGAGGATTGTGGATCGAGGATTGAAGATTGAGGATTGGGTATTGAGGATTGAAGAATGAGGATTGAGGATTGAGGATTGAGGATTGAGGATTGAGTATTGAAGATTGAGGATTCGGTACTGAGGATTGAAGAATGAGGATTGAGGATTGAGGATTGAGGATTGAGGATTGAAGATTGAGTATTGCGGATTGAAGATTGATGATTGAGGATTGTGGATTGAGGATTGAGGATTGAACATTGAGGACTGAGTGTTGAGGGTTGAGTGATGAGAATTGGTGTTTGTGGATAGAGGTTTGAAGATTGCAGATTGAACATTGAGTATTGAAAACTGTGAATTGAGGATATTCAATTGAGGATTGAGTATTGACAACTGATTGTTGAGGGCTGAGTGCTGAAAATTAAGGATTCAGGATTGAGGATTCTGAATTGAGGTTTAAGGACTGAGGATTGAGGGTTGAAGATTGATTATTGAGGATTGAAGATTGAAGATTGAGGATTGAGGAATGAGGCTTGAGGATGAGGGCTGAGGGTTGAGGATTGAGGTTTGAGGATTGAGGACTGAGGATTGAGGGTTGAGGATTTATAATTGAGTATTGAGGATTGAAGATTGAGGATTGAGGATTGAGGATTGAGGATTGAGGATTGAAGATTGAGGATTGGGGACTGAGTGTTGAGGGTTGAGTGATGAGAATTGATGTTTGTGGATAGAGATTTAAAGATAGCAGATTGAGTATTGAGTATTGAAAACTGTGAATTGATGATATTTTATTGAGGATTGAGAATTGACAACTGATTTTTGAGAACTGAGGTCTGAAGATTGAGGATTCAGGATTGAGGATTCAGGATTGAGGTTTGAGTACTGAGGATTGAGGATTGAGGATTGAGGATTGAGGATTGAGGATTGAAGATTGAGGATTGAAGATTGAGGATTGGGTATTGCTGACTGAACATTGAGGATTGAGGATTGAGGATTGAGTATTGAGGATTGAGGACTGAAGGTTGAATATTGATGATTGAAGATTGAGGATTGAGGATTGAGGGCTGTGGATTGAGGACGAGGACTGAGGGTTCAGTATTGATGTCTGAGGTCTGAGGATTGAGGATTGAGGATTGAGGATTGAAGATTGAGTATTGAGGTTTGAAGATTGAGGATTTTGGATTGAGGATTGAGGATTGAGTATTGAAGATTGAGGATTGGGGATTGTGGATTGACGATTGAGGATTCAGTATTGAGGATTGCGAATTGAGGATAGAGGATTGAAGGTTGAGTATTGAGGATTAAAGATTGAGGATTGAGGATTGAGGATTGAGGATTGACTATGAGTGCTGAGGGTTGAGGATTGAGGTTTGAGAACTGAGGACTGAGGATTGAGGATTGAGAATTGAGGATTGAGGATTGAGGATTGAAGATTGAGGATTGGGTATTGAGGATCGAAGACTGAGGATTGAGGATTGAAGATTGAGGATTGAGGATTGAGGATTGATGATTGAGTATTGAGGATTGAAGATTGAGGATTGAGGATTGAGGATTGAGGACTGAGGATTGATGATTGAGGATTGAAGATTGAGGATTGAGGATTGAGGATTAAGGATTGAGTTTTGAGGATTGAGAATTGAGGATTGAGTGTTGAAGATTGAGTATTCAGGATTGAAGATTGAGGATTGAGGATTGAGGATTGAGGATTGACGATAAGGGCTGAGGGTTGAGGATTGAGGTTTGAGGACTGAGGACTGAGGATTGAGGATTGAGAATTGAGGATTGAGGATTGAGGATTGAAGATTGAGGATTGGGTATTGAGGATTGAAGAATGAGGATTGAGGATTGAGGACTGAGGATTGAGGATTGAAGATTGAGGACTGAGGATTGAGGATTGAGGATTGAGGATTGAGGATTGAGGATTGACTATGAGGGCTGAGGGCTGAGGATTGAGGTTTGAGGACTGAGGACTGAGGATTGAGGATTGAGAATTGAGGATTGAGGATTGAGGATTGAACATTGAGGATTGGGTATTGAGGATCGAAAACTGAGGATTGACGATTGAGGATTGAGGATTGAGGATTGAAGATTGAGGATTGGGGATTGAGGATTGAGGGTTGAAGATTGAGTATTGAGGATTGAAGATTGAGGATTGAGGATTGAGGATTGATGATTGAGTATTGAGGATTGAAGATTGAGGATTGAGGATTGAGGATTGAGGACTGAGGATTGATGATTGAGGATTGATGATTGAGTATTGAGGATTGAAGATTGAGGATTGAGGATTGAGGATTGAGGATTGAGTTTTGAGGATTGAGAATTGAGGATTGAGGGTTGAAGATTGTGTATACAGGATTGAAGATTGAGGATTGAGGATTGAGGATTGAGGATTGACGATGAGGGCTGAGGGTTGAGGATTGAGGTTTGAGGACTGAGGTCTGAGGATTGAGGATTGAGAATTGAGGATTGAGGATTGAGGATTGAAGATTGAGGATTGGGTATTGAGGATTGAAGAATGAGGATTCAGGATTGAGGACTGAGGATTGAGGATTGAAGATTGAGTATTGAGGATTGAGGATTGAGGATTGAGTATTGAAGATTGAGTATTGAGGATTGAATGTAGGGGATTGAGGGTTGAGGATTGAGGATTGAGGATTGAAGATTGAGGACTGGGGACTGAGTATTGAGTGATGAGAATTGGTGTTTGTGGATAGAGATTTAAAGATTGCAGATTGAGTATTGAGTATTGAAAACTGTGAATTGATGATATTCTATTCAGGATTGAGAATTTACAACTGATTGTTGAGGACTGAAGTCTGAAGATTGAGGATTCAGGATTGAGGATCCAGGATTGAGGTTTGAGGACTGAGGATTGAGGATTGAGGATTGAGGATTGAGGATTGAGGATTGAGGATTGAGGATTGGGGATTGAAGATTGAGGATTGGGTATTGCGTATTGAACATTGAGGATTGAGGGTTGAGGATTGAGGATTGAGGATTGGGTATTGAGGATTGAAGACTGAGGATTGAGGATTGAGGATTGAGGATTGAGGATTGAAGATTGAGGATTGAGTATTGAGGATTGAAGAATGAGGGTTGAGGATTGAGGTTTGAGGATTGAGGACTGAGGATTGAGGATTGAGGATTGAGGATTGAGGATTGAGTATTGAAGATTGAGGATTGAGGATTGAGGATTGAGGATTGAGGATTGAAGATTGAGGATTGGGGGCTGAGTGTTGAGGGTTGAGTGATGAGAATTGATGTTTGTGGATAGAGATTTAAAGATAGCAGATTGAGTATTGAGTATTGAAAGCTGTGAATTGATGATATTCTATTGAGGATTGAGAATTGACAACTGATTTTTGAGCACTGAGGTCTGAAGATTGAGGATTCAGGATTGAGGATTCAGGATTGAGGTTTGAGTACTGAGGATTGAGGATTGAGGATTGAGGATTGACGATTGAGGATTGAGGATTGAGGATTGAAGATTGAGGTTTGGGTATTGCTGACTGAACATTGAGGATTGAGGATTGAGGATTGAGTATTGAGGATTGAGGACTGAAGGTTGAATATTGATGATTGAAGATTGAGGATTGAGGATTGAGGGCTGTGGATTGAGGACGAGGACTGAGGGTTCAGTATTGATGTCTGAGGTCTGAGGATTGAGGATTGAGGATTGAGGATTGAAGACTGAGTATTGAGGATTGAAGATTGAGGATTGAGGATTGAGGATTGAGGATTGACTATGAGGGCTGAGGGTTGAGGATTGAGGTTTGAGGACTGAGGACTGAGGATTGAGGATTGAGAATTGAGGATTGAGGATTGAGGACTGAAGATTGAGGATTGGGTATTGAGGATCGAAGACTGAGGATTGAGGATTGAGGATTGAGGATTGAGGATTGAAGATTGAGGATTGAGGATTGAGGATTGAGGATTGAAGATTGAGTATTGAGGATTGAAGGTAGGGGATTGAGGATTGAGGTTTGAGGATTGAGGATTGAAGATTGAGGACTGGGGACTGAGTATTGAGTGCTGAGTGATGAGAATTGATGTTTGTGGATAGAGATTTAAAGATTGCAGATTGAGTATTGAGTATTGAAAACTGTGAATTGATGATATTCTATTGAGGATTGAGAATTTACAACTGATTGTTGAGGACTGAGGTCTGAAGATTGAGGATTCAGGATTGAGGATCCAGGATTGAGGTTTGAGGAGTGATGATTGAGGATTGAGGATTGAAGATTGAGGTTTGAGGGTTGAGGATTGAGGGTTGAGGACTGATGATTGAGGATTGAGGATTGAGCATTGAGGATTGAGGATTGAGGATTGAGGATTGACGGTGAGGGCTGATGGTTGAGGATTGAGGTTTGAGGACTGAGGACTGAGGATTGAGGATTGAGAATCGAGGATTGAGGATTGAGGATTGAAGATTGAGGATTTTGGATTGAGGATTGAGGATTGAGTATTGAACATTGAGGATTGGGGATTGAGGATTGACGATTGAGGATTCAGTATTGAGGATTGAGAATTGAGGATTGAGGATTGAAGGTTGAGTATTGAGGATTGAAGATTGAGGATTGAGGATTGAGTATTGAGGATTGACTATGAGGGCTGAGGGTTGAGGATTGAGGTTTGAGGACTGAGGACTGAGGATTGAGGATTGAGAATTGAGGATTGAGGATTGAGGACTGAAGATTGAGGATTGGGTATTGAGGATCGAAGACTGAGGATAGACGATTGAGGATTGAGGATTGAGGATTGAAGATTGAGGATTGAGGATTGAGGATTGAGGATTGAAGATTGAGTATTGAGGATTGAAGATTGAGGATTGAGGATTGAAGATTGATGATTGAGTATTGAGGATTGAAGATTGAGGATTGAGGATTGAGGATTGAGGACTGAGGATTGATGATTGAGGATTGATGGTTGAGTATTGAGGATTGAAGATTGAGGATTGAGGATTGAGGATTGAGGATTGAGTTTTGAGGATTCAGAATTGAGGATTGAGGGTTGAAGATTGTGTATACAGGATTGAAGATTGAGGATTGAGAATTGAAGATTGAGGATTGAGGATTGAGGATTGAGGATTGAGTATTGAAGATTGAGTATTGAGGATTGAATGTAGGGGATTGAGGGTTGAGGATTGAGGATTGAGGATTGAAGATTGAGGACTGGGGACTGAGTATTGAGTGTTGAGTGATGAGAATTGGTGTTTGTGGATAGAGATTTAAAGATTGCAGATTGAGTATTGAGTATTGAAAACTGTGAATTGATGATACTCTATTGAGGATTGAGAATTTACAACTGATTGTTGAGGACTGAGGTCTGAAGATTGAGGATTCAGGATTGAGGATCCAGGATTGAGGTTTGAGGACTGAGGATTGAGGATTGAGGATTGAGGATTGAGGATTGAGGATTGAGGATTGAGGATTGGGGATTGAAGATTGAGGATTGGGTATTGCGTATTGAACATTGAGGATTGAGGATTGAGGATTGAGGATTGAGGATTGGGTATTGAGGATTGAAGACTGAGGATTGTGGATTGATGATTGAGGATTGAGGATTGAAGATTGAGGATTGAGGATTGAGGATTGAGGATTGAAGATTGAGTATTGAGGATTGAAGATTGAGGGTTGAGGATTGAGGATTGAGGATTGAGTATTGAGGATTGAGAATTGAGGATTGAGGGTTGAAGATTGTGTATTCAGGATTGAAGATTGAGGATTGAGGATTGAGGATTGAGGATTGACGATGAGGGCTGAGGGTTGAGGATTGAGGTTTGAGGACTGAGGACTGAGGATTGAGGATTGAGAATTGAGGATTGAGGATTGAGGATTGAAGATTGAGGATTGGATATTGAGGATTGAAGAATGAGGATAGAGGATTGAGGACTAAGGATTGAGGATTGAAGATTGAGGATTGAGGATTGAGGATTGAGGATTGAGTATTGAAGATTGAGTATTGAGGATTGAGGATTGAAGATTGAGGACTGGGGACTGAGTATTGAAGGTTGAGTGATGAGAATTGGTGTTTGTGGATAGAGATTTAAAGATTGCAGATTGAGTATTGAGTATTGAAAACTGTGAATTGATGATATTCTATTGAGGATTGAGAATTTACAACTGATTGTTGAGGACTGAGGTCTGAAGATTGAGGATTCAGGATTGAGGATCCAGGATTGAGGTTTGAGGAGTGAGGATTGAGGATTGAGGATTGAAGATTGAGGATTGAGGGTTGAGGATTGAGGGTTGAGGACTGATGATTGAGGATTGAGGATTGAGCATTGACGATTGAAGATTGAAGACTGTGGATTGAGGATTGAAAATTGACGATTGAGGATTGTGGATTGAGGATTGAGGATTGAACATTGAGGACTGAGTGTTGAGGGTTGAGTGATGAGAATTGATGTTTGTGGATAGAGGCTTGAAGGTTGCAGATTGTGTATTGAGTATTGAAAACTGTGAATTGAGGATATTCTATTGAGGATTCAGGATTGACAACTGACTGTTGAGGACTCAGGGCTGAAGATTGAGGATTGAGGATTGAGGATTGAGGATTGACGGTGAGGGCTGATGGTTGAGGATTGAGGTTTGAGGACTGAGGATTGAGGATTGAGGATTGAGGATTGAGTATTGGGGATTGAGGATTGAAGATTGGGGACTGGGGACTGAGTATTGAGGGTTGAGTGATGAGAATTGGTGTTTGTGGATAGAGATTTAAAGATTGCAGATTGAGTATTGAGTATTGAAAACTGTGAATTGATGATATTCTATTGAGGATTGAGAATTTACAACTGATTGTTGAGGACTGCGGTCTGAAGATTGAGGATTCAGGATTGAGGATCCAGGACTGAGGTTTGAGGACTGAAGATTGAGGATTCAGGATTGAGGATTGAGGATTGAGGATTGAGGATTGAGGAGTGAAGATTGAGGATTGGGTATTGCTGACTGAACATTGAGGATTGAGGATTGAGGATTGAGTATTGAGGATTGAGGACTGAAGATTGAATATTGATGATTGAAGATTGTGGATTGAGGATTGAGGGCTGTGGATTGAGGACGAGGACTGAGGGTTCAGTATTGTTGTCTGAGGTCTGAGGATTGAGGATTGAGGAATGAGGATTGAAGATTGAGTATTGAGGATTGAAGATTGAGGATTGAGGATTGAGGATTGAGGATTGACTATGAGGGCTGAGGGTTGAGGATTGAGGTTTGAGAACTGAGGACTGAGGATTGAGGATTGAGAGTTGAGGATTGAGGATTGAGGATTGAAGATTGAGGATTGGGTATTGAGGATCGAAGACTGAGGATTGACGATTGAGGATTGAGGATTGAGGATTGATGATTGAGTATTGAGGATTTTGGATTGAGGATTGAGGATTGAGTATTGAACATTGAGGATTGGGGATTGAGGATTGACGATTGAGGATTCAGTATTGAGGATTGAGAATTGAGGATTGAGGATTGAAGGTTGAGTATTGAGAATTGAAGATTGAGGATTGAGGATTGAGTATTGAGGATTGACTATGAGGGCTGAGGGTTGAGGATTGAGGTTTGAGGACTGAGGACTAAGGATTGGGGATTGAGAATTGAGGATTGAGGATTGAGGGTTGAAGATTGAGGATTGAGGATTGAGTATTGAACATTGAGGATTGGGGATTGAGGATTGACGATTGAGGATTCAGTATTGAGGATTGAGAATTGAGGATTGAGGATTGAAGGTTGAGTATTGAGGATTGAAGATTGAGGATTGAGGATTGAGTATTGAGGATTGACTATGAGGGCTGAGGGTTGAGGATGGAGGTTTGAGGTCTGAGGACTGAGGATTGAGGATTGAGAATTGAGGATTGAGGATTGAGGATTGAAGATTGAGGATTGGGTATTGAGGATCGAAGACTGAGGATTGACGATTGAGGATTGAGGATTGAGGATTGAAGATTGAGGATTGAGGATTGAGGATTGAGGATTGAAGATTGAGTATTGAGGATTGAAGATTGAGGATTGAGGATTGAGGATTGATGATTGAGTATTGAGGATTGAAGATTGAGGATTGAGGATTGAGGATTGAGGACTGAGGATTGATGATTGAGGATTGATGATTGAGTATTGAGGGTTGAAGATTGAGGATTGAGGATTGAGGATTGAGGATTGAGTTTTGAGGATTGAGAATTGAGGATTGAGGGTTGAAGATTGTGTATACAGGATTGAAGATTGAGGATTGAGGATTGAAGATTGAGGATTGAGGATTGAGGATTGAGGATTGAGTATTGAAGATTGAGTATTGAGGATTGAATGTAGGGGATTGAGGGTTGAGGATTGAGGATTGAGGATTGAAGATTGAGGACTGGGGACTGAGTATTGAGTGTTGAGTGATGAGAATTGGTGTTTGTGGATAGAGATTTAAAGATTGCAGATTGAGTATTGAGTATTGAAAACTGTGAATTGATGATACTCTATTGAGGATTGAGAATTTACAACTGATTGTTGAGGACTGAGGTCTGAAGATTGAGGATTCAGGATTGAGGATCCAGGATTGAGGTTTGAGGACTGAGGATTGAGGATTGAGGATTGAGGTTTGAGGATTGAGGATTGAGGATTGAGGATTGGGGATTGAAGATTGAGGATTGGGTATTGCGTATTGAACATTGAGGATTGAGGATTGAGGATTGAGGATTGAGGATTGGGTATTGAGGATTGAAGACTGAGGATTGAGGATTGAGGATTGAGGATTGAGGATTGAGGATTGAGGATTGAAGATTGCAGATTGAGTATTGAGTATTGAAAACTGTGAATTGATGATATTCTATTGAGGATTGAGAATTTACAACTGATTGTTGAGGACTGAGGTCTGAAGATTGAGGATTCAGGATTGAGGATTGAAGTTTGAGGACTGAAGATTGAGGATTGAGGATTGAGGATTGAGGATTGAGGATTGAGGATTGAGGATTGAGGATTGGGGATTGAAGATTGAGGATTGGGTATTGCGTATTGAACATTGAGGATTGAGGATTGAGGATTGAGGATTGAGGATTGGGTACTGAGGATTGAAGACTGAGGATTGAGGATTGAGGATTGAGGATTGAGGATTAAAGATTGATGATTGTGGATTGAGGATTGAGGATTGAAGATTGAGTATTGAGGATTGAAGATTGAGGATTGAGGATTGAGGATTGAGGATTGAGTATTGAGGATTGAGAATTGAGGATTGAGGATTGAGTGTTGAAGATTGTGTATTCAGGATTGAAGATTGAGGATTGAGGATTGAGGATTCTGGATTGACGATGAGGGCTGAGGGTTGAGGATTGAGGTTTGAGGACTGAGGACTGAGGATTGAGGATTCAGAATTGAGGATTGAGGATTGAGGATTGAAGACTGAGGATTGAGGATTGAGGATTGAGGATTGAGGATTGAAGATTGAGGATTGTGGATTGAGGATTGAGGATTGAAGTCTGAGTATTGAGGATTGAAGGTTGAGGATTGAGGATTGAGGATTGATGATTGAGTATTGAGGATTGAAGATTGAGGATTGAGGATTGAGGATTGAGGACTGAGGATTGGTGATTGAGGATTGATGATTGAGTATTGAGGATTGAAGATTGAGGATTGAGGATTGAGGATTGAGGATTGAGTATTGAGGATTGAGAATTGTGGATTGACGATGAGGGCTGAGGGTTGAGGATTGAGGTTTGAGGACTGAGGACTGAGGATTGAGGATTCAGAATTGAGGATTGAGGATTGAGGATTGAAGATTGAGGATTGGGTATTGAGGATTGAAGAATGAGGATTGAGGATTGAGGACTGAGGATTGAGGATTGAAGATTGAGGATTGAGGATTGAGGATTGAGGATTGAAGATTGAGTATTGAGGATTGAAGGTAGGGGATTGAGGATTGAGGATTGAGGATTGAGGATTGAAGATTGAGGACTGGGGACTGAGTATTGAGGGCTGAGTGATGAGAATTGATGTTTGTGGATAGAGATTTAAAGATTGCAGATTGAGTATTGAGTATTGAAAACTGTGAATTGATGATAATCTATTGAGGATTGAGGATTTACAACTGATGGTTGAGGACTGAGGTCTGAAGATTGAGGATTCAGGATTGAGGATCCAGGATTGAGGTTTGAGGAGTGAGGATTGAGGATTGAGGATTGAAGATTGAGGTTTGAGGGTTGAGGATTGATGGTTGAGGACTGAGGATTGAGGATTGAGGATTGAGCATTGACGATTGAAGATTGAAGACTGTGGATAGAGGATTGAAGATTGAGGATTGAGGATTGAGGATTGAGGATTGAGTATTGAAGATTGAGTATTGAGGATTGAATGTAGGGGATTGAGGGTTGAGGATTGAGGATTGAGGATTGAAGATTGAGGACTGGGGACTGAGTATTGAGTGTTGAGTGATGAGAATTGGTGTTTGTGGATAGAGATTTAAAGATTGCAGATTGAGTATTGAGTATTGAAAACTGTGAATTGATGATACTCTATTGAGGATTGAGAATTTACAACTGATTGTTGAGGACTGAGGTCTGAAGATTGAGGATTCAGGATTGAGGATCCAGGATTGAGGTTTGAGGACTGAGGATTGAGGATTGAGGATTGAGGTTTGAGGATTGAGGATTGAGGATTGAGGATTGGGGATTGAAGATTGAGGATTGGGTATTGCGTATTGAACATTGAGGATTGAGGATTGAGGATTGAGGATTGAGGATTGGGTATTGAGGATTGAAGACTGAGGATTGAGGATTGAGGATTGAGGATTGAGGATTGAGGATTGAGGATTGAAGATTGCAGATTGAGTATTGAGTATTGAAAACTGTGAATTGATGATATTCTATTGAGGATTGAGAATTTACAACTGATTGTTGAGGACTGAGGTCTGAAGATTGAGGATTCAGGATTGAGGATTGAAGTTTGAGGACTGAAGATTGAGGATTGAGGATTGAGGATTGAGGATTGAGGATTGAGGATTGAGGATTGAGGATTGGGGATTGAAGATTGAGGATTGGGTATTGCGTATTGAACATTGAGGATTGAGGATTGAGGATTGAGGATTGAGGATTGGGTACTGAGGATTGAAGACTGAGGATTGAGGATTGAGGATTGAGGATTGAGGATTAAAGATTGATGATTGTGGATTGAGGATTGAGGATTGAAGATTGAGTATTGAGGATTGAAGATTGAGGATTGAGGATTGAGGATTGAGGATTGAGTATTGAGGATTGAGAATTGAGGATTGAGGATTGAGTGTTGAAGATTGTGTATTCAGGATTGAAGATTGAGGATTGAGGATTGAGGATTCTGGATTGACGATGAGGGCTGAGGGTTGAGGATTGAGGTTTGAGGACTGAGGACTGAGGATTGAGGATTCAGAATTGAGGATTGAGGATTGAGGATTGAAGACTGAGGATTGAGGATTGAGGATTGAGGATTGAGGATTAAAAGATTGAGGATTGTGGATTGAGGATTGAGGATTGAAGTCTGAGTATTGAGGATTGAAGGTTGAGGATTGAGGATTGAGGATTGATGATTGAGTATTGAGGATTGAAGATTGAGGATTGAGGATTGAGGATTGAGGACTGAGGATTGGTGATTGAGGATTGATGATTGAGTATTGAGGATTGAAGATTGAGGATTGAGGATTGAGGATTGAGGATTGAGTATTGAGGATTGAGAATTGTGGATTGACGATGAGGGCTGAGGGTTGAGGATTGAGGTTTGAGGACTGAGGACTGAGGATTGAGGATTGAGGATTGAGTATTGAAGATTGAGTATTGAGGATTGAGGATTGAAGATTGGGGACTGGGGACTGAGTATTGAGGGCAGAGTGATGAGAATTGGTGTTTGTGGATAGAGATTTAAAGATTGCAGATTGTGTATTGAGTATTGAAAACTGTGAATTGATGATATTCTATTGAGGATTGAGAATTTACAACTGATTGTTGAGGACTGAGGTCTGAATATTGAGGATTCAGGATTGAGGATCCAGGATTGAGGTTTGAGGACTGAAGATTGAGGATTGAGGATTGAGGATTGAGGATTGAGGATTGAGGATTGAGGATTGGGGATTGAAGATTGAGGATTGGGTATTGCGTATTGAACATTGAGGATTGAGGATTGAGGATTGAGGATTGAGGATTGGGTATTGAGGATTGAAGACTGAGGATTGAGGATTGAGGATTGAGGATTGAGGATTGAAGATTGAGGATTGTGGATTGAGGATTGAGGATTGAAGATTGAGTATTGAGGATTGAAGGTTGAGGATTGAGGATTGAGGATTGATGATTGAGTATTGAGGATTGAAGATTGAGGATTGAGGATTGAGGATTGAGGACTGAGGATTGGTGATTGAGGATTGATGATTGAGTATTGAGGATTGAAGATTGAGGATTGATGATTGAGGATTGAGGACGAGGACTGAGGGTTCAGTATTGATGTCTGAGGTCTGAGGATTGAGGATTGATGATTGAGGATTGATGATTGAGTATTGAGTATTGAAGATTGAGTATTGAGGATTGAATTTAGGGGATTGAGGGTTGAGGATTGAGGATTGAGGATTGAAGATTGAGGACTGGGGACTGAGCATTGAGTGTTGAATGATGAGAATTGGTGTTTGTGGATAGAGATTACAGATTGCAGATTGAGTATTGAGTATTGAAAACTGTGAATTGATGATACTCTATTGAGGATTGAGAATTTACAACTGATTGTTGAGGACTGAGGTCTGAAGATTGAGGATTCAGGATTGAGGATCCAGGATTGGGGTTTGCGGACTGAGGATTGAGGATTGAGGATTGAGGATTGAGGATTGAGGATTGAGGATTGAGGATTGGGGATTGAAGATTGAGGATTGGGTATTGCTGACTGAACATTGAGGATTGAGGATTGAGGATTGAGTATTGAGGATTGAGGACTGAAGATTGAATATTGATGATTGAAGATTGAGGATTGAGGATTGAGGGCTGTGGATTGAGGACGAGGACTGAGGGTTCAGTATTGATGTCTGAGGTCTGAGGATTGAGGATTGAGGGTTGATAATTGAAGATTGAGTATTGAGGTTTGAAGATTGAGGATTTTGTATTGAGGATTGAGGATTGAGTATTGAAGATTGAGGATTGGGGATTGAGGATTGAAGATTGAGTATTGAGGATTGAAGATTGAGGATTGACGATTGAGGATTGATGATTGAGTATTGAGCATTGAAGATTGAGGATTGAGGATTGAGGATTGAGGACTGAGGATTGATGATTGAGGATTGATGATTGAGTATTGAGGATTGAAGATTGAGGATTGAGGATTGAGGATTAAGGATTGAGTGTTGAGGATTGAGAATTGAGGATTGAGGGTTGAAGATTGTGTATTCAGGATTGAAGATTGAGGATTGAGGATTGAGGATTGAGGATTGACGATGAGGGCTGAGGGTTGAGGATTGAGGTTTGAGGACTGAGGACTGAGGATTGAGGATTGAGAATTGAGGATTGAGGATTGAGGATTGAAGATTGAGGATTGGGTATTGAGGATTGAAGAATGAGGATTGAGGATTGAGGACTGAGGATAGGGGATCGAAGATTGAGGACTGAGGATTGAGGATTGAGGATTGAGGATTGAGGATTGAGGATTGAAGATTCAGTATTGAGGTTTGAAGATTGAGGATTTTGGATTGAGGATTGAGGATTGAGTATTGAACATTGAGGATTGGGGATTGAGGATTGACGATTGAGGATTCAGTATTGAGGATTGAGAATTGAGGATTGAGGATTGAAGGTTGAGTATTGAGGATTGAAGATTGAGGATTGAGGATTGAGTATTGAGGATTGACTATGAGGGCTGAGGGTTGAGGATTGAGGTTTGAGGACTGAGGACTGAGGATTGAGGATTGAGAATTGAGGATTGAGGATTGAGGATTGAAGATTGAGGATTGGGTATTGAGGATCGAAGACTGAGGATTGACGATTGAGGATTGAGGATTGAGGATTGAAGATTGAGGATTGAAGATTGAGGATTGAGGATTGAAGATTGAGTATTGAGGATTGAAGATTGAGGATTGAGGATTGAGGTTTGATGATTGAGTATTGAGGATTGAAGATTGAGGATTGAGGATTGAGGATTGAGGACTGAGGATTGATGATTGAGGGTTGATGATTGAGTATTGAGTATTGAAGATTGAGTATTGAGGATTGAATTTAGGGGATTGAGGGTTGAGGATTGAGGATTGAGGATTGAAGATTGAGGACTGGGGACTGAGTATTGAGTGTTGAATGATGGGAATTGGTGTTTGTGGATAGAGATTTAAAGATTGGAGATTGAGTATTGAGTATTGAAAACTGTGAATTGATGATACTCTATTGAGGATTGAGAATTTACAACTGATTGTTGAGGACTGAGGTCTGAAGATTGAGGATTCAGGATTGAGGATCCAGGATTGGGGTTTGAGGACTGAGGATTGAGGATTGAGGATTCAGGATTGAGGATTGAGGATTGAGGATTGAGGATTGGGGATTGAAGATTGAGGATTGGGTATTGCGTATTGAACATTGAGGATTGCGGATTGAGGATTGAGGATTGAGGATTGGGTATTGAGGGTTGAAGACTGAGGATTGAGGATTGAGGATTGAGGATTGAGGATTGAAGATTGAGGATTGAGGATTGAGGATTGAGGATTGAAGATTGAGTATTGAGGATTGAAGATTGAGGATTGAGGATTGAGGATTGAGGATTGAGTATTGAGGATTGAGAATTGAGGATTGAGTGTTGAAGATTGTGTATTCAGGATTGAAGATTGAGGATTGAGGATTGAGGATTGAGGATTGACGATGAGGGCTGAGGGTTGAGGATTGAGGTTTGAGGACTGAGGACTGAGGATTGAAGATTGAGAATTGAGGATTGAGGATTGAGGATTGAAGATTGAGGATTGGGTATTGAGGATTGAAGAATGAGGATTGAGGATTGAGGACTGAGGATTGAGGATTGAAGATTGAGGATTGAGGATTGAGGATTGAGGATTGAGGATTGTGTATTGAAGATTGAGTATTGAGGATTGAGGATTGAAGATTGGGGACTGGGAACTGAGTATTGAGGGTTGAGTGATGAGAATTGGTGTTTGTGGATAGAGATTTAAAGATTGCAGATTGAGTATTGAGCATTGAAAACTGTGAATTGATGATATTCTATTGAGGATTGAGAATTTACAACTGATTGTTGAGGACTGAGGTCTGAAGGATGAGGATTCAGGATTGAGGATCCAGGATTGAGGTTTGAGGACTGAAGATTGAGGATTGAGGATTGAGGATTGAGGATTGAGGATTGTGGATTGAGGGTTGGGGATTGAAGATTGATGATTGGGTATTGCGTATTGAACATTGAGGATTGAGGATTGAGGATTGACTATGAGGGCTGAGGGTTGAGGATTGAGGTTTGAGGACTGAGGACTGAGGATTGAGGATTGAGAATTGAGGATTGAGGATTGAGGATTGAAGATTGAGGATTGGGTATTGAGGATTGAAGAATGAGGATTCAGGATTGAGGACTGAGGATTGAGGATTGAAGATTGAGGATTGAGGATTGAGGATTGAGGATTGAGTATTGAAGATTGAGTATTGAGGATTGAATGTAGGGGATTGAGGGTTGAGGATTGAGGATTGAGAATTGAAGATTGAGGACTGGGGACTGAGTATTGAGTGTTGAGTGATGAGAATTGGTGTTTGTGGATAGAGATTTAAAGATTGCAGAATGAGTATTGAGTATTGAAAACTGTGAATTGATGATATTCTATTGAGGATTGAGAATTTACAACTGATTGTTGAGGACTGAGGTCTGAAGATTGAGGATTCAGGATTGAGGATCCAGGATTGAGGTTTGAGGACTGAGGATTGAGGATTGAGGATTGAGGATTGAGGATTGACGATTGATTATGGAGGATTGAGGATTGAGGATTGAGGATTGGGGATTGTGGATTGAAGATTGAGGATTGAGGATTGAGGATTAAGGATTGAGTATTGAGGATTGAGAATTGAGGATTGAGGGTTGAAGATTGTGTATTCAGGATTGAAGATTGAGGATTGAGGATTGAGGATTGAGGATTGACGATGAGGGCTGAGGGTTTAGGATTGAGGATTGAGGACTGAGGACTGAGGATTGAGGATTGAGAATTGAGGATTGAGAATTGAGGATTGAAGATTGAGGATTGGGTATTGAGGATTGAAGAATGAGGATTGAAGATTGAGGACTGAGGATTGAGGATTGAGGATTGAGGATTGAGGATTGAGGATTGAGGATTGAGGATTGAGGATTGAAGATTGAGGATTGGGTATTGCTGAGTGAACATTGAGGATTGAGGATTGAGGATTGAGTATTGAGGATTGAGGTCTGAAGTTTGAATATTGATGATTGAAGATTGAGGATTGAGGATTGAGGGCTGTGGATTGAGGACGAGGACTGAGGGTTCAGTATTGATGTCTGAGGTCTGAGGATTGAGGATTGAGGGTTGATAATTGAAGATTGAGTATTGAGGATTGAGAATTGAGGATAGAGGATTGAAGGTTGAGTATTGAGGATTGAAGATTGAGGATTGAGGATTGAGGATTGAGGATTGACTATGAGGGCTGAGGGTTGAGGATTGTGGTTTGAGGACTGGGGACTGAGGATTGAGGATTCAGAATTGAGGATTGAGGATTGAGGATTGAAGGTTGAGGATTGGGTATTGAGGATCGAAGACTGAGGATTGAGGATTGAGGATTCAGGATTGAGGATTGAAGATTGAGGATTGAGGATTGAGGATTGAGGATTGAAGATTGAGTATTGAGGATTGAAGATTGAGGATTGAGGATTGAGGATTGATGATTGAGTATTGAGGATTGAAGATTGAGGATTGAGGATTGAGGATTGAGGACTGAGGATTGATGATTGAGGATTGATGATTGAGTATTGAGGATTGAAGATTGAGGATTGAGGATTGAGGATTAAGGATTGAGTGTTGAGGATTGAGAATTGAGGATTGAGGGTTGAAGATTGAGGATTGCGTATTGAGGATTGAAGGATGAGGATTGAGGATTGAGGATTGAGGATTGAGTATTGAAGATTGAGTATTGAGGATTGAATGTAGGGGATTGAGGGTTGAGGATTGAGGATTGAGGATTGAAGATTGAGGACTGGGGACTGAGTATTGAGTGTTGAGTGATGAGAATTGGTGTTTGTGGATAGAGATTTAAAGATTGCAGAATGAGTATTGAGTATTGAAAACTGTGAATTGATGATATTCTATTGAGGATTGAGAATTTACAACTGATTGTTGAGGACTGAGGTCTGAAGATTGAGGATTCAGGATTGAGGATCCAGGATTGAGGTTTGAGGACTGAGGATTGAGGATTGAGGATTGAGGATTGAGGATTGAGGATTGAGGATTGAGGATTGAGGATTGGGGATTGAAGATTGAGGATTGGGTATTGCGTATTGATCATTGAGGATTGAGGATTGAGGATTGAGGATTGTGTATTCAGGATTGAAGATTGATGATTGAGGATTGAGTATTGAGGATTGACGATGAGGGCTGAGGGTTGAGGATTGAGGTTTGAGGACTGAGGACTGAGGATTGAGGATTGAGAATTGAGGAATGAGGATTGAGGGTTGAAGATTGAGGATTGGGTATTGAGGATTGAAGAATGAGGATTGAGGATTGAGGACTGAGGATTGAGGATTGAAGATTGAGGATTGAGGATTGAGGATTGAGGATTGAGTATTGAAGATTGAGTATTGAGGATTGAATGTAGGGGATTGAGGGTTGAGGATTGAGGATTGAGGATTGAAGATTGAGGACTGGGGACAGAGTATTGAGGGTTGAGTGATGAGAATTGGTGTTTGTGAATAGAGATTTAAAGATTGCAGATTGAGTATTGAGTATTGAAAACTGTGAATTGATGATATTCTATTGAGGATTGAGAATTTACAACTGATTGTTGAGGGCTGAGGGCTGAAAATTGAGGTTTCAGGATTGAGGATTCAGAATTGAGGTTTGAGGACTGAGGATTGAGGGTTGAAGATTGATTATTGAGGATTGAAGATTGAAGATTGAGGATTGAGGAATGAGGATTGAGGATGAGGGCTGAGGGTTGAGGATTGAGGTTTGAGGATTGAGGACTGAGGATTGAGGATTGAGGATTGATGATTGAGTACTGAGGATTGAAGATTGAGGATTGAGGATTGAGGATTGAGGATTGAGGATTGAAGATTGAGGATTGGGGATGAGTGTTGAGTGTTGAGAGATGAGAATTGATGTTTGTGGATAGAGATTTAAAGTTAGCAGATTGAGTATTGAGTATTGAAAACTGTGAATTGATGATATTCTATTGAGGATTGAGAATTTACAACTGATTGTTGAGGACTGAGGTCTGAAGGATGAGGATTCAGGATTGAGGATCCAGGATTGAGGTTTGAGGACTGAAGATTGAGGATTGAGGATTGAGGATTGAGGATTGAGGATTGTGGATTGAGGATTGGGGATTGAAGATTGAGGATTGGGTATTGCGTATTGAACATTGAGGATTGAGTGTTGAGGATTGAGGATTGAGGATTGGGTATTGAGGATTGAAGACTGAGGATTGAGGATTGAGGATTGAGGATTGAGGATTGAAGATTGAGGATTGTGGATTGAGGATTGAGGATTGAAGATTGAGTATTGAGGATTGAAGGTTGAGGATTGAGGATTGAGGATTGATGATTGAGTATTGAGAATTGAAGATTGAGGATTGAGGATTGAGGATTGAGGACTGAGGATTGGTGATTGAGGATTGATGATTGAGTATTGAGGACTGAAGATTGAGGATTGAAGATTGAGGATTGTGGATTGAGGATTGAGGATTGAAGATTGAGTATTGAGGATTGAAGGTTGAGGATTGAGGATTGAGGATTGATGATTGAGTATTGAGAATTGAAGATTGAGGATTTTGGATTGAGGATTAAGGATTGAGTATTGAAGATTGAGGATTTGGGATTGAGGATTGACGATTGAGGATTCAGTATTGAGGATTGAGAATTGAGGATAGAGGATTGAAGGTTGAGTATTGAGGATTGAAGATTGAGGATTGAGGATTGAGGATTGAGGATTGACTATGAGGGCTGAGGGTTGAGGATTGTGGTTTGAGGACTGGGGACTGAGGATTGAGGATTGAGAATTGAGGATTGAGGATTGAGGATTGAAGGTTGAGGATTGGGTATTTAGGATCGAAGACTGAGGATTGAGGATTGAGGATTGAGGATTGAGGATTGAAGATTGAGGATTGAGGATTGAGGATTGAGGATTGAAGATTGAGTATTGAGGATTGAAGATTGAGGATTGAGGATTGAGGATTGATGATTGAGTATTGAGGATTGAAGATTGAGGATTGAGGATTGAGGATTGAGGACTGAGGATTGAAGATTGAGGATTGAGGATTGAGGATTGAAGATAGAGGATTTGGTATTGAGGATTGAGGATTGAGGGCTCTGGATTGAGGACGAGGACTGAGGGTTCAGTATTGATGTCTGAGGTCTGAGGATTGAGGACTGAGGATTGTGGATTGAAGATTGAGGATTGAGGATTGAGGATTAAGGATTGAGTATTGAGGATTGAGAATTGAGGATTGAGGGCTGAAGATTGTGTATTCAGGATTGAAGATTGAGGATTGAGGATTGAGGATTGGGGATTGACGATGAGGGCTGAGGGTTGAGGATTGAGGATTGAGGACTGAGGACTGAGGATTGAGGATTGAGAATTGAGGATTGAGAATTGAGGATTGAAGATTGAGGATTGGGTATTGAGGATTGAAGAATGAGGATTGAGGATTGAGGACTGAGGATTGAGGATTGAAGATTGAGGACTGAGGATTGAGGATTGAGGATTGAGGATTGAGGATTGAGGATTGAAGATTGTGTATTGATGTTTGATGATTGAGGATTTTGGATTGAGGATTGAGGATTGAGTATTGAACATTGAGGATTGGGGATTGAGGATTGACGATTGAGGATTCAGTATTGAGGATTGAGAATTGAGGATTGAGGATTGAAGGTTGAGTATTGAGGATTGAAGATTGAGGATTGAGGATTGAGGATTGAGGATTGAATATGAGGGCTGAGGGTTGAGGATTGAGGTTTGAGGATTGAAGATTGAGGATTGAGGATTGAGGATTGAGGATTGAGGAATGAAGATTGAGGATTGGGGACTGAGTGTTGAGTGTTGAGTGATGAGAATTGATGTTTGTGGATAGAGATTTAAAGATAGCAGATTGAGTATTGAGTATTGAAAACTGTGAATTGATGATATTCTATTGAGGATTGAGAATTGACAAATGATTTTTGAGAACTGAGGTCTGAAGATTGAGGATTCAGGATTGAGGATCCAGGATTGAGGTTTGAGGACTGAGGGTTGAGGATTGAGGATTGAGGATTGAGGATTGAGGATTGAGGATTGAGGATTGGCGATTCAAGATTGAGGATTGGGTATTGCGTGTTGAACATTGAGGATTGAGGATTGAGGATTGAGGATTGAGGATTGAGGACTGAAGATAGAGTATTGATGATTGAAGATTGAGTATTGAGGATTGAGGTTTGTGGATTGAGGACGGGGACTGAGGGTTGAGTATTGATGTCTGAGGTTTGAGGATTGAGGATTGAGGATTGAGAATTGTCGATTGAGGATTGAGGATTGAAGATTGAGGATTGGGTATTGAGGATTGAAGAAAGAGGATTGAGGATTGAGGATTGAGGATTGAGGACTGAGGATTGAAGATCGAGTATTGAGGATTGAAGATTGAGGATTGAGGACTGAGGATTGAGGATTGAGGATTTAGGATTGAGGATTGAGGATTGAGGATTGAGGATTGAAGATTGAATATTGAGGATTGAAGATTGAGGATTGAGGGTTGAAGATTGTGTATTCAGGATTGAAGATTGAGGATTGAGGATTGAGGATTGAGGATTGACGATGAGGGCTGAGGGTTGAGGATTGAGGTTTGAGGACTGAGGACTGAGGATTGAGGATTGAGAATTGAGGATTGACGATTGAGGATTGAAGATTGAGGATTGGGTATTGAGGATTGAAGAATGAGGATTGAGGATTGAGGACTGAGGATTGAGGATTGAAGATTGAGGATTGAGGATTGAGGATTGAGGATTGAGGATTGAAGATTGAGTATTGAGGATTGAATGTAGGGGATTGAGGGTTGAGGACTGAGGGTTGAGGATTGAAGATTGAGGACTGGGGACTGAGTATTGAGGGTTGAGTGATGAGAATTGGTGTTTGTGAATAGAGATTTAAAGATTGCAGATTGAGTATTGAGTATTGAAAACTGTGAATTGATGATATTCTATTGAGGATTGAGAATTTACAACTGATTGTTGAGGGCTGAGGGCTGAAAATTGAGGATTCAGGATTGAGGATTCAGGATTCAGGTTTGAGTACTGAGGATTGAGGATTGAGGATTGAGGATTGAGGATTGAGGATTGAGGATTGAGGATTGAAGATTGAGGATTGGGTATTGCTGACTGAACATTGAGGATTGAGGATTGAGGATTGAGTATTGAGGATTGTGGATTGACGATTGAGGATTGAGGATTGAGTATTGAGGATTGAAGATTGAGGATTGAGGATTGAGGATTGAAGGTTGAGTATTGAGGATTGATGATTGAGGATTGAGGGTTGAAGATTGTGTATTTAGGATTGAAGATTGAGGATTGAGGATTGAGCATTGAGGATTGACGATGAGGGCTGAGGGTTGAGGATTGAGGTTTGAGGACTGAGGACTGAGGATTGAGGATTGAGAATTGAGGATTGAGGATTGAGGATTGAAGATTGAGGATTGGGTATTGAGGATTGAAGAATGAGGATTGAGGATTGAGGACTGAGGATTGAGGATTGAACATTGAGGATTGAGGATTGAGTATGGAAGATTGAGTATTGAGGATTGAATGTAGGGGATTGAGGGTTGAGGATTGAGGATTGAGGATTGAAGATTGAGGACTGGGGACTGAGTATTGAGGGTTGAGTGATGAGAATTGGTGTTTGTGAA
Organism: Calliopsis andreniformis; assembly: GCF_051401765.1. NCBI lineage: Eukaryota > Metazoa > Arthropoda > Insecta > Hymenoptera > Andrenidae > Calliopsis > Calliopsis andreniformis. Next base: position 960,598 of record NW_027480447.1, read on the forward strand.
TAGAGATTTAAAGATTGCAGATTGAGTATTGAGTATTGAAAACTGTGAATTGATGATATTCTATTGAGGATTGAGAATTTACAACTGATTGTTGAGGGCTGAGGGCTGAAAATTGAGGATTCAGGATTGAGGATTCAGAATTGAGGTTTGAGGACTGAGGATTGAGGGTTGAAGATTGATTATTGAGGATTGAAGATTGAAGATTGAGGATTGAGGAATGAGGATTGAGGATGAGGGCTGAGGGTTGAGGATTGAGGTTTGAGGATTGAGGACTGAGGATTGAGGATTGAGGATTGATGATTGAGTATTGAGGATTGAAGATTGAGGATTGAGGATTGAGGATTGAGGATTGAGGATTGAAGATTGAGGATTGGGGACTGAGTGTTGAGGGTTGAGTGATGAGAATTGATGTTTGTGGATAGAGATTTAAAGATAGCGGATTGAGTATTGAGTATTGAAAACTGTGAATTGATGATATTCTATTGAGGATTGAGAATTGACAACTGATTTTTGAGAACTGAGGTCTGAAGATTGAGGATTCAGGATTCAGGTTTGAGTACTGAGGATTGAGGATTGAGGATTGAGGATTGAGGATTGAGGATTGAGGATTGAAGATTGAGGATTGGGTATTGCTGACTGAACATTGAGGATTGAGGATTGAGGATTGAGTATTGAGGATTGAGGACTGAAGATTGAATATTGATGATTGAAGATTGAGGATTGAGGATTGAGGGCTGTGGATTGAGGACGAGGACTGAGGGTTCAGTATTGATGTCTGAGGTCTGAGGATTGAGGATTGAGGATTGAAGATTGCGCATTGAGGATTGAGGATTGAGGATTGAAGATTGAGTATTGAGGATTGAAGGTTGAGGATTGAGGATTGAGGATTGATGACTGAGTATTGAGGATTGAAGATTGAGTATTGAGGATTGAGGATTGAGGACTGACGATTGATGATTGAGGATTGATGACTGAGTATTGAGGATTGAAGATTGAGGATTGAGGATTAAGGATTGAGGATTGAGGATTGAGTTTTGAGGATTGAGAATTGAGGATTGAGGGTTGAAGATTGTGTATACAGGATTGAAGATTGAGGATTGAGGATTGAGGATTGAGGATTGACGATGAGGTCTGAGGGTTGAGGATTGAGGATTGAGGAATGGGGATTGAAGATTGAGGATTGGGTATTGCGTATTGAACATTGAGGATTGAGGATTGAGGATTGAGGATTGAGGATTGAATGTAGGGGATTGAGGGTTAAGGATTGAGGATCGAGGATTGAAGATTGAGGACTGGGGACTGAGTATTGAGTGTTGAGTGATGAGGATTGGTGATTGTGGATAGAGATATAAAGATTGCAGATTGAGTATTGAGTATTGAAAACTGTGAATTGATGATATTCTATTGAGGATTGAGAATTTACAACTGATTGTTGAGGACTGAGGTCTGAAGATTGAGGATTCAGGATTGAGGTTTGAGGACTGAGGATTGAGGATTGAGGATTGAGGATTGAGGATTGAGGATTGAGGATTGAGGATTCGGGATTGAAGATTGAGGATTGGGTATTGCGTATTGAACATTGAGGATTGAGGATTGAGGATTGAGGATTGAGGATTGGGTATTGAGGATTGAAGACTGAGGATTGAGGATTGAGGATTGAGGATTGAGGATTGAAGATTGAGTATTGAGGATTGAAGATTGAGGATTGAGGATTGAGGATTGATGATTGAGTATTGAGGATTGAAGACCGAGGATTGAGGATTGAGGATTGAGGACTGAGGATTGGTGATTGAGGATTGATGATTGAGTATTGAGGATTGAAGATTGAGGATTGAGGATTGAGGATTGAGGGTTGAGTATTGAGGATTGAGAATTGAGGATTGAGGTTTGAAGATTGTTTATTCAGGTTTGAAGATTGAGGATTGAGGATTGAGGATTGTGGATTGACGATGAGGGCTGAGGGTTGAGGATTGAGGTTTGAGGACTGAGGACTGAGGATTGAGGATTGAGAATTGAGGATTGAGGATTGAGGATTGAGGATTGAGGATTGAAGATTGAGGGTTGTGGATTGAGGATTGAGGATTGAAGATTGAGTATTGAGGATTGAAGATTGAGGATTGAGGATTGAAGATTGATGATTGAGTATTGAGGATTGAAGATTGAGGATTGAGGATTGAGGATTGAGGACTGAGGATTGGTGATTGAGGATTGATGATTTAGTATTGAGGATTGAAGATAGAGGATTGAGGATTGAGGATTGAGGATTGAGTATTGAGGATTGAGAATTGAGGATTGAGGATTGAGAGTTGAAGATTGTGTATTCAGGATTGAAGACTGAGGATTGAGGATTGAGGATTGTGGATTGACGATGAGGGCTGAGGGTTGAGGATTGAGGTTTGAGGACTGAGGACTGAGGATTGAGGATTGAGGATTAAAGATTGAGTATTGAGGATTGAAGATTGAGGATTGATGATTGAGGATTGAGGATTGAGGATTGAGGATTGTGGATTGATTATTGAAGATTGCGGATTGATGATTGAGGATTGAGGATTGAGGATTGAGGATTGAGGATTGAGGATTGAGGATTGAAGATTGAGGATTGAGGATTGAGGATTGAAGATAGAGGATTGAAGATTGAGGATTGGGGATTGAGGATTGACGATTGAGGATTGAGTATTGAGGATTGAGAATTGAGGATTGAGGATTGAAGATTGTGTATTCAGGATTGAGGATTGAGGACTGAAGATTGAATATTGATGATTGAAGATTGTGGATTGAGGATTGAGTGTTGCGGATTGAGGACGAGGACTGAGGGTTGAGTATTGATGTTTGAGGTCTGGGGATTGAGGATTGAGGATTGAGAATTGAGGATTGAGGATTGAGGATTGAAGATTGAGGATTGGGTATTGAGGATAGAAGGATGAGGATTGAGGATTGAGGATTGAGGATTGAGGATTGAAGATTGAGTATTGAGGATTGAAGATTGAGAATTGAGGATTGAGGGTTGAGGATTGACGTTTGAGGAATGAGGATTGAGGTTTGAGGACTGAGGACTGAGGATTGATGATTGAGAATTGAGGATTGAGGATTGAGGATTGAAGATTGAGGATTGGGTATAGAGTACTGAAGAATGAGGATTGAGGATTGAGGATCGAGGATTGAGAATCGAAGATTGAGGTTTGAGGATTGAGGATTGAGGATTGAGTATTGAAGATTGCGGACTGGGGACTCAGAGTTGAGGGTTGAGTGATGAGAATTGGTGTTTGTGGATAGAGGTTTGAAGATTGCAGATTGAGCATTGAGTATTGAAAACTGTGAATTTAGGATATCCTATTGAGGATTGAGGATTGACAACTGATTGTTGAGGACTGAGAGCTGAAGATTGAGGATTCAGGATTGAGGATTCAGAATTGAGGTTTGAGGACTGAGGATTGAGGGTTGAAGATTGATTCTTGAGGATTCGAGGTTGAGGATTGAGGATTGGGGATTGAGAATTGAGGGTGAGGGCTGAGGGTTGAGGATTGAGGTTTGAGGATTGAGGACTGAGGATTGAGGATTGGGGATTGATGATTGAGTATTGACGATTGAAGATTGAGGACTGAGGATTGAGGATTGAGGAAAGAGGATTGAGGATTGAGGATTGAAGATTGAGGATTGGGGACTGAAGATTGAGGATTGAGGATCGAGGATTGAGGATTGAAGATAGAAGATTGAGTATTGAGGATTGATTACTGAGGATTGAGGAATGAGGATTGAGGATTGAGTATTGAAGATTGAGGATTGGGGATTGAGGATTGACGATTGAGGATTGGGAATTGAGGATTGAGGATTGAGGATTGAAGATTGAGGATTGGGTATTGAGGACGAAGGATGAGGATTGAGGATTGAGGATTGAGGATTGAGGATTGAAGATTGAGTATTGAGGATTGAGGATTGAGAATTGAGGATTGAGGGTTGAGAATTGACGTTTGAGGAATGAGGATTGAGGTTTGAGGACTGAGGACTGAGGATTTAGGATTCATGATTGAGGATTGAAGATAGAGTATTGAGGATTGAAGATAGAGGATTGAGGATTGAGGATTGAGGATTGAGGATTGAAGATTGAGGATCGGGGTTGAGGATTGTCGATTGAGGATTGAGTATTGAGGATTGAGAATTGAGGATTGAGGATTGAACATTGAGTATTGTGGGCTGAAGATTGAGGATTGAGGATTGAGGATTGACGATTGAGGATTGAGTATTGAGGATTGAGAATTGAGGATTGAGGATTGAACATTGAATATTGAGGGCTGAAGATTGAGGATTGAGAAATGAGGATTGAAGATTGAGGACTTAGTGTTGACGGTTGAGTGATGGGAATTGACGTTTGTGGATTGAGATTTGAAGATTGAAGAATGGGGATTGAGTATTGAAAGCTGTGAATTGAGGATATTCTGTTGAGGATTGAGGATTAACAACTGATTGTTGAGGACTGAGGGCTGAAGATTGAGGATTCTGGTTTGAGGATACAGAATTGAGGTTTGAGGACTGAGGATTGAGGATTGAAGATCTATTATTGAGGATTGAAGATTGAGGATTGAGGATTGAGGATCGAGGATTGAGGATGTGGGCTGAGGGTTGGGGATTGAGGTTTGAGGATTGAGGACTGAGGATTGAGGATTGATGATTGAGTATTGAGGATTGAAGACTGAGGACTGAGGATTGAGGATTGAGGATTGTGGATTGAGGACGAGGACTGAGGGTTGAGTATTGATATTTGAGGTCTGAGGATTGAGGATAGAGGATTGAGAATTGAGGATTGAGGATTGAGGATTGAAGATTGAGGATTGGGTATTGAGGATTGAAGAGTGAGGACTGAGGATTGAGGATTGAGGATTGAGGATTGAAGATTGAGTATTGAGGATTGAAGATTGAGGATTGAGGATTGAGGATTGAGGATTGAGGATTGAGGATTGAGGATTGAGGATTGAGGATTGAGGATTGAGGATTGAGGATTGAGGATTGAAGATTGAGGATTGAGGATTGAGGATTAAAGATTGAGTATTGAGGATTGAAGATTGAGGATTGATGATTGAGGATTGAGGATTGACGCTTGAGGATTGAGGGTTGAGGATGGAGGATTGAAGAGAGAGGACTGAGTGTTGAGGATTGAGTGTTTAGAATTGATGTTTGACGATTGAGATATGATTATTGAATATTACGGTTTGAGTATTGAACCACGAGAGTTCACGATATTCTATTGAGTATTGAGAATTGAGGATTGATTGTTGTGTATTGAGGATTGGTGGTTGAGGGTTGTGTGTTGAATATTGAGGATTGAGGATTGAGAATTGAGGATTGAGGATTGAGGATTGAGGATTGAAGATTGAGTATTGAGGATTGAAGATTGAGGATTGAGTACTGAGGATTGAGGATTGAGGATTGAGGGTTGAGGATTGAGGATTGAAGATTGAGTATTGAGGATTGAAGATTGAGGATTGTGGATTGAGGATTGAGGATTGAGTATTGAAGATTCAGGATTGGGGATTGAGGATTAACGATTGAGGATTGAATATTGAGGATTGAGAATTGAGGATTGAGGATTGAAGATTGAGTATTGAGGATTGAAGATTGAGAATTGAGGATTGAGGATTGAGGATTGTAGATGAGGTCTGAGGGTTGACGATTGAGGATTGAGGACTGAGGGTTGAGGATTCAGGATTGAGAGTTGAGGATTGGGTATTGAGGATTGAAGAATGAGGACTGAGGATTGAGGATTGAGGATTGAGGATTGAAGATTGAGTATTGAGGATTGAAGATTGAGGATTGAGGATTGAGGATTGAGGATTTAGGATTGATGATTGAGGATTGAAGATTTAGTATTGAGGATTGAAGATTGAGGATTGAGGATTGAGGATTGAGGATTGAGGATTGAAGATTGAGGATTGGGGTTGAGGATTGACGATTGAGGATTGAGTATTGAGGATTGAGAATTGAGGATTGAGGATTGAACATTGAGTATTGTGGGCTGAAGATTGAGTATTGAGGATTGAGGATTGACGATTGAGGATTGAGTATTGAGGATTGAGAATTGAGGATTGAGGATTGAACATTGAGTATTGAGGGCTGAAGATTGAGGATTGAGGATTGAGGATTGAAGATTGAGGACATAGTGTTGACGGTTGAGTGATGGGAATTGACGTTTGTGGATTGAGATTTGAAGATTGAAGAATGGGGATTGAGTATTGAAAGCTGTGAATTGAGGATATTCTGTTGAGGATTGAGGATTGACAATTGATTGTTGAGGACTGAGGGCTGAAGGTTGAGGATTCAGGATTGAGGATTCGGTATTGAGGTTTGAGGACTGAGGATTGAGGGTTGAGGATTGAGGATTGAGGATTGAAGATTGAGTTTTGAGGATTGAGAATTGAGGATTGAGGATTGAGGATTGAAGATTGAGGATTGGGTATTGAGGATTGAAGAATGAGGATTGAGGATTGAGGATTGAGTATTGAGGATTGAAGATTGAGTATTGAGGATTGAATATTGATGATTGAGGATTGTGGGTTGAGGATCGACAATTGATTGTTGAGGACTGAGGGCTGAAGGTTGAGGATTCAGGATTGAGGATTCGGTATTGACGTTTGAGGACTGAGGATTGAGGGTTGAGGATTGAGGATTGAGGATTGACGCTTGAGGATTGAACATTGAGGATTGAGGATTGAGGATTGAGGATTGAGGGTTGAGGATTGAAGATTGAATATTGATGATTGAAGGTTGAGGATTGAGGATTGAGGGTTGTGGATTCAGGACGAGGACTGAGGGTTGAGTATTGATGTTTGAGGACTGAGGATTGAGGAAAGAGGATTGAGAATTGAGGATTGAGGATTGAGGATTGAAGATTGAGGATTCTGTATTGAGGATTGAAGAATGAGGACGCAGGATTGAGGATTGAGGATTGAGGATTGAGGATTGACGATGAGGGCTGAGGGTTGAGGATTGAGGTTTGAGGACTGAGGACTGAGGATTGAGGATTGAGAATTGAGGATTGAGGATTGAGGATTGAAGATTGAGGATTGGGTATTGAGGATTGAAGAATGAGGATTGAGGATTGAGGACTGAGGATAGGGGATCGAAGATTGAGGACTGAGGATTGAGGATTGAGGATTGAGGATTGAGGATTGAGGATTGAGGATTGAAGATTCAGTATTGAGGTTTGAAGATTGAGGATTTTGGATTGAGGATTGAGGATTGAGTATTGAACATTGAGGATTGGGGATTGAGGATTGACGATTGAGGATTCAGTATTGAGGATTGAGAATTGAGGATTGAGGATTGAAGGTTGAGTATTGAGGATTGAAGATTGAGGATTGAGGATTGAGTATTGAGGATTGACTATGAGGGCTGAGGGTTGAGGATTGAGGTTTGAGGACTGAGGACTGAGGATTGAGGATTGAGAATTGAGGATTGAGGATTGAGGATTGAAGATTGAGGATTGGGTATTGAGGATCGAAGACTGAGGATTGACGATTGAGGATTGAGGATTGAGGATTGAAGATTGAGGATTGAAGATTGAGGATTGAGGATTGAAGATTGAGTATTGAGGATTGAAGATTGAGGATTGAGGATTGAGGTTTGATGATTGAGTATTGAGGATTGAAGATTGAGGATTGAGGATTGAGGATTGAGGACTGAGGATTGATGATTGAGGATTGATGATTGAGTATTGAGTATTGAAGATTGAGTATTGAGGATTGAATTTAGGGGATTGAGGGTTGAGGATTGAGGATTGAGGATTGAAGATTGAGGACTGGGGACTGAGTATTGAGTGTTGACTGATGAGAATTGGTGTTTGTGGATAGAGATTTAAAGATTGCAGATTGAGTATTGAGTATTGAAAACTGTGAATTGATGATACTCTATTGAGGATTGAGAATTTACAACTGATTGTTGAGGACTGAGGTCTGAAGATTGAGGATTCAGGATTGAGGATCCAGGATTGGGGTTTGAGGACTGAGGATTGAGGATTGAGGATTCAGGATTGAGGATTGAGGATTGAGGATTGAGGATTGGGGATTGAAGATTGAGGATTGGGTATTGCGTATTGAACATTGAGGATTGCGGATTGAGGATTGAGGATTGAGGATTGGGTATTGAGGATTGACGATGAGGGCTGAGGGTTGAGGATTGAGGTTTGAGGACTGAGGACTGAGGATTGAAGATTGAGAATTGAGGATTGAGGATTGAGGATTGAAGATTGAGGATTGGGTATTGAGGATTGAAGAATGAGGATTGAGGATTGAGGACTGAGGATTGAGGATTGAAGATTGAGGATTGAGGATTGAGGATTGAGGATTGAGGATTGTGTATTGAAGATTGAGTATTGAGGATTGAGGATTGAAGATTGGGGACTGGGAACTGAGTATTGAGGGTTGAGTGATGAGAATTGGTGTTTGTGGATAGAGATTTAAAGATTGCAGATTGAGTATTGAGTATTGAAAACTGTGAATTGATGATATTCTATTGAGGATTGAGAATTTACAACTGATTGTTGAGGACTGAGGTCTGAAGGATGAGGATTCAGGATTGAGGATCCAGGATTGAGGTTTGAGGACTGAAGATTGAGGATTGAGGATTGAGGATTGAGGATTGAGGATTGTGGATTGAGGGTTGGGGATTGAAGATTGATGATTGGGTATTGCGTATTGAACATTGAGGATTAAGGATTGAGGATTGACTATGAGGGCTGAGGGTTGAGGATTGAGGTTTGAGGACTGAGGACTGAGGATTGAGGATTGAGAATTGAGGATTGAGGATTGAGGATTGAAGATTGAGGATTGGGTATTGAGGATTGAAGAATGAGGATTCAGGATTGAGGACTGAGGATTGAGGATTGAAGATTGAGGATTGAGGATTGAGGATTGAGGATTGAGTATTGAAGATTGAGTATTGAGGATTGAATGTAGGGGATTGAGGGTTGAGGATTGAGGATTGAGAATTGAAGATTGAGGACTGGGGACTGAGTATTGAGTGTTGAGTGATGAGAATTGGTGTTTGTGGATAGAGATTTAAAGATTGCAGAATGAGTATTGAGTATTGAAAACTGTGAATTGATGATATTCTATTGAGGATTGAGAATTTACAACTGATTGTTGAGGACTGAGGTCTGAAGATTGAGGATTCAGGATTGAGGATCCAGGATTGAGGTTTGAGGACTGAGGATTGAGGATTGAGGATTGAGGATTGAGGATTGACGATTGATTATGGAGGATTGAGGATTGGGGATTGAGGATTGGGGATTGTGGATTGAAGATTGAGGATTGAGGATTGAGGATTAAGGATTGAGTATTGAGGATTGAGAATTGAGGATTGAGGGTTGAAGATTGTGTATTCAGGATTGAAGATTGAGGATTGAGGATTGAGGATTGAGGATTGACGATGAGGGCTGAGGGTTGAGGATTGAGGATTGAGGACTGAGGACTGAGGATTGAGGATTGAGAATTGAGGATTGAGAATTGAGGATTGAAGATTGAGGATTGGGTATTGAGGATTGAAGAATGAGGATTGAAGATTGAGGACTGAGGATTGAGGATTGAGGATTGAGGATTGAGGATTGAGGATTGAGGATTGAGGATTGAGGATTGAAGATTGAGGATTGGGTATTGCTGACTGAACATTGAGGATTGAGGATTGAGGATTGAGTATTGAGGATTGAGGTCTGAAGTTTGAATATTGATGATTGAAGATTGAGGATTGAGGATTGAGGGCTGTGGATTGAGGACGAGGACTGAGGGTTCAGTATTGATGTCTGAGGTCTGAGGATTGAGGATTGAGGGTTGATAATTGAAGATTGAGTATTGAGGTTTGAAGATTGAGGATTTTGGATTGAGGATTAAGGATTGAGTATTGAAGATTGAGGATTTGGGATTGAGGATTGACGATTGAGGATTCAGTATTGAGGATTGAGAATTGAGGATAGAGGATTGAAGGTTGAGTATTGAGGATTGAAGATTGAGGATTGAGGATTGAGGATTGAGGATTGACTATGAGGGCTGAGGGTTGAGGATTGTGGTTTGAGGACTGGGGACTGAGGATTGAGGATTCAGAATTGAGGATTGAGGATTGAGGATTGAAGGTTGAGGATTGGGTATTGAGGATCGAAGACTGAGGATTGAGGATTGAGGATTGAGGATTGAGGATTGAAGATTGAGGATTGAGGATTGAGGATTGAGGATTGAAGATTGAGTATTGAGGATTGAAGATTGAGGATTGAGGATTGAGGATTGATGATTGAGTATTGAGGATTGAAGATTGAGGATTGAGGATTGAGGATTGAGGACTGAGGATTGATGATTGAGGATTGATGATTGAGTATTGAGGATTGAAGATTGAGGATTGAGGATTGAGGATTAAGGATTGAGTGTTGAGGATTGAGAATTGAGGATTGAGGGTTGAAGATTGAGGATTGCGTATTGAGGATTGAAGAATGAGGATTGAGGATTGAGGATTGAGGATTGAGTATTGAAGATTGAGTATTGAGGATTGAATGTAGGGGATTGAGGGTTGAGGATTGAGGATTGAGGATTGAAGATTGAGGACTGGGGACTGAGTATTGAGTGTTGAGTGATGAGAATTGGTGTTTGTGGATAGAGATTTAAAGATTGCAGAATGAGTATTGAGTATTGAAAACTGTGAATTGATGATATTCTATTGAGGATTGAGAATTTACAACTGATTGTTGAGGACTGAGGTCTGAAGATTGAGGATTCAGGATTGAGGATCCAGGATTGAGGTTTGAGGACTGAGGAGTGAGGATTGAGGATTGAGGATTGAGGATTGAGGATTGAGGATTGAGGATTGAGGATTGGGGATTGAAGATTGAGGATTGGGTATTGCGTATTGAACATTGAGGATTGAGGATTGAGGATTGAGGATTGTGTATTCAGGATTGAAGATTGATGATTGAGGATTGAGTATTGAGGATTGACGATGAGGGCTGAGGGTTGAGGATTGAGGTTTGAGGACTGAGGACTGAGGATTGAGGATTGAGAATTGAGGAATGAGGATTGAGGGTTGAAGATTGAGGATTGGGTATTGAGGATTGAAGAATGAGGATTGAGGATTGAGGACTGAGGATTGAGGATTGAAGATTGAGGATTGAGGATTGAGGATTGAGGATTGAGTATTGAAGATTGAGTATTGAGGATTGAATGTAGGGGATTGAGGGTTGAGGATTGAGGATTGAGGATTGAAGATTGAGGACTGGGGACAGAGTATTGAGGGTTGAGTGATGAGAATTGGTGTTTGTGAATAGAGATTTAAAGATTGCAGATTGAGTATTGAGTATTGAAAACTGTGAATTGATGATATTCTATTGAGGATTGAGAATTTACAACTGATTGTTGAGGGCTGAGGGCTGAAAATTGAGGTTTCAGGATTGAGGATTCAGAATTGAGGTTTGAGGACTGAGGATTGAGGGTTGAAGATTGATTATTGAGGATTGAAGATTGAAGATTGAGGATTGAGGAATGAGGATTGAGGATGAGGGCTGAGGGTTGAGGATTGAGGTTTGAGGATTGAGGACTGAGGATTGAGGATTGAGGATTGATGATTGAGTATTGAGGATTGAAGATTGAGGATTGAGGATTGAGGATTGAGGATTGAGGATTGAAGATTGAGGATTGGGGATGAGTGTTGAGTGTTGAGAGATGAGAATTGATGTTTGTGGATAGAGATTTAAAGTTAGCAGATTGAGTATTGAGTATTGAAAACTGTGAATTGATGATATTCTATTGAGGATTGAGAATTTACAACTGATTGTTGAGGACTGAGGTCTGAAGGATGAGGATTCAGGATTGAGGATCCAGGATTGAGGTTTGAGGACTGAAGATTGAGGATTGAGGATTGAGGATTGAGGATTGAGGATTGTGGATTGAGGATTGGGGATTGAAGATTGAGGATTGGGTATTGCGTATTGAACATTGAGGATTGAGTGTTGAGGATTGAGGATTGAGGATTGGGTATTGAGGATTGAAGACTGAGGATTGAGGATTGAGGATTGAGGATTGAGGATTGAAGATTGAGGATTGTGGATTGAGGATTGAGGATTGAAGATTGAGTATTGAGGATTGAAGGTTGAGGATTGAGGATTGAGGATTGATGATTGAGTATTGAGAATTGAAGATTGAGGATTGAGGATTGAGGATTGAGGACTGAGGATTGGTGATTGAGGATTGATGATTGAGTATTGAGGACTGAAGATTGAGGATTGAAGATTGAGGATTGTGGATTGAGGATTGAGGATTGAAGATTGAGTATTGAGGATTGAAGGTTGAGGATTGAGGATTGAGGATTGATGATTGAGTATTGAGAATTGAAGATTGAGGATTTTGGATTGAGGATTAAGGATTGAGTATTGAAGATTGAGGATTTGGGATTGAGGATTGACGATTGAGGATTCAGTATTGAGGATTGAGAATTGAGGATAGAGGATTGAAGGTTGAGTATTGAGGATTGAAGATTGAGGATTGAGGATTGAGGATTGAGGATTGACTATGAGGGCTGAGGGTTGAGGATTGTGGTTTGAGGACTGGGGACTGAGGATTGAGGATTGAGAATTGAGGATTGAGGATTGAGGATTGAAGGTTGAGGATTGGGTATTTAGGATCGAAGACTGAGGATTGAGGATTGAGGATTGAGGATTGAGGATTGAAGATTGAGGATTGAGGATTGAGGATTGAGGATTGAAGATTGAGTATTGAGGATTGAAGATTGAGGATTGAGGATTGAGGATTGATGATTGAGTATTGAGGATTGAAGATTGAGGATTGAGGATTGAGGATTGAGGACTGAGGATTGAAGATTGAGGATTGAGGATTGAGGATTGAAGATAGAGGATTTGGTATTGAGGATTGAGGATTGAGGGCTCTGGATTGAGGACGAGGACTGAGGGTTCAGTATTGATGTCTGAGGTCTGAGGATTGAGGACTGAGGATTGTGGATTGAAGATTGAGGATTGAGGATTGAGGATTAAGGATTGAGTATTGAGGATTGAGAATTGAGGATTGAGGGCTGAAGATTGTGTATTCAGGATTGAAGATTGAGGATTGAGGATTGAGGATTGGGGATTGACGATGAGGGCTGAGGGTTGAGGATTGAGGATTGAGGACTGAGGACTGAGGATTGAGGATTGAGAATTGAGGATTGAGAATTGAGGATTGAAGATTGAGGATTGGGTATTGAGGATTGAAGAATGAGGATTGAGGATTGAGGACTGAGGATTGAGGATTGAAGATTGAGGACTGAGGATTGAGGATTGAGGATTGAGGATTGAGGATTGAGGATTGAAGATTGTGTATTGATGTTTGATGATTGAGGATTTTGGATTGAGGATTGAGGATTGAGTATTGAACATTGAGGATTGGGGATTGAGGATTGACGATTGAGGATTCAGTATTGAGGATTGAGAATTGAGGATTGAGGATTGAAGGTTGAGTATTGAGGATTGAAGATTGAGGATTGAGGATTGAGGATTGAGGATTGAATATGAGGGCTGAGGGTTGAGGATTGAGGTTTGAGAATTGAAGATTGAGGATTGAGGATTGAGGATTGAGGATTGAGGAATGAAGATTGAGGATTGGGGACTGAGTGTTGAGTGTTGAGTGATGAGAATTGATGTTTGTGGATAGAGATTTAAAGATAGCAGATTGAGTATTGAGTATTGAAAACTGTGAATTGATGATATTCTATTGAGGATTGAGAATTGACAAATGATTTTTGAGAACTGAGGTCTGAAGATTGAGGATTCAGGATTGAGGATCCAGGATTGAGGTTTGAGGACTGAGGGTTGAGGATTGAGGATTGAGGATTGAGGATTGAGGATTGAGGATTGAGGATTGGCGATTCAAGATTGAGGATTGGGTATTGCGTGTTGAACATTGAGGATTGAGGATTGAGGATTGAGGATTGAGGATTGAGGACTGAAGATAGAATATTGATGATTGAAGATTGAGTATTGAGGATTGAGGTTTGTGGATTGAGGACGGGGACTGAGGGTTGAGTATTGATGTCTGAGGTTTGAGGATTGAGGATTGAGGATTGAGAATTGTCGATTGAGGATTGAGGATTGAAGATTGAGGATTGGGTATTGAGGATTGAAGAAAGAGGATTGAGGATTGAGGATTGAGGATTGAGGACTGAGGATTGAAGATCGAGTATTGAGGATTGAAGATTGAGGATTGAGGACTGAGGATTGAGGATTGAGGATTTAGGATTGAGGATTGAGGATTGAGGATTGAGGATTGAAGATTGAGTATTGAGGATTGAAGATTGAGGATTGAGGGTTGAAGATTGTGTATTCAGGATTGAAGATTGAGGATTGAGGATTGAGGATTGAGGATTGACGATGAGGGCTGAGGGTTGAGGATTGAGGTTTGAGGACTGAGGACTGAGGATTGAGGATTGAGAATTGAGGATTGAGGATTGAGGATTGAAGATTGAGGATTGGGTATTGAGGATTGAAGAATGAGGATTGAGGATTGAGGACTGAGGATTGAGGATTGAAGATTGAGGATTGAGGATTGAGGATTGAGGATTGAGTATTGAAGATTGAGTATTGAGGATTGAATGTAGGGGATTGAGGGTTGAGGACTGAGGGTTGAGGATTGAAGATTGAGGACTGGGGACTGAGTATTGAGGGTTGAGTGATGAGAATTGGTGTTTGTGAATAGAGATTTAAAGATTGCAAATTGAGTATTGAGTATTGAAAACTGTGAATTGATGATATTCTATTGAGGATTGAGAATTTACAACTGATTGTTGAGGGCTGAGGGCTGAAAATTGAGGATTCAGGATTGAGGATTCAGGATTCAGGTTTGAGTACTGAGGATTGAGGATTGAGGATTGAGGATTGAGGATTGAGGATTGAGGATTGAGGATTGAAGATTGAGGATTGGGTATTGCTGACTGAACATTGAGGATTGAGGATTGAGGATTGAGTATTGAGGATTGAGGACTGAAGATTGAATATTGATGATTGAAGATTGAGGATTGAGGATTGAGGGCTGTGGATTGAGGACGAGGACTGAGGGTTCAGTATTGATGTCTGAGGTCTGAGGATTGAGGATTGAGGATTGAGGATTGAAGATTGAGTATTGAGGTTTGAAGATTGAGGATTTTGGATTGAGGATTGAGGATTGAGTATTGAAGATTGAGGATTGGGGTTTGAGGGTTGACGATTGAGGATTCAGTATTGAGGATTGAGAATTGAGGATAGATGATTGAAGGTTGAGTATTGAGGATTGAAGATTGAGGATTGAGGATTGAGGATTGAGGATTCACTATGAGGGCTGAGGGTTGAGGATTGAGGTTTGAGGACTGAGGACTGAGGATTGAGGGTTGAGAATCGAGGATTGAGGATTG
Source organism: Calliopsis andreniformis (assembly GCF_051401765.1). Taxonomy (NCBI): domain Eukaryota; kingdom Metazoa; phylum Arthropoda; class Insecta; order Hymenoptera; family Andrenidae; genus Calliopsis; species Calliopsis andreniformis. Next base: position 975,997 of record NW_027480447.1, read on the forward strand.
AGGATTGAAGATTGAGGATTGGGTATTGAGGATTGAAGAATGAGGATTGAGGATTGAGGACTGAGGATTGAGGATTGAAGATTGAGGATTGAGGATTGAGGATTGAGGATTGAAGATTGAGTATTGAGGATTGAAGGTAGGGGATTGAGGATTGAGGATTGAGGATTGAGGATTGAAGATTGAGGACTGGGGACAGAGTATTGAGGGTTGAGTGATGAGAATTGGTGTTTGTGGATAGAGATTTAAAGATTGCAGATTGAGTATTGAGTATTGAAAACTGTGAATTGATGATATTCTATTGAGGATTGAGAATTTACAACTGATTGTTGAGGACTGAGGTCTGAAGATTGAGGATTCAGGATTGAGGATCCAGGATTGAGGTTTGAGGACTGAGGGTTGAGGATTGAGGATTGAGGATTGAGGATTGAGGATTGAGGATTGAGGATTGGCGATTGAAGATTGAGGATTGGGTATTGTGTATTGAACATTGAGGATTGAGGATTGAGGATTGAGGATTGAGGATTGAGGACTGAAGATAGAATATTGATGATTGAAGATTGAGTATTGAGGATTGAGGGTTGTGGATTGAGGACGGGGACTGAGGGTTGAGTATTGATGTCTGAGGTCTGAGGATTGAGGATTGAGGATTGAGAATTGACGATTGAGGATTGAGGATTGAAGATTGAGGATTGGGTATTGAGGATTGAAGAAAGAGGATTGAGGATTGAGGATTGAGGATTGAGGATTGAGAATTGACGATTGAGGATTGAGGATTGAACATCGAGGATTGGGTATTGAGGATTGAAGAATGAGGATTGAGGATTGAGGACTGAGGATTGAGGATTGAGGATTGAGGATTGAAGATTGAGTATTGAGGATTGAAGGTAGGGGATTGAGGATTGAGGATTGAGAATTGAGGATTGAGGATTGAGGATTGAAGGTTGAGTATTGAGGATTGATGATTGAGGATTGAGGGTTGAAGATTGTGTATTTAGGATTGAAGATTGAGGATTGAGGATTGAGCATTGAGGATTGACGATGAGGGCTGAGGGTTGAGGATTGAGGTTTGAGGACTGAGGACTGAGGATTGAGGATTGAGAATTGAGGATTGAGGATTGAGGATTGAAGATTGAGGATTGGGTATTGAGGATTGAAGAATGAGGATTGAGGATTGAGGACTGAGGATTGAGGATTGAACATTGAGGATTGAGGATTGAGTATGGAAGATTGAGTATTGAGGATTGAATGTAGGGGATTGAGGGTTGAGGATTGAGGATTGAGGATTGAAGATTGAGGACTGCGGACTGAGTATTGAGGGTTGAGTGATGAGAATTGGTGTTTGTGAATAGAGATTTAAAGATTGCAGATTGAGTATTGAGTATTGAAAACTGTGAATTGATGATATTCTATTGAGGATTGAGAATTTACAACTGATTGTTGAGGGCTGAGGGCTGAAAATTGAGGATTCAGGATTGAGGATTCAGAATTGAGGTTTGAGGACTGAGGATTGAGGGTTGAAGATTGATTATTGAGGATTGAAGATTGAAGATTGAGGATTGAGGAATGAGGATTGAGGATGAGGGCTGAGGGTTGAGGATTGAGGTTTGAGGATTGAGGACTGAGGATTGAGGATTGAGGATTGATGATTGAGTATTGAGGATTGAAGATTGAGGATTGAGGATTGAGGATTGAGGATTGAGGATTGAAGATTGAGGATTGGGGACTGAGTGTTGAGGGTTGAGTGATGAGAATTGATGTTTGTGGATAGAGATTTAAAGATAGCGGATTGAGTATTGAGTATTGAAAACTGTGAATTGATGATATTCTATTGAGGATTGAGAATTGACAACTGATTTTTGAGAACTGAGGTCTGAAGATTGAGGATTCAGGATTCAGGTTTGAGTACTGAGGATTGAGGATTGAGGATTGAGGATTGAGGATTGAGGATTGAGGATTGAAGATTGAGGATTGGGTATTGCTGACTGAACATTGAGGATTGAGGATTGAGGATTGAGTATTGAGGATTGAGGACTGAAGATTGAATATTGATGATTGAAGATTGAGGATTGAGGATTGAGGGCTGTGGATTGAGGACGAGGACTGAGGGTTCAGTATTGATGTCTGAGGTCTGAGGATTGAGGATTGAGGATTGAAGATTGCGCATTGAGGATTGAGGATTGAGGATTGAAGATTGAGGATTGAGGATTGAGGATTGAGGACTGAGGATTGGTGATTGAGGATTGATGATTGAGTATTGAGGATTGAAGATAGAGGATTGAGGATTGAGGATTGAGGATTGAGTATTGAGGATTGAGAATTGAGGATTGAGGATTGAGAGTTGAAGATTGTGTATTCAGGATTGAAGACTGAGGATTGAGGATTGAGGATTGTGGATTGACGATGAGGGCTGAGGGTTGAGGATTGAGGTTTGAGGACTGAGGACTGAGGATTGAGGATTGAGGATTAAAGATTGAGTATTGAGGATTGAAGATTGAGGATTGATGATTGAGGATTGAGGATTGAGGATTGAGGATTGTGGATTGATTATTGAAGATTGCGGATTGATGATTGAGGATTGAGGATTGAGGATTGAGGATTGAGGATTGAGGATTGAGGATTGAAGATTGAGGATTGAGGATTGAGGATTGAAGATAGAGGATTGAAGATTGAGGATTGGGGATTGAGGATTGACGATTGAGGATTGAGTATTGAGGATTGAGAATTGAGGATTGAGGATTGAAGATTGTGTATTCAGGATTGAGGATTGAGGACTGAAGATTGAATATTGATGATTGAAGATTGTGGATTGAGGATTGAGTGTTGCGGATTGAGGACGAGGACTGAGGGTTGAGTATTGATGTTTGAGGTCTGGGGATTGAGGATTGAGGATTGAGAATTGAGGATTGAGGATTGAGGATTGAAGATTGAGGATTGGGTATTGAGGATTGAAGGATGAGGATTGAGGATTGAGGATTGAGGATTGAGGATTGAAGATTGAGTATTGAGGATTGAAGATTGAGAATTGAGGATTGAGGGTTGAGGATTGACGTTTGAGGAATGAGGATTGAGGTTTGAGGACTGAGGACTGAGGATTGATGATTGAGAATTGAGGATTGAGGATTGAGGATTGAAGATTGAGGATTGGGTATAGAATACTGAAGAATGAGGATTGAGGATTGAGGATCGAGGATTGAGAATCGAAGATTGAGGTTTGAGGATTGAGGATTGAGGATTGAGTATTGAAGATTGCGGACTGGGGACTCAGAGTTGAGGGTTGAGTGATGAGAATTGGTGTTTGTGGATAGAGGTTTGAAGATTGCAGATTGAGCATTGAGTATTGAAAACTGTGAATTTAGGATATCCTATTGAGGATTGAGGATTGACAACTGATTGTTGAGGACTGAGAGCTGAAGATTGAGGATTCAGGATTGAGGATTCAGAATTGAGGTTTGAGGACTGAGGATTGAGGATTGAAGATTGATTCTTGAGGATTCAAGGTTGAGGATTGAGGATTGGGGATTGCGAATTGAGGGTGAGGGCTGAGGGTTGAGGATTGAGGTTTGAGGATTGAGGACTGAGGATTGAGGATTGGGGATTGATGATTGAGTATTGACGATTGAAGATTGAGGACTGAGGATTGAGGATTGAGGAAAGAGGATTGAGGATTGAGGATTGAAGATTGAGGATTGGGGACTGAGGATTGAGGATTGAGGATCGAGGATTGAGGATTGAAGATAGAAGATTGAGTATTGAGGATTGATTACTGAGGATTGAGGAATGAGGATTGAGGATTGAGTATTGAAGATTGAGGATTGGGGATTGAGGATTGACGATTGAGGATTGGGAATTGAGGATTGAGGATTGAGGATTGAAGATTGAGGATTGGGTATTGAGGATTGAAGGATGAGGATTGAGGATTGAGGATTGAGGATTGAGGATTGAAGATTGAGTATTGAGGATTGAAGATTGAGAATTGAGGATTGAGGGTTGAGAATTGACGTTTGAGGAATGAGGATTGAGGTTTGAGGACTGAGGACTGAGGATTTAGGATTCATGATTGAGGATTGAAGATAGAGTATTGAGGATTGAAGATTGAGGATTGAGGATTGAGGATTGAGGATTGAGGATTGAAGATTGAGGATCGGGGTTGAGGATTGTCGATTGAGGATTGAGTATTGAGGATTGAGAATTGAGGATTGAGGATTGAACATTGAGTATTGTGGGCTGAAGATTGAGGATTGAGGATTGAGGATTGACGATTGAGGATTGAGTATTGAGGATTGAGAATTGAGGATTGAGGATTGAACATTGAATATTGAGGGCTGAAGATTGAGGATTGAGAAATGAGGATTGAAGATTGAGGACTTAGTGTTGACGGTTGAGTGATGGGAATTGACGTTTGTGGATTGAGATTTGAAGATTGAAGAATGGGGATTGAGTATTGAAAGCTGTGAATTGAGGATATTCTGTTGAGGATTGAGGATTAACAACTGATTGTTGAGGACTGAGGGCTGAAGATTGAGGATTCTGGTTTGAGGATACAGAATTGAGGTTTGAGGACTGAGGATTGAGGATTGAAGATCTATTATTGAGGATTGAAGATTGAGGATTGAGGATTGAGGATCGAGGATTGAGGATGTGGGCTGAGGGTTGGGGATTGAGGTTTGAGGATTGAGGACTGAGGATTGAGGATTGATGATTGAGTATTGAGGATTGAAGACTGAGGACTGAGGATTGAGGATTGAGGATTGTGGATTGAGGACGAGGACTGAGGGTTGAGTATTGATATTTGAGGTCTGAGGATTGAGGATAGAGGATTGAGAATTGAGGATTGAGGATTGAGGATTGAAGATTGAGGATTGGGTATTGAGGATTGAAGAGTGAGGACTGAGGATTGAGGATTGAGGATTGAGGATTGAAAATTGAGTATTGAGGATTGAAGATTGAGGATTGAGGATTGAGGATTGAGGATTGAGGATTGAGGATTGAGGATTGAGGATTGAGGATTGAGGATTGAGGATTGAGGATTGAGGATTGAAGATTGAGGATTGAGGATTGAGGATTAAAGATTGAGTATTGAGGATTGAAGATTGAGGATTGATGATTGAGGATTGAGGATTGACGATTGAGGATTGAGTATTGAGGATTGAGAATTGAGGATTGAGGATTGAGGATTGTGTATTCAGGATTGAGGATTGAGGACTGAAGATTGAATATTAATGATTGAAGATTGTGGATTGAGGATTGAGGGTTGCGGATTGAGGACGAGGCCTGAAGGTTGAGTATTGATGTTTGAGATCTGGGGATTGAGGATTGAGGGTTGAGAATCGAGGATTGAGGATTGAGGATTGAAGATTGAGGATTGGGTATTGAGGATTGAAGAATGAGGACTGAGGATTGAGGATTGAGGATTGAGGATTGAAGATTGAGTATTGAGGATTGAAGATTGAGGATTGAGGATTGAGGATTGAGGATTTAGGATTGATGATTGAGGATTGAAGATTGAGTATTGAGGATTGAAGATTGAAGATTGAGGATTGAGGATTGAGGATTGACGCTTGAGGATTGAGGGTTGAGGATGGAGTTTTGAAGAGAGAGGACTGAGTGTTGAGGATTGAGTGTTTAGAATTGATGTTTGACGATTGAGATATGATTATTGAATATTACGGTTTGAGTATTGAACCACGAGAGTTCACGATATTCTATTGAGTATTGAGAATTGAGGATTGATTGTTGTGTATTGAGGATTGGTGGTTGAGGGTTGTGTGTTGAATATTGAGGATTGAGGATTGAGAATTGAGGATTGAGGATTGAGGATTGAGGATTGAAGATTGAGTATTGAGGATTGAAGATTGAGGATTGAGTACTGAGGATTGAGGATTGAGGATTGAGGGTTGAGGATTGAGGATTGAAGATTGAGTATTGAGGATTGAAGATTGAGGATTGTGGATTGAGGATTGAGGATTGAGTATTGAAGATTCAGGATTGGGGATTGAGGATTGACGATTGAGGATTGAATATTGAGGATTGAGAATTGAGGATTGAGGATTGAAGATTGAGTATTGAGGATTGAAGATTGAGAATTGAGGATTGAGGATTGAGGATTGAAGATGAGGTCTGAGGGTTGACGATTGAGGTTTGAGGACTGAGGGTTGAGGATTCAGGATTGAGAGTTGAGGATTGGGTATTGAGGATTGAAGAATGAGGACTGAGGATTGAGGATTGAGGATTGAGGATTGAAGATTGAGTATTGAGGATTGAAGATTGAGGATTGAGGATTGAGGATTGAGGATTTAGGATTGATGATTGAGGATTGAAGATTTAGTATTCAGGATTGAAGATTGAGGATTGAGGATTGAGGATTGAGGATTGAGGATTGAAGATTGAGGATTGGGGTTGAGGATTGACGATTGAGGATTGAGTATTGAGGATTGAGAATTGAGGATTGAGGATTGAACATTGAGTATTGTGGGCTGAAGATTGAGTATTGAGGATTGAGGATTGACGATTGAGGATTGAGTATTGAGGATTGAGAATTGAGGATTGAGGATTGAACATTGAGTATTGAGGGCTGAAGATTGAGGATTGAGGATTGAGGATTGAAGATTGAGGACATAGTGTTGACGGTTGAGTGATGGGAATTGACGTTTGTGGATTGAGATTTGAAGATTGAAGAATGGGGATTGAGTATTGAAAGCTGTGAATTGAGGATATTCTGTTGAGGATTGAGGATTGACAATTGATTGTTGAGGACTGAGGGCTGAAGGTTGAGGATTCAGGATTGAGGATTCGGTATTGAGGTTTGAGGACTGAGGATTGAGCGTTGAGGATTGAGGATTGAGGATTGAAGATTGAGTTTTGAGGATTGAGAATTGAGGATTGAGGATTGAGGATTGAAGATTGAGGATTGGGTATTGAGGATTGAAGAATGAGGATTGAGGATTGAGGATTGAGTATTGAGGATTGAAGATTGAGTATTGAGGATTGAATATTGATGATTGAGGATTGTGGGTTGAGGATCGACAATTGATTGTTGAGGACTGAGGGCTGAAGGTTGAGGATTCAGGATTGAGTATTCGGTATTGACGTTTGAGGACTGAGGATTGAGGGTTGAGGATTGAGGATTGAGGATTGACGCTTGAGGATTGAACATTGAGGATTGAGGATTGAGGATTGAGGATTGAGGGTTGAGGATTGAAGATTGAATATTGATGATTGAAGGTTGAGGATTGAGGATTGAGGGTTGTGGATTCAGGACGAGGACTGAGGGTTGAGTATTGATGTTTGAGGACTGAGGATTGGGGAAAGAGGATTGAGAATTGAGGATTGAGGATTGAGGATTGAAGATTGAGGATTCTGTATTGAGGATTGAAGAATGAGGACACAGGATTGAGGATTGAGGATTGAGGATTGAAGATTGAGTATTGAGGATTGAAGATTGAGGATTGAGGATTGAGGATTGAGGATTGAGGATTGAGGATTGAGGGTTGAGGATTGAGGATTGAGGATTGAAGATTGAGGATTGAGGATAGAGGATTAAAGGTTGAGCATTGAGGATTGAAGATTGAGGATTGATGATTGAGGGTTGAGGATTGAGGATTGAGTATTGAAGATTGAGGATTGATGATTGAGGATTGAGGATTGAGGATTGAGGATTGAGTATTGAGGATTGAGGATTGAAGATTGAGGATTGAGGATTGAGGATTAATGATTGAGTATTGAGGATTGAAGTTTGAGAATTGAGGATTGAGGATTGAACATTGAGGACTGAGTGTTGAGGGCTGAGTGATGAGAATTGATGTTTGTGGATAGAGATTTGAAGATTGCAGATTGAGTATTAAGTATTGAAAATTGTGAATTGAGGATATTCTAATGGGGATTGAGGATTGACAACTGACTGTTGAGGACTGAGGGCTGAAAATTGAGGATAGGGTATTGAGGATTGAAGAATGAGGATTGAGGATTGCCGATTGAGGATTGAGGATTGAAGATTGAGTATTCAGGATTGGAGATTGACGATTGAGGATTGAGGACTGAGGATCGAGGATTGAGGATTGAGGATTGAAGATTGAGTACTGAGGATTGATGATTGAGGGTTCAGGATTGAGGATTGAGGATTGAGGATTGAGAATTGAAGATTGAGTATTGGGGACTGAGTGTTGAGGGTTGAGTGATGAGGATTGATGTTTGTGGATAGAGATTTGAAGATTGCAGATTGAGTATTGAGTATTGAAACCTGTGAATTGAGGATATTGTATTGAGGATTGAGGATTGACAACTGATTGTTGAGGACTGAGGGCTGAAGGTTGAGGATTCAGGATTGAGGATTCAGAATTGAGGTTTGAGGACTGAGGATTGAGGATTGAGGATTGAGGATTGAGGATTGAGGATTGAGGATTGAGGATTGAGGATTGAGGATTGAAGATTGAGTATTGAAGATTGAAGATTGGGTATTGAGGATTGAACATCGAGGATTGAACATTGAGGATTGAGGATTGAGGGTTGAGGATTGAAGATTGAATATTGATGATTGAAGGTTGAGGATTGAGGATTGAGGGTTGTGGATTCAGGACGAGGACTGTGGGTTGAGTATTGATGTTTGAGGTCTGAGGATTGAGGATAGAGGATTGAGAATTGAGGGTTGAGGATTGAGGATTGAAGATTGAGGATTCTGTATTGAGGATTGAAGAATGAGAACTGAGGATTGAGGATTGAGGATTGAAGGTTGAGGATTGGGTATTGAGGATTGAAGAATGAGGATTCAGGATTGAGGACTGAGGATTGAGGACTGAAGATTGAGGATTGAGGATTGAGGATTGAGGATTGAGTATTGAAGATTGAGTATTGAGGATTGAATGTAGGGGATTGAGGGCTGAGGGTTGAGGATTGAGGATTGAAGATTGAGGACTGGGGACTGAGTATTGAGTGTTGAGTGATGAGAATTGGTGTTTGTGGATAGAGATTTAAAGATTGCAGATTGAGTATTGAGTATTGAAAACTGTGAATTGATGATATACTATTGAGGATTGAGAATTTACAACTGATTGTTGAGGACTGATGTCTGAAGATTGAGGATTCAGGATTGAGGATCCAGGAGTGAGGTTTGAGGACTGAGGATTGAGGATTGAGGATTGAGGATTGAGGATTGAGGATTGAGGATTGAGGATTGAGGATTGGGGATTGAAGATTGAGGATTGGGTATTGCGTATTGAACATTGAGGATTGAGGATTGAGGATTGAGGATTGAGGATTGGGTATTGAGGATTGAAGACTGAGGATTGAGGATTGAGGATTGAGGATTGAGGATTGAGGATTGATGATTGAGGATTGAGGATTCAGGATTGAGGATTGAAGATTGAGTATTGAGGATTGAAGATTGAGGATTGAGGATTGAGGATTGAGGATTGAGTATTGAGGAATGAGAATTGAGGATTGAGGGTTGAAGATTGTGTATTCAGGATTGAAGATTGAGGATTGAGGATTGAGGATTGAGGATTGACGATGAGGGCTGAGGGTTGAGGATTGAGGTTTGAGGACTGAGGACTGAGGATTGAGGATTGAGAATTGAGGATTGAGGATTGAGGATTGAAGATTGAGGATTGGGTATTGAGGATTGAAGAATGAGGATTGAGGATTGAGGACTGAGGATTGAGGATTGAACATTGAGGATTGAGGATTGTGGATTGAGGATTGAGTATTGAAGATTGAGTATTGAGGATTGAATGTAGGGGATTGAGGGTTGAGGATTGAGGATTGAGGATTGTAGATTGAGGACTGGGGACTGAGTATTGAGGGTTGAGTGATGAGAATTGGTGTTTGTGAATAGAGATTTAAAGATTGCAGATTGAGTATTGAGTATTGAAAACTGTGAATTGATGATATTGTATTGAGGATTGAGAATTTACAACTAATTGTTGAGGGCTGAGGGCTGAAAATTGAGGATTCAGGATTGAGGATTCAGAATTGAGGTTTGAGGACTGAGGATTGAGGGTTGAAGGTTGATTATTGAGGATTGAAGATTGAAGATTGAGGATTGAGGAATGAGGATTGAGGATGAGGGCTGAGGGTTGAGGATTGAGGTTTGAGGATTGAGGACTGAGGATTGAGGATTGAGGATTGATGATTGAGTATTGAGGATTGAAGATTGAGGATTGAGGATTGAGGATTGAGGATTGAGGATTGAAGATTGAGGATTGGGGACTGAGTGTTGAGGGTTGAGTGATGAGAATTGACGTTTGTGGATAGAGATTTAAAGATAGCAGATTGAGTATTGAGTATTGAAAACTGTGACTTGATGATATTCTATTGAGGATTGAGAATTGACAACTGACTTTTGAGAACTGAGGTCTGAAGATTGAGGATTCAGGATTGAGGATTCAGGATTCAGGTTTGAGTACTGAGGATTGAGGACTGAGGATTGAGGATTGAGGATTGAGGATTGAGGATTGAGGATTGAAGATTGAGGATTGGGTATTGCTGACTGAACATTGAGGATTGAGGATTGAGGATTGAGTATAGAGGATTGAGGACTGAAGATTGAATATTGATGATTGAAGATTGAGGATTGAGGATTGAGGGCTGTGGATTGAGGACGAGGACTGAGGGTTCAGTATTGATGTCTGAGGTCTGAGGATTGAGGATTGAGGATTGAGGATTGAAGATTGAGTATTGAGGTTTGAAGATTGAGGATTTTGGATTGAGGATTGAGGATTGAGTATTGAACATTGAGGATTGGGGATTGAGGATTGACGATTGAGGATTCAGTATTGAGGATTGAGAATTGAGGATTGAGGATTGAAGGTTGAGTATTGAGGATTGAAGATTGAGGATTGAGGATTGAGGATTGAGGATTGACTATAAGGGCTGAGGGTTGAGGATTGAGGTTTGAGGACTGAGGACTGAGGATTGAGGATTGAGAATTGAGGATTGAGGATTGAGGATTGAAGATTGAGGATTGGGTATTGAGGATCGAAGACTGAGGATTGACGATAGAGGATTGAGGATTGAGGATTGAAGATTGAGGATTGAGGATTGAGGATTGAGGATTGAAGATTGAGTATTGAGGATTGAAGATTGAGGATTGAGGATTGAGGATTGATGACTGAGTATTGAGGCTTGAAGATTGAGGATTGAGGATTGAGGATTGAGGACAGACGATTGATGATTGAGGATTGATGATTGAGTATTGAGGATTGAAGATTGAGGATTGAGGATTGAGGATTGAGGATTGTGTTTTGAGGATTGAGAATTGAGGGTTGAGGGTTGAAGATTGTGTATACAGGATTGAAGATTGAGGATTGAGGATTGAGGATTGAGGATTGACGATGAGGTCTGAGGGTTGAGGATTGAGGATTGAGGAATGGGGATTGAAGATTGAGGATTGGGTATTGCGTATTGAACATTGAGGATTGAGGATTGAGGATTGAGTATTGAGGATTGAATTTAGGGGATTGAGGGTTGAGGATTGAGAATCGAGGATTGAAGATTGAGGACTGGGGACTGAGTATTGAGTGTTGAGTGATGAGAATTGGTGATTGTGGATAGAGATTTAAAGATTGCAGATTGAGTATTGAGTATTGAAAACTGTGAATTGATGATATTCTATTGAGGATTGAGAATTTACAACTGATTGTTGAGGACTGAGGTCTGAAGATTGAGGATTCAGGATTGAGGATCCAGGATTGAGGTTTGAGGACTGAGGATTGAGGATTGAGTATTGAGGATTGAGGATTGAGGATTGAGGATTGAGGATTCGGGATTGAAGATTGAGGATTGGGTATTGCGTATTGAACATTGAGGATTGAGGATTGAGGATTGAGGATTGAGGATTGGGTATTGAGGATTGAAGACTGAGGATTGAGGATTGAGGATTGAGGATTGAGGATTGAAGATTGAGTATTGAGGATTGAAGATTGAGGATTGAGGACTGAGGATTGATGATTGAGTATTGAGGATTGAAGACTGAGGATTGAGGATTGAGGATTGAGGACTGAGGATTGGTGATTGAGGATTGATGATTGAGTATTGAGGATTGAAGATTGAGGATTGAGGATTGAGGATTGAGGATTGAGTATTGAGGATTGAGAATTGAGGATTGAGGGATGAAGATTGTGTATTCAGGATTGAAGATTGAGGATTGAGGATTGAGGATTGTGGATTGACGATGAGGGCTGAGGGTTGAGGATTGAGGTTTGAGGACTGAGGACTGAGGATTGAGGATTGAGAATTGAGAATTGAGGATTGAGGATTGAGGATTGAAGATTGAGGATTGGGTATTGAGGATCGAAGACTGAGGATTGACGATAGAGGATTGAGGATTGAGGATTGAAGAGTGAGGATTGAGGATTGAGGATTGAGGATTGAAGATTGAGTATTGAGGATTGAAGATTGAGGATTGAGGATTGAAGATTGATGACTGAGTATTGAGGATTGAAGATTGAGGATTGAGGATTGAGGTTTGAGGACTGACGATTGATGATTGAGGATTGATGAATGAGTATTGAGGATTGAAGATTGAGGATTGAGGATTGAGGATTGAGGATTGTGTTTTGAGGATTGAGAATTGAGGATTGAGGGTTGAAGATTGTGTATACAGGATTGAAGATTGAGGATTGAGGATTGAGGATTGAGGATTGACGATGAGGTCTGAGGGTTGAGGATTGAGGTTTGAGGAATGGGGATTGAAGATTGAGGATTGGGTATTGCGTATTGAACACTGAGGATTGAGGATTGAGGATTGAGGATTGAGGATTGAGGATTGAATGCAGGGGATTGAGGGTTGAGGATTGAGGATCGAGGATTGAAGATTGAGGACTGGGGACTGAGTATTGTGTGTTGAGTGATGAGAATTGGTGATTGTGGATAGAGATTTAAAGATTGCAGATTGAGTATTGAGTATTGAAAACTGTGAATTGATGATATTCTATTGAGGATTGAGAATTTACAACTGATTGTTGAGGACTGAGGTCTGAAGATTGAGGATTCAGGATTGAGAATCCAGGATTGAGGTTTGAGGACTGAGGATTGAGGATTGAGCATTGAGGATTGAGGATTGAGGATTGCGGATTGAGGATTCGGGGTTGAAGATTGAGGATTGGGTATTGCGTATTGAACATTGAGGATTGAGGATTGAGGATTGAGGATTGAGGATTGGGTATTGAGGATTGAAGACTGAGGATTGAGGATTGAGGATTGAGGATTGAGGATTGAAGATTGAGTATTGAGGATTGAAGATTGAGGATTGAGGACTGAGGATTGATGATTGAGTATTGAGGATTGAAGACTGAGGATTGAGGATTGAGGATTGAGGACTGAGGATTGGTGATTGAGGATTGATGATTGAGTATCGAGGATTGAAGATTGAGGATTGAGGATTGAGGATTGAGGATTGAGGATTGAGGGTTGAAGATTGTGTATTCAGGATTGAAGACTGAGGATTGAGGATTGAGGATTGTGGATTGACGATGAGGGCTGAGGGTTGAGGATTGAGGTTTGAGGACTGAGGACTGAGGATTGAGGATTGAGAATTGACGATTGAGGATTGAGGATTGAAGATTGAGGATTGCGTATTGAGGATTGAAGAATGAGGATTGAGGATTGAGGACTGAGGATTGAGGATTGAAGATTGAGGATTGAGGATTGAGGATTGAGGATTGAAGATTGAGTATTGATGATTGAAGGTTGAGGATTGAGGATTGAGGGTTGTGGATTGAGGACGAGGACTGAGGGTTGAGTATTGATGTTTGAGGTCTGAGGATTGAGGATAGAGGATTGAGAATTGAGGATTGAGGATTGAGGAATGAAGATTGAGGATTGTGTATTGAGGATTGAAGAGTGCGGACTGAGGATTGAGGATTGAGGATTGAGGATTGAAGATTGTGTATTGAGGATTGAAGATTGAGGATTGAGGATTGAGGATTGAGGATTGAGGATTCAGGATTGAGGATTGAGGATTGAGGATTGAGGTTTGAGGATTGAGGATTGAGGATTGAGGATTGAAGATTGAGGATTGAGGATTGAGGATTAAAGATTGAGTATTGAGGATTGAAGATTGAGGATTGATGATTGAGGATTGAGGATTGAGGATTGAGGATTGAGGATTGAGTATTGAAGATTGCGGATTGATGATTGAGGATTGAGGATTGAGGATTGAGGATTGAGTATTGAGGATTGAGGATTGAAGATTGAGGATTGAGGATTGAGGATTGAAGATAGAGGATTGAAGATTGAGGATTGGGGATTGAGGATTGACTATTGAGGATTGAGTATTGAGGATTGAGAATTGAGGATTGAGGATTGAAGATTGTGTATTCAGGATTGAGGATTGAGGACTGAAGATTGAATATTGATGATTGAAGATTGTGGATTGAGGATTGAGGGTTGCAGATTGAGGACGAGGACTGAGGGTTGAGTATTGATGTTTGAGGTCTGGGGATTGAGGATTGAGGATTGAGAATTGAGGATTGAGGATTGAGGATTGAAGATTGAGGATTGGGTATTGAGGATTGAAGGATGAGGATTGAGGATTGAGGATTGAGGATTGAGGATTGAAGATTGAGTATTGAGGATTGAAGATTGAGAATTGAGGATTGAGGGTTGAGGATTGACGTTTGAGGAATGAGGATTGAGGATTGAGGATTGAAGATTGAGTATTGAGGATTGAAGACTGAGGATTGAGGATTGAGGATTCAGTATTGAGGATTGAAGATTGAGGATTGGGGATTGAGGATTGACGATTGAGGATTGAGTATTGAGGATTGAGAATTGAGGATTCAGGATTGAAGATTGTGTATTCAGGATTGAAGATTGAGGATTGAGGATTGAGGATTGAGGATTGACGATGAGGGCTGAGGCTTGAGGATTGAGGTTTGAGGACTGAGGACGGAGGATTGAGGATTGAGAATTGAGGATTGAGGATTGAGGATAGAAGATTGAGGATTGGGTATTGAGGATTGAAGAATGAGGATTGAGGATTGAGGATTGAGGATTGAGTATTGAAGATTGAGGTTTGAGGATTGAGGATTGAGGATTGAGGATTGAAGGTTGAGGACTGGGTACTGAGAGTTGAGGGTTGAGTGATGAGAATTGGTGTTTGTGGATAGAGGTTTGAAGATTGCAGATTGAGCATTGAGTATTGAAAACTGTGAATTTAGGATATTCTATTGAGGATTGAGGATTGACAACTGATTGTTGAGGACTGAGGGCTGAAGATTGAGGATTCAGGATTGAGGATTCAGAATTGAGGTTTGAGGACTGAGGATTGAGGATTGAAGATTGATTATTGAGGATTCAAGGTTGAGGATTGAGGATTGGGGATTGAGAATTGAGGGTGAGGGCTGAGGGTTGAGGATTGAGGTTTGAGGATTGAGGACTGAGCATTGAGGATTGGGGATTGATGATTGAGTATTGACGATTGAAGATTGAGGACTGAGGATTGAGGATTGAGGAAAGAGGATTGAGGATTGAGGATTGAAGATTGAGGATTGGGGACTGAGGATTGAGGATTGAGGATCGAGGATTGAGCATTGAAGATTGAAGATTGAGTATTGAGGATTGATTACTGAGGAGTGAGGACGAGGACTGAGGGTTCAGTATTGATTTCTGAGGTCTGAGGATTGAGGATTGAGGATTGAGGATTGAAGATTGAGGATTGAGGATTGAGGATTAAGGATTGAGTGTTGAGGATTGAGAATTGAGGATAGAGGGTTGAAGATTGTGTATTCAGGATTGAAGATTGAGGATTGAGGATTGAGGATTGAGGATTGACGATGAGGGCTGAGGGTTGAGGATTGAGGTTTGAGGACTGAGGACTGAGGATTGAGGATTGAGAATTGAGGATTGAAGATTGAGGATTGGGTATTGAGGATTGAAGAATGAGGATTGAGGATTGAGGACTGAGGATTGAGGATTGAAGATTGAGGACTGAGGATTGAGGATTGAGGATTGAGGATTGAGGATTGAGGATTGAAGATTGAGTATTGAGGTTTGAAGATTGAGGATTTTGGATTGAGGATTGAGGATTGAGTATTGAACATTGAGGATTGGGGATTGAGGATTGACGATTGAGGATTCAGTATTGAGGATTGAGAATTGAGGACTGAGGATTGAAGGTTGAGTATTGAGGATTGAAGATTGAGGATTGAGGATTGAGGATTGAGGATTGACTATGAGGGCTGAGGGTTGAGGATTGAGGTTTGAGGACTGAGGACTGAGGATTGAGGATTGAGAATTGAGGATTGAGGATTGAGGATTGAAGATTGAGGATAGGGTATTGAGGATCGAAGTCTGAGGATTGACGATTGAGGTTTGAGGATTGAGGATTGAAGAATGAGGATTGAGGATTGAGGATTGAGGATTGAAGATTGAGTATTGAGGATTGAAGATTGAGGATTGAGGATTGAGGATTGATGACTGAGTATTGAGGATTGAAGATTGAGGATTGAGGATTGAGGATTGAGGACTGACGATTGATGATTGAGGATTGATGATTGAGTATTGAGGATTGAAGATTGAGGATTGAGGATTGAGGATTGAGGGTAGAGTTTTGAGGATTGAGAATTGAGGATTGAGGGTTGAAGATTGTGTATACAGGATTGAAGATTGAGGATTGAGGATTGAGGATTGAGGATTGACGATGAGGTCTGAGGGTTGAGGATTGAGGATTGAGGAATGGGGATTGAAGATTGTGTATTCAGGATTGAGGATTGAGGACTGAAGATTGAATATTGATGATTGAAGATTGTGGATTGAGGATTGAGGGTTGCGGATTGAGGACGAGGACTGAGGGTTGAGTATTGACGTTTGAGGTCTGGGGATTGAGGATTGAGGATTGAGAATTGAGGATTGAGGATTGAGGATTGAAGATTGAGGATTGGGCATTGAGGATTGAAGGATGAGGATTGAGGATTGAGGATTGAGGATTGAGGACTGAGGCCTGAGGATTGAAGATTGAGAATTGAGGATTGAGGATTGAGGATTGAAGATTGAGGATCGGGTATTGAGGATTGAAGACTGAGGATGAGGATTGAGGATTGAGGATTGAGGATTGAAGATTGAGGATTGAGGATTGAGGATTGAGGATTGAAGATTGAGTATTGAGGATTGAAGATTGAGGATTGAGGATTGAGGATTGATGATTGAGTATTGAGGATTGAGGTTTGAGGACTGAGGACTGAGGATTGAGGATTGAGTATTGAGGATTGAGGATTGAGGATTGAGGATTGAGGACAGACGATTGATGATTGAGGATTGATGATTGAGTATTGAGGATTGAAGATTGAGGATTGAGGATTGAGGATTGAGGATTGTGTTTTGAGGATTGAGAATTGAGGGTTGAGGGTTGAAGATTGTGTATACAGGATTGAAGATTGAGGATTGAGGATTGAGGATTGAAGATTGAGTACTGAGGATTGATGATTGAGGGTTCAGGATTGAGGATTGAGGATTGAGGATTGAGAATTGAAGATTGAGTATTGGGGACTGAGTGTTGAGGGTTGAGTGATGAGGATTGATGTTTGTGGATAGAGATTTGAAGATTGCAGATTGAGTATTGAGTATTGAAACCTGTGAATTGAGGATATTGTATTGAGGATTGAGGATTGACAACTGATTGTTGAGGACTGAGGGCTGAAGGTTGAGGATTCAGGATTGAGGATTCAGAATTGAGGTTTGAGGACTGAGGATTGAGGATTGAGGATTGAGGATTGAGGATTGAGGATTGAGGATTGAGGATTGAGGATTGAGGATTGAGGATTGAAGATTGAGTATTGAAGATTGAAGATTGGGTATTGAGGATTGAACATCGAGGATTGAACATTGAGGATTGAGGATTGAGGGTTGAGGATTGAAGATTGAATATTGATGATTGAAGGTTGAGGATTGAGGATTGAGGGTTGTGGATTCAGGACGAGGACTGTGGGTTGAGTATTGATGTTTGAGGTCTGAGGATTGAGGATAGAGGATTGAGAATTGAGGGTTGAGGATTGAGGATTGAAGATTGAGGATTCTGTATTGAGGATTGAAGAATGAGAACTGAGGATTGAGGATTGAGGATTGAAGGTTGAGGATTGGGTATTGAGGATTGAAGAATGAGGATTCAGGATTGAGGACTGAGGATTGAGGACTGAAGATTGAGGATTGAGGATTGAGGATTGAGGATTGAGTATTGAAGATTGAGTATTGAGGATTGAATGTAGGGGATTGAGGGCTGAGGGTTGAGGATTGAGGATTGAAGATTGAGGACTGGGGACTGAGTATTGAGTGTTGAGTGATGAGAATTGGTGTTTGTGGATAGAGATTTAAAGATTGCAGATTGAGTATTGAGTATTGAAAACTGTGAATTGATGATATTCTATTGAGGATTGAGAATTTACAACTGATTGTTGAGGACTGATGTCTGAAGATTGAGGATTCAGGATTGAGGATCCAGGATTGAGGTTTGAGGACTGAGGATTGAGGATTGAGGATTGAGGATTGAGGATTGAGGATTGAGGATTGAGGATTGAGGATTGGGGATTGAAGATTGTGGATTGGGTATTGCGTATTGAACATTGAGGATTGAGGATTGAGGATTGAGGATTGAGGATTGGGTATTGAGGATTGAAGACTGAGGATTGAGGATTGAGGATTGAGGATTGAGGATTGAGGATTGATGATTGAGGATTGAGGATTCAGGATTGAGGATTGAAGATTGAGTATTGAGGATTGAAGATTGAGGATTGAGGATTGAGGATTGAGGATTGAGTATTGAGGAATGAGAATTGAGGATTGAGGGTTGAAGATTGTGTATTCAGGATTGAAGATTGAGGATTGAGGATTGAGGATTGAGGATTGACGATGAGGGCTGAGGGTTGAGGATTGAGGTTTGAGGACTGAGGACTGAGGATTGAGGATTGAGAATTGAGGATTGAGGATTGAGGATTGAAGATTGAGGATTGGGTATTGAGGATTGAAGAATGAGGATTGAAGAATGAGGATTGAGGATTGAGGACTGAGGATTGAGGATTGAACATTGAGGATTGAGGATTGTGGATTGAGGATTGAGTATTGAAGATTGAGTATTGAGGATTGAATGTAGGGGATTGAGGGTTGAGGATTGAGGATTGAGGATTGAAGATTGAGGACTGGAGACTGAGTATTGAGGGTTGAGTGATGAGAATTGGTGTTTGTGAATAGAGATTTAAAGATTGCAGATTGAGTATTGAGTATTGAAAACTGTGAATTGATGATATTGTATTGAGGATTGAGAATTTACAACTAATTGTTGAGGGCTGAGGGCTGAAAATTGAGGATTCAGGATTGAGGATTCAGAATTGAGGTTTGAGGACTGAGGATTGAGGGTTGAAGGTTGATTATTGAGGATTGAAGATTGAAGATTGAGGATTGAGGAATGAGGATTGAGGATGAGGGCTGAGGGTTGAGGATTGAGGTTTGAGGATTGAGGACTGAGGATTGAGGATTGAGGATTGATGATTGAGTATTGAGGATTGAAGATTGAGGATTGAGGATTGAGGATTGAGGATTGAGGATTGAAGATTGAGGATTGGGTACTGAGTGTTGAGGGTTGAGTGATGAGAATTGACGTTTGTGGATAGAGATTTAAAGATAGCAGATTGAGTATTGAGTATTGAAAACTGTGACTTGATGATATTCTATTGAGGATTGAGAATTGACAACTGATTTTTGAGAACTGAGGTCTGAAGATTGAGGATTCAGGATTGAGGATTCAGGATTCAGGTTTGAGTACTGAGGATTGAGGACTGAGGATTGAGGATTGAGGATTGAGGACTGAGGATTGAGGATTGAAGATTGAGGATTGGGTATTGCTGACTGAACATTGAGGATTGAGGATTGAGGATTGAGTATAGAGGATTGAGGACTGAAGATTGAATATTGATGATTGAAGATTGAGGATTGAGGATTGAGGGCTGTGGATTGAGGACGAGGACTGAGGGTTCAGTATTGATGTCTGAGGTCTGAGGATTGAGGATTGAGGATTGAGGATTGAAGATTGAGTATTGAGGTTTGAAGATTGAGGATTTTGGATTGAGGATTGAGGATTGAGTATTGAACATTGAGGATTGGGGATTGAGGATTGACGATTGAGGATTCAGTATTGAGGATTGAGAATTGAGGATTGAGGATTGAAGGTTGAGTATTGAGGATTGAAGATTGAGGATTGAGGATTGAGGATTGAGGATTGACTATAAGGGCTGAGGGTTGAGGATTGAGGTTTGAGGACTGAGGACTGAGGATTGAGGATTGAGAATTGAGGATTGAGGATTGAGGATTGAAGATTGAGGATTGGGTATTGAGGATCGAAGACTGAGGATTGACGATAGAGGATTGAGGATTGAGGATTGAAGATTGAGGATTGAGGATTGAGGATTGAGGATTGAAGATTGAGTATTGAGGATTGAAGATTGAGGATTGAGGATTGAGGATTGATGACTGAGTATTGAGGCTTGAAGATTGAGGATTGAGGATTGAGGATTGAGGACAGACGATTGATGATTGAGGATTGATGATTGAGTATTGAGGATTGAAGATTGAGGATTGAGGATTGAGGATTGAGGATTGTGTTTTGAGGATTGAGAATTGAGGGTTGAGGGTTGAAGATTGTGTATACAGGATTGAAGATTGAGGATTGAGGATTGAGGATTGAGGATTGACGATGAGGTCTGAGGGTTGAGGATTGAGGATTGAGGAATGGGGATTGAAGATTGAGGATTGGGTATTGCGTATTGAACATTGAGGATTGAGGATTGAGGATTGAGTATTGAGGATTGAATTTAGGGGATTGAGGGTTGAGGATTGAGAATCGAGGATTGAAGATTGAGGACTGGGGACTGAGTATTGAGTGTTGAGTGATGAGAATTGGTGATTGTGGATAGAGATTTAAAGATTGCAGATTGAGTATTGAGTATTGAAAACTGTGAATTGATGATATTGTATTGAGGATTGAGAATTTATAACTGATTGTTGAGGACTGAGGTCTGAAGATTGAGGATTCAGGATTGAGGATCCAGGATTGAGGTTTGAGGACTGAGGATTGAGGATTGAGTATTGAGGATTGAGGATTGAGGATTGAGGATTGAGGATTCGGGATTGAAGATTGAGGATTGGGTATTGCGTATTGAACATTGAGGATTGAGGATTGAGGATTGAGGATTGAGGATTGAGGATTGAGTATTGAAGATTGAGTATTGAGGATTGAATGTAGGGGATTGAGGGTTGAGGATTGAGGATTGAGGATTGAAGATTGAGGACTGGAGACTGAGTATTGAGGGTTGAGTGATGAGAATTGGTGTTTGTGAATAGAGATTTAAAGATTGCAGATTGAGTATTGAGTATTGAAAACTGTGAATTGATGATATTGTATTGAGGATTGAGAATTTACAACTAATTGTTGAGGGCTGAGGGCTGAAAATTGAGGATTCAGGATTGAGGATTCAGAATTGAGGTTTGAGGACTGAGGATTGAGGGTTGAAGGTTGATTATTGAGGATTGAAGATTGAAGATTGAGGATTGAGGAATGAGGATTGAGGATGAGGGCTGAGGGTTGAGGATTGAGGTTTGAGGATTGAGGACTGAGGATTGAGGATTGAGGATTGATGATTGAGTATTGAGGATTGAAGATTGAGGATTGAGGATTGAGGATTGAGGATTGAGGATTGAAGATTGAGGATTGGGTACTGAGTGTTGAGGGTTGAGTGATGAGAATTGACGTTTGTGGATAGAGATTTAAAGATAGCAGATTGAGTATTGAGTATTGAAAACTGTGACTTGATGATATTCTATTGAGGATTGAGAATTGACAACTGATTTTTGAGAACTGAGGTCTGAAGATTGAGGATTCAGGATTGAGGATTCAGGATTCAGGTTTGAGTACTGAGGATTGAGGACTGAGGATTGAGGATTGAGGATTGAGGACTGAGGATTGAGGATTGAAGATTGAGGATTGGGTATTGCTGACTGAACATTGAGGATTGAGGATTGAGGATTGAGTATAGAGGATTGAGGACTGAAGATTGAATATTGATGATTGAAGATTGAGGATTGAGGATTGAGGGCTGTGGATTGAGGACGAGGACTGAGGGTTCAGTATTGATGTCTGAGGTCTGAGGATTGAGGATTGAGGATTGAGGATTGAAGATTGAGTATTGAGGTTTGAAGATTGAGGATTTTGGATTGAGGATTGAGGATTGAGTATTGAACATTGAGGATTGGGGATTGAGGATTGACGATTGAGGATTCAGTATTGAGGATTGAGAATTGAGGATTGAGGATTGAAGGTTGAGTATTGAGGATTGAAGATTGAGGATTGAGGATTGAGGATTGAGGATTGACTATAAGGGCTGAGGGTTGAGGATTGAGGTTTGAGGACTGAGGACTGAGGATTGAGGATTGAGAATTGAGGATTGAGGATTGAGGATTGAAGATTGAGGATTGGGTATTGAGGATCGAAGACTGAGGATTGACGATAGAGGATTGAGGATTGAGGATTGAAGATTGAGGATTGAGGATTGAGGATTGAGGATTGAAGATTGAGTATTGAGGATTGAAGATTGAGGATTGAGGATTGAGGATTGATGACTGAGTATTGAGGCTTGAAGATTGAGGATTGAGGATTGAGGATTGAGGACAGACGATTGATGATTGAGGATTGATGATTGAGTATTGAGGATTGAAGATTGAGGATTGAGGATTGAGGATTGAGGATTGTGTTTTGAGGATTGAGAATTGAGGGTTGAGGGTTGAAGATTGTGTATACAGGATTGAAGATTGAGGATTGAGGATTGAGGATTGAGGATTGACGATGAGGTCTGAGGGTTGAGGATTGAGGATTGAGGAATGGGGATTGAAGATTGAGGATTGGGTATTGCGTATTGAACATTGAGGATTGAGGATTGAGGATTGAGTATTGAGGATTGAATTTAGGGGATTGAGGGTTGAGGATTGAGAATCGAGGATTGAAGATTGAGGACTGGGGACTGAGTATTGAGTGTTGAGTGATGAGAATTGGTGATTGTGGATAGAGATTTAAAGATTGCAGATTGAGTATTGAGTATTGAAAACTGTGAATTGATGATATTGTATTGAGGATTGAGAATTTATAACTGATTGTTGAGGACTGAGGTCTGAAGATTGAGGATTCAGGATTGAGGATCCAGGATTGAGGTTTGAGGACTGAGGATTGAGGATTGAGTATTGAGGATTGAGGATTGAGGATTGAGGATTGAGGATTCGGGATTGAAGATTGAGGATTGGGTATTGCGTATTGAACATTGAGGATTGAGGATTGAGGATTGAGGATTGAGGATTGGGTATTGAGGATTGAAGACTGAGGATTGAGGATTGAGGATTGAGGATTGAGGATTGAAGATTGAGTATTGAGGATTGAAGATTGAGGATTGAGGACTGAGGATTGATGATTGAGTATTGAGGATTGAAGACTGAGGATTGAGGATTGAGGATTGAGGACTGAGGATTGGTGATTGAGGATTGAGGATTGAGGATTGAGGATTGAGGACAGACGATTGATGATTGAGGATTGATGATTGAGTATTGAGGATTGAAGATTGAGGATTGAGGATTGAGGATTGAGGATTGTGTTTTGAGGATTGAGAATTGAGGGTTGAGGGTTGAAGATTGTGTATACAGGATTGAAGATTGAGGATTGAGGATTGAGGATTGAAGATTGAGTACTGAGGATTGATGATTGAGGGTTCAGGATTGAGGATTGAGGATTGAGGATTGAGAATTGAAGATTGAGTATTGGGGACTGAGTGTTGAGGGTTGAGTGATGAGGATTGATGTTTGTGGATAGAGATTTGAAGATTGCAGATTGAGTATTGAGTATTGAAACCTGTGAATTGAGGATATTGTATTGAGGATTGAGGATTGACAACTGATTGTTGAGGACTGAGGGCTGAAGGTTGAGGATTCAGGATTGAGGATTCAGAATTGAGGGTTGAGGATTGAAGATTGAATATTGAGTATTGAGGATTGAAGATTGAGGATTGAGGATTGAGGATTGAGAATTGAGGGTTGAGGATTGAGGATTGAACATTGAGGATTCTGTATTGAGGATTGAAGAATGAGAACTGAGGATTGAGGATTGAGGATTGAAGGTTGAGGATTGGGTATTGAGGATTGAAGAATGAGGATTCAGGATTGAGGACTGAGGATTGAGGACTGAAGATTGAGGAGTGAGGATTGAGGATTGAGGATTGAGAATTGAAGATTGAGTATTGAGGATTGAATGTAGGGGATTGAGGGCTGAGGGTTGAGGATTGAGGATTGAAGATTGAGGACTGGGGACTGAGTATTGAGTGTTGAGTGATGAGAATTGGTGTTTGTGGATAGAGATTTAAAGATTGCAGATTGAGTATTGAGTATTGAAAACTGTGAATTGATGATATTCTATTGAGGATTGAGAATTTACAACTGATTGTTGAGGACTGATGTCTGAAGATTGAGGATTCAGGATTGAGGATCCAGGATTGAGGTTTGAGGACTGAGGATTGAGGATTGAGGATTGAGGATTGAGGATTGAGGATTGAGGATTGAGGATTGAGGATTGGGGATTGAAGATTGAGGATTGGGTATTGCGTATTGAACATTGAGGATTGAGGATTGAGGATTGAGGATTGAGGATTGGGTATTGAGGATTGAAGACTGAGGATTGAGGATTGAGGATTGAGGATTGAGGATTGAGGATTGATGATTGAGCATTGAGGATTCAGGATTGAGGATTGAAGATTGAGTATTGAGGATTGAAGATTGAGGATTGAGGATTGAGGATTGAGGATTGAGTATTGAGGAATGAGAATTGAGGATTGAGGGTTGAAGATTGTGTATTCAGGATTGAAGATTGAGGATTGAGGATTGAGGATTGAGGATTGACGATGAGGGCTGAGGGTTGAGGATTGAGGTTTGAGGACTGAGGACTGAGGATTGAGGATTGAGAATTGAGGATTGAGGATTGAGGATTGAAGATTGAGGATTGGGTATTGAGGATTGAAGAATGAGGATTGAGGATTGAGGACTGAGGATTGAGGATTGAACATTGAGGATTGAGGATTGTGGATTGAGGATTGAGTATTGAAGATTGAGTATTGAGGATTGAATGTAGGGGATTGAGGGTTGAGGATTGAGGATTGAGGATTGAAGATTGAGGACTGGGGACTGAGTATTGAGGGTTGAGTGATGAGAATTGGTGTTTGTGAATAGAGATTTAAAGATTGCAGATTGAGTATTGAGTATTGAAAACTGTGAATTGATGATATTGTATTGAGGATTGAGAATTTACAACTAATTGTTGAGGGCTGAGGGCTGAAAATTGAGGATTCAGGATTGAGGATTCAGAATTGAGGTTTGAGGACTGAGGATTGAGGGTTGAAGGTTGATTATTGAGGATTGAAGATTGAAGATTGAGGATTGAGGAATGAGGATTGAGGATGAGGGCTGAGGGTTGAGGATTGAGGTTTGAGGATTGAGGACTGAGGATTGAGGATTGAGGATTGATGATTGAGTATTGAGGATTGAAGATTGAGGATTGAGGATTGAGGATTGAGGATTGAGGATTGAAGATTGAGGATTGGGGACTGAGTGTTGAGGGTTGAGTGATGAGAATTGACGTTTGTGGATAGAGATTTAAAGAGAGCAGATTGAGTATTGAGTATTGAAAACTGTGACTTGATGATATTCTATTGAGGATTGAGAATTGACAACTGATTTTTGAGAACTGAGGTCTGAAGATTGAGGATTCAGGATTGAGGATTCAGGATTCAGGTTTGAGTACTGAGGATTGAGGACTGAGGATTGAGGATTGAGGATTGAGGATTGAGGATTGAGGATTGAAGATTGAGGATTGGGTATTGCTGACTGAACATTGAGGATTGAGGATTGAGGATTGAGTATAGAGGATTGAGGACTGAAGATTGAATATTGATGATTGAAGATTGAGGATTGAGGATTGAGGGCTGTGGATTGAGGACGAGGACTGAGGGTTCAGTATTGATGTCTGAGGTCTGAGGATTGAGGATTGAGGATTGAGGATTGAAGATTGAGTATTGAGGTTTGAAGATTGAGGATTTTGGATTGAGGATTGTGGATTGAGTATTGAACATTGAGGATTGGGGATTGAGGATTGACGATTGAGGATTCAGTATTGAGGATTGAGAATTGAGGATTGAGGATTGAAGGTTGAGTATTGAGGATTGAAGATTGAGGATTGAGGATTGAGGATTGAGGATTGACTATAAGGGCTGAGGGTTGAGGATTGAGGTTTGAGGACTGAGGACTGAGGATTGAGGATTGAGAATTGAGGATTGAGGATTGAGGATTGAAGATTGAGGATTGGGTATTGAGGATCGAAGACTGAGGATTGACGATAGAGGATTGAGGATTGAGGATTGAAGATTGAGGATTGAGGATTGAGGATTGAGGATTGAAGATTGAGTATTGAGGATTGAAGATTGAGGATTGAGGATTGAGGATTGATGACTGAGTATTGAGGCTTGAAGATTGAGGATTGAGGATTGAGGATTGAGGACAGACGATTGATGATTGAGGATTGACGATTGAGTATTGAGGATTGAAGATTGAGGATTGAGGATTGAGGATTGAGGATTGACGATGAGGTCTGAGGGTTGAGGATTGAGGATTGAGGAATGGGGATTGAAGATTGAGGATTGGGTATTGCGTATTGAACATTGAGGATTGAGGATTGAGGATTGAGTATTGAGGATTGAATTTAGGGGATTGAGGGTTGAGGATTGAGAATCGAGGATTGAAGATTGAGGACTGGGGACTGAGTATTGAGTGTTAAGTGATGAGAATTGGTGATTGTGTATAGAGATTTAAAGATTGCAGATTGAGTATTGAGTATTGAAAACTGTGAATTGATGATATTCTATTGAGGATTGAGAATTTACAACTGATTGTTGAGGACTGAGGTCTGAAGATTGAGGATTCAGGATTGAGGATCCAGGATTGAGGTTTGAGGACTGAGGATTGAGGATTGAGTATTGAGGATTGAGGATTGAGGATTGAGGATTGAGGATTCGGGATTGAAGATTGAGGATTGGGTATTGCGTATTGAACATTGAGGATTGAGGATTGAGGATTGAGGATTGAGGATTGGGTATTGAGGATTGAAGACTGAGGATTGAGGATTGAGGATTGAGGATTGAGGATTGAAGATTGAGTATTGAGGATTGAAGATTGAGGATTGAGGACTGAGGATTGATGATTGAGTATTGAGGATTGAAGACTGAGGATTGAGGATTGAGGATTGAGGACTGAGGATTGGTGATTGAGGATTGATGATTGAGTATTGAGGATTGAAGATTGAGGATTGAGGATTGAGGATTGAGGATTGAGTATTGAGGATTGAGAATTGAGGATTGAGGGATGAAGATTGTGTATTCAGGATTGAAGATGGAGGATTGAGGATTGAGGATTGTGGATTGACGATGAGGGCTGAGGGTTGAGGATTGAGGTTTGAGGACTGAGGACTGAGGATTGAGGATTGAGAATTGAGAATTGAGGATTGAGGATTGAGGATTGAAGATTGAGGATTGGGTATTGAGGATCGAAGACTGAGGATTGACGATAGAGGATTGAGGATTGAGGATTGAAGATTGAGGATTGAGGATTGAGGATTGAGGATTGAAGATTGAGTATTGAGGATTGAAGATTGAGGATTGAGGATTGAGGATTGATGACTGAGTATTGAGGATTGAAGATTGAGGATTGAGGATTGAGGTTTGAGGACTGACGATTGATGATTGAGGATTGATGAATGAGTATTGAGGATTGAAGATTGAGGATTGAGGATTGAGGATTGAGGATTGTGTTTTGAGGATTGAGAATTGAGGATTGAGGGTTGAAGATTGTGTATACAGGATTGAAGATTGAGGATAAAGGATTGAGGATTGAGGATTGACGATGAGGTCTGAGGGTTGAGGATTGAGGTTTGAGGAATGGGGATTGAAGATTGAGGATTGGGTATTGCGTATTGAACATTGAGGATTGAGGATTGAGGATTGAGGATTGAGGATTGAATGCAGGGGATTGAGGGTTGAGGATTGAGGATCGAGGATTGAAGATTGAGGACTGGGGACTGAGTATTGAGTGTTGAGTGATGAGAATTGGTGATTGTGGATAGAGATTTAAAGATTGCAGATTGAGTATTGAGTATTGAAAACTGTGAATTGATGATATTCTATTGAGGATTGAGAATTTACAACTGATTGTTGAGGACTGAGGTCTGAAGATTGAGGATTCAGGATTGAGAATCCAGGATTGAGGTTTGAGGACTGAGGATTGAGGATTGAGCATTGAGGATTGAGGATTGAGGTTTGAGGATTGAGGATTCGGGGTTGAAGATTGAGGATTGGGTATTGCGTATTGAACATTGAGGATTGAGGATTGAGGATTGAGGATTGAGGATTGGGTATTGAGGATTGAAGACTGAGGATTGAGGATTGAGGATTGAGGATTGAGGATTGAAGATTGAGTATTGAGGATTGAAGATTGAGGATTGAGGACTGAGGATTGATGATTGAGTATTGAGGATTGAAGACTGAGGATTGAGGATTGAGGATTGAGGACTGAGGATTGGTGATTGAGGATTGATGATTGAGTATCGAGGATTGAAGATTGAGGATTGAGGATTGAGGATTGAGGATTGAGTATTGAGGATTGAGGATTGAGGGTTGAAGATTGTGTATTCAGGATTGAAGACTGAGGATTGAGGATTGAGGATTGTGGATTGACGATGAGGGCTGAGGGTTGAGGATTGAGGTTTGAGGACTGAGGACTGAGGATTGAGGATTGAGAATTGACGATTGAGGATTGAGGATTGAGGATTGAAGATTGAGGATTGCGTATTGAGGATTGAAGAATGAGGATTGAGGATTGAGGACTGAGGATTGAGGATTGAGAATTGAGGATTGAGGATTGAGGAATGAAGATTGAGGATTGTGTATTGAGGATTGAAGAGTGCGGACTGAGGATTGAGGATTGAGGATTGAGGATTGAAGATTGTGTATTGAGGATTGAAGATTGAGGATTGAGGATTGAGGATTGAGGATTGAGGATTCAGGATTGAGGATTGAGGATTGAGGATTGAGGTTTGAGGATTGAGGATTGAGGATTGAGGATTGAAGATTGAGGATTGAGGATTGAGGATTAAAGATTGAGTATTGAGGATTAAAGATTGAGGATTGATGATTGAGGATTGAGGATTGAGGATTGAGGATTGAGGATTGAGGATTGAGGATTGAGGATTGACGATGAGGTCTGAGGGTTGAGGATTGAGGATTGAGGAATGGGGATTGAAGATTGAGGATTGGGTATTGCGTATTGAACATTGAGGATTGAGGATTGAGGATTGAGTATTGAGGATTGAATTTAGGGGATTGAGGGTTGAGGATTGAGAATCGAGGATTGAAGATTGAGGACTGGGGACTGAGTATTGAGTGTTGAGTGATGAGAATTGGTGATTGTGGATAGAGATTTAAAGATTGCAGATTGAGTATTGAGTATTGAAAACTGTGAATTGATGATATTGTATTGAGGATTGAGAATTTATAACTGATTGTTGAGGACTGAGGTCTGAAGATTGAGGATTCAGGATTGAGGATCCAGGATTGAGGTTTGAGGACTGAGGATTGAGGATTGAGTATTGAGGATTGAGGATTGAGGATTGAGGATTGAGGATTCGGGATTGAAGATTGAGGATTGGGTATTGCGTATTGAACATTGAGGATTGAGGATTGAGGATTGAGGATTGAGGATTGGGTATTGAGGATTGAAGACTGAGGATTGAGGATTGAGGATTGAGGATTGAGGATTGAAGATTGAGTATTGAGGATTGAAGATTGAGGATTGAGGACTGAGGATTGATGATTGAGTATTGAGGATTGAAGACTGAGGATTGAGGATTGAGGATTGAGGACTGAGGATTGGTGATTGAGGATTGAGGATTGAGGATTGAGGATTGAGGACAGACGATTGATGATTGAGGATTGATGATTGAGTATTGAGGATTGAAGATTGAGGATTGAGGATTGAGGATTGAGGTTTGTGTTTTGAGGATTGAGAATTGAGGGTTGAGGGTTGAAGATTGTGTATACAGGATTGAAGATTGAGGATTGAGGATTGAGGATTGAAGATTGAGTACTGAGGATTGATGATTGAGGGTTCAGGATTGAGGATTGAGGATTGAGGATTGAGAATTGAAGATTGAGTATTGGGGACTGAGTGTTGAGGGTTGAGTGATGAGGATTGATGTTTGTGGATAGAGATTTGAAGATTGCAGATTGAGTATTGAGTATTGAAACCTGTGAATTGAGGATATTGTATTGAGGATTGAGGATTGACAACTGATTGTTGAGGACTGAGGGCTGAAGGTTGAGGATTCAGGATTGAGGATTCAGAATTGAGGTTTGAGGACTGAGGATTGAGGATTGAGGATTGAGGATTGAGGACTGAGGATTGAGGATTGAGGATTGATGATTGAGTATTGAGGATTGAAGATTGAGGATTGAGGATTGAGGATTGAGGATTGAGGATTGAAGATTGAGGATTGGGGACTGAGTGTTGAGGGTTGAGTGATGAGAATTGACGTTTGTGGATAGAGATTTAAAGATAGCAGATTGAGTATTGAGTATTGAAAACTGTGACTTGATGATATTCTATTGAGGATTGAGAATTGACAACTGATTTTTGAGAACTGAGGTCTGAAGATTGAGGATTCAGGATTGAGGATTCAGGATTCAGGTTTGAGTACTGAGGATTGAGGACTGAGGATTGAGGATTGAGGATTGAGGATTGAGGATTGAGGATTGAAGATTGAGGATTGGGTATTGCTGACTGAACATTGAGGATTGAGGATTGAGGATTGAGTATAGAGGATTGAGGACTGAAGATTGAATATTGATGATTGAAGATTGAGGATTGAGGATTGAGGGCTGTGGATTGAGGACGAGGACTGAGGGTTCAGTATTGATGTCTGAGGTCTGAGGATTGAGGATTGAGGATTGAGGATTGAAGATTGAGTATTGAGGTTTGAAGATTGAGGATTTTGGATTGAGGATTGAGGATTGAGTATTGAACATTGAGGATTGGGGATTGAGGATTGACGATTGAGGATTCAGTATTGAGGATTGAGAATTGAGGATTGAGGATTGAAGGTTGAGTATTGAGGATTGAAGATTGAGGATTGAGGATTGAGGATTGAGGATTGACTATAAGGGCTGAGGGTTGAGGATTGAGGTTTGAGGACTGAGGACTGAGGATTGAGGATTGAGAATTGAGGATTGAGGATTGAGGATTGAAGATTGAGGATTGGGTATTGAGGATCGAAGACTGAGGATTGACGATAGAGGATTGAGGATTGAGGATTGAAGATTGAGGATTGAGGATTGAGGATTGAGGATTGAAGATTGAGTATTGAGGATTGAAGATTGAGGATTGAGGATTGAGGATTGATGACTGAGTATTGAGGCTTGAAGATTGAGGATTGAGGATTGAGGATTGAGGACAGACGATTGATGATTGAGGATTGACGATTGAGTATTGAGGATTGAAGATTGAGGATTGAGGATTGAGGATTGAGGATTGACGATGAGGTCTGAGGGTTGAGGATTGAGGATTGAGGAATGGGGATTGAAGATTGAGGATTGGGTATTGCGTATTGAACATTGAGGATTGAGGATTGAGGATTGAGTATTGAGGATTGAATTTAGGGGATTGAGGGTTGAGGATTGAGAATCGAGGATTGAAGATTGAGGACTGGGGACTGAGTATTGAGTGTTGAGTGATGAGAATTGGTGATTGTGTATAGAGATTTAAAGATTGCAGATTGAGTATTGAGTATTGAAAACTGTGAATTGATGATATTCTATTGAGGATTGAGAATTTACAACTGATTGTTGAGGACTGAGGTCTGAAGATTGAGGATTCAGGATTGAGGATCCAGGATTGAGGTTTGAGGACTGAGGATTGAGGATTGAGTATTGAGGATTGAGGATTGAGGATTGAGGATTGAGGATTCGGGATTGAAGATTGAGGATTGGGTATTGCGTATTGAACATTGAGGATTGAGGATTGAGGATTGAGGATTGAGGATTGGGTATTGAGGATTGAAGACTGAGGATTGAGGATTGAGGATTGAGGATTGAGGATTGAAGATTGAGTATTGAGGATTGAAGATTGAGGATTGAGGACTGAGGATTGATGATTGAGTATTGAGGATTGAAGACTGAGGATTGAGGATTGAGGATTGAGGACTGAGGATTGGTGATTGAGGATTGATGATTGAGTATTGAGGATTGAAGATTGAGGATTGAGGATTGAGGATTGAGGATTGAGTATTGAGGATTGAGAATTGAGGATTGAGGGATGAAGATTGTGTATTCAGGATTGAAGATTGAGGATTGAGGATTGAGGATTGTGGATTGACGATGAGGGCTGAGGGTTGAGGATTGAGGTTTGAGGACTGAGGACTGAGGATTGAGGATTGAGAATTGAGAATTGAGGATTGAGGATTGAGGATTGAAGATTGAGGATTGGGTATTGAGGATCGAAGACTGAGGATTGACGATAGAGGATTGAGGATTGAGGATTGAAGATTGAGGATTGAGGATTGAGGATTGAGGATTGAAGATTGAGTATTGAGGATTGAAGATTGAGGATTGAGGATTGAGGATTGATGACTGAGTATTGAGGATTGAAGATTGAGGATTGAGGATTGAGGTTTGAGGACTGACGATTGATGATTGAGGATTGATGAATGAGTATTGAGGATTGAAGATTGAGGATTGAGGATTGAGGATTGAGGATTGTGTTTTGAGGATTGAGAATTGAGGATTGAGGGTTGAAGATTGTGTATACAGGATTGAAGATTGAGGATAAAGGATTGAGGATTGAGGATTGACGATGAGGTCTGAGGGTTGAGGATTGAGGTTTGAGGAATGGGGATTGAAGATTGAGGATTGGGTATTGCGTATTGAACATTGAGGATTGAGGATTGAGGATTGAGGATTGAGGATTGAATGCAGGGGATTGAGGGTTGAGGATTGAGGATCGAGGATTGAAGATTGAGGACTGGGGACTGAGTATTGAGTGTTGAGTGATGAGAATTGGTGATTGTGGATAGAGATTTAAAGATTGCAGATTGAGTATTGAGTATTGAAAACTGTGAATTGATGATATTCTATTGAGGATTGAGAATTTACAACTGATTGTTGAGGACTGAGGTCTGAAGATTGAGGATTCAGGATTGAGAATCCAGGATTGAGGTTTGAGGACTGAGGATTGAGGATTGAGCATTGAGGATTGAGGATTGAGGTTTGAGGATTGAGGATTCGGGGTTGAAGATTGAGGATTGGGTATTGCGTATTGAACATTGAGGATTGAGGATTGAGGATTGAGGATTGAGGATTGGGTATTGAGGATTGAAGACTGAGGATTGAGGATTGAGGATTGAGGATTGAGGATTGAAGATTGAGTATTGAGGATTGAAGATTGAGGATTGAGGACTGAGGATTGATGATTGAGTATTGAGGATTGAAGACTGAGGATTGAGGATTGAGGATTGAGGACTGAGGATTGGTGATTGAGGATTGATGATTGAGTATCGAGGATTGAAGATTGAGGATTGAGGATTGAGGATTGAGGATTGAGTATTGAGGATTGAGGATTGAGGGTTGAAGATTGTGTATTCAGGATTGAAGACTGAGGATTGAGGATTGAGGATTGTGGATTGACGATGAGGGCTGAGGGTTGAGGATTGAGGTTTGAGGACTGAGGACTGAGGATTGAGGATTGAGAATTGACGATTGAGGATTGAGGATTGAAGATTGAGGATTGCGTATTGAGGATTGAAGAATGAGGATTGAGGATTGAGGACTGAGGATTGAGGATTGAAGATTGAGGATTGAGGATTGAGGATTGAGGATTGAAGATTGAGTATTGATGATTGAAGGTTGAGGATTGAGGATTGAGGGTTGTGGATTGAGGACGAGGACTGAGGGTTGAGTATTGATGTTTGAGGTCTGAGGATTGAGGATAGAGGATTGAGAATTGAGGATTGAGGATTGAGGAATGAAGATTGAGGATTGTGTATTGAGGATTGAAGAGTGCGGACTGAGGATTGAGGATTGAGGATTGAGGATTGAAGATTGTGTATTGAGGATTGAAGATTGAGGATTGAGGATTGAGGATTGAGGATTGAGGATTCAGGATTGAGGATTGAGGATTGAGGATTGAGGTTTGAGGATTGAGGATTGAGGATTGAGGATTGAAGATTGAGGATTGAGGATTGAGGATTAAAGATTGAGTATTGAGGATTGAAGATTGAGGATTGATGATTGAGGATTGAGGATTGAGGATTGAGGATTGAGGATTGAGGATTGAAGATTGAGTATTGAGGATTGAAGATTGAGGATTGAGGACTGAGGATTGATGATTGAGTATTGAGGATTGAAGACTGAGGATTGAGGATTGAGGATTGAGGACTGAGGATTGGTGATTGAGGATTGATGATTGAGTATTGAGGATTGAAGATTGAGGATTGAGGATTGAGGATTGAGGATTGAGTATTGAGGATTGAGAATTGAGGATTGAGGGATGAAGATTGTGTATTCAGGATTGAAGATTGAGGATTGAGGATTGAGGATTGTGGATTGACGATGAGGGCTGAGGGTTGAGGATTGAGGTTTGAGGACTGAGGACTGAGGATTGAGGATTGAGAATTGAGAATTGAGGATTGAGGATTGAGGATTGAAGATTGAGGATTGGGTATTGAGGATCGAAGACTGAGGATTGACGATAGAGGGTTGAGGATTGAGGATTGAAGATTGAGGATTGAGGATTGAGGATTGAGGATTGAAGATTGAGTATTGAGGATTGAAGATTGAGGATTGAGGATTGAGGATTGATGACTGAGTATTGAGGATTGAAGATTGAGGATTGAGGATTGAGGTTTGAGGACTGACGATTGATGATTGAGGATTGATGATTGAGTATTGAGGATTGAAGATTGAGGATTGAGGATTGAGGATTGAGGATTGTGTTTTGAGGATTGAGAATTGAGGATTGAGGGTTGAAGATTGTGTATACAGGATTGAAGATTGAGGATTGAGGATTGAGGGTTGAGGATTGACGATGAGGTCTGAGGGTTGAGGATTGAGGTTTGAGGAATGGGGATTGAAGATTGAGGATTGGGTATTGCGTATTGAACATTGAGGATTGAGGATTGAGGATTGAGGATTGAGGATTGAATGCAGGGGATTGAGGGTTGAGGATTGAGGATCGAGGATTGAAGATTGAGGACTGGGGACTGAGTATTGAGTGTTGAGTGATGAGAATTGGTGATTGTGGATAGAGATTTAAAGATTGCAGATTGAGTATTGAGTATTGAAAACTGTGAATTGATGATATTCTATTGAGGATTGAGAATTTACAACTGATTGTTGAGGACTGAGGTCTGAAGATTGAGGATTCAGGATTGAGAATCCAGGATTGCGGTTTGAGGACTGAGGATTGAGGATTGAGCATTGAGGATTGAGGATTGAGGATTGAGGATTGAGGATTCGGGGTTGAAGATTGAGGATTGGGTATTGCGTATTGATCATTGAGGATGGCGAACTGAGGATTGAGGATTGAAGATTGAAGATTAAGGATTGGGTATTGAGTATTGAGGATTGAGGATTGAATATTGAGTATTGAGGATTGAGGATTGAGGATTGAGGATTGAGGATTGAGGGTTGTGGATTGAGGACGAGGACTGAGGATTGAGGATTGAGGATTGAGGATTGAGGATTGAGGATTGAGGATTGAAGACTGAGGATTGGGTATTGAGGTTTGAACATTGAGGATTGAGGATTGAGGTTTGAGGAGTGAAGATTGAGGATTGAGGATTGAGGTTTGAGGATCGAGGATTGAGGATTGAAGATTGAATATTGATGATTAAAGATTGAGGGTTGAGGATTGAGGGTTGTGGATTGAGGACGAGGACCGAGTGTTGAATATTGATGTCTGAGGTCTGAGGATTGAGGATTGAGTATTGAGAATTGAGGATTGAGGATTGAAGATTGAGGATTGGGTATTGAGGATTGACGAATGAGGATTGAGGATTGCGGATTGATAATTGAAGATTGAGTATTGAGGGCTGAAGATTGAGGATTGAGGATTGAGGATTGAGGATTGGGGATTGAGGATTGCGAACTGAAGATTCAGTATTGAGAGTTGAAGATTCAGAATTGAGGATGAGGATTGAACATTGAGTACTGAGTGTTGAGGGTTGAGTGATGAGAATTTATGTTTCTGGATAGAGATTTGAAGATTGCAGATTGAGTATTGAGTAGTGAAAACTGTGAATTGAGGATATTCTATTGAGGATTGAGGATTGACAACTGAATGTTGAGGACTGAGGGCTGAAGATTGAGGATTCAGGATTGAGGATTCAGAATTGAGGTTTGAGGACTGAGGATTGAGGATTGAAGATTGAGTATTGCGGATTGAAGATTGAGGATTGAGGATTGAGGATTGAGGATTGAGGATGAGGGCTGAGGGTTGAGGATTGAGGTTTGAGAACTAAGGACAGAGGATTGAGGATTGATAATTGAGGATTGAGGATGAGGATTGAAGATTGAGGATTGGGTATTGAGGATCGCAGAATGAGGATTGAGGATTGAAGATTGAGTACTGAGGATTGAAGATTAAGTGTGAGGATTGAGGATTGAGGACTGAGGATTGAGGATTGAGGATTGAAGGTTCAGTATTGAGGATAGAGGATTGAGAATTGAGGATTGAGGGTTGAACATTGAGGACTGAGTGTTGAGGGTTGAGTGATGAGAATTGATGTTTGTGGATAGAGGTTTGAAGATTGCAGATTGAGTATTGAGTATTGAAAACTGTGAATTGAGTATATTCTATTGAGGATTGAGGATTGACAACCGATTGTTGAGGACTGAGGGCTGAAGATTGAGGGTTCCGGACTGAGGATTCAGAATTGAAATTTGAGGACTGAGCATTGAGGATTGAAGATTGAGTATTGAGGACTTAAGATTGAGAATTGAGGATTGAAGATTGACGATCGAGGATTGAGAATTGAGGATTGAGTATTGAGGATTGAGGATTGAAGATTGAGTATTGAGGATTGAAGGTTGAGGATTGTGGATTGAGGATTGAGGATTGAGGATTGAATAGTGAGGATTGGGAACTGAGTGTTGAGGGTTGAATGATGAGAATTGATGTTTGTGGATAGAGATTTGAAGATTGCAGATTGAGTATTGAGTATTGAAAACTGTGAATTGATGATATTCTATTGAGGATTGAGGATTGACAACTGATTGTTGAGGACTGAGGGCTGAAGTTTGAGGATTCAGGATTGAGGATTCAGGATTGAGGTTTGAGGAGAGAGGTCTGATGATTGAGGATTGAGGAATGAGAATTGAGGATTGAGGATTGAGGATTGAAGATTCAGGATTGGCTGTTGAGGATTGAACATTGAGGATTGAGGATTGAGGATTGAGGATTGAGGATTGAAGGTTGAATATTGATGAATGAAGATTGAGGATTGAGGATTGAGGGTTGTGGATTGAGAACGAGGACCGAGGGTTGAGTGTTGATGCCTGAGGTCTGAGGATTGAGGACTGAGGATTGCGAACTGAGGATTGAGGATTGAGGATTGAAGATTGAGGATTGGGTATTGAGGATTGAAGAATGAGGATTGAAGAATGAGGATTGGGGATTGAGTATTGAGGATTGAGGATTGAATATTGAGTATTGAGGATTGAATATTGAGGATTGAGGATTGAGGATTGAGGATTGAGGATTGAGGTTTGAGGATTGAAGATTGAGTATTGAGGATTGAAGATTGAGGATTGAGTATTGAGGATTGAGGATTGAGGATTGAGGATTGAGGATTGAAGATTGAGGATTGAGGACTGAGGATTGAGGATTGAGGGTTGTGGATTGAGGACGAGGACTGAGGGTTGAATATTTATGATTGAGGTCTGAGGATTGAGGATTGAGGATTGAGAATTGAGGATTGAGGATTGAGGATTGAAGATTGAGGATTGGGTATTGAGGATTGAGGATTGAGGATTGAAGATTGAGGATAGGGTATTGAGGATTGAAGAATGATGATTGAGGGTTGAAGAATGATGATTGAGGATTATGGATTGAGAATTGAGGGTTGAATATTGAGTATTGAGGATTGAAGTTCGACTATTGAGGATTGCGGATTGAGGATTGAGGGCTGGGGATTGAGGATTGAAGATTGAGTATTGAGGATTGAAGGTTGAGGATTGTGGATTGAGGATTGAGGCTTGAATATTGAGGATTGGGGACTGAGTGTTGAGGGTTGAGTGATAGGGATTGATGTATGTGTATAGAGATTTGAAGATTGCAGGTTGAGTATTGAGTATTGAAAACTGTGAAATCATGATATTCTATTGAGGATTGAGGATGGACCACTGATTGTTGAGGTCTGAGGGCTGAAGATTGAGGATTCAGGATTGAGGATTCAGGATTGAGGTTTGAGGACTGACGATTGAGGATTGAGGATTGAGGATTGAGGATTGAGGATTGAGAATTGAGGATTGAGGATTGAGGATTGAAGATTGAGGATTGGCTGTTGAGGATTGAACATTGAGGATTGAGGATTGAGGATTGAGGATTGAATATTGATGAATGAAGATTGAGGATTGAGGATTGAAGGTCGTGGATTGAGGACAAGGACTGAGGGTTGATTATTGATACTTGAGGCCAGAGGATTGAGGATTGAGGGTTGCGAATTGAGGATTGAGGATTTAAGATTGAGGATTGGGTATTGAGGATTGAAGAATGAGGATTGAGGATTGAGGACAGAGGATTGAGGATTGAAGATTGAGTATTGAGGATTGAAGATTGACGATTGAGGATTGCGGATTGAGGATTGAGGATTGAGGATTTAGGATTCAGGATTGAGGATTGAGTATTGAGGATTGAAGATTGAGGATTGAGGATTGAGGAATGACGATTGAAGATTAAGATTGAGGATTGAGGATTGAGGAGTGAGGATTGAGGATTGAGGATTGAAGATTGAGTATTGAGGATTGAAGATTGAGGATTGAGGATTGAGGATTGAGGATTGAGGATTGAAGATTGAGTACTGAGGATTGATGATTGAGTATTGAGGATTGAGGTTTGAGGACTGAGGACTGAGGATTGAGGATTGAGTATTGAGGATTGAGGGTTGCGGATTGAGGACGAGGACTGAGGGTTGAGTATTGACGTTTGAGGTCTGGGGATTGAGGATTGAGGATTGAGAATTGAGGATTGAGGATTGAGGATTGAAGACTGAGGATTGAGGATTGAGGATTGAGGATTGAGGATTGAAGATTGAGTATTGAGGATTGAAGATTGAGGATTGAGGACTGAGGATTGATGATTGAGGATTGAGGATTGAAGATTGAGTATTGATGATTGAAGGTTGAGGATTGAGGATTGAGGGTTGTGGATTGAGGACGAGGACTGAGGGTTGAGTATTGATGTTTGAGGTCTGAGGAT
The DNA here is from genome assembly GCF_051401765.1 of Calliopsis andreniformis. Classification (NCBI taxonomy): domain Eukaryota; kingdom Metazoa; phylum Arthropoda; class Insecta; order Hymenoptera; family Andrenidae; genus Calliopsis; species Calliopsis andreniformis. Next base: position 1,015,570 of record NW_027480447.1, read on the forward strand.
TGAGGATAGAGGATTGAGAATTGAGGATTGAGGATTGAGGAATGAAGATTGAGGATTGTGTATTGAGGATTGAAGAGTGCGGACTGAGGATTGAGGATTGAGGATTGAAGATTGAGGATTGAGGATTGAGGATTGAGGATTGAGGATTCAGGATTGAGGATTGAGGATTGAGGATTGAGGTTTGAGGATTGTGGATTGAGGATTGAGGATTGAAGATTGAGGATTGAGGATTGAGGATTAAAGATTGAGTATTGAGGATTGAAGATTGAGGATTGATGATTGAGGATTGAGGACTGAAGATTGAATATTGATGATTGAAGATTGTGGATTGAGGATTGAGGATTGAGGATTGAGGATTGACGATGAGGTCTGAGGGTTGAGGATTGAGGATTGAGGAATGGGGATTGAAGATTGAGGATTGGGTATTGCGTATTGAACATTGAGGATTGAGGATTGAGGACTGAGGATTGAGGATTGAATGCAGGGGATTGAGGGTTGAGGATTGAGAATCGAGGATTGAAGATTGAGGACTGGGGACTGAGTATTGAGTGTTGAGTGATGAGAATTGGTGATTGCGGATAGAGATTTAAAGATTGCAGATTGAGTATTGAGTATTGAAAACTGTGAATTGATGATATTCTATTGAGGATTGAGAATTTACAACTGATTGTTGAGGACTGAGGTCTGAAGATTGAGGATTCAGGATTGAGGATCCAGGATTGAGGTTTGAGGACTGAGGATTGAGGATTGAGTATTGAGGATTGAGGATTGAGGATTGAGGATTGAGGATTCGGGATTGAAGATTGAGGATTGGGTATTGCGTATTGAACATTGAGGATTGAGGATTGAGGATTGAGGATTGAGGATTGGGTATTGAGGATTGAAGACTGAGGATTGAGGATTGAGGATTGAGGATTGAGGATTGAAGATTGAGTATTGAGGATTGAAGATTGAGGATTGAGGACTGAGGATTGATGATTGAGTATTGAGGATTGAAGACTGAGGATTGAGGATTGAGAATTGAGGACTGAGGATTGGTGATTGAGGATTGATGATTGAGTATTGAGGATTGAAGATTGAGGATTGAGGATTGAGGATTGAGGATTGAGTATTGAGGATTGAGAATTGAGGATTGAGGGATGAAGATTGTGTATTCAGGATTGAAGATTGAGGATTGAGGATTGAGGATTGTGGATTGACGATGAGGGCTGAGGGTTGAGGATTGAGGTTTGAGGACTGAGGACTGAGGATTGAGGATTGAGAATTGAGAATTGAGGATTGAGGATTGAGGATTGAAGATTGAGGATTGGGTATTGAGGATCGAAGACTGAGGATTGACGATAGAGGGTTGAGGATTGAGGATTGAAGATTGAGGATTGAGGATTGAGGATTGTGGATTGAAGATTGAGTATTGAGGATTGAAGATTGAGGATTGAGGATTGAGGATTGATGACTGAGTATTGAGGATTGAAGATTGAGGATTGAGGATTGAGGTTTGAGGACTGACGATTGATGATTGAGGATTGATGATTGAGTATTGAGGATTGAAGATTGAGGTTTGAGGATTGAGGATTGAGGATTGTGTTTTGAGGATTGAGAATTGAGGATTGAGGGTTGAAGATTGTGTATACAGAATTGAAGATTGAGGATTGAGGATTGAGGATTGAGGATTGACGATGAGGTCTGAGGGTTGAGGATTGAGGTTTGAGGAATGGGGATTGAAGATTGAGGATTGGGTATTGCGTATTGAACATTGAGGATTGAGGATTGAGGATTGAGGATTGAGGATTGAATGCAGGGGATTGAGGGTTGAGGATTGAGGATCGAGGATTGAAGATTGAGGACTGGGGACTGAGTATTGAGTGTTGAGTGATGAGAATTGGTGATTGTGGATAGAGATTTAAAGATTGCAGATTGAGTATTGAGTATTGAAAACTGTGAATTGATGATATTCTATTGAGGATTGAGAATTTACAACTGATTGTTGAGGACTGAGGTCTGAAGATTGAGGATTCAGGATTGAGAATCCAGGATTGAGGTTTGAGGACTGAGGATTGAGGATTGAGCATTGAGGATTGAGGATTGAGGATTGAGGATTGAGGATTCGGGGTTGAAGATTGAGGATTGGGTATTGCGTATTGATCATTGAGGATTGAGGATTGAGGATTGAGGATTGAGGATTGAGGATTGAGGATTGGGTATTGAGGATTGAAGACTGAGGATTGAGGATTGAGGATTGAGGATTGAGGATTGAAGATTGAGTATTGAGGATTGAAGATTGAGGATTGAGGACTGAGGATTGATGATTGAGTATTGAGGGTTGAAGGCTGAGGATTGAGGATTGAGGATTGAGGACTGAGGATTGGTGATTGAGGATTGATGATTGAGTATTGAGGATTGAAGATTGAGGATTGAGGATTGAGGATTGAGGATTGAGTATTGAGGATTGAGAATTGAGGATTGAGGGTTGAAGATTGTGTATTCAGGATTGAAGATTGAGGATTGAGGATTGAGGATTGTGGATTGACGATGAGGGCTGAGGGTTGAGGATTGAGGTTTGAGGACTGAGGACTGAGGATTGAGGATTGAGAATTGGGGATAGAGGATTGAGGATTGAGGATTGAGGATTGAAGATTGAGGATTGTGGATTGAGGATTGAGGATTGAAGATTGAGTATTGAGGATTGAAGATTGAGGATTGAGGATTGAGGATTGATGATTGAGTATTGAGGATTGAAGATTGAGGATTGAGGATTGAGGATTGAGGACTGAGTGTTGGTGATTGAGGATTGATGATTGAGTATTGAGGATTGAAGATTGAGGATTGAGGATTGAGGATTGAGGATTGAGTATTGAGGATTGAGAATTGAGGATTGAGGATTGAGGGTTGAAGATTGTGTATTCAGGATTGAAGACTGAGGATTGAGGATTGAGGATTGTGGATTGACGATGAGGGCTGAGGGTTGAGGATTGAGGTTTGAGGACTGAGGGTTGAGGATTGAGGATTGAGGATTGAGGATTGAGGATTGAGGATTGAAGCCTGAGGATCGGGTAAGTAGGATTGAACATTGAGGATTGAGGATTGAGGATTGATGATTGAGGATTGAGGATTGAAGACTGAGGATTGGGTAATGAGGTTTGAACATTGAGGATTGAGGATTGAGGTTTGAGGAGTGAAGATTGAGGATTGAGGATTGAGAATTGAGGATCGAGGATTGAGGATTGAGGATTGGGTATTGAGGATTGACGAATGAGGATTGAGGATTGCGGATTGAGGATTGAAGATTGAGTATTGGGGATTGAAGATTGAGGATTGAGTATTGAGGATTGAGGATTGGGGATTGAGGATTGCGAATTGAAGGTTCAGTACTGAGGATTGAAGATTCAGAATTGAGGATGAGGATTGAACATAGAGTACTGAGTGTTGAGGGTTGAGTGATGAGAATTTATGTTTCTGGATAGAGATTTGAAGATTGCAGGTTGAGTATTGAGTATTGAAAACTGTGAATTGAGGATATTCTATTGAGGATTGAGGATTGACAACTGAATGTTTAGGACTGAGGGCTGAAGATTGAGGATTCAGGATTGAGGATTCAGAATTGAAGTTTGAGGTCTGAGGATTGAGGATTGAAGATTGAGTATTGAGGATTGAAGACTGAGGATTGAGGATTGAGGATTGAGGATTGAGGATGAGGGCTGAGGGTTGAGGATTGAGGTTTGAGGTCTAAGGACGGAGGATTGAGGATTGAGAATTGAGGATTGAGGATTGAGGATTGAAGATTGAGGATTGAAGAATGAGGATTGAGGATTTAGGATTGAGTATTGAAGATTGAAGATTGAGAATTGAGGATTGAAGATTGACGATCGAGGATTGAGAATTGAGGATTGAGTATTGAGGATTGAGGATTGAAGATTGAGTATTGAGGATTGAAGGTTGAGGATTGTGGATTGAGGATTGAGGATTGAGGATTGAAAATTGAGGATTGGGGACTGAATGTTGAGGGTTGAATGATGAGAATTGATGTTTGTGGATAGAGATTTGAAGATTGCAGATTGTGTATTGAGTATTGAAAACTGTGAATTGATGATATTCTATTGAGGATTGAGGATTGACAACTGATTGTTGAGGACTGAGGGCTGAAGCTTGAGGATTCTGGATTGAGGATTCAGGATTGAGGTCTGAGGAGAGAGGACTGAGGATTGAGGATTGAGGATTGAGGATTGAGAATTGAGGATTGAGGATTGAGGATTGAAGATTGAGGATTGGCTGTTGAGGATTTATCATTGAGGATTGAGGATTGAGGATTGAGGATTGAGGATTGAGGATTGAAGGTTGAATATTGATGAATGAAGATTGAGGATTGAGGATTGAGGGTTGTGGATTGAGAACGAGCACTGAGGGTTGAGTGTTGATGCCTGAGGTCTGAGGATTGAGGATTGAGGATGGCGAACTGAGGATTGAGGATTGAAGATTGAAGATTGAGGATTGGGTATTGAGTATTGAGGATTGAGGATTGAATATTGAGTATTGAGGATTGAGGATTGAGGATTGAGGATTGAAGATTGAGTATTGAGGATTGAGGATTGAGAATTGAGGATTGAGTATTGAGGATTGAGGATTGAAGATTGAGTATTGAGGATTGAAGGTTGAGGATTGTGGATTGAGGATTGAAGGTTGAATATTGATGAATGAAGATTGAGGATTGATGATTGAGGATTGAAGATTGAGGATTGGCTGTTGAGGATTGAAGATTGAGTATTGAGGATTGAAGGTTGAGGATTGTGGATTGAGGATTGAGGATTGAGGATTGAGGGTTGTGGATTGAGGACGAGGACTGAGGATTGAGGATTGAGGATTGAGGATTGAGGATTGAGGATTGAGGATTGAAGACTGAGGATTGGGTATTGAGGTTTGAACATTGAGGATTGAGGATTGAGGTTTGAGGAGTGAAGATTGAGGATTGAGGATTGAGGTTTGAGGATCGAGGATTGAGGATTGAAGATTGAATATTGATGATTAAAGATTGAGGGTTGAGGATTGAGGGTTGTGGATTGAGGACGAGGACCGAGTGTTGAATATTGATGTCTGAGGTCTGAGGATTGAGGATTGAGTATTGAGAATTGAGGATTGAGGATTGAAGATTGAGGATTGGGTATTGAGGATTGACGAATGAGGATTGAGGATTGCGGATTGATAATTGAAGATTGAGTATTGAGGGCTGAAGATTGAGGATTGAGGATTGAGGATTGAGGATTGGGGATTGAGGATTGCGAACTGAAGATTCAGTATTGAGAGTTGAAGATTCAGAATTGAGGATGAGGATTGAACATTGAGTACTGAGTGTTGAGGGTTGAGTGATGAGAATTTATGTTTCTGGATAGAGATTTGAAGATTGCAGATTGAGTATTGAGTAGTGAAAACTGTGAATTGAGGATATTCTATTGAGGATTGAGGATTGACAACTGAATGTTGAGGACTGAGGGCTGAAGATTGAGGATTCAGGATTGAGGATTCAGAATTGAGGTTTGAGGTCTGAGGATTGAGGATTGAAGATTGAGTATTGAGGATTGAAGACTGAGGATTGAGGATTGAGGATTGAGGATTGAGGATGAGGGCTGAGGGTTGAGGATTGAGGTTTGAGGTCTAAGGACGGAGGATTGAGGATTGAGAATTGAGGATTGAGGATTGAGGATTGAAGATTGAGGATTGAAGAATGAGGATTGAAGATTTAGGATTGAGTATTGAAGATTGAAGATTGAGAATTGAGGATTGAAGATTGACGATCGAGGATTGAGAATTGAGGATTGAGTATTGAGGATTGAGGATTGAAGATTGAGTATTGAGGATTGAAGGTTGAGGATTGTGGATTGAGGATTGAGGATTGAGGATTGAAAATTGAGGATTGGGGACTGAATGTTGAGGGTTGAATGATGAGAATTGATGTTTGTGGATAGAGATTTGAAGATTGCAGATTGTGTATTGAGTATTGAAAACTGTGAATTGATGATATTCTATTGAGGATTGAGGATTGACAACTGATTGTTGAGGACTGAGGGCTGAAGCTTGAGGATTCTGGATTGAGGATTCAGGATTGAGGTCTGAGGAGAGAGGACTGAGGATTGAGGATTGAGGATTGAGGATTGAGAATTGAGGATTGAGGATTGAGGATTGAAGATTGAGGATTGGCTGTAGAGGATTTATCATTGAGGATTGAGGATTGAGGATTGAGGATTGAGGATTGAGGATTGAAGGTTGAATATTGATGAATGAAGATTGAGGATTGAGGATTGAGGGTTGTGGATTGAGAACGAGCACTGAGGGTTGAGTGTTGATGCCTGAGGTCTGAGGATTGAGGATTGAGGATGGCGAACTGAGGATTGAGGATTGAAGATTGAAGATTAAGGATTGGGTATTGAGTATTGAGGATTGAGGATTGAATATTGAGTATTGAGGATTGAGGATTGAGGATTGAGGATTGAGGATTGAGGGTTGTGGATTGAGGACGAGGACTGAGGATTGAGGATTGAGGATTGAGGATTGAGGATTGAGGATTGAGGATTGAAGACTGAGGATTGGGTATTGAGGTTTGAACATTGAGGATTGAGGATTGAGGTTTGAGGAGTGAAGATTGAGGATTGAGGATTGAGGTTTGAGGATCGAGGATTGAGGATTGAAGATTGAATATTGATGATTAAAGATTGAGGGTTGAGGATTGAGGGTTGTGGATTGAGGACGAGGACCGAGTGTTGAATATTGATGTCTGAGGTCTGAGGATTGAGGATTGAGTATTGAGAATTGAGGATTGAGGATTGAAGATTGAGGATTGGGTATTGAGGATTGACGAATGAGGATTGAGGATTGCGGATTGATAATTGAAGATTGTGTATTGAGGGCTGAAGATTGAGGATTGAGGATTGAGGATTGAGGATTGGGGATTGAGGATTGCGAACTGAAGATTCAGTATTGAGAGTTGAAGATTCAGAATTGAGGATGAGGATTGAACATTGAGTACTGAGTGTTGAGGGTTGAGTGATGAGAATTTATGTTTCTGGATAGAGATTTGAAGATTGCAGATTGAGTATTGAGTAGTGAAAACTGTGAATTGAGGATATTCTATTGAGGATTGAGGATTGACAACTGAATGTTGAGGACTGAGGGCTGAAGATTGAGGATTCAGGATTGAGGATTCAGAATTGAGGTTTGAGGACTGAGGATTGAGGATTGAAGATTGAGTATTGCGGATTGAAGATTGAGGATTGAGGATTGAGGATGAGGGCTGAGGGTTGAGGATTGAGGTTTGAGAACTAAGGACAGAGGATTGAGGATTGATAATTGAGGATTGAGGATGAGGATTGAAGATTGAGGATTGGGTATTGAGGATCGCAGAATGAGGATTGAGGATTGAAGATTGAGTACTGAGGATTGAAGATTAAGTGTGAGGATTGAGGATTGAGGACTGAGGATTGAGGATTGAGGATTGAAGGTTCAGTATTGAGGATAGAGGATTGAGAATTGAGGATTGAGGGTTGAACATTGAGGACTGAGTGTTGAGGGTTGAGTGATGAGAATTGATGTTTGTGGATAGAGGTTTGAAGATTGCAGATTGAGTATTGAGTATTGAAAACTGTGAATTGAGTATATTCTATTGAGGATTGAGGATTGACAACCGATTGTTGAGGACTGAGGGCTGAAGATTGAGGGTTCCGGACTGAGGATTCAGAATTGAAATTTGAGGACTGAGCATTGAGGATTGAAGATTGAGTATTGAGGACTTAAGATTGAGAATTGAGGATTGAAGATTGACGATCGAGGATTGAGAATTGAGGATTGAGTATTGAGGATTGAGGATTGAAGATTGAGTATTGAGGATTGAAGGTTGAGGATTGTGGATTGAGGATTGAGGATTGAGGATTGAATAGTGAGGATTGGGAACTGAGTGTTGAGGGTTGAATGATGAGAATTGATGTTTGTGGATAGAGATTTGAAGATTGCAGATTGAGTATTGAGTATTGAAAACTGTGAATTGATGATATTCTATTGAGGATTGAGGATTGACAACTGATTGTTGAGGACTGAGGGCTGAAGTTTGAGGATTCAGGATTGAGGATTCAGGATTGAGGTTTGAGGAGAGAGGTCTGATGATTGAGGATTGAGGAATGAGAATTGAGGATTGAGGATTGAGGATTGAAGATTCAGGATTGGCTGTTGAGGATTGAACATTGAGGATTGAGGATTGAGGATTGAGGATTGAGGATTGAAGGTTGAATATTGATGAATGAAGATTGAGGATTGAGGATTGAGGGTTGTGGATTGAGAACGAGGACCGAGGGTTGAGTGTTGATGCCTGAGGTCTGAGGATTGAGGACTGAGGATTGCGAACTGAGGATTGAGGATTGAGGATTGAAGATTGAGGATTGGGTATTGAGGATTGAAGAATGAGGATTGAAGAATGAGGATTGGGGATTGAGTATTGAGGATTGAGGATTGAATATTGAGTATTGAGGATTGAATATTGAGGATTGAGGATTGAGGATTGAGGATTGAGGATTGAGGTTTGAGGATTGAAGATTGAGTATTGAGGATTGAAGATTGAGGATTGAGTATTGAGGATTGAGGATTGAGGATTGAGGATTGAGGATTGGGTATTGAGGATTGAGGATTGAGGATTGAAGATTGAGGATAGGGTATTGAGGATTGAAGAATGATGATTGAGGGTTGAAGAATGATGATTGAGGATTATGGATTGAGAATTGAGGGTTGAATATTGAGTATTGAGGATTGAAGTTCGACTATTGAGGATTGCGGATTGAGGATTGAGGGCTGGGGATTGAGGATTGAAGATTGAGTATTGAGGATTGAAGGTTGAGGATTGTGGATTGAGGATTGAGGCTTGAATATTGAGGATTGGGGACTGAGTGTTGAGGGTTGAGTGATAGGGATTGATGTATGTGTATAGAGATTTGAAGATTGCAGGTTGAGTATTGAGTATTGAAAACTGTGAAATCATGATATTCTATTGAGGATTGAGGATGGACCACTGATTGTTGAGGTCTGAGGGCTGAAGATTGAGGATTCAGGATTGAGGATTCAGGATTGAGGTTTGAGGACTGAGGATTGAGGATTGAGGATTGAGGATTGAGGATTGAGGATTGAGAATTGAGGATTGAGGATTGAGGATTGAAGATTGAGGATTGGCTGTTGAGGATTGAACATTGAGGATTGAGGATTGAGGATTGAGGATCGAATATTGATGAATGAATATTGAGGATTGAGGATTGAAGGTCGTGGATTGAGGACAAGGACTGAGGGTTGATTATTGATACTTGAGGCCAGAGGATTGAGGATTGAGGGTTGCGAATTGAGGATTGAGGATTTAAGATTGAGGATTGGGTATTGAGGATTGAAGAATGAGGATTGAGGATTGAGGACAGAGGATTGAGGATTGAAGATTGAGTATTGAGGATTGAAGATTGACGATTGAGGATTGCGGATTGAGGATTGAGGATTGAGGATTTAGGATTCAGGATTGAGGATTGAGTATTGAGGATTGAAGATTGAGGATTGAGGATTGAGGAATGACGATTGAAGATTAAGATTGAGGATTGAGGATTGAGGAGTGAGGATTGAGGATTGAGGATTGAAGATTGAGTATTGAGGATTGAAGATTGAGGATTGAGGATTGAGGATTGAGGATTGAGGATTGAAGATTGAGTACTGAGGATTGATGATTGAGTATTGAGGATTGAGGTTTGAGGACTGAGGACTGAGGATTGAGGATTGAGTATTGAGGATTGAGGGTTGCGGATTGAGGACGAGGACTGAGGGTTGAGTATTGACGTTTGAGGTCTGGGGATTGAGGATTGAGGATTGAGAATTGAGGATTGAGGATTGAGGATTGAAGACTGAGGATTGAGGATTGAGGATTGAGGATTGAGGATTGAAGATTGAGTATTGAGGATTGAAGATTGAGGATTGAGGACTGAGGATTGATGATTGAGGATTGAGGATTGAAGATTGAGTATTGATGATTGAAGGTTGAGGATTGAGGATTGAGGGTTGTGGATTGAGGACGAGGACTGAGGGTTGAGTATTGATGTTTGAGGTCTGAGGATTGAGGATAGAGGATTGAGAATTGAGGATTGAGGATTGAGGAATGAAGATTGAGGATTGTGTATTGAGGATTGAAGAGTGCGGACTGAGGATTGAGGATTGAGGATTGAAGATTGAGGATTGAGGATTGAGGATTGAGGATTGAGGATTCAGGATTGAGGATTGAGGATTGAGGATTGAGGTTTGAGGATTGTGGATTGAGGATTGAGGATTGAAGATTGAGGATTGAGGATTGAGGATTATAGATTGAGTATTGAGGATTGAAGATTGAGGATTGATGATTGAGGATTGAGGACTGAAGATTGAATATTGATGATTGAAGATTGTGGATTGAGGATTGAGGATTGAGGATTGAGGATTGACGATGAGGTCTGAGGGTTGAGGATTGAGGATTGAGGAATGGGGATTGAAGATTGAGGATTGGGTATTGCGTATTGAACATTGAGGATTGAGGATTGAGGATTGAGGATTGAGGATTGAATGTAGGGGATTGAGGGTTGAGGATTGAGAATCGAGGATTGAAGATTGAGGACTGGGGACTGAGTATTGAGTGTTGAGTGATGAGAATTGGTGATTGCGGATAGAGATTTAAAGATTGCAGATTGAGTATTGAGTATTGAAAACTGTGAATTGATGATATTCTATTGAGGATTGAGAATTTACAACTGATTGTTGAGGACTGAGGTCTGAAGATTGAGGATTCAGGATTGAGGATCCAGGATTGAGGTTTGAGGACTGAGGATTGAGGATTGAGTATTGAGGATTGAGGATTGAGGATTGAGGATTGAGGATTCGGGATTGAAGATTGAGGATTGGGTATTGCGTATTGAACATTGAGGATTGAGGATTGAGGATTGAGGATTGAGGATTGGGTATTGAGGATTGAAGACTGAGGATTGAGGATTGAGGATTGAGGATTGAGGATTGAAGATTGAGTATTGAGGATTGAAGATTGAGGATTGAGGACTGAGGATTGATGATTGAGTATTGAGGATTGAAGACTGAGGATTGAGGATTGAGGATTGAGGACTGAGGATTGGTGATTGAGGATTGATGATTGAGTATTGAGGATTGAAGATTGAGGATTGAGGATTGAGGATTGAGGATTGAGTATTGAGGATTGAGAATTGAGGATTGAGGGATGAAGATTGTGTATTCAGGATTGAAGATTGAGGATTGAGGATTGAGGATTGTGGATTGACGATGAGGGCTGAGGGTTGAGGATTGAGGTTTGAGGACTGAGGACTGAGGATTGAGGATTGAGAATTGAGAATTGAGGATTGAGGATTGAGGATTGAAGATTGAGGATTGGGTATTGAGGATCGAAGACTGAGGATTGACGATAGAGGGTTGAGGATTGAGGATTGAAGATTGAGGATTGAGGATTGAGGATTGAGGATTGAAGATTGAGTATTGAGGATTGAAGATTGAGGATTGAGGATTGAGGATTGATGACTGAGTATTGAGGATTGAAGATTGAGGATTGAGGATTGAGGTTTGAGGACTGACGATTGATGATTGAGGATTGATGATTGAGTATTGAGGATTGAAGATTGAGGATTGAGGATTGAGGATTGAGGATTGTGTTTTGAGGATTGAGAATTGAGGATTGAGGGTTGAAGATTGTGTATACAGAATTGAAGATTGAGGATTGAGGATTGAGGATTGAGGATTGACGATGAGGTCTGAGGGTTGAGGATTGAGGTTTGAGGAATGGGGATTGAAGATTGAGGATTGGGTATTGCGTATTGAACATTGAGGATTGAGGATTGAGGATTGAGGATTGAGGATTGAATGCAGGGGATTGAGGGTTGAGGATTGAGGATCGAGGATTGAAGATTGAGGACTGGGGACTGAGTATTGAGTGTTGAGTGATGAGAATTGGTGATTGTGGATAGAGATTTAAAGATTGCAGATTGAGTATTGAGTATTGAAAACTGTGAATTGATGATATTCTATTGAGGATTGAGAATTTACAACTGATTGTTGAGGACTGAGGTCTGAAGATTGAGGATTCAGGATTGAGAATCCAGGATTGAGGTTTGAGGACTGAGGATTGAGGATTGAGCATTGAGGATTGAGGATTGAGGATTGAGGATTGAGGATTCGGGGTTGAAGATTGAGGATTGGGTATTGCGTATTGATCATTGAGGATTGAGGATTGAGGATTGAGGATTGAGGATTGAGGATTGAGGATTGGGTATTGAGGATTGAAGACTGAGGATTGAGGATTGAGGATTGAGGATTGAGGATTGAAGATTGAGTATTGAGGATTGAAGATTGAGGATTGAGGACTGAGGATTGATGATTGAGTATTGAGGATTGAAGGCTGAGGATTGAGGATTGAGGATTGAGGACTGAGGATTGGTGATTGAGGATTGATGATTGAGTATTGAGGATTGAAGATTGAGGATTGAGGATTGAGGATTGAGGATTGAGTATTGAGGATTGAGAATTGAGGATTGAGGGTTGAAGATTGTGTATTCAGGATTGAAGATTGAGGATTGAGGATTGAGGATTGTGGATTGACGATGAGGGCTGAGGGTTGAGGATTGAGGGTTGAGGACTGAGGACTGAGGATTGAGGATTGAGAATTGGGGATAGAGGATTGAGGATTGAGGATTGAGGATTGAAGATTGAGGATTGTGGATTGAGGATTGAGGATTGAAGATTGAGTATTGAGGATTGAAGATTGAGGATTGAGGATTGAGGATTGATGATTGAGTATTGAGGATTGAAGATTGAGGATTGAGGATTGAGGATTGAGGACTGAGTGTTGGTGATTGAGGATTGATGATTGAGTATTGAGGATTGAAGATTGAGGATTGAGGATTGAGGATTGAGGATTGAGTATTGAGGATTGAGAATTGAGGATTGAGGGTTGAAGATTGTGTATTCAGGATTGAAGATTGAGGATTGAGGATTGAGGATTGTGGATTGACGATGAGGGCTGAGGGTTGAGGATTGAGGGTTGAGGACTGAGGACTGAGGATTGAGGATTGAGAATTGGGGATAGAGGATTGAGGATTGAGGATTGAGGATTGAAGATTGAGGATTGTGGATTGAGGATTGAGGATTGAAGATTGAGTATTGAGGATTGAAGATTGAGGATTGAGGATTGAGGATTGATGATTGAGTATTGAGGATTGAAGATTGAGGATTGAGGATTGAGGATTGAGGACTGAGTGTTGGTGATTGAGGATTGATGATTGAGTATTGAGGATTGAAGATTGAGGATTGAGTATTGAGGATTGAAGATTGAGGAGTGAGGATTCAGGATTGAGGATTGAGGATTGAAGATTGAGTACTGAGGATTGAAGATTAAGAGTGAGGATTGAGGGTTGAGGACTGAGGATTGAGGATTGAGGATTGAAGGTTCAGTATTGAGGATTGAAGATTGAGAATTGAGGATTGAGGGTTGAACATTGAATACTGAGTGTTGAGGGTTGAGTGATGAGAATTTATGTTTCTGGATAGAGATTTGAAGATTGCAGATTGAGTATTGAGTATTGAAAACTGTGAATTGAGGATATTCTATTGAGGATTCAGGATTGACAACCGATTGTTGAGGACTGAGGGCTGAAAATTGAGGGTTCCGGATTGAGGATTCAGAATTGAAATTTGAGGACTGAGCCTTGAGGATTGAAGATTGAGTATTGAGGATTGAAGATTGAGAATTGACGATTGAGGATTGAGGATTGAGGATGAGGGCTGAGGGTTGAGGATTGAGGATTGAGAATTGAGGATTGAGGATTGAGGGTTGAAGACTGAGGATTGGGTATTGAGGATTGAAGAATGAGGATTGAGTATTGAGGATTGAGGATTGAGGATTGAAGATTGAGTATTGAGGATTGAAGATTGACGATCGAGGATTGAGAATTGAGGATTGGGTATTGAGGATTGAGGATTGAAGATTGAGTATTGAGGATTGAAGGTTGAGGATTGTGGATTGAGGATTGATAATTGAGCATTGAATATTGAGGATTGGGGACTGAGTGTTGAGTGTTGAATGATGAGAATTGATGTTTGTGGATAGAGATTTGAAGATTGCAGATTGAGTATTGAGTATTGAAAACTGTGATTTGATGATATTCTATTGAGGATTGAGGATTGACATCTGATTGCAGAGGACTGAGGGCTGAAGCTTGAGGATTCAGGATTGAGGATTCAGGATTGAGGTTTGAGGAGAGAGGACTGAGGATTGAGGATTGAGGGTTGAGAATTGAGGATTGAGGATTGAGGATTGAAGATTGAGGATTTGCTGTTGAGGATTGAACATTGAGGATTGAGGATTGAGTATTGAGGATTGAGGATTGAAGGTTGAATATTGATGAACGAAGATTGAGGATAGAGGATTGAGGGTTATGGATTGTGAACGAGGACTGAGGGTTGAGTGTTGATGCCTGAGGTCTGAGGATTGAGGATTGAGGATTGCGAACTGAGGATTGAGGATTGAGGATTGAAGATTGAGGATTGGGTATTGAGGATTGAAGAATGAGGATTGAAGAATGAGGATTGAAGAATTAGGATTGGGGATTGAGTATTGAGGATTGAGGATTGAATATTGAGTATTGAGGGTTGAATATTGAGGATTGAGGATTGAGGATTGAGGATTGAGGATTGAGGATTGAAGATTGAGTATTGAGGATTGAAGATTGAGGATTGACGATTGAGGATTGAGGATTGAGGATTGAGGATTGAGGATTGAAGATTGAGGATTGAGGATTGAGGATTGAGAATTGAGGATTGAGGATTGAGGATTGATGATTGAGGATAGGCTGTTGAGGACTGAGCATTGAGGATTGAGGATTGAGGATTGAGGATTGAATATTGATGAATGAAGGTTGAGGATTGAGGATTGAAGGTCGTGCACTGAGGACGAGGACTGAGGGTTGAGTATTGACACTTGAGGCCTGAGGATTGAGGATTGAGGATTGCGAATTGATGACTGAGGATTTAAGATTGAGGATTGGGTATTGAGGATTGAAGAATGAGGATTGAGGATTGAGGACAGAGAATTGAGGATTGAAGATTGAAGATTGAGGATTGAAGATTGTCGATTGAGGATTGAGGATTGAGGATTGAGGATTGAGGATTGAGGATTGAGGATTGAAGATTGAGTATTGAGGATTTAAGATTGAGGATTGAGGATTGAGGACTGAGGATGGAGGATTAAGGATTGAAGGTTCAGTATTGAGGATTGAAGATTGAGTATTCAGGATTGAGGATTGAACATTGAGGACTGAGTGTTGAGGGTTGAGTGATGAGAATTGATGTTTGTGGATAGAGGTTTGAAGATTGCAGATTGAGTATTGAGTATTGAAAACTGTGAATTGAGTATATTCTATTGGGGATTGAGGATTGACAACTGATTGTTGAGAACTGAGGGCTGAAGGTTGAGGGTTCCGGATTGAGGATTCAGAATTGAATTTTGAGGACTGAGCATTGAGGATTGAAGGTTGAGTATTGAGGATTGAAGATTGAGAATTGAGGATTGAGGATTGAGGATTGAGGATGAGGGCTGAGGGTTGAGGATTGAGGTTTGAGGACTGAGGACTGAGGATTGAGGATTGAGAATTGAGGATTGAGGATTGAGGGTTGAAGATTGAGGATTGGGTATTGAGGATTGAAGAATGTGGATTGAGGATTGAGGATTGAGGATTGAGGATTGAGGATTGAAGATTGATTATTGAGGATTGAAGATTGACGATCGAGGATTGAGCATTGAGGAATGAGTATTGAGGATTCAGAATTGAAGATTGAGTATTGAGGATTGAAGGTTGAGGATTGTGGATTGAGGATTGAGGATTGAGGATTGAATATTGAGGATTGGGAACTGAGTGTTGAGGGTTGAACGATGAGAATTGATGTTTATGGATAGAGATTTGAAGATTGCAGATTTAGTATTGAGTATTGAAAACAGTGAATTGATGATATTCTATTGAGGATTGAGGATTGACAACTGATTGTTGAGGACTGAGGGCTGAAGGTTGAGGATTCAGGATTGAGGATTCAGGATTGAGGTTTTAGGAGAGAGGACTGAGGATTGAGGATTGGGGATTGAGAATTGAGGATTGAGGATTGAGGATTGAAGATTGAGGATTGGCTGTTGAGGATTGAACATTGAGGATTGAGGAGTGAGGATTGAGGATTGAGGATTGAAGGCTGAATATTGATGCATGAGGATTGAGGATTGAGATTTGAGGGTTGTGGATTGAGAACGAGGACTGGGGGTTGAATATTTATGATTGAGGTATGAGGATTGAGGATTGAGGATTGAGAATTGAGGATTCAGGATTGAGGATTGAAGATTGAGGATTGGGTATTGAGGATTGAGGATTGAGGATTGAAGATTGAGGATAGGGTATTGAGGATTGAAGAATGATGATAGAGGATTATGGATTGAGGATTGAGGATTGAATATTGATTATTGAGGATTGAAGATCGACTATTGAGGATTGCGAATTGAGGATTGAGTGTTGGGGATTGAGGATTGAAGATTGAGTATTGAGGATTGACGGTTGAGGATTGTGGATTGAGGATTGAGGATTGAGGCTTGAATATTGAGGATTGGGGACTGAGTGTTGAGGGTTGAGTGATGAGCATTGATGCTTGTGGATAGAGATTTGAAGATTGCAGGTTGAGTATTGAGTATTAAAAACTGTGAAATCACTATATTCTATTGAGGATTGAGGATGGACCACTGATTGTTGAGGACTGAGGGCTGAAGATTGAGGATTCAGGTTTCAGGATTCAGGATTGAGGTTTGAGGACTGAGGATTGAGGATTGAGGATTGAGGATTGAGGATTGATGATTGAGGATTGAGGATTGAAGACTGCGGATTGGGTATTGAGGTTTGAACATTGAGGATTGAGGATTGAGGTTTGAGGAGTGAAGATTGAGGATTGAGGATTGAGGATTGAGGATCGAGGATTGAGGATTGAAGATTGAATATTGATGATTAAAGATTGAGGGTTGAGGATTGAGGGTTGTGGATTGAGGACGAGGACTGAGTGTTGAATATTGATGTCTGAGGTCTGAGGATTGAGGATTGAGAATTGAGAATTGAGGATTGAGGATTGAAGATTGAGGATTGGGTATTGAGGATTGACGAATGAGGATTGAGGATTTCGGATTGAGGATTGAAGATTGAGTATTGAGGATTGAAGATTGAGGATTGAGGATTGAAGGTTGAGGATTGTGGATTGAGGATTGAGGATTGAGGATTGAGCATTGAATATTGAGGATTGGGGACTGAGTGTTGAGGGTTGAATGATGAGAATTGATGTTTGTGGATAGAGATTTGAAGATTGCAGATTGAGTATTGAGTATTGAAAACTGTGAATTGATGATATTCTATTGAGGATTGAGGATTGACATCTGATTGCTGAGGACTGAGGGCTGAAGCTTGAGGATTCAGGATTGAGGATTCAGGATTCAGGTTTGAGGATTCAGGATTGAGGTTTGAGGACTGAGGATTGAGGATTGAGGATTGAGGATTGAGGATTGATGATTGAGGATTGAGGATTGAAGACTGAGGATTGGGTATTGAGGTTTGAACATTGAGGATTGAGGATTGAGGTTTGAGGAGTGAAGATTGAGGATTGAGGATTGAGGATTGAGGATCGAGGATTGAGGATTGAAGATTGAATATTGATGATTAAAGATTGATGGTTGAGGATTGACTGTTGTGGATTGAGGACGAGGACTGAGTGTTGAATATTGATGTCTGAGGTCTGAGGATTGAGGATTGAGAATTGAGAATTGAAGATTGAGGATTGGGGACTGAGTGTTGAGGGTTGAATGATGAGAATTGACGTTTGTGGATAGAGATTTGAAGATTGCAGATTGAGTATTGAGTATTGAAAACTGTGATTTGATGATATTCTATTGAGGATTGAGGATTGACATCTGATTGCAGAGGACTGAGGGCTGAAGCTTGAGGATTCAGGATTGAGGATTCAGGATTGAGGTTTGAGGAGAGAGGACTGAGGATTGAGGATTGAGGGTTGAGAATTGAGGATTGAGGATTGAGGATTGAAGATTGAGGATTTGCTGTTGAGGATTGAACATTGAGGATTGAGGATTGAGTATTGAGGATTGAGGATTGAAGGTTGAATATTGATGAACGAAGATTGAGGATAGAGGATTGAGGGTTATGGATTGTGAACGAGGACTGAGGGTTGAGTGTTGATGCCTGAGGTCTGAGGATTGAGGATTGAGGATTGCGAACTGAGGATTGAGGATTGAGGATTGAAGATTGAGGATTGGGTATTGAGGATTGAAGAATGAGGATTGAAGAATGAGGATTGAAGAATTAGGATTGGGGATTGAGTATTGAGGATTGAGGATTGAATATTGAGTATTGAGGGTTGAATATTGAGGATTGAGGATTGAGGATTGAGGATTGAGGATTGAGGATTGAAGATTGAGTATTGAGGATTGAAGATTGAGGATTGACGATTGAGGATTGAGGATTGAGGATTGAGGATTGAGGATTGAAGATTGAGGATTGAGGATTGAGGATTGAGGATTGAGGGTTGTGGATTGAGGACCAGGACTGAGGGTTGAATATTTATGATTGAGGTCTGAGGATTGAGGATTGAGGATTGAGAATTGAGGATTGAGGATTGAGGATTGAAGATTGAGGATTGGGTATTGCGGATTGAGGATTGAGGATTGAAGATTGAGGATAGGGTATTGAGGATTGAAGAATGATGATTGAGGATTATGAATTGAGGATTGAGGATTGAATATTGAGTATTCTGGATTGAAGATCGACTATTGAGGATTGCGAATTGAGGATTGAGGGTTGGGGATTGAGGATTGAAGATTGAGTATTGAGGATTCAAGGTTGAGGATTGTGGATTGAGGATTGAGGATTGAGGCTTGAATATTGAGGATTGGGGACTGAGTGTTGAGAGTTGAGTGATGAGGATTGATGTTTGTGGATAGAGATTTGAAGATTACAGGTTGAGTATTGAGTATTGAAAACTGTGAAATCATGATATTCTATTGAGGATTGAGGATGGACCACTGATTGTTGAGGACTGAGGGCTGAAGGTTGAGGATTCAGGATTGAGGATTCAGGATTGAGGTTTGAGGACTGAGGATTGAGGATTGAGGATTGAGGATTGAGGATTGAGGATTGAGAATTGAGGATTGAGGATTGAGGATTGATGATTGAGGATTGGCTGTTGAGGACTGAGCATTGAGGATTGAGGATTGAGGATTGAGGATTGAATATTGATGAATGAAGGTTGAGGATTGAGGATTGAAGGTCGTGGACTGAGGACGAGGACTGAGGGTTGAGTATTGACACTTGAGGCCTGAGGATTGAGGATTGAGGATTGCGAATTGATGACTGAGGATTTAAGATTGAGGATTGGGTATTGAGGATTGAAGAATGAGGATTGAGGATTGAGGACAGAGAATTGAGGATTGAAGATTGAAGATTGAGGATTGAAGATTGTCGATTGAGGATTGAGGATTGAGGATTGAGGATTGAGGATTGAGGATTGAGGATTGAAGATTGAGTATTGAGGATTAAAGATTGAGGATTGAGGATTGAGGACTGAGGATGGAGGATTAAGGATTGAAGGTTCAGTATTGAGGATTGAAGATTGAGTATTCAGGATTGAGGATTGAACATTGAGGACTGAGTGTTGAGGGTTGAGTGATGAGAATTGATGTTTGTGGATAGAGGTTTGAAGATTGCAGATTGAGTATTGAGT
Organism: Calliopsis andreniformis; assembly: GCF_051401765.1. Lineage (NCBI taxonomy): Eukaryota > Metazoa > Arthropoda > Insecta > Hymenoptera > Andrenidae > Calliopsis > Calliopsis andreniformis. The sequence goes on from NW_027480447.1 coordinate 1,035,415, forward strand.
ATTGAAAACTGTGAATTGAGTATATTCTATTGGGGATTGAGGATTGACAACTGATTGTTGAGAACTGAGGGCTGAAGGTTGAGGGTTCCGGATTGAGGATTCAGAATTGAATTTTGAGGACTGAGCATTGAGGATTGAAGATTGAGTATTGAGGATTGAAGATTGAGAATTGAGGATTGAGGATTGAGGATTGAGGATGAGGGCTGAGGGTTGAGGATTGAGGTTTGAGGACTGAGGACTGAGGATTGAGGATTGAGAATTGAGGATTGAGGATTGAGGGTTGAAGATTGAGGATTGGGTATTGAGGATTGAAGAATGTGGATTGAGGATTGAGGATTGAGGATTGAGGATTGAGGATTGAAGATTGATTATTGAGGATTGAAGATTGACGATCGAGGATTGAGCATTGAGGAATGAGTATTGAGGATTCAGGATTGAAGATTGAGTATTGAGGATTGAAGGTTGAGGATTGTGGATTGAGGATTGAGGATTGAGGATTGAATATTGAGGATTGGGGACTGAGTGTTGAGGGTTGAACGATGAGAATTGATGTTTATGGATAGAGATTTGAAGATTGCAGATTTAGTATTGAGTATTGAAAACAGTGAATTGATGATATTCTATTGAGGATTGAGGATTGACAACTGATTGTTGAGGACTGAGGGCTGAAGGTTGAGGATTCAGGATTGAGGATTCAGGATTGAGGTTTTAGGAGAGAGGACTGAGGATTGAGGATTGGGGATTGAGAATTGAGGATTGAGGATTGAGGATTGAAGATTGAGGATTGGCTGTTGAGGATTGAACATTGAGGATTGAGGAGTGAGGATTGAGGATTGAGGATTGAAGGCTGAATATTGATGCCTGAGGATTGAGGATTGAGATTTGAGGGTTGTGGATTGAGAACGAGGACTGGGGGTTGAATATTTATGATTGAGGTATGAGGATTGAGGATTGAGGATTGAGAATTGAGGATTCAGGATTGAGGATTGAAGATTGAGGATTGGGTATTGAGGATTGAGGATTGAGGATTGAAGATTGAGGATAGGGTATTGAGGATTGAAGAATGATGATAGAGGATTATGGATTGAGGATTGAGGATTGAATATTGATTATTGAGGATTGAAGATCGACTATTGAGGATTGCGAATTGAGGATTGAGTGTTGGGGATTGAGGATTGAAGATTGAGTATTGAGGATTGACGGTTGAGGATTGTGGATTGAGGATTGAGGATTGAGGCTTGAATATTGAGGATTGGGGACTGAGTGTTGAGGGTTGAGTGATGAGCATTGATGCTTGTGGATAGAGATTTGAAGATTGCAGGTTGAGTATTGAGTATTGAAAACTGTGAAATCACTATATTCTATTGAGGATTGAGGATGGACCACTGATTGTTGAGGACTGAGGGCTGAAGATTGAGGATTCAGGTTTCAGGATTCAGGATTGAGGTTTGAGGACTGAGGATTGAGGATTGAGGATTGAGGATTGAGGATTGATGATTGAGGATTGAGGATTGAAGACTGAGGATTGGGTATTGAGGTTTGAACATTGAGGATTGAGGATTGAGGTTTGAGGAGTGAAGATTGAGGATTGAGGATTGAGGATTGAGGATCGAGGATTGAGGATTGAAGATTGAATATTGATGATTAAAGATTGAGGGTTGAGGATTGAGGGTTGTGGATTGAGGACGAGGACTGAGTGTTGAATATTGATGTCTGAGGTCTGAGGATTGAGGATTGAGAATTGAGAATTGAGGATTGAGGATTGAAGATTGAGGATTGGGTATTGAGGATTGACGAATGAGGATTGAGGATTTCGGATTGAGGATTGAAGATTGAGTATTGAGGATTGAAGATTGAGGATTGAGGATTGAAGGTTGAGGATTGTGGATTGAGGATTGAGGATTGAGGATTGAGCATTGAATATTGAGGATTGGGGACTGAGTGTTGAGGGTTGAATGATGAGAATTGATGTTTGTGGATAGAGATTTGAAGATTACAGATTGAGTATTGAGTATTGAAAACTGTGAATTGATGATATTCTATTGAGGATTGAGGATTGACATCTGATTGCTGAGGACTGAGGGCTGAAGCTTGAGGATTCAGGATTGAGGATTCAGGATTCAGGTTTGAGGATTCAGGATTGAGGTTTGAGGACTGAGGATTGAGGATTGAGGATTGAGGATTGAGGATTGATGATTGAGGATTGAGGATTGAAGACTGAGGATTGGGTATTGAGGTTTGAACATTGAGGATTGAGGATTGAGGTTTGAGGAGTGAAGATTGAGGATTGAGGATTGAGGATTGAGGATCGAGGATTGAGGATTGAAGATTGAATATTGATGATTAAAGATTGAGGGTTGAGGATTGAGGGTTGTGGATTGAGGACGAGGACTGAGTGTTGAATATTGATGTCTGAGGTCTGAGGATTGAGGATTGAGAATTGAGAATTGAAGATTGAGGATTGAAGATTGAGGATTGGGTATTGAGGATTGACGAATGAGGATTGAGGATTGCGGATTGAGGATTGAAGATTGAGAATTGAGGATTGAAGATTCAGGACTGAGGATTGAGGATTGAGGATTGGGGATTGAAGATTGCGAATTGAATATTCAGTATTGAGGATTGAAGATTCAGAATTGAGGACTGAGGATTGAGGATTGAGGATTGAAGACTGAGAATCGGGTATTGAGGACTGAACATTGAGGATTGAGGATTGAGGATTGAGGATTGAGGATTGAGGATTGAAGGTTGAATATTGATGAATGAAGATTGAGGATTGAGAACTGAAGGTCGTGGATTGAGGACGAGGACTGAGGGTTGAGTATTCATACTTGAGGCCTGAGGATTGAGGATTGAGGATTGCGAATTGAGGATTGAGGATTTAAGATTGAGGATTGGGTATTGAGGATTGAAGAATGAGGATTGAGGATTGAGGGCAGAGGATTGAGGATTGAAGATTGAGTATTGAGGATTGAAGATTGACGATTGAGGATTGAGGATTGAGGATTGTGGATTGAGGATTGAGGATTGAGGATTGAAGATTGAGTATTGAGGATTGAAGGTTGAGGATTGAGGATTGAGGATTGAAGATTGAGTACTGAGGATTGAAGATTAAGATTGAGGATTGAGGATTCAGGATTGAGGATTGAGGATTGAGGATTGAAGATTGAGTATTGAGGATTGAAGATTGAGGATTGAGGATTGAGGATTGAGGATTGAGGATTGAAGATTGAGTACTGAGGATTGAAGATTAAGAGTGAGGATTGAGGATTGAGGACTGAGGATTGAGGATTGAGGATTGAAGGTTCAGTATTGAGGATTGAAGATTGAGAATTGAGGATTGAGGGTTGAACATTGAGGACTGAGTGTTGAGGGTTGAGTGATGAGAATTGATGTTTGTGGATAGAGATTTTAAGATTGCAGATTGAGTATTGAGTATTGAAAACTGTGAATTGAGTATATTCTATTGAGGATTGAGGATTGAGGATTGAGGATTGAGGATGAGGGCTGAGGGTTGAGGATTGAGGTTTGAAGACTAAGGACAGAGGATTGAGGATTGAGGATTGGCAGTTGAGGATTGAACATTGACGATTGAGGATTGGGTATTGAGGATCGAAGAATGAGGATTGAGGATTGAGGATTGCGGATTGAGGATTGAATATTGAGTATTGAGGATTGAAGATTGACTATTGAGGATTGCGAATTGAGGATTGAGGATTGAGGATTGGGGATTGAAGATTGATTATTGAGGATTGAAGGTTGAGGATTGTGGATTGAGAATTGAGGATTGAGGCTTGAATATTGAGGATTGGGGCTGAGTGTTGAGGGTTGAGTGATGAGAATTGATGTTTGTGGATAGAGATTTGAAGATTGCAGGTTGAGTATTGAGTATTGAAAACTGTGAATTCATGATATTCTATTGAGGATTGAGGATTGACCACTGATTGTTGAGGACTGAGGGCTGAGGATTGAGGATTGAGGATTGAGAATTGAGGATTGAGGACTGAGGATTGAGGATTGAAGACTGAGGATCGGGTATTGAGGATTGAACATTGAGGATTGAGGATTGAGGATTGAAGATTCAGTAATGAGGATTGAAGATTAAGAGTGAGGATTGAGGATTGAGGACTGAGGATTGAGGATTGAGGATAGGAGGTTCAGTATTGAGGATTCAAGATTGAGAATTGAGGATTGAGGGTTGAACATTGAGGACTGAGTGTTGAGGGTTGAGTGATGAGAATTGATGTTTGTGGATAGAGATTTGAAGATTGCAGATTGAGTATTGAGTATTGAAAACTGTGAATTGAGTATATTCTATTGAGGATTGAGGATTGAGGATTGAGGATTGAGGATGAGGGCTGAGGGTTGAGGATTGAGGTTTGAAGACTAAGGACAGAGGATTGAGGATTGAGAATTGAGGGTTGAGGATTGAGGATTGAAGATTGAGGATTGGGTATTGAGGATCGAAGAATGAGGATTGAGGATTGAGGATTGAGGATTGAGGATTGAATATTGAGTATTGAGGATTGAAGATTGACTATTGAGGATTGCGAATTGAGGATTGAGGATTGAGGATTGGGGATTGAAGATTGATTATTGAGGATTGAAGGTTGAGGATTGTGGATTGAGAATTGAGGATTGTGGCTTGAATATTGAGGATTGGGGCTGAGTGTTGAGGGTTGAGTGATGAGAATTGATGTTTGTGGATAGAGATTTGAAGATTGCAGGTTGAGTATTGAGTATTGAAAACTGTGAATTCATGATATTCTATTGAGGATTGAGGATTGACCACTGATTGTTGAGGACTGAGGGCTGAAGATTGAGGATTCAGGATTGAGGATTCAGGATTGAGGTTTGAGGACTGAGGATTGAGGATTGAGGATTGAGAATTGAGGATTGAGGATTGAGGATTGAAGATTGAGGATTGGCAGTTGAGGATTGAACATTGACGATTGAGGATTGAGGATTGAGGATTGAGGATTGAAGGTTGAATATTGATGATTGAAGATTGAGGGTTGAGGATTGAGGGTTGTGGATTGAGAACGAGGACTGAGGGTTGAGTGTTGATGCCTGAGGTCTGAGGATTGAGGATTGAGGATTGCGAACTGAGGACTGAGGATTGAGGATTGAAGATTGAGGATTGGGTATTGAGGATTGAAGAATGAGGATTGAAGAATGAGGATTGGGGATTGAGAATTGAGGATTGAGGATTGAATATTGAGTATTGAGGATTGAGGATTGAAGATTGAGGATTGAGGATTGAGGATTGAGGATTGAAGATTGAGGATTGAGGATTGAGCATTGAGGATTGAAGATTGAGTACTGAGGATTGAAGATTAATATTGAGGATTGAGGATTGAGGACTGAGGATTGAGAATTGAGGATTGAAGGTTGAGTATTGAGGATTGAAGATTGAGGATTGAGGATTGAGGATTGAGGATTGAGAATTGAAGATTGAGTAATGAGGATTGAAGATTAAGAGTGGGGATTGAGGGTTGAGGACTGAGGATTGAGGATTGAGGATTGAAGGTTCAGTATTGAGGATTGAAGATTGAGAATTGAGGATTGAGGGTTGAACATTGAATACTGAGTGTTGAGGGTTGAGTGATGAGAATTTATGTTTCTGGATAGAGATTTGAAGATTGCAGATTGAGTATTGAGTATTGAAAACTGTGAATTGAGGATATTCTATTGAGGATTGAGGATTGACAACTGAATGTTGAGGACTGAGGGCTGAAGATTGGGATTCAGGATTGAGGATTCAGAATTGAGGTTTGAGGACTGAGGATTGAGGATTGAAGGTTGAGTATTGAGGATTGAAGGTTGAGGATTGAGGATTGAGGATTGAGGATTGAGGATGAGGGCTGAGGGTTGAGGATTGAGGTTTGAGGACTAAGGACAGAGGATTGAGGATTGAGAATTGAGGATTGAGGATTGAGGACTGAAGATTAAGGATTGGGTATTGAGGATCGAAGAATGAGGATTGAGGATTGAGGATTGAGGATTGAGGATTGAATATTGAGTATTGAGGATTGAAGATTGACTATTGAGGATTGCGAATTGAGGATTGAGTATTGAGGATTGGGGATTGAAGATTGAGTATTGAGGATTGAAGGTTGAGGATTGTGGATTAGGAATTGAGGATTGAGGCTTGAATATTGAGGATTGGGGCTGAGTGTTGAGGGTTGAGTGATGAGAATTGATGTTTGTGGATAGAGATTCGAAGATTGCTGGTTGAGTATTGAGTATTGAAAACTGTGAATTCATGATATTCTATTGAGGATTGAGGATTGACCACTGATTGTTGAGGAGTGAGGGCTGAAGATTGAGGATTCAGGATTGAGGATTCAGGATTGAGGTTTGAGGACTGAGGATTGAGGATTGAGGATTGAGGATTGAGGATTGAGGATTGAGGATTGAAGACTGAGGATCGGGTATTGAGGATTGAACATTGAGGATTGAGGATTGAGGATTGAGGATTGAGGATTGAGGATTGAGGATTGAAGGTTGAATATTGATGAATGAAGATTGAGGATTGAGGATTGAAGGTCGTGGATTGAGGACGAGGACTGAGGGTTCAGTATTGATACTTGAGGCCTGAGGATTGAGGATTGAGGATTGCGAATTGAGGATTGAGGATTTAAGGTTGAGGATTGGGTATTGAGGATTGAAGAATGAGGATTGAGGATTGAGGGCAGAGGATTGAGGATTGAAGATTGACGATTGAGGATTGAGGATTGAGGATTGAGGATTGAGGATTGAGGATTGAGGATTGAAGATTAAGGATTGGGTATTGAGGATCGAAGAATGAGGATTGAGGATTGAGGATTGAGGATTGAGGATTGAATATTGAGTATTGAGGATTGAAGATTGACTATTGAGGATTGCGAATTGAGGATTGAGTATTGAGGATTGGGGATTGAAGATTGAGTATTGAGGATTGAAGGTTGAGGATTGTGGATTGAGAATTGAGGATTGAGGCTTGTATATTGAGGATTGGGGCTGAGTGTTGAGGGTTGAGTGATGAGAATTGATGTTTGTGGATAGAGATTCGAAGATTGCTGGTTGAGTATTGAGTATTGAAAACTGTGAATTCATGATATTCTATTGAGGATTGAGGATTGACCACTGATTGTTGAGGACTGAGGTCTGAGGATTGAGGATTGAGGATTGAGAATTGAGGATTGAGGACTGAGGATTGAGGATTGAAGACTGAGGATCGGGTATTGAGGATTGAACATTGAGGATTGAGGATTGAGGATTGAAGATTCAGTAATGAGGATTGAAGATTAAGAGTGAGGATTGAGGATTGAGGACTGAGGATTGAGGATTGAGGATTGAAGGTTCAGTATTGAGGATTCAAGATTGAGAATTGAGGATTGAGGGTTGAACATTGAGGACTGAGTGTTGAGGGTTGAGTGATGAGAATTGATGTTTGTGGATAGAGATTTTAAGATTGCAGATTGAGTATTGAGTATTGAAAACTGTGAATTGAGTATATTCTATTGAGGATTGAGGATTGAGGATTGAGGATTGAGGATGAGGGCTGAGGGTTGAGGATTGAGGTTTGAAGACTAAGGACAGAGGATTGAGGATTGAGGATTGGCAGTTGAGGATTGAACATTGACGATTGAGGATTGGGTATTGAGGATCGAAGAATGAGGATTCAGGATTGAGGATTCAGGATTGAGGTTTGAGGACTGAGGATTGAGGATTGAGGATTGAGAATTGAGGATTGAGGATTGAGGATTGAAGATTGAGGATTGGCAGTTGAGGATTGAACATTGACGATTGAGGATTGAGGATTGAGGATTGAGGATTGAAGGTTGAATATTGATGATTGAAGATTGAGGATTGAGGATTGAGGGTTGTGGATTGAGAACGAGGACTGAGGGTTGAGTGTTGATGCCTGAGGTCTGAGGATTGAGGATTGAGGATTGCGAACTGAGGACTGAGGATTGAGGATTGAAGATTGAGGATTGGGTATTGAGGATTGAAGAATGAGGATTGAAGAATGAGGATTGGGGATTGAGAATTGAGGATTGAGGATTGAATATTGAGTATTGAGGATTGAGGATTGAAGATTGAGGATTGAGGATTGAGGATTGAGGATTGAAGATTGAGGATTGAGGATTGAGCATTGAGGATTGAAGATTGAGTACTGAGGATTGAAGATTAATATTGAGGATTGAGGATTGAGGACTGAGGATTGAGAATTGAGGATTGAAGGTTGAGTATTGAGGATTGAAGATTGAGGATTGAGGATTGAGGATTGAGGATTGAGAATTGAAGATTGAGTAATGAGGATTGAAGATTAAGAGTGGGGATTGAGGGTTGAGGACTGAGGATTGAGGATTGAGGATTGAAGGTTCAGTATTGAGGATTGAAGATTGAGAATTGAGGATTGAGGGTTGAACATTGAATACTGAGTGTTGAGGGTTGAGTGATGAGAATTTATGTTTCTGGATAGAGATTTGAAGATTGCAGATTGAGTATTGAGTATTGAAAACTGTGAATTGAGGATATTCTATTGAGGATTGAGGATTGACAACTGAATGTTGAGGACTGAGGGCTGAAGATTGGGATTCAGGATTGAGGATTCAGAATTGAGGTTTGAGGACTGAGGATTGAGGATTGAAGGTTGAGTATTGAGGATTGAAGGTTGAGGATTGAGGATTGAGGATTGAGGATTGAGGATGAGGGCTGAGGGTTGAGGATTGAGGTTTGAGGACTAAGGACAGAGGATTGAGGATTGAGAATTGAGGATTGAGGATTGAGGACTGAAGATTAAGGATTGGGTATTGAGGATCGAAGAATGAGGATTGAGGATTGAGGATTGAGGATTGAGGATTGAATATTGAGTATTGAGGATTGAAGATTGACTATTGAGGATTGCGAATTGAGGATTGAGTATTGAGGATTGGGGATAGAAGATTGAGTATTGAGGATTGAAGGTTGAGGATTGTGGATTGAGAATTGAGGATTGAGGCTTGAATATTGAGGATTGGGGCTGAGTGTTGAGGGTTGAGTGATGAGAATTGATGTTTGTGGATAGAGATTCGAAGATTGCTGGTTGAGTATTGAGTATTGAAAACTGTGAATTCATGATATTCTATTGAGGATTGAGGATTGACCACTGATTGTTGAGGAGTGAGGGCTGAAGATTGAGGATTCAGGATTGAGGATTCAGGATTGAGGTTTGAGGACTGAGGATTGAGGATTGAGGATTGAGGATTGAGGATTGAGGATTGAGGATTGAAGACTGAGGATCGGGTATTGAGGATTGAACATTGAGGATTGAGGATTGAGGATTGAGGATTGAGGATTGAGGATTGAGGATTGAAGGTTGAATATTGATGAATGAAGATTGAGGATTGAGGATTGAAGGTCGTGGATTGAGGACGAGGATTGAGGGTTGAGTATTGATACTTGAGGCCTGAGGATTGAGGATTGAGGATTGCGAATTGAGGATTGAGGATTTAAGGTTGAGGATTGGGTATTGAGGATTGAAGAATGAGGATTGAGGATTGAGGACAGAGGATTGAGGATTGAAGATTGACGATTGAGGATTGAGGATTGAGGATTGAGGATTGAGGATTGAGGATTGAGGATTGAAGATTGAGTATTGAGGATTGAAGATTGAGGAGTGAGGATTCAGGATTGAGGATTGAGGATTGAAGATTGAGTACTGAGGATTGAAGATTAAGAGTGAGGATTGAGGGTTGAGGACTGAGGATTGAGGATTGAGGATTGAAGGTTCAGTATTGAGGATTGAAGACTGAGAATTGAGGATTGAGGGTTGAACATTGAATACTGAGTGTTGAGGGTTGAGTGATGAGAATTTATGTTTCTGGATAGAGATTTGAAGATTGCAGATTGAGTATTGAGTATTGAAAACTGTGAATTGAGGATATTCTATTGAGGATTCAGGATTGACAACCGATTGTTGAGGACTGAGGGCTGAAAATTGAGGGTTCCGGATTGAGGATTCAGAATTGAAATTTGAGGACTGAGCCTTGAGGATTGAAGATTCAGTATTGAGGACTGAAGATTGAGAATTGACGATTGAGGATTGAGGATTGAGGATGAGGGCTGAGGGTTGAGGATTGAGGATTGAGAATTGAGGATTGAGGATTGAGGGTTGAAGACTGAGGATTGGGTATTGAGGATTGAAGAATGAGGATTGAGTATTGAGGATTGAGGATTGAGGATTGAAGATTGAGTATTGAGGATTGAAGATTGACGATCGAGGATTGAGAATTGAGGATTGGGTATTGAGGATTGAGGATTGAAGATTGAGTATTGAGGATTGAAGGTTGAGGATTGTGGATTGAGGATTGATAATTGAGCATTGAATATTGAGGATTGGGGACTGAGTGTTGAGGGTTGAATGATGAGAATTGATGTTTGTGGATAGAGATTTGAAGATTGCAGATTGAGTATTGAGTATTGAAAACTGTGAATTGATGATATTCTATTGAGGATTGAGGATTGACATCTGATTGCAGAGGACTGAGGGCTGAAGCTTGAGGATTCAGGATTGAGGATTCAGGATTGAGGTTTGAGGAGAGAGGACTGAGGATTGAGGATTGAGGGTTGAGAATTGAGGATTGAGGATTGAGGATTGAAGATTGAGGATTTGCTGTTGAGGATTGAACATTGAGGATTGAGGATTGAGTATTGAGGATTGAGGATTGAAGGTTGAATATTGATGAACGAAGATTGAGGATAGAGGATTGAGGGTTATGGATTGTGAACGAGGACTGAGGGTTGAGTGTTGATGCCTGAGGTCTGAGGATTGGGGATTGAGGATTGCGAACTGAGGATTGAGGATTGAGGATTGAAGATTGAGGATTGGGTATTGAGGATTGAAGAATGAGGATTGAAGAATGAGGATTGAAGAATTAGGATTGGGGATTGAGTATTGAGGATTGAGGATTGAATATTGAGTATTGAGGGTTGAATATTGAGGATTGAGGATTGAGGATTGAGGATTGAGGATTGAGGATTGAAGATTGAGTATTGAGGATTGAAGATTGAGGATTGACGATTGAGGATTGAGGATTGAGGATTGAGGATTGAGGATTGAAGATTGAGGATTGAGGATTGAGGATTGAGGATTGAGGGTTGTGGATTGAGGACCAGGACTGAGGGTTGAATATTTATGATTGAGGTCTGAGGATTGAGGATTGAGGATTGAGAATTGAGGATTGAGGATTGAGGATTGAAGATTGAGGATTGGGTATTGCGGATTGAGGATTGAGGATTGAAGATTGAGGATAGGGTATTGAGGATTGAAGAATGATGATTGAGGATTATGAATTGAGGATTGAGGATTGAATATTGAGTATTCTGGATTGAAGATCGACTATTGAGGATTGCGAATTGAGGATTGAGGGTTGGGGATTGAGGATTGAAGATTGAGTATTGAGGATTCAAGGTTGAGGATTGTGGATTGAGGATTGAGGATTGAGGCTTGAATATTGAGGATTGGGGACTGAGTGTTGAGAGTTGAGTGATGAGGATTGATGTTTGTGGATAGAGATTTGAAGATTACAGGTTGAGTATTGAGTATTGAAAACTGTGAAATCATGATATTCTATTGAGGATTGAGGATGGACCACTGATTGTTGAGGACTGAGGGCTGAAGGTTGAGGATTCAGGATTGAGGATTCAGGATTGAGGTTTGAGGACTGAGGATTGAGGATTGAGGATTGAGGATTGAGGATTGAGGATTGAGAATTGAGGATTGAGGATTGAGGATTGATGATTGAGGATTGGCTGTTGAGGACTGAGCATTGAGGATTGAGGATTGAGGATTGAGGATTGAATATTGATGAATGAAGGTTGAGGATTGAGGATTGAAGGTCGTGGACTGAGGACGAGGACTGAGGGTTGAGTATTGACACTTGAGGCCTGAGGATTGAGGATTGAGGATTGCGAATTGCTGACTGAGGATTTAAGAATGAGGATTGGGTATTGAGGATTGAAGAATGAGGATTGAGGATTGAGGACAGAGAATTGAGGATTGAAGATTGAAGATTGAGGATTGAAGATTGTCGATTGAGGATTGAGGATTGAGGATTGAGGATTGAGGATTGAGGATTGAGGATTGAAGATTGAGTATTGAGGATTAAAGATTGAGGATTGAGGATTGAGGACTGAGGATGGAGGATTAAGGATTGAAGGTTCAGTATTGAGGATTGAGAATTGAGGATTGAGGATTGAGGGTTGAAGATTCAGGATTGGGTATTGAGGATTGAAGAATGTGGATTGAGGATTGAGGATTGAGGATTGAGGATTGAGGATTGAAGATTGATTATTGAGGATTGAAGATTGACGATCGAGGATTGAGCATTGAGGAATGAGTATTGAGGATTCAGGATTGAAGATTGAGTATTGAGGATTGAAGGTTGAGGATTGTGGATTGAGGATTGAGGATTGAGGATTGAATATTGAGGATTGGGGACTGAGTGTTGAGGGTTGAACGATGAGAATTGATGTTTATGGATAGAGATTTGAAGATTGCAGATTGAGTATTGAGTATTGAAAACTGTGAATTGATGATATTCTATTGAGGATTGAGGATTGACATCTGATTGCTGAGGACTGAGGGCTGAAGCTTGAGGATTCAGGATTGAGGATTCAGGATTCAGGTTTGAGGATTCAGGATTGAGGTTTGAGGACTGAGGATTGAGGATTGAGGATTGAGGATTGAGGATTGATGATTGAGGATTGAGGATTGAAGACTGAGGATTGGGTATTGAGGTTTGAACATTGAGGATTGAGGATTGAGGTTTGAGGAGTGAAGATTGAGGATTGAGGATTGAGGATTGAGGATCGAGGATTGAGGATTGAAGATTGAATATTGATGATTAAAGATTGAGGGTTGAGGATTGAGGGTTGTGGATTGAGGACGAGGACTGAGTGTTGAATATTGATGTCTGAGGTCTGAGGATTGAGGATTGAGAATTGAGAATTGAAGATTGAGGATTGAAGATTGAGGATTGGGTATTGAGGATTGACGAATGAGGATTGAGGATTGCGGATTGAGGATTGAAGATTGAGAATTGAGGATTGAAGATTCAGGACTGAGGATTGAGGATTGAGGATTGGGGATTGAGGATTGCGAATTGAATATTCAGTATTGAGGATTGAAGATTCAGAATTGAGGACTGAGGATTGAGGATTGAGGATTGAAGACTGAGAATCGGGTATTGAGGACTGAACATTGAGGATTGAGGATTGAGGATTGAGGATTGAGGATTGAGGATTGAAGGTTGAATATTGATGAATGAAGATTGAGGATTGAGAACTGAAGGTCGTGGATTGAGGACGAGGTCTGAGGGTTGAGTATTCATACTTGAGGCCTGAGGATTGAGGATTGAGGATTGCGAATTGAGGATTGAGGATTTAAGATTGAGGATTGGGTATTGAGGATTGAAGAATGAGGATTGAGGATTGAGGGCAGAGGATTGAGGATTGAAGATTGAGTATTGAGGATTGAAGATTGACGATTGAGGATTGAGGATTGAGGATTGTGGATTGAGGATTGAGGATTGAGGATTGAAGATTGAGTATTGAGGATTGAAGGTTGAGGATTGAGGATTGAGGATTGAAGATTGAGTACTGAGGATTGAAGATTAAGATTGAGGATTGAGGATTCAGGATTGAGGATTGAGGATTGAGGATTGAAGATTGAGTATTGAGGATTGAAGATTGAGGATTGAGGATTGAGGATTGAGGATTGAGGATTGAAGATTGAGTACTGAGGATTGAAGATTAAGTGTGAGGATTGAGGATTGAGGACTGAGGATTGAGGATTGAGGATTGAAGGTTCAGTATTGAGGATTGAAGATTGAGAATTGAGGATTGAGGGTTGAACATTGAGGACTGAGTGTTGAGGGTTGTGTGATGAGAATTGATGTTTGTGGATAGAGATTTGAAGATTGCAGATTGAGTATTGAGTATTGAAAACTGTGAATTGAGTATATTCTATTGAGGATTCAGGATTGACAACAGATTGTTGAGGACTGAGGGCTGAAGATTGAGGGTTCCGGATTGAGGATTCAGAATTGAAATTTGAGGACTGAGCATTGAGGATTGAAGATTGAGTATTGAGGATTGAAGATTGAGAATTGAGGATTGAGGATTGAGGATTGAAGATGAGGGCTGAGGGTTGAGGATTGAGGTTTGCGGACTGAGGACTGAGGATTGAGGATTGAGAATTGAGGATGAGGATTGAACATTGAGTACTGAGTGTTGAGGGTTGAGTGATGAGAATTTATGTTTCTGGATAGAGATTTGAAGATTGCAGATTGAGTATTGAGTATTGAAAACTGTGAATTCAGGATATTCTATTGAGGATTGAGGATTGACAACTGAATGTTGAGGACTGAGGGCTGAAGATTGAGGATTCAGGATTGAGGATTCAGAATTGAGGTTTGAGGACTGAGGATTGAGGATTGAAGATTGAGTATTGAGGATTGAAGATTGAGGATTGAGGATTGAGGATTGAGTATTGAGGATGAGGGCTGAGTGTTGAGGATTGAGGTTTGAGGACTAAGGACGGAGGATTGAGGATCGAAGAAAGAGGATTGAGGATTGAGGATTGAGGATTGAGGATTGAATATTGAGTATTGAGGATTGAAGATTGACTATTGAGGATTGCGAATTCAGGATTGAGGATTCAGGATTGAGGATTCAGGATTGAGGTTTGAGGACTGAGGATTGAGGATTGAGGATTGAGGATTGAGGATTGAGGATTGTGGATTGAAGACTGAGGGTCGGGTATTGAGGATTGAACATTGAGGATTGAGGATTGAGGATTGAGGATTGAGGATTGAGGATTGAAGGTTGAATATTGATGAATGAAGATTGAGGATTGAGGATTGAAGGTCGTGGATTGAGGACGAGGACTGAGGGTCGAGTATTGATACTTGAGGCCTGAGGATTGAGGATTGAGGATTGCGAATTGAGGATTGAGGATTTAAGATTGAGGGTTGGGTATTGAGGATTGAAGAATGAGGATTGAGGATTGAGGACAGAGGATTGAGGATTGAGGATTGAGGATTGAGGATTGAGGATTGAGGATTGAGTATTGAAGACTGAGTATTGAGGATTGAAGATTGAGGATTGAGGATTGAGGATTGAGGATTGAGGATTGAAGATTGAGGATTGGGGACTGAGTGTTGAGGGTTGAGTGATGAGAATTGATGTTTGTGGATAGAGATTTGAAGATTGCAGGTTGAGTATTGAGTATTGAAAACTGTGAAATCATGATACTCTATTGAGGATTGAGGATGGACCACTGATTGTTGAGGACTGAGGGCTGAAGGTTGAGGATTCAGGATTGACGATTCAGGATTGAGGTTTGAGGACTGAGGATTGAGGATTGAGGATTGAGGATTGAGGATTGAGGATTGAGGATTGGAGACTGAGGATCGGGTATTGAGGATTGAACATTGAGGATTGAGGATTGAGGATTGAGGATTGAGGATTGAGGATTGAGGATTGAAGGTTGCATATTGATGAATGAAGGTTGAGGATTGAGGATTGAAGGCCGTGGATTGAGGACGAGGACTGAGGGTTGAGTATCGATACTTGAGGCCTGAGGATTGAGGATTGAGGATTGCGAATTGAGGATTGAGGATTGGGGATTGAAGATTGAGGATTGAGGATTGAGGATTAAGGATTGAGGATTGAGGATTGAGGACTGAGGATTGAAGATTGAGGATTGAGGATTGAGGATTGAGGATTGCGGGTTGTGGATTGAGGACGAGGACTGAGGGTTGAATATTTATGTTTGAGGTCTGAGGATTGAGGACTGAGGATTGAGAATTGAGGATTGAGGATTGAGGATTGAAGATTGAGGATTGTGTATTGATGATTGAGGATTGAGGATTGAAGATTGAGGATAGGGTATTGAGGATTGAAGAATGATGATTGAGGATTGAGGATTGAGGATTGAGGGTTGAATATTGAGTATTGATGATTGAAGATCGACTACTGAGGGTTGCGAATTGAGGATTGAGGGTTGGGGATTGAGGATTGAAGATTGAGTATTGAGGATTGAGTGTTGAGGATTGTGGATTGAGGATTGAGGCTTGAATATTGAGGATTGGGGACTGAGTGTTGAGGGTTGAGTGATGAGGATTGATGTTTGTGGATAGAGATTTGAAGATTGCAGGTTGAGTATTGAGTATTGAAAACTGTGAAATCATGATATTCTATTGAGGATTGACGATTGACCACTGATTGTTGAGGACTGAGGGCTGAAGATTGAGGATTCAGGATTGAGGATTCAGGATTGAGGTTTGAGGACTGAGGATTGAGGATTGAGGATTGGGGATTGAGGATTGAGGATTGAGGATTGAAGACTGAGTATAGGGTATTGAGGACTGAACATTGAGGATTGAGGATTGAGGATTGAGTATTGAGGATTGAGAATTGAAGGTTGAATATTGATGAATGAAGATTGAGGATCGAGGATTGACGGTTGTGGATTGAGTACGAGGACTGAGGGTTGAGTATTGATGGTTGAGGTCTGAGGATTGAGGATTGAGTATTGAGGATTGATGATTGAGGATTCAGGATTAAGGATTGAAGATTGAGGATTGGGTATTGAGGATTGAAGAATGTGGATTGAGGATTGAGGGTTGAGGATTAAGGATTGAAGATTGAGTGTTGAGGATTGAAGGTTGACGATTGAGGATTGAGGATTGAGGATTGAGTATTGAGGATTGAGAATTGAAGGTTGAATATTGATGAATGAAGATTGAGGATTGAGGATTGAAGGTCGTGGATTGAGGACGAGGACTGAGGGTTGAGTATTGATACTTGAGGCCTGAGGATTGAGGATTGAGGATTTAAGATTGAGGATTGGGTATTGAGGATTGAAGAATGAGGATTGAGGATTGAGGGCAGAGGATTGAGGATTGAAGATTGACGATTGAGGATTGAGGATTGAGGAGTGAGGATTGAGGATTGAGGATTGAGGATTGAAGATTGAGGATTGAGGATTGAGGATTGAGGATTGAGGATTGAAGATTGAGTACTGAGGATTGAAGATTAAGAGTGAGGATTGAGGGTTGAGGACTGAGGATTGAGGATTGAGGATTGAAGGTTCAGTATTGAGGATTGAAGACTGAGAATTGAGGATTGAGGGTTGAACATTGAGGACTGAGTGTTGAGGGTTGAGTGACGAGAATTGATGTTTGTGGATAGAGATTTGAAGATTGCAGATTGAGTATTGAGTATTGAAAACTGTGAATTGATGATATTCTATTGAGGATTGAGGATTGACAACTGATTGTTGAGGTCTGAGGGCTGAAGATTGAGGGCTCCGGATTGAGGATTCAGAATTGAAATTTGAGGACTGAGCATTGAGGATTGAAGACTGATTATTGAGGATTGAAGATTGAGAATTGAGGATTGAGGATTGAGGATTGAGGATGAGGGCTGAGGGTTGATGATTGAGGTTTGAGGACTGAGGACTGAGGATTGAGGATTGAGAATTGAGGATTGAGGATTGAGGGTTGAAGATTGAGGATTGGGTATTGAGGATTGAAGAATGAGGATTGAGGATTGAGGATTGACGATTGAGGAGTGAATATTGAGTATTGAGGATTGAAGATCGACTATTGAGGATTGCGAATTGAGGATTGCGGGTTGAGGATTGAGGATTGAAGATTGAGTATTGAGGATTGAAGGTTGAGGATTGTGGATTGAGGATTGAGGATTGAGGCTTGAATATTGAGGATTGGGGACTGAGTTTTGAGGGTTGAGTGATGAGAATTGATGTTTGTGGATAGAGATTTGAAGATTGCAGGTTGAGTATTGAGTATTGAAAACTGTGAAATCATGATATTCTATTGAGGATTGAGGATGGACCACTGACTGTGGAGGACTGAGGGCTGAAGATTGAGGATTCAGGATTGCGGATTGAGGATTGAGGTTTGAGGACTGAGGATTGAGGTCTGAGGATTGAGGATTGAGTATTGAGGATTGATGATTGAGGATTCAGGATTAAGGATTGAAGATTGAGGATTGGGTATTGAGGATTGAAGAATGTGGATTGAGGATTGAGGAGTGAGGATTGAGGATTGAGGATTGAGGATTGAAGATTGAGGATTGAGGATTGAGGATTGAGGATTGAGGATTGAAGATTGAGTACTGAGGATTGAAGATTAAGAGTGAGGATTGAGGGTTGAGGACTGAGGATTGAGGATTGAGGATTGAAGGTTCAGTATTGAGGATTGAAGACTGAGAATTGAGGATTGAGGGTTGAACATTGAGGACTGAGTGTTGAGGGTTGAGTGACGAGAATTGATGTTTGTGGATAGAGATTTGAAGATTGCAGATTGAGTATTGAGTATTGAAAACTGTGAATTGATGATATTCTATTGAGGATTGAGGATTGACAACTGATTGTTGAGGTCTGAGGGCTGAAGATTGAGGGCTCCGGATTGAGGATTCAGAATTGAAATTTGAGGACTGAGCATTGAGGATTGAAGACTGATTATTGAGGATTGAAGATTGAGAATTGAGGATTGAGGATTGAGGATTGAGGATGAGGGCTGAGGGTTGATGATTGAGGTTTGAGGACTGAGGACTGAGGATTGAGGATTGAGAATTGAGGATTGAGGATTGAGGGTTGAAGATTGAGGATTGGGTATTGAGGATTGAAGAATGAGGATTGAGGATTGAGGATTGACGATTGAGGAGTGAATATTGAGTATTGAGGATTGAAGATCGACTATTGAGGATTGCGAATTGAGGATTGCGGGTTGAGGATTGAGGATTGAAGATTGAGTATTGAGGATTGAAGGTTGAGGATTGTGGATTGAGGATTGAGGATTGAGGCTTGAATATTGAGGATTGGGGACTGAGTTTTGAGGGTTGAGTGATGAGAATTGATGTTTGTGGATAGAGATTTGAAGATTGCAGGTTGAGTATTGAGTATTGAAAACTGTGAAATCATGATATTCTATTGAGGATTGAGGATGGACCACTGACTGTGGAGGACTGAGGGCTGAAGATTGAGGATTCAGGATTGCGGATTGAGGATTGAGGTTTGAGGACTGAGGATTGAGGATTGAGGATTGAGGATTGAGGATTGAGGATTGAGGGTTGAAGACTGAGGATTGGGTATTGAGGATTGAACATTGAGGATTGAGGATTGAGGATTGAGGATTGAGGATTGAGGATTGAGGGTTGAGGATTGAAGATTCAGTATTGAGGACTGACGATTGAGGATTGAGGATTGAGTATTGACGATTGAGGATTGCAGACTGAGTATTGAGGATTGACGATGGGAGGATTGAGGATTGCGGATAGAAGATTGAGAATTGGGGACTGAGGATTCAAGATTGAGGATCGAAGATTGAGAATTGAGGATCGAAGATTGAGAATTGAGGATTGAAGATTGATAATTGAGGATTCAGGTTTGAAGATTGAGTATTGAGGATAGAAGATTGAGGATTGAGGATTGTCGATTAAGGATTGAGGATGAGGGCTGAGGGTTGAGGATTGAGGTTTGAGGACTGAGGACTGAGCATTGAGGATTGAGAATTGAGGATTGAGGATTGAGGATTGAAGATTGAGGATTGGGTATTGAGGATTGAAGAATGAGGATTGAGGATTGAGGATTGAGGATTGAGGATTGAAGATTGAGTATTGAGCATTGAAGCCTGACGATTGAGGATTGAGGATTGAGGATTGAGGATTGAGGATGGAGGATTGAAGATTGAGTATTGAGGATCGAAGATTGGGGATCGAGGACTGAGGATTGAGGATTGAGGATTGAGGATTGAAGAATGAGGATTGAGGATTGAAGATTGAGTATTGAGGATTGAAGATTGAGGGTTGAGGATTGAGGATTCAGCATTGAGGATTGAAGATTGAGTACTGAGGATTGAAGATTAAGGTTGAGGATTGAGGATTGAGTGTTGAGGATTGAGGATTGAGGATTGAGGATTGAAGATTGAGGATTGCGTATTGAGGATAGAACATTGAGGATTGAGTATTGAGTATTGAGGATTGAGGATTGAGGATTGAAGATTGAATATTGATGATTGAAGGTTGAGGATCGAGGATTGACGGTTGTGGATTGAGTACGAGGACTGAGGGTTGAGTATTGATGGTTGAGGTCTGAGGATTGAGGATTGAGTATTGAGGATTGATGATTGAGGATTCAGGATTAAGGATTGAAGATTGAGGATTGGGTATTGAGGATTGAAGAATGAGGATTGAGGATTGAGGGTTGAGGATTAAGGATTGAAGATTGAGTATTGAGGATTGAAGGTTGACGATTGAGGATTGAGGATTGAGGATTGAGGATTGAGGATTGAGGATTGAGGATTGAAGGTTGAGTATTGAGGATTGAAGATTGAGGATTGTGGATTGAGGATTGACGATTGAGGATTGAAGATTGAGGATTGAGGATTGAGGATTGAGGATTGAGGATTGAAGATTGAGGATTGGGTATTGAGGATTGAAGAATGAGGATTGAGTATTGAGTATTGAGGATTGAGGATTGAAGATTGAGTATTGAGGATTGAAGATTGACGATTGAGGATTGAGGATTGAGGATTGAGGATTGAGGATTGAGGATTGAGGATTGAGGATTGAAGATTTTAGTATTGGGGATTGAAGATTGAGGATTGAGAATTGAGGATTGAGGATTGAGGATTGAAGATTGAGTACTGAGGATTGAAGATTAAGATTGAGGATTGAGGATTGAGGATTGAGGATTGAGGATTGAGGATACAAGATTGAGTATTGAGGATTGAAGATTGAGGATTGAGGATTGAGGATTGAGGATTGAGGATTGGAGATTGAGTACTGAGGATTGAAGATTAAGATTGACGATTGAGGATTGAGGATTGAGGATTGAGGATTGAGGATTGAGGATTGAAGATTGAGGATTGCGTATTGAGGATAGAACATTGAGGATTGAGGATTGAGTATTGAGGATTGAGGATTGAGGATTGAAGATTGAATATTGATTATTGAAGATTGAGGATCGAGGATTGAGGGTTGTGGATTGAGGACGAGGACTGAGGGTTGAGTATTGATGTTTGAGGTCTGAGGATTGAGGACTGAGGATTGAGAATTGAGGATTGAGGATTGAGGATTGAAGATTGAGGATTGGGTGTTGAAGATTGAAGAATGAGGATTGAGGATTGAGGATTGAGGATTGAGGATTGAAGATTGAGTATTGAGGATTGAATATTGAGGATTGAGGATTGAGGATTGAGCATTGAGGATTGAGGATTGCGGATAGAAGATTGAGGATTGGGTATTGCGGATTGAACATTGAGGATTGAGGATTGAGGATTGTGGATTGAGGACTGAAGATTGAATATTGATGATTGAATATTGAGGATTGAGGATTGATGGTTGTGGATTGAGGACGAGGACTGAGGGTTGAGTATTGCTGTTTGAGGTCTGAGGATTGAGGATTGAGGATTGAGAATTGAGGATTGAGGATTGAGGATTGAAGATTGAGATTTGGGTATTCAGGATTGAAGAATGAGGATTGAGGATTGAGGATTGAGTATTGAGGATTGAAGACTGAGTGTTGAGGGTTGAGTGATGAGAATTGATGTTTGTGGATAGAGATTTGAAGATTGCAGATTGAGTATTGAGTATTGAAAACTGTGAATTGATGATATTCTCTTGAGGATTGAGGATTGACAACTGATTGTTGAGGACTGAGGGCTGAAGGTTGAGGATTCAGGATTGAGGATTCAGGATTGTGGATTGAGGATTGAGGATTGAGAATTGAAGATTGAGGATTGAGTATTGGGGGTTGTGGATTGAGGACGAGGACTGAGGGTTGAGTATTGATGTTTGAGGTCTGAGGATTGAGGGTTGAGGATTGAGAATTGAGGATTGAGGATTGAAGATTGAGGATTGGGTACTGAGGATTGAAGAATGAGGATTGAGTATTGAGTATTAAGGATTGAGGATTGAGGATTGAGGATTGAAGATTGAGGATTAGGTATTGAGGATTGAAGAATGAGGATTGAGTATTGAGTATTGAGGATTGAGGATTGAAGATTGAGTATCGAGGATTGAAGATTGACGATTGAGGATTGAAGATTGAGTACTGAGGATTGAAGATTAAGATTGAGGATTGAGGATTGAGGATTGAGGATTGAGGATTGAGGATTGAAGATTGAGTATTGAGGATTGAAGATTGAGGATTGAGGATTGAGGATTGAGGATTGAGGATTGAAGATTGAGTATTGAGGATTGAAGATTGAGGATTGAGGATTGAGGATTGAGGATTGAGGATTGAGGATTGAGGATTGCGGATAGAAGATTGAGGATTGGGTATTGCGGATTGAACATTGAGGATTGAGGATTGAGGATTGAGGATTGAGGGCTGAAGATTGAATATTGATGATTGAATATTGAGGATTGAAGATTGATGGTTGTAGATTGAGGACGAGGACTGAGGGTTGACTACTGCTGTTTGAGGTCTGAGGATTGAGGATTGAGGATTGAGAATTGAGGATTGAGGATTGAGGATTGAAGATTGAGAATTGGGTATTGAGGATTGAAGAATGAGGATTGAGGATTGAGGATTGAGGATTGAGGATTGAAGACTGAGTGCTGAGGTTTGAGTGATGAGAATTGATGTTTGTGGATAGAGATTTGAAGATTGCAGATTGAGTATTGTGTATTGAAGACTGTGAATTGATGATATTCTCTTGAGGATTGAGGATTGACAACTGATTGTTGAGGACTGAGGGCTGAAGGTTGAGGATTCAGGATTGAGGATTCAGGACTGTGGATTCAGGATTGAGGATTGAGAATTGAAGATTGAGGATTGAGTATTGGGGGTTGTGGATTGAGGACGAGGACTGAGGGTTGAGTACTGATGTTTGAGGTCTGAGGATTGAGGGTTGAGGATTGAGAATTGAGGATTGAGGATTGAAGATTGAGGATTGGGTATTGAGGATTGAAGAATGAGGATTGAGTACTGAGTATTGAGGATTGAGGATTGAAGATTGAGTATTGAGCATTGAATATTGACGATTGAGGATTGAGGATTGAGGATTGAGGATTGAGGATTGAGGATTGAGGATTGGTGATTGAGGATTGCGAATTGAAGATTCAGTATTAAGGATTGAAGATTCAAAATTGAGGATGAGGATTGAACATTGAGTACTGAGTGTTGAGGGTTGAGTGATGAGAATTTATGTTTCTGGATACAGATTTGAAGATTGCAGATTGAGTATTGGGTATTGAAAACTGTGAATTGAGGATATTCTATTGAGGATTGAGGATTGACAACTGAATGTTGAGGACTGAGGGCTGAAGATTGAGAATTCAGGATTGAGGATTCAGAATTGAGGTTTGAGGACTGAGGATTGAGGATTGAAGATTGAGTATTGAGGATTGAAGATTGAGGGTTGAGGATTGAGGATTGAGGATTGAGGATGAGGGCTGAGGGTTGAGGATTGAGGTTCGAGGACTAAGGACAGAGGATTGAGGATTGAGAATTGAGGATTGAGGATTGAGGATTGAAGATCGATAATTGGGTATTGAGGATCGAAGAATGAGGATTGAGGATTGAGGATTGAGGATTGATGATAGAAGATTGAGTATTGAGGATTGAAGATTGACGATTGAGGATTGAGGATTGAGGATTGAGGATTGAGGATTGAGGGTTGAGGATTGAAGATTGAGTATTGAGGATCGACGATTGAGGATTGAGGATTGAGTATTGACGATTGAGGATTGCAGACTAAGTATTGAGGATTGACGATGGGAGGATTGAGGATTGCGGATAGAAAATTGAGAATTGGGGACTGAGGATTCAAGATTGAGGATCGAAGATTGAGAATTGAGGATTGAAGATTGATAATTGAGGATTCAGGATTGAAGATTGAGTATTGAGGATAGAAGATTGAGGATTGAGGATTGTCGATTAAGGATTGAGGATGAGGGCTGAGGGTTGAGGATTGAGGTTTGAGGACTGAGGACTGAGGATTGAGGATTGAGAATTGAGGATTGAGGATTGAGGATTGAGGATTGAGGATTGGGTATTGAGGATTGAAGAATGAGGATTGAGGACTGAGGATTGAGGATTGAGGATTGAAGATTGAGTATTGAGCATTGAAGCCTGACGATTGAGGATTGAGGATTGAGGATTGAAGATTGAGTACTGATGATTGAAGATTAAGATTGAGGATTGAGGATTGAGGTCTGAGGATTGGGGATTGACGATTGAAGGTTCAGTATTGAGGATTGAAGATTGAGAATTGAGGATTGAGGATTGAACATTGAGGACTGAGTGTTGAGGGTTGAGTGATGAGAATTGATGTTTGTGGATACAGATTTGAAGATTGCTGATTGAGTATTGAGTATTAAAAACTGTGAATTGAGTATATTCTATTGAGGATTGAGTATTGACAACTGATTGTTGAGGTCTGAGGGCTGAAGATTGAGGGTTCCGGATTGAGGATTCAGAATTGAAATTTGAGGACTGAGCATTGAGGATTCAAGACTGAGTATTGAGGATTGAAGATTGAGAATTGAGGATTGAGGATTGAGGATTGAGGATGAGGGCTGAGGGTTGATGATTGAGGTTTGAGGACTGAGGACTGAGGATTGAGGATTGAGAATTGAGGATTGAGGATTGAGGGTTGAAGATTGAGGATTGTGTATTGAGGATTGAAGAATGAGGATTGAGGATTGACGATTGAGGATTGAGGATTGAGGATTGAGGATTGAGGATTGAAGATTGAGGATTGAGGATTGAGGATTGAGGATTGAGGGTTGTGGATTGAGGACCAGGACTGAGGGTTGAATATTTATGATTGAGGTCTGAGGATTGAGGATTGAGGATTGAGAATTGAGGATTGAGGACTGAGGATTGAAGATTGAGGATTGGGTATTGAGGATTGAGGATTGAGGATTGAAGATTGAGGATAGGGTATTGAGGATTGAAGAATGATGATTGAGGATTATGAATTGAGGATTGAGGATTGAATATTGAGTATTGTGGATTGAAGATCGACTATTGAGGATTGCGAATTGAGGATTGAGGGTTGGGGATTGAGGATTGAAGATTGAGTATTGAGGATTCAAGGTTGAGGATTGTGGATTGAGGATTGAGGATTGAGGCTTGAATATTGAGGATTGGGGACTGAGTGTTGAGAGTTGAGTGATGAGGATTGATGTTTGTGGATAGAGATTTGAAGATTACAGGTTGAGTATTGAGTATTGAAAACTGTGAAATCATGATATTCTATTGAGGATTGAGGATGGACCACTGATTGTTGAGGACTGAGGGCTGAAGGTTGAGGATTCAGGATTGAGGATTCAGGATTGAGGTTTGAGGACTGAGGATTGAGGATTGAGGATTGAGGATTGAGGATTGAGGATTGAGAATTGAGGATTGAGGATTGAGGATTGATGATTGAGGATTGGCTGTTGAGGACTGAGCATTGAGGATTGAGGATTGAGGATTGAGGATTGAATATTGATGAATGAAGGTTGAGGATTGAGGATTGAAGGTCGTGGACTGAGGACGAGGACTGAGGGTTGAGTATTGACACTTGAGGCCTGAGGATTGAGGATTGAGGATTGCGAATTGATGACTGAGGATTTAAGATTGAGGGTTGGGTATTGAGGATTGAAGAATGAGGATTGAGGATTGAGGACAGAGAATTGAGGATTGAAGATTGAAGATTGAGGATTGAAGATTGTCGATTGAGGATTGAGGATTGAGGATTGAGGATTGAGGATTGAGGATTGAGGATTGAAGATTGAGTATTGAGGATTAAAGATTGAGGATTGAGGATTGAGGACTGAGGATGGAGGATTAAGGATTGAAGGTTCAGTATTGAGGATTGAAGATTGAGTATTCAGGATTGAGGATTGAACATTGAGGACTGAGTGTTGAGGGTTGAGTGATGAGAATTGATGTTTGTGGATAGAGGTTTGAAGATTGCAGATTGAGTATTGAGTATTGAAAACTGTGAATTGAGTATATTCTATTGGGAATTGAGGATTGACAACTGATTGTTGAGAACTGAGGGCTGAAGGTTGAGGGTTCCGGATTGAGGATTCAGAATTGAAATTTGAGGACTGAGCATTGAGGATTGAAGATTGAGTATTGAGGGTTGAAGATTGAGAATTGAGGATTGATGATTGAGGATTGAGGATTGAGGATTGAAGATTGATTATTGAGGATTGAAGATTGACGATCGAGGATTGAGCATTGAGGAATGAGTATTGAGGATTCAGGATTGAAGATTGATTATTGAGGATTGAAGGTTGAGGATTGTGGATTGAGGATTGAGGATTGAGGATTGAATATTGAGGATTGGGGACTGAGTGTTGAGGGTTGAACGATGAGAATTGATGTTTATGGATAGAGATTTGAAGATTGCAGATTTAGTATTGAGTATTGAAAACAGTGAATTGATGATATTCTATTGAGGATTGAGGATTGACAACTGATTGTTGAGGACTGAGGGCTGAAGGTTGAGGATTCAGGATTGAGGATTCACGATTGAGGTTTTAGGAGAGAGGACTGAGGATTGAGGATTGGGGATTGAGAATTGAGGATTGAGGATTGAGGATTGAGGATTGAGGATTGAAGATTGAGTACTGAGGATTGAAGATTAAGAGTGAGGATTGAGGGTTGAGGACTGAGGATTGAGGATTGAGGATTGAAGGTTCAGTATTGAGGATTGAAGACTGAGAATTGAGGATTGAGGGTTGAACATTGAGGACTGAGTGTTGAGGGTTGAGTGACGAGAATTGATGTTTGTGGATAGAGATTTGAAGATTGCAGATTGAGTATTGAGTATTGAAAACTGTGAATTGATGATATTCTATTGAGGATTGAGGATTGACAACTGATTGTTGAGGTCTGAGGGCTGAAGATTGAGGGCTCCGGATTGAGGATTCAGAATTGAAATTTGAGGACTGAGCATTGAGGATTGAAGACTGATTATTGAGGATTGAAGATTGAGAATTGAGGATTGAGGATTGAGGATTGAGGATGAGGGCTGAGGGTTGATGATTGAGGTTTGAGGACTGAGGACTGAGGATTGAGGATTGAGAATTGAGGATTGAGGATTGAGGGTTGAAGATTGAGGATTGGGTATTGAGGATTGAAGAATGAGGATTGAGGATTGAGGATTGACGATTGAGGAGTGAATATTGAGTATTGAGGATTGAAGATCGACTATTGAGGATTGCGAATTGAGGATTGCGGGTTGAGGATTGAGGATTGAAGATTGAGTATTGAGGATTGAAGGTTGAGGATTGTGGATTGAGGATTGAGGATTGAGGCTTGAATATTGAGGATTGGGGACTGAGTTTTGAGGGTTGAGTGATGAGAATTGATGTTTGTGGATAGAGATTTGAAGATTGCAGGTTGAGTATTGAGTATTGAAAACTGTGAAATCATGATATTCTATTGAGGATTGAGGATGGACCACTGACTGTGGAGGACTGAGGGCTGAAGATTGAGGATTCAGGATTGCGGATTGAGGATTGAGGTTTGAGGACTGAGGATTGAGGATTGAGGATTGAGGATTGAGGATTGAGGATTGAGGGTTGAAGACTGAGGATTGGGTATTGAGGATTGAACATTGAGGATTGAGGATTGAGGATTGAGGATTGAGGATTGAGGATTGAGGGTTGAGGATTGAAGATTCAGTATTAAGGACTGACGATTGAGGATTGAGGATTGAGTATTGACGATTGAGGATTGCAGACTGAGTATTGAGGATTGACGATGGGAGGATTGAGGATTGCGGATAGAAGATTGAGAATTGGGGACTGAGGATTCAAGATTGAGGATCGAAGATTGAGAATTGAGGATCGAAGATTGAGAATTGAGGATTGAAGATTGATAATTGAGGATTCAGGTTTGAAGATTGAGTATTGAGGATAGAAGATTGAGGATTGAGGATTGTCGATTAAGGATTGAGGATGAGGGCTGAGGGTTGAGGATTGAGGTTTGAGGACTGAGGACTGAGCATTGAGGATTGAGAATTGAGGATTGAGGATTGAGGATTGAAGATTGAGGATTGGGTATTGAGGATTGAAGAATGAGGATTGAGGATTGAGGATTGAGGATTGAGGATTGAAGATTGAGTATTGAGCATTGAAGCCTGACGATTGAGGATTGAGGATTGAGGATTGAGGATTGAGGATTGAGGATGGAGGATTGAAGATTGAGTATTGAGGATCGAAGATTGGGGATCGAGGACTGAGGATTGAGGATTGAGGATTGAGGATTGAAGAATGAGGATTGAGGATTGAAGATTGAGTATTGAGGATTGAAGATTAAGGGTTGAGGATTGAGGATTCAGCATTGAGGATTGAAGATTGAGTACTGAGGATTGAAGATTAAGGTTGAGGATTGAGGATTGAGTGTTGAGGATTGAGGATTGAGGATTGAGGATTGAAGATTGAGGATTGCGTATTGAGGATAGAACATTGAGGATTGAGTATTGAGTATTGAGGATTGAGGATTGAGGATTGAAGATTGAATATTGATGATTGAAGGTTGAGGATCGAGGATTGACGGTTGTGGATTGAGTACGAGGACTGAGGGTTGAGTATTGATGGTTGAGGTCTGAGGATTGAGGATTGAGTATTGAGGATTGATGATTGAGGATTCAGGATTAAGGATTGAAGATTGAGGATTGGGTATTGAGGATTGAAGAATGAGGATTGAGGATTGAGGGTTGAGGATTAAGGATTGAAGATTGAGTATTGAGGATTGAAGGTTGACGATTGAGGATTGAGGATTGAGGATTGAGGATTGAGGATTGAGGATTGAGGATTGAAGGTTGAGTATTGAGGATTGAAGATTGAGGATTGTGGATTGAGGATTGACGATTGAGGATTGAAGATTGAGGATTGAGGATTGAGGATTGAGGATTGAGGATTGAAGATTGAGGATTGGGTATTGAGGATTGAAGAATGAGGATTGAGTATTGAGTATTGAGGATTGAGGATTGAAGATTGAGTATTGAGGATTGAAGATTGACGATTGAGGATTGAGGATTGAGGATTGAGGATTGAGGATTGAGGATTGAGGATTGAGGATTGAAGATTTTAGTATTGGGGATTGAAGATTGAGGATTGAGAATTGAGGATTGAGGATTGAGGATTGAAGATTGAGTACTGAGGATTGAAGATTAAGATTGAGGATTGAGGATTGAGGATTGAGGATTGAGGATTGAGGATACAAGATTGAGTATTGAGGATTGAAGATTGAGGATTGAGGATTGAGGATTGAGGATTGAGGATTGGAGATTGAGTACTGAGGATTGAAGATTAAGATTGACGATTGAGGATTGAGGATTGAGGATTGAGGATTGAGGATTGAGGATTGAAGATTGAGGATTGCGTATTGAGGATAGAACATTGAGGATTGAGGATTGAGTATTGAGGATTGAGGATTGAGGATTGAAGATTGAATATTGATTATTGAAGATTGAGGATCGAGGATTGAGGGTTGTGGATTGAGGACGAGGACTGAGGGTTGAGTATTGATGTTTGAGGTCTGAGGATTGAGGACTGAGGATTGAGAATTGAGGATTGAGGATTGAGGATTGAAGATTGAGGATTGGGTGTTGAAGATTGAAGAATGAGGATTGAGGATTGAGGATTGAGGATTGAGGATTGAAGATTGAGTATTGAGGATTGAATATTGAGGATTGAGGATTGAGGATTGAGCATTGAGGATTGAGGATTGCGGATAGAAGATTGAGGATTGGGTATTGCGGATTGAACATTGAGGATTGAGGATTGAGGATTGTGGATTGAGGACTGAAGATTGAATATTGATGATTGAATATTGAGGATTGAGGATTGATGGTTGTGGATTGAGGACGAGGACTGAGGGTTGAGTATTGCTGTTTGAGGTCTGAGGATTGAGGATTGAGGATTGAGAATTGAGGATTGAGGATTGAGGATTGAAGATTGAGATTTGGGTATTCAGGATTGAAGAATGAGGATTGAGGATTGAGGATTGAGTATTGAGGATTGAAGACTGAGTGTTGAGGGTTGAGTGATGAGAATTGATGTTTGTGGATAGAGATTTGAAGATTGCAGATTGAGTATTGAGTATTGAAAACTGTGAATTGATGATATTCTCTTGAGGATTGAGGATTGACAACTGATTGTTGAGGACTGAGGGCTGAAGGTTGAGGATTCAGGATTGAGGATTCAGGATTGTGGATTGAGGATTGAGGATTGAGAATTGAAGATTGAGGATTGAGTATTGGGGGTTGTGGATTGAGGACGAGGACTGAGGGTTGAGTATTGATGTTTGAGGTCTGAGGATTGAGGGTTGAGGATTGAGAATTGAGGATTGAGGATTGAAGATTGAGGATTGGGTACTGAGGATTGAAGAATGAGGATTGAGTATTGAGTATTAAGGATTGAGGATTGCGGATTGAGGATTGAAGATTGAGGATTAGGTATTGAGGATTGAAGAATGAGGATTGAGTATTGAGTATTGAGGATTGAGGATTGAAGATTGAGTATCGAGGATTGAAGATTGACGATTGAGGATTGAAGATTGAGTACTGAGGATTGAAGATTAAGATTGAGGATTGAGGATTGAGGATTGAGGATTGAGGATTGAGGATTGAAGATTGAGTATTGAGGATTGAAGATTGAGGATTGAGGATTGAGGATTGAGGATTGAGGATTGAAGATTGAGTATTGAGGATTGAAGATTGAGGATTGAGGATTGAGGATTGAGGATTGAGGATTGAGGATTGAGGATTGCGGATAGAAGATTGAGGATTGGGTATTGCGGATTGAACATTGAGGATTGAGGATTGAGGATTGAGGATTGAGGGCTGAAGATTGAATATTGATGATTGAATATTGAGGATTGAAGATTGATGGTTGTAGATTGAGGACGAGGACTGAGGGTTGACTACTGCTGTTTGAGGTCTGAGGATTGAGGATTGAGGATTGAGAATTGAGGATTGAGGATTGAGGATTGAAGATTGAGAATTGGGTATTGAGGATTGAAGAATGAGGATTGAGGATTGAGGATTGAGGATTGAGGATTGAAGACTGAGTGCTGAGGTTTGAGTGATGAGAATTGATGTTTGTGGATAGAGATTTGAAGATTGCAGATTGAGTATTGTGTATTGAAGACTGTGAATTGATGATATTCTCTTGAGGATTGAGGATTGACAACTGATTGTTGAGGACTGAGGGCTGAAGGTTGAGGATTCAGGATTGAGGATTCAGGACTGTGGATTCAGGATTGAGGATTGAGAATTGAAGATTGAGGATTGAGTATTGGGGGTTGTGGATTGAGGACGAGGACTGAGGGTTGAGTACTGATGTTTGAGGTCTGAGGATTGAGGGTTGAGGATTGAGAATTGAGGATTGAGGATTGAAGATTGAGGATTGGGTATTGAAAACTGTGAATTGAGGATATTCTATTGAGGATTGAGGATTGACAACTGAATGTTGAGGACTGAGGGCTGAAGATTGAGAATTCAGGATTGAGGATTCAGAATTGAGGTTTGAGGACTGAGGATTGAGGATTGAAGATTGAGTATTGAGGATTGAAGATTGAGGGTTGAGGATTGAGGATTGAGGATTGAGGATGAGGGCTGAGGGTTGAGGATTGAGGTTCGAGGACTAAGGACAGAGGATTGAGGATTGAGAATTGAGGATTGAGGATTGAGGATTGAAGATCGATAATTGGGTATTGAGGATCGAAGAATGAGGATTGAGGATTGAGGATTGAGGATTGATGATAGAAGATTGAGTATTGAGGATTGAAGATTGACGATTGAGGATTGAGGATTGAGGATTGAGGATTGAGGATTGAGGGTTGAGGATTGAAGATTGAGTATTGAGGATCGACGATTGAGGATTGAGGATTGAGTATTGACGATTGAGGATTGCAGACTAAGTATTGAGGATTGACGATGGGAGGATTGAGGATTGCGGATAGAAAATTGAGAATTGGGGACTGAGGATTCAAGATTGAGGATCGAAGATTGAGAATTGAGGATTGAAGATTGATAATTGAGGATTCAGGATTGAAGATTGAGTATTGAGGATAGAAGATTGAGGATTGAGGATTGTCGATTAAGGATTGAGGATGAGGGCTGAGGGTTGAGGATTGAGGTTTGAGGACTGAGGACTGAGGATTGAGGATTGAGAATTGAGGATTGAGGATTGAGGATTGAGGATTGAGGATTGGGTATTGAGGATTGAAGAATGAGGATTGAGGACTGAGGATTGAGGATTGAGGATTGAAGATTGAGTATTGAGCATTGAAGCCTGACGATTGAGGATTGAGGATTGAGGATTGAAGATTGAGTACTGATGATTGAAGATTAAGATTGAGGATTGAGGATTGAGGTCTGAGGATTGGGGATTGACGATTGAAGGTTCAGTATTGAGGATTGAAGATTGAGAATTGAGGATTGAGGATTGAACATTGAGGACTGAGTGTTGAGGGTTGAGTGATGAGAATTGATGTTTGTGGATACAGATTTGAAGATTGCTGATTGAGTATTGAGTATTAAAAACTGTGAATTGAGTATATTCTATTGAGGATTGAGTATTGACAACTGATTGTTGAGGTCTGAGGGCTGAAGATTGAGGGTTCCGGATTGAGGATTCAGAATTGAAATTTGAGGACTGAGCATTGAGGATTCAAGACTGAGTATTGAGGATTGAAGATTGAGAATTGAGGATTGAGGATTGAGGATTGAGGATGAGGGCTGAGGGTTGATGATTGAGGTTTGAGGACTGAGGACTGAGGATTGAGGATTGAGAATTGAGGATTGAGGATTGAGGGTTGAAGATTGAGGATTGTGTATTGAGGATTGAAGAATGAGGATTGAGGATTGACGATTGAGGATTGAGGATTGAGGATTGAGGATTGAGGATTGAAGATTGAGGATTGAGGATTGAGGATTGAGGATTGAGGGTTGTGGATTGAGGACCAGGACTGAGGGTTGAATATTTATGATTGAGGTCTGAGGATTGAGGATTGAGGATTGAGAATTGAGGATTGAGGACTGAGGATTGAAGATTGAGGATTGGGTATTGAGGATTGAGGATTGAGGATTGAAGATTGAGGATAGGGTATTGAGGATTGAAGAATGATGATTGAGGATTATGAATTGAGGATTGAGGATTGAATATTGAGTATTGTGGATTGAAGATCGACTATTGAGGATTGCGAATTGAGGATTGAGGGTTGGGGATTGAGGATTGAAGATTGAGTATTGAGGATTCAAGGTTGAGGATTGTGGATTGAGGATTGAGGATTGAGGCTTGAATATTGAGGATTGGGGACTGAGTGTTGAGAGTTGAGTGATGAGGATTGATGTTTGTGGATAGAGATTTGAAGATTACAGGTTGAGTATTGAGTATTGAAAACTGTGAAATCATGATATTCTATTGAGGATTGAGGATGGACCACTGATTGTTGAGGACTGAGGGCTGAAGGTTGAGGATTCAGGATTGAGGATTCAGGATTGAGGTTTGAGGACTGAGGATTGAGGATTGAGGATTGAGGATTGAGGATTGAGGATTGAGAATTGAGGATTGAGGATTGAGGATTGATGATTGAGGATTGGCTGTTGAGGACTGAGCATTGAGGATTGAGGATTGAGGATTGAGGATTGAATATTGATGAATGAAGGTTGAGGATTGAGGATTGAAGGTCGTGGACTGAGGACGAGGACTGAGGGTTGAGTATTGACACTTGAGGCCTGAGGATTGAGGATTGAGGATTGCGAATTGATGACTGAGGATTTAAGATTGAGGGTTGGGTATTGAGGATTGAAGAATGAGGATTGAGGATTGAGGACAGAGAATTGAGGATTGAAGATTGAAGATTGAGGATTGAAGATTGTCGATTGAGGATTGAGGATTGAGGATTGAGGATTGAGGATTGAGGATTGAGGATTGAAGATTGAGTATTGAGGATTAAAGATTGAGGATTGAGGATTGAGGACTGAGGATGGAGGATTAAGGATTGAAGGTTCAGTATTGAGGATTGAAGATTGAGTATTCAGGATTGAGGATTGAACATTGAGGACTGAGTGTTGAGGGTTGAGTGATGAGAATTGATGTTTGTGGATAGAGGTTTGAAGATTGCAGATTGAGTATTGAGTATTGAAAACTGTGAATTGAGTATATTCTATTGGGAATTGAGGATTGACAACTGATTGTTGAGAACTGAGGGCTGAAGGTTGAGGGTTCCGGATTGAGGATTCAGAATTGAAATTTGAGGACTGAGCATTGAGGATTGAAGATTGAGTATTGAGGGTTGAAGATTGAGAATTGAGGATTGATGATTGAGGATTGAGGATTGAGGATTGAAGATTGATTATTGAGGATTGAAGATTGACGATCGAGGATTGAGCATTGAGGAATGAGTATTGAGGATTCAGGATTGAAGATTGAGTATTGAGGATTGAAGGTTGAGGATTGTGGATTGAGGATTGAGGATTGAGGATTGAATATTGAGGATTGGGGACTGAGTGTTGAGGGTTGAACGATGAGAATTGATGTTTATGGATAGAGATTTGAAGATTGCAGATTTAGTATTGAGTATTGAAAACAGTGAATTGATGATATTCTATTGAGGATTGAGGATTGACAGCTGATTGTTGAGGACTGAGGGCTGAAGGTTGAGGATTCAGGATTGAGGATTCACGATTGAGGTTTTAGGAGAGAGGACTGAGGATTGAGGATTGGGGATTGAGAATTGAGGATTGAGGATTGAGGATTGAAGATTGAGGATTGGCTGTTGAGGATTGAACATTGAGGATTGAGGAGTGAGGATTGAGGATTGAGGAATGAAGGCTGAATATTGATGCATGAGGATTGAGGATTGAGATTTGAGGGTTGTGGATTGAGAACGAGGACTGGGGGTTGAATATTTATGATTGAGGTATGAGGATTGAGGATTGAGGATTGAGAATTGAGGATTGAGGATTGAGGATTGAAGATTGAGGATTGGGTATTGAGGATTGAGGATTGAAGATTGACTATTGAGGATTGCGAATTCAGGATTGAGGATTCAGGATTGAGGATTCAGGATTGAGGTTTGAGGACTGAGGATTGAGGATTGAGGATTGAGGATTGAGGATTGAGGATTGTGGATTGAAGACTGAGGGTCGGGTATTGAGGATTGAACATTGAGGATTGAGGATTGAGGATTGAGGATTGAGGACTGAGGATTGGGTATTGAGGTTTGAACATTGAGGATTGAGGATTGAGGATTGAGGATTGAGGATTGAAGATTGAGTACTGAGGATTGAAGATTAAGAGTGAGGATTGAGGATTGAGGACTGAGGATTGAGGATTGAGGATTGAAGGTTCAGTATTGAGGATTGAAGATTGAGAATTGAGGATTGAGGATTGAACATTGAGGACTGAGTGTTGAGGGTTGAGTGATGAGAATTGATGTTTGTGGATACAGATTTGAAGATTGCTGATTGAGTATTGAGTATTAAAAACTGTGAATTGAGTATATTCTATTGAGGATTGAGTATTGACAACTGATTGTTGAGGTCTGAGGGCTGAAGATTGAGGGTTCCGGATTGAGGATTCAGAATTGAAATTTGAGGACTGAGCATTGAGGATTCAAGACTGAGTATTGAGGATTGAAGATTGAGAATTGAGGATTGAGGATTGAGGATTGAGGATGAGGGCTGAGGGTTGATGATTGAGGTTTGAGGACTGAGGACTGAGGATTGAGGATTGAGAATTGAGGATTGAGGATTGAGGGTTGAAGATTGAGGATTGTGTATTGAGGATTGAAGAATGAGGATTGAGGATTGACGATTGAGGATTGAGGATTGAGGATTGAGGATTGAGGATTGAAGATTGAGGATTGAGGATTGAGGATTGAGGATTGAGGGTTGTGGATTGAGGACCAGGACTGAGGGTTGAATATTTATGATTGAGGTCTGAGGATTGAGGATTGAGGATTGAGAATTGAGGATTGAGGACTGAGGATTGAAGATTGAGGATTGGGTATTGAGGATTGAGGATTGAGGATTGAAGATTGAGGATAGGGTATTGAGGATTGAAGAATGATGATTGAGGATTATGAATTGAGGATTGAGGATTGAATATTGAGTATTGTGGATTGAAGATCGACTATTGAGGATTGCGAATTGAGGATTGAGGGTTGGGGATTGAGGATTGAAGATTGAGTATTGAGGATTCAAGGTTGAGGATTGTGGATTGAGGATTGAGGATTGAGGCTTGAATATTGAGGATTGGGGACTGAGTGTTGAGAGTTGAGTGATGAGGATTGATGTTTGTGGATAGAGATTTGAAGATTACAGGTTGAGTATTGAGTATTGAAAACTGTGAAATCATGATATTCTATTGAGGATTGAGGATGGACCACTGATTGTTGAGGACTGAGGGCTGAAGGTTGAGGATTCAGGATTGAGGATTCAGGATTGAGGTTTGAGGACTGAGGATTGAGGATTGAGGATTGAGGATTGAGGATTGAGGATTGAGAATTGAGGATTGAGGATTGAGGATTGATGATTGAGGATTGGCTGTTGAGGACTGAGCATTGAGGATTGAGGATTGAGGATTGAGGATTGAATATTGATGAATGAAGGTTGAGGATTGAGGATTGAAGGTCGTGGACTGAGGACGAGGACTGAGGGTTGAGTATTGACACTTGAGGCCTGAGGATTGAGGATTGAGGATTGCGAATTGATGACTGAGGATTTAAGATTGAGGGTTGGGTATTGAGGATTGAAGAATGAGGATTGAGGATTGAGGACAGAGAATTGAGGATTGAAGATTGAAGATTGAGGATTGAAGATTGTCGATTGAGGATTGAGGATTGAGGATTGAGGATTGAGGATTGAGGATTGAGGATTGAAGATTGAGTATTGAGGATTAAAGATTGAGGATTGAGGATTGAGGACTGAGGATGGAGGATTAAGGATTGAAGGTTCAGTATTGAGGATTGAAGATTGAGTATTCAGGATTGAGGATTGAACATTGAGGACTGAGTGTTGAGGGTTGAGTGATGAGAATTGATGTTTGTGGATAGAGGTTTGAAGATTGCAGATTGAGTATTGAGTATTGAAAACTGTGAATTGAGTATATTCTATTGGGAATTGAGGATTGACAACTGATTGTTGAGAACTGAGGGCTGAAGGTTGAGGGTTCCGGATTGAGGATTCAGAATTGAAATTTGAGGACTGAGCATTGAGGATTGAAGATTGAGTATTGAGGGTTGAAGATTGAGAATTGAGGATTGATGATTGAGGATTGAGGATTGAGGATTGAAGATTGATTATTGAGGATTGAAGATTGACGATCGAGGATTGAGCATTGAGGAATGAGTATTGAGGATTCAGGATTGAAGATTGAGTATTGAGGATTGAAGGTTGAGGATTGTGGATTGAGGATTGAGGATTGAGGATTGAATATTGAGGATTGGGGACTGAGTGTTGAGGGTTGAACGATGAGAATTGATGTTTATGGATAGAGATTTGAAGATTGCAGATTTAGTATTGAGTATTGAAAACAGTGAATTGATGATATTCTATTGAGGATTGAGGATTGACAACTGATTGTTGAGGACTGAGGGCTGAAGGTTGAGGATTCAGGATTGAGGATTCAGGATTGAGGTTTTAGGAGAGAGGACTGAGGATTGAGGATTGGGGATTGAGAATTGAGGATTGAGGATTGAGGATTGAAGATTGAGGATTGGCTGTTGAGGATTGAACATTGAGGATTGAGGAGTGAGGATTGAGGATTGAGGAATGAAGGCTGAATATTGATGCATGAGGATTGAGGATTGAGATTTGAGGGTTGTGGATTGAGAACGAGGACTGGGGGTTGAATATTTATGATTGAGGTATGAGGATTGAGGATTGAGGATTGAGAATTGAGGATTGAGGATTGAGGATTGAAGATTGAGGATTGGGTATTGAGGATTGAGGATTGAAGATTGACTATTGAGGATTGCGAATTCAGGATTGAGGATTCAGGATTGAGGATTCAGGATTGAGGTTTGAGGACTGAGGATTGAGGATTGAGGATTGAGGATTGAGGATTGAGGATTGTGGATTGAAGACTGAGGGTCGGGTATTGAGGATTGAACATTGAGGATTGAGGATTGAGGATTGAGGATTGAGGACTGAGGATTGGGTATTGAGGTTTGAACATTGAGGATTGAGGATTGAGGTTTGAGGAGTGAAGATTGAGGATTGAGGATTGAGGATTGAGGATCGAGGATTGAGGATTGAAGATTGAATATTGATGATTAAAGATTGAGGGTTGAGGATTGAGGGTTGTGGATTGAGGACGAGGACTGAGTGTTGAATATTGATGTCTGAGGTCTGAGGATTGAGGATTGAGAATTGAGAATTGAGAATTGAAGATTGAGGATTGAAGATTGAGGATTGGGTATTGAGGATTGACGAATGAGGATTGCGGATTGCGGACTGAGGATTGAAGATTGAGAATTGAGGATTGAAGATTCAGGTCTGAGCATTGAGGATTGAGGATTGGGGATTGAGGATTGCGAATTGAATATTCAGTATTGAGGATTGAAGATTCAGAATTGAGGACTGAGGATTGAGGATTGAGGATTGAAGACTGAGAATCGGGTATTGAGGACTGAACATTGAGGATTGAGGATTGAGGATTGAGGATTGAGGATTGAGGATTGAGGATTGAAGGTTGAATATTGATGAATGAAGATTGAGGATTGAGGACTGAAGGTCGTGGATTGAGGACGAGGACTGAGGGTTGAGTATTCATACTTGAGGCCTGAGGATTGAGGATTGAGGATTGCGAATTGAGGATTGAGGATTTAAGATTGAGGATTGGGTATTGAGGATTGAAGAATGAGGATTGAGGATTGAGGACAGAGGATTGAGGATTGAAGATTGAGTATTGAGGATTGAAGATTGACGATTGAGGATTGAGGATTGAGGATTGTGGATTGAGGATTGAGGATTGAGGATTGAGGATTGAGTATTGAGGATTGAAGATTGAGGATTGAGGATTGAGGATTGAAGATTGAGTACTGAGGATTGAAGATTAAGATTGAGGATTGAGGATTCAGGATTGAGGATTGAGGATTGAGGATTGAAGATTGAGTATTGAGGATTGAAGATTGAGGATTGAGGATTGAGGATTGAGGATTGAGGATTGAAGATTGAGTACTGAGGATTGAAGATTAAGAGTGAGGATTGAGGATTGAGGACTGAGGATTGAGGATTGAGGATTGAAGGTTCAGTATTGAGGATTGAAGATTGAGAATTGAGGATTGAGGGTTGAACATTGAGGACTGAGTGTTGAGGGTTGAGTGATGAGAATTGATGTTTGTGGATAGAGATTTGAAGATTGCAGATTGAGTATTGAGTATTGAAAACTGTGAATTGAGTATATTCTATTGAGGATTGAGGATTGACAACAGATTGTTGAGGACTGAGGGCTGAAGATTGAGGGTTCCGGATTGAGGATTCAGAATTGAAATTTGAGGACTGAGCATTGAGGATTGAAGATTGAGTATTGAGGATTGAAGATTGAGAATTGAGGATTGAGGATTGAGGATTGAGGATGAGGGCTGAGGGTTGAGGATTGAGGTTTGCGGACTGAGGACTGAGGATTGAGGATTGAGAATTGAGGATGAGGATTGAACATTGAGTACTGAGTGTTGAGTGTTGAGTGATGAGAATTTATGTTTCCGGATAGAGATTTGAAGATTGCAGATTGAGTATTGAGTATTGAAAACTGTGAATTCAGGATATTCTATTGAGGATTGAGGATTGACAACTGAATGTTGAGGACTGAGGGCTGAAGATTGAGGATTCAGGATTGAGGATTCAGAATTGAGGTTTGAGGACTGAGGATTGAGGATTGAAGATTGAGTATTGAGGATTGAAGATTGAGGATTGAGGATTGAGGATTGAGTATTGAGGATGAGGGCTGAGTGTTGAGGATTGAGGTTTGAGGACTAAGGACGGAGGATTGAGGATCGAAGAAAGAGGATTGAGGATTGAGGATTGAGGATTGAGGATTGAATATTGAGTATTGAGGATTGAAGATTGAGTATTGAGGATTGCGAATTCAGGATTGAGGATTCAGGATTGAGGATTCAGGATTGAGGTTTGAGGACTGAGGATTGAGGATTGAGGATTGAGGATTGAGGATTGAGGATTGTGGATTGAAGACTGAGGGTCGGGTATTGAGGATTGAACATTGAGGATTGAGGATTGAGGATTGAGGATTGAGGATTGAGGATTGAAGGTTGAATATTGATGAATGAAGATTGAGGATTGAGGATT
The DNA here is from genome assembly GCF_051401765.1 of Calliopsis andreniformis. NCBI lineage: Eukaryota > Metazoa > Arthropoda > Insecta > Hymenoptera > Andrenidae > Calliopsis > Calliopsis andreniformis. Next base: position 1,075,749 of record NW_027480447.1, read on the forward strand.
GAAGGTCGTGGATTGAGGACGAGGACTGAGGGTCGAGTATTGATACTTGAGGCCTGAGGATTGAGGATTGAGGATTGCGAATTGAGGATTGAGGATTTAAGATTGAGGGTTGGGTATTGAGGATTGAAGAATGAGGATTGAGGATTGAGGACAGAGGATTGAGGATTGAGGATTGGGGATTGAGGATTGAGGATTGAGGACTGAGTATTGAAGACTGAGTATTGAGGATTGAAGATTGAGGATTGAGGATTGAGGATTGAGGATTGAGGATTGAAGATTGAGGATTGGGGACTGTGTGTTGAGGGTTGAGTGATGAGAATTGATGTTTGTGGATAGAGATTTGAAGATTGCAGGTTGAGTATTGAGTATTGAAAACTGTGAAATCATGATACTCCATTGAGGATTGAGGATGGACCACTGATTGTTGAGGACTGAGGGCTGAACGTTGAGGATTCAGGATTGACGATTCAGGATTGAGGTTTGAGGACTGAGGATTGAGGATTGAGGATTGAGGATTGAGGATTGAGGATTGAGGATTGAAGACTGAGGATCGGGTATTGAGGATTGAACATTGAGGATTGAGGATTGAGGATTGAGGATTGAGGATTGAGGATTGAGGATTGAAGGTTGCATATTGATGAATGAAGGTTGAGGATTGAGGATTGAAGGCCGTGGATTGAGGACGAGGACTGAGGGTTGAGTATCGATACTTGAGGCCTGAGGATTGAGGATTGAGGATTGCGAATTGAGGATTGAGGATTGGGGATTGAAGATTGAGGATTGAGGATTGAGGATTAAGGATTGAGGATTGAGGATTGAGGACTGAGGATTGAAGATTGAGGATTGAGGATTGAGGATTGAGGATTGCGGGTTGTGGATTGAGGACGAGGACTGAGGGTTGAATATTTATGTTTGAGGTCTGAGGATTGAGGACTGAGGATTGAGAATTGAGGATTGAGGATTGAGGATTGAAGATTGAGGATTGGGTATTGAGGATTGAGGATTGAGGATTGAAGATTGAGGATAGGGTATTGAGGATTGAAGAATGATGATTGAGGATTGAGGATTGAGGATTGAGGATTGAATATTGAGTATTGATGATTGAAGATCGACTATTGAGGGTTGCGAATTGAGGATTGAGGGTTGGGGATTGAGGATTGAAGATTGAGTATTGAGGATTGAGGGTTGAGGATTGTGGATTGAGGATTGAGGCTTGAATATTGAGGATTGGGGACTGAGTGTTGAGGGTTGAGTGATGAGGATTGATGTTTGTGGATAGAGATATGAAGATTGCAGGTTGAGTATTGAGTATTGAAAACTGTGAAATCATGATATTCTATTGAGGATTGACGATTGACCACTGATTGTTAGGACTGAGGGCTGAAGATTGAGGATTCAGGATTGAGGATTCAGGATTGAGGTTTGAGGACTGAGGATTGAGGATTGAGGATTGGGGATTGAGGATTGAGGATTGAGGATTGAAGACTGAGTATAGGGTATTGAGGATTGAACATTGAGGATTGAGGATTGAGGATTGAGTATTGAGGATTGAGAATTGAAGGTTGAATATTGATGAATGAAGATTGAGGATTGAGGATTGAAGGTCGTGGATTGAGGACGAGGACTGAGGGTTGAGTATTGATACTTGAGGCCTGAGGATTGAGGATTGAGGATTGCGAATTGAGGATTGAGGATTTAAGATTGAGGATTGGGTATTGAGGATTGAAGAATGAGGATTGAGGATTGAGGGCAGAGGATTGAGGATTGAAGATTGACGATTGAGGATTGAGGATTGAGGATTGAGGATTGAGGATTGAGGATTGAGGATTGAAGATTGAGGATTGAGGATTGAGGATTGAGGATTGAGGATTGAAGATTGAGTACTGAGGATTGAAGATTAAGAGTGAGGATTGAGGGTTGAGGACTGAGGATTGAGGATTGAGGATTGAAGGTTCAGTATTGAGGATTGAAGATTGAGAATTGAGGATTGAGGGTTGAACATTGAGGACTGAGTGTTGAGGGATGAGTGATGAGAATTGATGTTTGTGGATAGAGATTTGAAGATTGCAGATTGAGCATTGAGTATTGAAAACTGTGAATTGATGATATTCTATTGAGGATTGAGGATTGACAACTGATTGTTGAGGTCTGAGGGCTGAAGATTGAGGGTTCCGGATTGAGGATTCAGAATTGAAATTTGAGGACTGAGCATTGAGGATTGAAGACTGAGTATTGAGGATTGAAGATTGAGAATTGAGGATTGAGGATTGAGGATTGAGGATGAGGGCTGAGGGTTGATGATTGAGGTTTGAGGACTGAGGACTGAGGATTGAGGATTGAGAATTGAGGATGAGGATTGAACATTGAGTACTGAGTGTTGAGTGTTGAGTGATGAGAATTTATGTTTCTGGATAGAGATTTGAAGATTGCAGATTGAGTATTGAGTATTGAAAACTGTGAATTCAGGATATTCTATTGAGGATTGAGGATTGACAACTGAATGTTGAGGACTGAGGGCTGAAGATTGAGGATTCAGGATTGAGGATTCAGAATTGAGGTTTGAGGACTGAGGATTGAGGATTGAAGATTGAGTATTGAGGATTGAAGATTGAGGATTGAGGATTGAGGATTGAGTATTGCGGATGAGGGCAGAGTGTTGAGGATTGAGGTTTGAGGACTAAGGACGGAGGATTGAGGATCGAAGAAAGAGGATTGAGGATTGAGGATTGAGGATTGAGGATTGAATATTGAGTATTGAGGATTGAAGATTGACTATTGAGGATTGCGAATTCAGGATTGAGGATTCAGGATTGAGGATTCAGGATTGAGGTTTGAGGACTGAGGATTGAGGATTGAGGATTGAGGATTGAGGATTGAGGACTGTGGATTGAAGACTGAGGGTCGGGTATTGAGGATTGAACATTGAGGATTGAGGATTGAGGATTGAGGATTGAGGATTGAGGATTGAAGATTGAGTATTGACGATTGAATATTGAGGATTGAGGATTGAGGATTGAGCATTGAGGATTGAGGATTGCGGATAGAAGATTGAGGATTGGGTATTGCGGATTGAACATTGAGGATTGAGGATTGAGGATGAGGGCTGAGGGTTGATGATTGAGGTTTGAGGACTGAGGACTGAGGATTGAGGATTGAGAATTGAGGATTGAGGATTGAGGGTTGAAGATTGAGGATTGGGTATTGAGGATTGAAGAATGAGGATTGAGGATTGAGGATTGAGGATTGAGGAGTGAATATTGAGTATTGAGGATTGAAGATCGACTATTGAGGATTGCGAATTGAGGATTGCGGGTTGAGGATTGAGGATTGAAGATTGAGTATTGAGGATTGAAGGTTGAGGATTGTGGATTGAGGATTGAGGATTGAGGCTTGAATATTGAGGATTGGGGACTGAGTTTTGAGGGTTGAGTGATGAGAATTGATGTTTGTGGATAGAGATTTGAAGATTGCAGGTTGAGTATTGAGTATTGAAAACTGTGAAATCATGATATTCTATTGAGGATTGAGGATGGACCACTGACTGTAGAGGACTGAGGGCTGAAGATTGAGGATTCAGGATTGCGGATTGAGGATTGAGGTTTGAGGACTGAGGATTGAGGATTGAGGATTGAGGATTGAGGATTGAGGATTGAGGGTTGAAGACTGAGGATTGGGTATTGAGGATTGAACATTGAGGATTGAGGATTGAGGATTGAGGATTGAGGATTGAGGATTGAGGGTTGAGGATCGAAGATTCAGTATTGAGGATTGACGATTGAGGATTGAGGATTGAGTATTGACGATTGAGGATTGCAGACTGAGTATTGAGGATTGACGATGGGAGGATTGAGGATTGCGGATAGAAGATTGAGAATTGGGGACTGAGGATTCAAGATTGAGGATCGAAGATTGAGAATTGAGGATCGAAGATTGAGAATTGAGGATTGAAGATTGATAATTGAGGATTCAGGTTTGAAGATTGAGTATTGAGGATAGAAGATTGAGGATTGAGGATTGTCGATTAAGGATTGAGGATGAGGGCTGAGGGTTGAGGATTGAGGTTTGAGGACTGAGGACTGAGGATTGAGGATTGAGAATTGAGGATTGAGGATTGAGGATTGAAGATTGAGGATTGGGTATTGAGGATTGAAGAATGAGGATTGAGGATTGAGGATTGAGGATTGAGGATTGAAGATTGAGTATTGAGCATTGAAGCCTGACGATTGAGGATTGAGGATTGAGGATTGAGGATGGAGGATTGAAGATTGAGTATTGAGGATCGAAGATTGGGGATCGAGGACTGAGGATTGAGGATTGAGGATTGAGGATTGAAGAATGAGGATTGAGGATTGAAGATTGAGTATTGAGGATTGAAGATTGAGGGTTGAGGATTGAGGATTCAGCATTGAGGATTGAAGATTGAGTACTGAGGATTGAAGACTAAGGTTGAGGATTGAGGATTGAGGGTTGAGGATTGAGGATTGAGGATTGAGGATTGAAGATTGAGGATTGCGTATTGAGGATAGAACATTGAGGATTGAGTATTGAGTATTGAGGATTGAGGATTGAGGATTGAAGATTGAACATTGATGATTGAAGGTTGAGGATTGAGGATTGACGGTTGTGGATTGAGTACGAGGACTGAGGGTTGAGTATTGATGGTTGAGGTCTGAGGATTGAGGATTGAGTATTGAGGATTGATGATTGAGGATTCAGGATTAAGGATTGAAGATTGAGGATTGGGTATTGAGGATTGAAGAATGAGGATTGAGGATTGAGGGTTGAGGATTAAGGATTGAAGATTGAGTATTGAGGATTGAAGGTTGACGATTGAGGATTGAGGATTGAGGATTGAGGATTGAGGATTGAGGATTGAGGATTGAAGGTTGAGTATTGAGGATTGAAGATTGAGGATTGTAGATTGAGGATTGACGATTGAGGATTGAAGATTGAGGATTGAGGATTGAGGATTGAGGATTGAGGATTGGAGATTGAGGATTGGGTATTGAGGATTGAAGAATGAGGATTGAGTATTGAGTATTGAGGATTGAGGATTGAAGATTGAGTATTGAGGATTGAAGATTGACGATTGAGGATTGAGGATTGAGGATTGAGGATTGAGGATTGAGGATTGAAGATTTTAGTATTGGGGATTGAAGATTGAGGATTGAGAATTGAGGATTGAGGATTGAGGATTGAAGATTGAGTACTGAGGATTGAAGATTAAGATTGAGGATTGAGGATTGAGGATTGAGGATTGAGGATTGAGGATACAAGATTGAGTATTGAGGATTGAGGATTGAGTATCGAGGATTGAGGATTGAGGATTGAAGATTGAATATTGATTATTGAAGATTGAGGATCGAGGATTGAGGGTTGTGGATTGAGGACGAGGACTGAGGGTTGAGTATTGATGTCTGAGGTCTGAGGATTGAGGACTGAGGATTGAGAATTGAGGATTGAGGATTGAGGATTGAAGATTGAGGATTGGGTGTTGAAGATTGAAGAATGAGGATTGAGGATTGAGGATTGAGGATTGAGGATTGAAGATTGAGTATTGAGGATTGAATATTGAGGATTGAGGATTGAGGATTGAGCATTGAGGATTGAGGATTGCGGATAGAAGATTGAGGATTGGGTACTGCGGATTGAACATTGAGGATTGAGGATTGAGGATTGTGGATTGAGGACTGAAGATTGAATATTGATGATTGAATATTGAGGATTGAAGATTGATGGTTGTGGATTGAGGACGAGGACTGAGGGTTGAGTATTGCTGTTTGAGGTCTGAGGATTGAGGATTGAGGATTGAGAATTGAGGATTGAGGATTGAGGATTGAAGATTGAGATTTGGGTATTCAGGATTGAAGAATGAGGATTGAGGATTGAGGATTGAGTATTGAGGATTGAAGACTGAGTGTTGAGGGTTGAGTGATGAGAATTGATGTTTGTGGATAGAGATTTGAAGATTGCAGATTGAGTATTGAGTATTGAAAACTGTGAATTGATGATATTCTCTTGAGGATTGAGGATTGACAACTGATTGTTGAGGACTGAGGGCTGAAGGTTGAAGATTCAGGATTGAGGATTCATGATTGTGGATTGAGGATTGAGGATTGAGAATTGAAGATTGAGGATTGAGTATTGGGGGTTGTGGATTGAGGACGAGGACTGAGGGTTGAGTATTGATGTTTGATGTCTGAGGATTGAGGGTTGAGGATTGAGAATTGAGGATTGAGGATTGAAGATTGAGGATTGGGTACTGAGGATTGAAGAATGAGGATTGAGTATTGAGTATTAAGGATTGAGGATTGAGGATTGAGGATTGAAGATTGAGGATTAGGTATTGAGGATTGAAGAATGAGGATTGAGTATTGAGTATTGAGGATTGAGGATTGAAGATTGAGTATCGAGGATTGAAGATTGACGATTGAGGATTGAGGATTGAGGATTGAGGATTGAGGATTGAGGATTGAGGATTGAAGATTGAGTATTGGGTATTGAAGATTGAGGATTGAGGATTGAGGATTGTGGATTGAGGATTGAAGATTGAGTACTGAGGATTGAAGATTAAGATTGAGGATTGAGGATTGAGGATTGAGGATTGAGGATTGAGGATTGAAGATTGAGTATTGAGGATTGAAGATTGAGGATTGAGGATTGAGGATTGAGGATTGAGGATTGAAGATTGAGTATTGAGGATTGAAGATTGAGGATTGAGGATTGAGGATTGAGGATTGAGGATTGAGGATTGAGGATTGCGGATAGAAGATTGAGGATTGGGTATTGCGGATTGATGATTGAGTATTGAGCATTGAAGCCTGACGATTGAGGATTGAGGATTGAGGATTGAAGATTGAGTACTGAGGATTGAAGATTAAGATTGAGGATTGAGGATTGAGGTCTGAGGATTGGGGATTGACGATTGAAGGTTCAGTATTGAGGATTGAAGATTGAGAATTGAGGATTGAGGATTGAACATTGAGGACTGAGTGTTGAGGGTTGAGTGATGAGAATTGATGTTTGTGGATACAGATTTGAAGATTGCTGATTGAGTATTGAGTATTGAAAACTGTGAATTGAGTATATTCTATTGAGGATTGAGGATTGACAACTGATTGTTGAGGTCTGAGGGCTGAAGATTGAGGGTTCCGGATTGAGGATTCAGAATTGAAATTTGAGGACTGAGCATTGAGGATTCAAGACTGAGTATTGAGGGTTGAAGATTGAGGATTGGGTATTGAGGATTGAAGAATGAGGATTGAGGATTGAGGATTGAGGATTGAGGAGTGAATATTGAGTATTGAGGATTGAAGATCGACTATTGAGGATTGCGAATTGAGGATTGCGGGTTGAGGATTGAGGATTGAAGATTGAGTATTGAGGATTGAAGGTTGAGGATTGTGGATTGAGGATTGAGGATTGAGGCTTGAATATTGAGGATTGGGGACTGAGTTTTGAGGGTTGAGTGATGAGAATTGATGTTTGTGGATAGAGATTTGAAGATTGCAGGTTGAGTATTGAGTATTGAAAACTGTGAAATCATGATATTCTATTGAGGATTGAGGATGGACCACTGACTGTGGAGGACTGAGGGCTGAAGATTGAGGATTCAGGATTGCGGATTGAGGATTGAGGTTTGAGGACTGAGGATTGAGGATTGAGGATTGAGGATTGAGGATTGAGGATTGAGGGTTGAAGACTGAGGATTGGGTATTGAGGATTGAACATTGAGGATTGAGGATTGAGGATTGAGGATTGAGGATTGAGGATTGAGGGTTGAGGATCGAAGATTCAGTATTGAGGATTGACGATTGAGGATTGAGGATTGAGTATTGACGATTGAGGATTGCAGACTGAGTATTGAGGATTGACGATGGGAGGATTGAGGATTGCGGATAGAAGATTGAGAATTGGGGACTGAGGATTCAAGATTGAGTATCGAAGATTGAGAATTGAGGATCGAAGATTGAGAATTGAGGATTGAAGATTGATAATTGAGGATTCAGGTTTGAAGATTGAGTATTGAGGATAGAAGATTGAGGATTGAGGATTGTCGATTAAGGATTGAGGATGAGGGCTGAGGGTTGAGGATTGAGGTTTGAGGACTGAGGACTGAGGATTGAGGATTGAGAATTGAGGATTGAGGATTGAGGATTGAAGATTGAGGATTGGGTATTGAGGATTGAAGAATGAGGATTGAGGATTGAGGATTGAGGATTGAGGATTGAAGATTGAGTATTGAGCATTGAAGCCTGACGATTGAGGATTGAGGATTGAGGATTGAGGATGGAGGATTGAAGATTGAGTATTGAGGATCGAAGATTGGGGATCGAGGACTGAGGATTGAGGATTGAGGATTGAGGATTGAAGAATGAGGATTGAGGATTGAAGATTGAGTATTGAGGATTGAAGATTGAGGGTTGAGGATTGAGGATTCAGCATTGAGGATTGAAGATTGAGTACTGAGGATTGAAGATTAAGGTTGAGGATTGAGGATTGAGGGTTGAGGATTGAGGATTGAGGATTGAGGATTGAAGATTGAGGATTGCGTATTGAGGATAGAACATTGAGGATTGAGTATTGAGTATTGAGGATTGAGGATTGAGGATTGAAGATTGAACATTGATGATTGAAGGTTGAGGATTGAGGATTGACGGTTGTGGATTGAGTACGAGGACTGAGGGTTGAGTATTGATGGTTGAGGTCTGAGGATTGAGGATTGAGTATTGAGGATTGATGATTGAGGATTCAGGATTAAGGATTGAAGATTGAGGATTGGGTATTGAGGATTGAAGAATGAGGATTGAGGATTGAGGGTTGAGGATTAAGGATTGAAGATTGAGTATTGAGGATTGAAGGTTGACGATTGAGGATTGAGGATTGAGGATTGAGGATTGAGGATTGAGGATTGAGGATTGAAGGTTGAGTATTGAGGATTGAAGATTGAGGATTGTGGATTGAGGATTGACGATTGAGGATTGAAGATTGAGGATTGAGGATTGAGGATTGAGGATTGAGGATTGGAGATTGAGGATTGGGTATTGAGGATTGAAGAATGAGGATTGAGTATTGAGTATTGAGGATTGAGGATTGAAGATTGAGTATTGAGGATTGAAGATTGACGATTGAGGATTGAGGATTGAGGATTGAGGATTGAGGATTGAGGATTGAAGATTTTAGTATTGGGGATTGAAGATTGAGGATTGAGAATTGAGGATTGAGGATTGAGGATTGAAGATTGAGTACTGAGGATTGAAGATTAAGATTGAGGATTGAGGATTGAGGATTGAGGATTGAGGATTGAGGATACAAGATTGAGTATTGAGGATTGAGGATTGAGTATCGAGGATTGAGGATTGAGGATTGAAGATTGAATATTGATTATTGAAGATTGAGGATCGAGGATTGAGGGTTGTGGATTGAGGACGAGGACTGAGGGTTGAGTATTGATGTCTGAGGTCTGAGGATTGAGGACTGAGGATTGAGAATTGAGGATTGAGGATTGAGGATTGAAGATTGAGGATTGGGTGTTGAAGATTGAAGAATGAGGATTGAGGATTGAGGATTGAGGATTGAGGATTGAAGATTGAGTATTGAGGATTGAATATTGAGGATTGAGGATTGAGGATTGAGCATTGAGGATTGAGGATTGCGGATAGAAGATTGAGGATTGGGTATTGCGGATTGAACATTGAGGATTGAGGATTGAGGATTGTGGATTGAGGACTGAAGATTGAATATTGATGATTGAATATTGAGGATTGAAGATTGATGGTTGTGGATTGAGGACGAGGACTGAGGGTTGAGTATTGCTGTTTGAGGTCTGAGGATTGAGGATTGAGGATTGAGAATTGAGGATTGAGGATTGTGGATTGAAGATTGAGATTTGGGTATTCAGGATTGAAGAATGAGGATTGAGGATTGAGGATTGAGTATTGAGGATTGAAGACTGAGTGTTGAGGGTTGAGTGATGAGAATTGATGTTTGTGGATAGAGATTTGAAGATTGCAGATTGAGTATTGAGTATTGAAAACTGTGAATTGATGATATTCTCTTGAGGATTGAGGATTGACAACTGATTGTTGAGGACTGAGGGCTGAAGGTTGAAGATTCAGGATTGAGGATTCATGATTGTGGATTGAGGATTGAGGATTGAGAATTGAAGATTGAGGATTGAGTATTGGGGGTTGTGGATTGAGGACGAGGACTGAGGGTTGAGTATTGATGTTTGATGTCTGAGGATTGAGGGTTGAGGATTGAGAATTGAGGATTGAGGATTGAAGATTGAGGATTGGGTACTGAGGATTGAAGAATGAGGATTGAGTATTGAGTATTAAGGATTGAGGATTGAGGATTGAGGATTGAAGATTGAGGATTAGGTATTGAGGATTGAAGAATGAGGATTGAGTATTGAGTATTGAGGATTGAGGATTGAAGATTGAGTATCGAGGATTGAAGATTGACGATTGAGGATTGAGGATTGAGGATTGAGGATTGAGGATTGAGGATTGAGGATTGAAGATTGAGTATTGGGTATTGAAGATTGAGGATTGAGGATTGAGGATTGTGGATTGAGGATTGAAGATTGAGTACTGAGGATTGAAGATTAAGATTGAGGATTGAGGATTGAGGATTGAGGATTGAGGATTGAGGATTGAAGATTGAGTATTGAGGATTGAAGATTGAGGATTGAGGATTGAGGATTGAGGATTGAGGATTGAAGATTGAGTATTGAGGATTGAAGATTGAGGATTGAGGATTGAGGATTGAGGATTGAGGATTGAGGATTGAGGATTGCGGATAGAAGATTGAGGATTGGGTATTGCGGATTGATGATTGAGTATTGAGCATTGAAGCCTGACGATTGAGGATTGAGGATTGAGGATTGAAGATTGAGTACTGAGGATTGAAGATTAAGATTGAGGATTGAGGATTGAGGTCTGAGGATTGGGGATTGACGATTGAAGGTTCAGTATTGAGGATTGAAGATTGAGAATTGAGGATTGAGGATTGAACATTGAGGACTGAGTGTTGAGGGTTGAGTGATGAGAATTGATGTTTGTGGATACAGATTTGAAGATTGCTGATTGAGTATTGAGTATTGAAAACTGTGAATTGAGTATATTCTATTGAGGATTGAGGATTGACAACTGATTGTTGAGGTCTGAGGGCTGATGATTGAGGGTTCCGGATTGAGGATTCAGAATTGAAATTTGAGGACTGAGCATTGAGGATTCAAGACTGAGTATTGAGGGTTGAAGATTGAGGATTGGGTATTGAGGATTGAAGAATGAGGATTGAGGATTGAGGATTGAGGATTGAGGAGTGAATATTGAGTATTGAGGATTGAAGATCGACTATTGAGGATTGCGAATTGAGGATTGCGGGTTGAGGATTGAGGATTGAAGATTGAGTATTGAGGATTGAAGGTTGAGGATTGTGGATTGAGGATTGAGGATTGAGGCTTGAATATTGAGGATTGGGGACTGAGTTTTGAGGGTTGAGTGATGAGAATTGATGTTTGTGGATAGAGATTTGAAGATTGCAGGTTGAGTATTGAGTATTGAAAACTGTGAAATCATGATATTCTATTGAGGATTGAGGATGGACCACTGACTGTGGAGGACTGAGGGCTGAAGATTGAGGATTCAGGATTGCGGATTGAGGATTGAGGTTTGAGGACTGAGGATTGAGGATTGAGGATTGAGGATTGAGGATTGAGGATTGAGGGTTGAAGACTGAGGATTGGGTATTGAGGATTGAACATTGAGGATTGAGGATTGAGGATTGAGGATTGAGGATTGAGGATTGAGGGTTGAGGATCGAAGATTCAGTATTGAGGATTGACGATTGAGGATTGAGGATTGAGTATTGACGATTGAGGATTGCAGACTGAGTATTGAGGATTGACGATGGGAGGATTGAGGATTGCGGATAGAAGATTGAGAATTGGGGACTGAGGATTCAAGATTGAGGATCGAAGATTGAGAATTGAGGATCGAAGATTGAGAATTGAGGATTGAAGATTGATAATTGAGGATTCAGGTTTGAAGATTGAGTATTGAGGATAGAAGATTGAGGATTGAGGATTGTCGATTAAGGATTGAGGATGAGGGCTGAGGGTTGAGGATTGAGGTTTGAGGACTGAGGACTGAGGATTGAGGATTGAGAATTGAGGATTGAGGATTGAGGATTGAAGATTGAGGATTGGGTATTGAGGATTGAAGAATGAGGATTGAGGATTGAGGATTGAGGATTGAGGATTGAAGATTGAGTATTGAGCATTGAAGCCTGACGATTGAGGATTGAGGATTGAGGATTGAGGATGGAGGATTGAAGATTGAGTATTGAGGATCGAAGATTGGGGATCGAGGACTGAGGATTGAGGATTGAGGATTGAGGATTGAAGAATGAGGATTGAGGATTGAAGATTGAGTATTGAGGATTGAAGATTGAGGGTTGAGGATTGAGGATTCAGCATTGAGGATTGAAGATTGAGTACTGAGGATTGAAGATTAAGGTTGAGGATTGAGGATTGAGGGTTGAGGATTGAGGATTGAGGATTGAGGATTGAAGATTGAGATTTGGGTATTCAGGATTGAAGAATGAGGATTGAGGATTGAGGATTGAGTATTGAGGATTGAAGACTGAGTGTTGAGGGTTGAGTGATGAGAATTGATGTTTGTGGATAGAGATTTGAAGATTGCAGATTGAGTATTGAGTATTGAAAACTGTGAATTGATGATATTCTCTTGAGGATTGAGGATTGACAACTGATTGTTGAGGACTGAGGGCTGAAGGTTGAGGATTCAGGATTGAGGATTCATGATTGTGGATTGAGGATTGAGGATTGAGAATTGAAGATTGAGGATTGAGTATTGGGGGTTGTGGATTGAGGACGAGGACTGAGGGTTGAGTATTGATGTTTGATGTCTGAGGATTGAGGGTTGAGGATTGAGAATTGAGGATTGAGGATTGAAGATTGAGGATTGGGTACTGAGGATTGAAGAATGAGGATTGAGTATTGAGTATTAAGGATTGAGGATTGAGGATTGAGGATTGAAGATTGAGGATTAGGTATTGAGGATTGAAGAATGAGGATTGAGTATTGAGTATTGAGGATTGAGGATTGAAGATTGAGTATCGAGGATTGAAGATTGACGATTGAGGATTGAGGATTGAGGATTGAGGATTGAGGATTGAGGATTGAGGATTGAAGATTGAGTATTGGGTATTGAAGATTGAGGATTGAGGATTGAGGATTGTGGATTGAGGATTGAAGATTGAGTACTGAGGATTGAAGATTAAGATTGAGGATTGAGGATTGAGGATTGAGGATTGAGGATTGAGGATTGAAGATTGAGTATTGAGGATTGAAGATTGAGGATTGAGGATTGAGGATTGAGGATTGAGGATTGAAGATTGAGGATTGAGGATTGAGGATTGAGGATTGAGGATTGAGGATTGAGGATTGCGGATAGAAGATTGAGGATTGGGTATTGCGGATTGATGATTGAGTATTGAGCATTGAAGCCTGACGATTGAGGATTGAGGATTGAGGATTGAAGATTGAGTACTGAGGATTGAAGATTAAGATTGAGGATTGAGGATTGAGGTCTGAGGATTGGGGATTGACGATTGAAGGTTCAGTATTGAGGATTGAAGATTGAGAACTGAGGATTGAGGATTGGACATTGAGGACTGAGTGTTGAGGGTTGAGTGATGAGAATTGATGTTTGTGGATACAGATTTGAAGATTGCTGATTGAGTATTGAGTATTGAAAACTGTGAATTGAGTATATTCTATTGAGGATTGAGGATTGACAACTGATTGTTGAGGTCTGAGGGCTGAAGATTGAGGGTTCCGGATTGAGGATTCAGAATTGAAATTTGAGGACTGAGCATTGAGGATTCAAGACTGAGTATTGAGGGTTGAAGATTGAAGATTGAGGATCGAGGATTGAGGGTTGTGGATTGAGGACGAGGACTGAGGGTTGAGTATTGATGTCTGAGGTCTGAGGATTGAGGACTGAGGATTGAGAATTGAGGATTGAGGATTGAGTATTGAAGATTGAGGATTGGGTGTTGAAGATTGAAGAATGACGATTGAGGATTGAGGATTGAGGATTGAGGATTGAAGATTGAGTATTGAGGATTGAATATTGAGGATTGAGGATTGAGGATTGAGCATTGAGGATTGAGGATTGCGGATAGAAGATTGAGGATTGGGTATTGCGGATTGAACATTGAGGATTGAGGATTGAGGATTGTGGATTGAGGACTGAAGATTGAATATTGATGATTGAATATTGAGGATTGAAGATTGATGGTTGTGGATTGAGGACGAGGACTGAGGGTTGAGTATTGCTGTTTGAGGTCTGAGGATTGAGGATTGAGGATTGAGAATTGAGGATTGAGGATTGAGGATTGAAGATTGAGATTTGGGTATTCAGGATTGAAGAATGAGGATTGAGGATTGAGGATTGAGTATTGAGGATTGAAGACTGAGTGTTGAGGGTTGAGTGATGAGAATTGATGTTTGTGGATAGAGATTTGAAGATTGCAGATTGAGTATTGAGTATTGAAAACTGTGAATTGATGATATTCTATTGAGGATTGAGGATTGACAACTGATTGTTGAGGTCTGAGGGCTGAAGATTGAGGGTTCCGGATTGAGGATTCAGAATTGAAATTTGAGTACTGAGCATTGAGGATTGAAGACTGAGTATTGAGGATTGAAGATTGAGAATTGAGGATTGAGGATTGAGGATTGAGGATGAGGGCTGAGGGTTGATGATTGAGGTTTGAGGACTGAGGACTGAGGATTGAGGATTGAGAATTGAGGATTGAGGATTGAGGGTTGAAGATTGAGGATTGGGTATTGAGGATTGAAGAATGAGGATTGAGGATTGAGGATTGAGGATTGAGGAGTGAATATTGAGTATTGAGGATTGAAGATCGACTATTGAGGATTGCGAATTGAGGATTGCGGGTTGAGGATTGAGGATTGAAGATTGAGTATTGAGGATTGAAGGTTGAGGATTGTGGATTGAGGATTGAGGATTGAGGCTTGAATATTGAGGATTGGGGACTGAGTTTTGAGGGTTGAGTGATGAGAATTGATGTTTGTGGATAGAGATTTGAAGACTGCAGGTTGAGTATTGAGTATTGAAAACTGTGAAATCATGATATTCTATTGAGGATTGAGGATGGACCACTGACTGTGGAGGACTGAGGGCTGAAGATTGAGGATTCAGGATTGCGGATTGAGGATTGAGGTTTGAGGACTGAGGATTGAGGATTGAGGATTGAGGATTGAGGATTGAGGATTGAGGGTTGAAGACTGAGGATTGGGTATTGAGGATTGAACATTGAGGATTGAGGATTGAGGATTGAGGATTGAGGATTGAGGATTGAGGGTTGAGGATCGAAGATTCAGTATTGAGGATTGACGATTGAGGATTGAGGATTGAGTATTGACGATTGAGGATTGCAGACTGAGTATTGAGGATTGACGATGGGAGGATTGAGGATTGCGGATAGAAGATTGAGAATTAGGGACTGAGGATTCAAGTTTGAGGATCGAAGATTGAGAATTGAGGATCGAAGATTGAGAATTGAGGATTGAAGATTGATAATTGAGGATTCAGGTTTGAAGATTGAGTATTGAGGATAGAAGATTGAGGATTGAGGATTGTCGATTAAGGATTGAGGATGAGGGCTGAGGGTTGAGGATTGAGGTTTGAGGACTGAGGACTGAGGATTGAGGATTGAGAATTGAGGATTGAGGATTGAGGATTGAAGATTGAGGATTGGGTATTGAGGATTGAAGAATGAGGATTGAGGATTGAGGATTGAGGATTGAGGATTGAAGATTGAGTATTGAGCATTGAAGCCTGACGATTGAGGATTGAGGATTGAAGATTGAGGATGGAGGATTGAAGATTGAGTATTGAGGATCGAAGATTGGGGATCGAGGACTGAGGATTGAGGATTGAGGATTGAGGATTGAAGAATGAGGATTGAGGATTGAAGATTGAGTATTGAGGATTGAAGATTGAGGGTTGAGGATTGAGGATTCAGCATTGAGGATTGAAGATTGAGTACTGAGGATTGAAGATTAAGGTTGAGGATTGAGGATCGAGGGTTGAGGATTGAGGATTGAGGATTGAGGATTGAAGATTGAGGATTGCGTATTGAGGATAGAACATTGAGGATTGAGTATTGAGTATTGAGGATTGAGGATTGAAGGTTGAGGATCGAGGATTGACGGTTGTGGATTGAGTACGAGGACTGAGGGTTGAGTATTGATGGTTGAGGTCTGAGGATTGAGGATTGAGTATTGAGGATTGATGATTGAGGATTCAGGATTAAGGATTGAAGATTGAGGATTGGGTATTGAGGATTGAAGAATGAGGATTGAGGATTGAGGGTTGAGGATTAAGGATTGAAGATTGAGTATTGAGGATTGAAGGTTGACGATTGAGGATTGAGGATTGAGGATTGCGGATAGAAGATTGAGGATTGGGTATTGCGGATTGAACATTGAGGATTGAGGATTGAGGATTGTGGATTGAGGACTGAAGATTGAATATTGATGATTGAATATTGAGGATTGAAGATTGATGGTTGTGGATTGAGGACGAGGACTGAGGGTTGAGTATTGCTGTTTGAGGTCTGAGGATTGAGGATTGAGGATTGAGAATTGAGGATTGAGGATTGAGGATTGAAGATTGAGATTTGGGTATTCAGGATTGAAGAATGAGGATTGAGGATTGAGGATTGAGTATTGAGGATTGAAGACTGAGTGTTGAGGGTTGAGTGATGAGAATTGATGTTTGTGGATAGAGATTTGAAGATTGCAGATTGAGTATTGAGTATTGAAAACTGTGAATTGATGATATTCTCTTGAGGATTGAGGATTGACAACTGATTGTTGAGGACTGAGGGCTGAAGGTTGAGGATTCAGGATTGAGGATTCATGATTGTGGATTGAGGATTGAGGATTGAGAATTGAAGATTGAGGATTGAGTATTGGGGGTTGTGGATTGAGGACGAGGACTGAGGGTTGAGTATTGATGTTTGATGTCTGAGGATTGAGGGTTGAGGATTGAGAATTGAGGATTGAGGATTGAAGATTGAGGATTGGGTACTGAGGATTGAAGAATGAGGATTGAGTATTGAGTATTAAGGATTGAGGATTGAGGATTGAGGATTGAAGATTGAGGATTAGGTATTGAGGATTGAAGAATGAGGATTGAGTATTGAGTATTGAGGATTGAGGATTGAAGATTGAGTATCGAGGATTGAAGATTGACGATTGAGGATTGAGGATTGAGGATTGAGGATTGAGGATTGAGGATTGAGGATTGAAGATTGAGTATTGGGTATTGAAGATTGAGGATTGAGGATTGAGGATTGTGGATTGAGGATTGAAGATTGAGTACTGAGGATTGAAGATTAAGATTGAGGATTGAGGATTGAGGATTGAGGATTGAGGATTGAGGATTGAAGATTGAGTATTGAGGATTGAAGATTGAGGATTGAGGATTGAGGATTGAGGATTGAGGATTGAAGATTGAGTATTGAGGATTGAAGATTGAGGATTGAGGATTGAGGATTGAGGATTGAGGATTGAGGATTGAGGATTGCGGATAGAAGATTGAGGATTGGGTATTGCGGATTGATGATTGAGTATTGAGCATTGAAGCCTGACGATTGAGGATTGAGGATTGAGGATTGAAGATTGAGTACTGAGGATTGAAGATTAAGATTGAGGATTGAGGATTGAGGTCTGAGGATTGGGGATTGACGATTGAAGGTTCAGTATTGAGGATTGAAGATTGAGAATTGAGGATTGAGGATTGAACATTGAGGACTGAGTGTTGAGGGTTGAGTGATGAGAATTGATGTTTGTGGATACAGATTTGAAGATTGCTGATTGAGTATTGAGTATTGAAAACTGTGAATTGAGTATATTCTATTGAGGATTGAGGATTGACAACTGATTGTTGAGGTCTGAGGGCTGAAGATTGAGGGTTCCGGATTGAGGATTCAGAATTGAAATTTGAGGACTGAGCATTGAGGATTCAAGACTGAGTATTGAGGGTTGAAGATTGAGGATTGGGTATTGAGGATTGAAGAATGAGGATTGAGGATTGAGGATTGAGGATTGAGGAGTGAATATTGAGTATTGAGGATTGAAGATAGACTATTGAGGATTGCGAATTGAGGATTGCGGGTTGAGGATTGAGGATTGAAGATTGAGTATTGAGGATTGAAGGTTGAGGATTGTGGATTGAGGATTGAGGATTGAGGCTTGAATATTGAGGATTGGGGACTGAGTTTTGAGGGTTGAGTGATGAGAATTGATGTTTGTGGATAGAGATTTGAAGATTGCAGGTTGAGTATTGAGTATTGAAAACTGTGAAATCATGATATTCTATTGAGGATTGAGGATGGACCACTGACTGTGGAGGACTGAGGGCTGAAGATTGAGGATTCAGGATTGCGGATTGAGGATTGAGGTTTGAGGACTGAGGATTGAGGATTGAGGATTGAGGATTGAGGATTGAGGATTGAGGGTTGAAAACTGAGGATTGGGTATTGAGGATTGAACATTGAGGATTGAGGATTGAGGATTGAGGATTGAGGATTGAGGATTGAGGGTTGAGGATCGAAGATTCAGTATTGAGGATTGACGATTGAGGATTGAGGATTGAGTATTGACGATTGAGGATTGCAGACTGAGTATTGAGGATTGACGATGGGAGGATTGAGGATTGAAGATTGAGTATTGAGCATTGAAGCCTGACGATTGAGGATTGAGGATTGAGGATTGAGGATGGAGGATTGAAGATTGAGTATTGAGGATCGAAGATTGGGGATCGAGGACTGAGGATTGAGGATTGAGGATTGAGGATTGAAGAATGAGGATTGAGGATTGAAGATTGAGTATTGAGGATTGAAGATTGATAATTGAGGATTCAGGTTTGAAGATTGAGTATTGAGGATAGAAGATTGAGGATTGAGGATTGTCGATTAAGGATTGAGGATGAGGGCTGAGGGTTGAGGATTGAGGTTTGAGGACTGAGGACTGAGGATTGAGGATTGAGAATTGAGGATTGAGGATTGAGGATTGAAGATTGAGGATTGGGTATTGAGGATTGAAGAATGAGGATTGAGGATTGAGGATTTAGGATTGAGGATTGAAGATTGAGTATTGAGCATTGAAGCCTGACGATTGAGGATTGAGGATTGAGGATTGAGGATGGAGGATTGAAGATTGAGTATTGAGGATCGAAGATTGGGGATCGAGGACTGAGGATTGAGGATTGAGGATTGAGGATTGAAGAATGAGGATTGAGGATTGAAGATTGAGTATTGAGGATTGAAGATTGAGGGTTGAGGATTGAGGATTCAGCATTGAGGATTGAAGATTGAGTACTGAGGATTGAAGATTAAGGTTGAGGATTGAGGATTGAGGGTTGAGGATTGAGGATTGAGGATTGAGGATTGAAGATTGAGGATTCCGTATTGAGGATAGAACATTGAGGATTGAGTATTGAGTATTGAGGATTGAGGATTGAGGATTGAAGATTGAACATTGATGATTGAAGGTTGAGGATTGAGGATTGACGGTTGTGGATTGAGTACGAGGACTGAGGGTTGAGTATTGATGGTTGAGGTCTGAGGATTGAGGATTGAGTATTGAGGATTGATGATTGAGGATTCAGGATTAAGGATTGAAGATTGAGGATTGGGTATTGAGGATTGAAGAATGAGGATTGAGGATTGAGGGTTGAGGATTAAGGATTGAAGATTGAGTATTGAGGATTGAAGGTTGACGATTGAGGATTGAGGATTGAGGATTGAGGATTGAGGATTGAGGATTGAGGATTGAAGGTTGAGTATTGAGGATTGAAGATTGAGGATTGTGGATTGAGGATTGACGATTGAGGATTGAAGATTGAGGATTGAGGATTGAGGATTGAGGATTGAGGATTGGAGATTGAGGATTGGGTATTGAGGATTGAAGAATGAGGATTGAGTATTGAGTATTGAGGATTGAGGATTGAAGATTGAGTATTGAGGATTGAAGATTGATGATTGAGGATTGAGGATTGAGGATTGAGGATTGAGGATTGAGAATTGAGGATTGAAGATTTTAGTATTGGGGATTGAAGATTGAGGATTGAGAATTGAGGATTGAGGATTGAGGATTGAGGATTGAAGATTGAGTACTGAGGATTGAAGATTAAGATTGAGGATTGAGGATTGAGGATTGAGGATTGAGGATTGAGGATACAAGATTGAGTATTGAGGATTGAAGGTTGAGGATTGAGGATTGAGGATTGAGGATTGAGGATTGGAGATTGAGTACTGAGGATTGAAGATTAAGATTGACGATTGAGGATTGAGGATTGAGGATTGAGGATTGAGGATTGAGGATTGAAGATTGAGGATTGCGTATTGAGGATAGAACATTGAGGATTGAGGATTGAGTATTGAGGATTGAGGATTGAGGATTGAAGATTGAATATTGATTATTGAAGATTGAGGATCGAGGATTGAGGGTTGTGGATTGAGGACGAGGACTGAGGGTTGAGTATTGATGTCTGAGGTCTGAGGATTGAGGACTGAGGATTGAGAATTGAGGATTGAGGATTGAGGATTGAAGATTGAGGATTGGGTGTTGAAGATTGAAGAATGAGGATTGAGGATTGAGGATTGAGGATTGAGGATTGAAGATTGAGTATTGAGGATTGAATATTGAGGATTGAGGATTGAGGATTGAGCATTGAGGATTGAGGATTGCGGATAGAAGATTGAGGATTGGGTATTGCGGATTGAACATTGAGGATTGAGGATTGAGGATTGTGGATTGAGGACTGAAGATTGAATATTGATGATTGAATATTGAGGATTGAAGATTGATGGTTGTGGATTGAGGACGAGGACTGAGGGTTGAGTATTGCTGTTTGAGGTCTGAGGATTGAGGATTGAGAATTGAGGATTGAGGATTGAGGATTGAGGATTGAAGATTGAGATTTGGGTATTCAGGATTGAAGAATGAGGATTGAGGATTGAGGATTGAGTATTGAGGATTGAAGACTGAGTGTTGAGGGTTGAGTGATGAGAATTGATGTTTGTGGATAGAGATTTGAAGATTGCAGATTGAGTATTGAGTATTGAAAACTGTGAATTGATGATATTCTCTTGAGGATTGAGGATTGACAACTGATTGTTGAGGACTGAGGGCTGAAGGTTGAAGATTCAGGATTGAGGATTCATGATTGTGGATTGAGGATTGAGGATTG
This sequence comes from Calliopsis andreniformis, assembly GCF_051401765.1. NCBI lineage: Eukaryota > Metazoa > Arthropoda > Insecta > Hymenoptera > Andrenidae > Calliopsis > Calliopsis andreniformis. The sequence goes on from NW_027480447.1 coordinate 1,097,072, forward strand.
AGAATTGAAGATTGAGGATTGAGTATTGGGGGTTGTGGATTGAGGACGAGGACTGAGGGTTGAGTATTGATGTTTGATGTCTGAGGATTGAGGGTTGAGGATTGAGAATTGAGGATTGAGGATTGAAGATTGAGGATTGGGTACTGAGGATTGAAGAATGAGGATTGAGTATTGAGTATTAAGGATTGAGGATTGAGGATTGAGGATTGAAGATTGAGGATTAGGTATTGAGGATTGAAGAATGAGGATTGAGTATTGAGTATTGAGGATTGAGGATTGAAGATTGAGTATCGAGGATTGAAGATTGACGATTGAGGATTGAGGATTGAGGATTGAGGATTGAGGATTGAGGATTGAGGATTGAAGATTGAGTATTGGGTATTGAAGATTGAGGATTGAGGATTGAGGATTGTGGATTGAGGATTGAAGATTGAGTACTGAGGATTGAAGATTAAGATTGAGGATTGAGGATTGAGGATTGAGGATTGAGGATTGAGGATTGAAGATTGAGTATTGAGGATTGAAGATTGAGGATTGAGGATTGAGGATTGAGGATTGAGGATTGAAGATTGAGTATTGAGGATTGAAGATTGAGGATTGAGGATTGAGGATTGAGGATTGAGGATTGAGGATTGAGGATTGCGGATAGAAGATTGAGGATTGGGTATTGCGGATTGATGATTGAGTATTGAGCATTGAAGCCTGACGATTGAGGATTGAGGATTGAGGATTGAAGATTGAGTACTGAGGATTGAAGATTAAGATTGAGGATTGAGGATTGAGGTCTGAGGATTGGGGATTGACGATTGAAGGTTCAGTATTGAGGATTGAAGATTGAGAATTGAGGATTGAGGATTGAACATTGAGGACTGAGTGTTGAGGGTTGAGTGATGAGAATTGATGTTTGTGGATACAGATTTGAAGATTGCTGATTGAGTATTGAGTATTGAAAACTGTGAATTGAGTATATTCTATTGAGGATTGAGGATTGACAACTGATTGTTGAGGTCTGAGGGCTGATGATTGAGGGTTCCGGATTGAGGATTCAGAATTGAAATTTGAGGACTGAGCATTGAGGATTCAAGACTGAGTATTGAGGGTTGAAGATTGAGGATTGGGTATTGAGGATTGAAGAATGAGGATTGAGGATTGAGGATTGAGGATTGAGGAGTGAATATTGAGTATTGAGGATTGAAGATCGACTATTGAGGATTGCGAATTGAGGATTGCGGGTTGAGGATTGAGGATTGAAGATTGAGTATTGAGGATTGAAGGTTGAGGATTGTGGATTGAGGATTGAGGATTGAGGCTTGAATATTGAGGATTGGGGACTGAGTTTTGAGGGTTGAGTGATGAGAATTGATGTTTGTGGATAGAGATTTGAAGATTGCAGGTTGAGTATTGAGTATTGAAAACTGTGAAATCATGATATTCTATTGAGGATTGAGGATGGACCACTGACTGTGGAGGACTGAGGGCTGAAGATTGAGGATTCAGGATTGCGGATTGAGGATTGAGGTTTGAGGACTGAGGATTGAGGATTGAGGATTGAGGATTGAGGATTGAGGATTGAGGGTTGAAGACTGAGGATTGGGTATTGAGGATTGAACATTGAGGATTGAGGATTGAGGATTGAGGATTGAGGATTGAGGATTGAGGGTTGAGGATCGAAGATTCAGTATTGAGGATTGACGATTGAGGATTGAGGATTGAGTATTGACGATTGAGGATTGCAGACTGAGTATTGAGGATTGACGATGGGAGGATTGAGGATTGCGGATAGAAGATTGAGTATTGAGGATTGAAGATTGAGGGTTGAGGATTGAGGATTCAGCATTGAGGATTGAAGATTGAGTACTGAGGATTGAAGATTAAGGTTGAGGATTGAGGATTGAGGGTTGAGGATTGAGGATTGAGGATTGAGGATTGAAGATTGAGGATTGCGTATTGAGGATAGAACATTGAGGATTGAGTATTGAGTATTGAGGATTGAGGATTGAGGATTGAAGATTGAATATTGATGATTGAAGGTTGAGGATCGAGGATTGACGGTTGTGGATTGAGTACGAGGACTGAGGGTTGAGTATTGATGGTTGAGGTCTGAGGATTGAGGATTGAGTATTGAGGATTGATGATTGAGGATTCAGGATTAAGGATTGAAGATTGAGGATTGGGTATTGAGGATTGAAGAATGAGGATTGAGGATTGAGGGTTGAGGATTAAGGATTGAAGATTGAGTATTGAGGATTGAAGGTTGACGATTGAGGATTGAGGATTGAGGATTGAGGATTGAGGATTGAGGATTGAGGATTGAAGGTTGAGTATTGAGGATTGAAGATTGAGGATTGTGGATTGAGGATTGACGATTGAGGATTGAAGATTGAGGATTGAGGATTGAGGATTGAGGATTGAGGATTGGAGATTGAGGATTGGGTATTGAGGATTGAAGAATGAGGATTGAGTATTGAGTATTGAGGATTGAGGATTGAAGATTGAGTATTGAGGATTGAAGATTGACGATTGAGGATTGAGGATTGAGGATTGAGGATTGAGGATTGAGGATTGAGGATTGAAGATTTTAGTATTGGGGATTGAAGATTGAGGATTGAGAATTGAGGATTGAGGATTGAGGATTGAAGATTGAGTACTGAGGATTGAAGATTAAGATTGAGGATTGAGGATTGAGGATTGAGGATTGAGGATTGAGGATACAAGATTGAGTATTGAGGATTGAGGATTGAGTATCGAGGATTGAGGATTGAGGATTGAAGATTGAATATTGATTATTGAAGATTGAGGATCGAGGATTGAGGGTTGTGGATTGAGGACGAGGACTGAGGGTTGAGTATTGATGTCTGAGGTCTGAGGATTGAGGACTGAGGATTGAGAATTGAGGATTGAGGATTGAGGATTGAAGATTGAGGATTGGGTGTTGAAGATTGAAGAATGAGGATTGAGGATTGAGGATTGAGGATTGAGGATTGAAGATTGAGTATTGAGGATTGAATATTGAGGATTGAGGATTGAGGATTGAGCATTGAGGATTGAGGATTGCGGATAGAAGATTGAGGATTGGGTATTGCGGATTGAACATTGAGGATTGAGGATTGAGGATTGTGGATTGAGGACTGAAGATTGAATATTGATGATTGAATATTGAGGATTGAAGATTGATGGTTGTGGATTGAGGACGAGGACTGAGGGTTGAGTATTGCTGTTTGAGGTCTGAGGATTGAGGATTGAGGATTGAGAATTGAGGATTGAGGATTGAGGATTGAAGATTGAGATTTGGGTATTCAGGATTGAAGAATGAGGATTGAGGATTGAGGATTGAGTATTGAGGATTGAAGACTGAGTGTTGAGGGTTGAGTGATGAGAATTGATGTTTGTGGATAGAGATTTGAAGATTGCAGATTGAGTATTGAGTATTGAAAACTGTGAATTGATGATATTCTCTTGAGGATTGAGGATTGACAACTGATTGTTGAGGACTGAGGGCTGAAGGTTGAGGATTCAGGATTGAGGATTCATGATTGTGGATTGAGGATTGAGGATTGAGAATTGAAGATTGAGGATTGAGTATTGGGGGTTGTGGATTGAGGACGAGGACTGAGGGTTGAGTATTGATGTTTGATGTCTGAGGATTGAGGGTTGAGGATTGAGAATTGAGGATTGAGGATTGAAGATTGAGGATTGGGTACTGAGGATTGAAGAATGAGGATTGAGTATTGAGTATTAAGGATTGAGGATTGAGGATTGAGGATTGAAGATTGAGGATTAGGTATTGAGGATTGAAGAATGAGGATTGAGTATTGAGTATTGAGGATTGAGGATTGAAGATTGAGTATCGAGGATTGAAGATTGACGATTGAGGATTGAGGATTGAGGATTGAGGATTGAGGATTGAGGATTGAGGATTGAAGATTGAGTATTGGGTATTGAAGATTGAGGATTGAGGATTGAGGATTGTGGATTGAGGATTGAAGATTGAGTACTGAGGATTGAAGATTAAGATTGAGGATTGAGGATTGAGGATTGAGGATTGAGGATTGAGGATTGAAGATTGAGTATTGAGGATTGAAGATTGAGGATTGAGGATTGAGGATTGAGGATTGAGGATTGAAGATTGAGTATTGAGGATTGAAGATTGAGGATTGAGGATTGAGGATTGAGGATTGAGGATTGAGGATTGAGGATTGCGGATAGAAGATTGAGGATTGGGTATTGCGGATTGATGATTGAGTATTGAGCATTGAAGCCTGACGATTGAGGATTGAGGATTGAGGATTGAAGATTGAGTACTGAGGATTGAAGATTAAGATTGAGGATTGAGGATTGAGGTCTGAGGATTGGGGATTGACGATTGAAGGTTCAGTATTGAGGATTGAAGATTGAGAATTGAGGATTGAGGATTGAACATTGAGGACTGAGTGTTGAGGGTTGAGTGATGAGAATTGATGTTTGTGGATACAGATTTGAAGATTGCTGATTGAGTATTGAGTATTGAAAACTGTGAATTGAGTATATTCTATTGAGGATTGAGGATTGATAACTGATTGTTGAGGTCTGAGGGCTGAAGATTGAGGGTTCCGGATTGAGGATTCAGAATTGAAATTTGAGGACTGAGCATTGAGGATTCAAGACTGAGTATTGAGGATTGAAGATTGAGAATTGAGGATTGAGGATTGAGGATTGAGGATGAGGGCTGAGGGTTGATGATTGAGGTTTGAGGACTGAGGACTGAGGATTGAGGATTGAGAATTGAGGATTGAGGATTGAGGGTTGAAGATTGAGGATTGGCTATTGAGGATTGAAGAATGAGGATTGAGGATTGAGGATTGAGGATCGAGGAGTGAATATTGAGTATTGGGGATTAAAGATCGACTATTGAGGATTGCGAATTGAGGATTGCGGGTTGAGGATTGAGGATTGAAGATTGAGTATTGAGGATTGAAGGTCGAGGATTGTGGATTGAGGATTGAGGATTGAGGCTTGAATATTGAGGATTGGGGACTGAGTTTTGAGGGTTGAGTGATGAGAATTGATGTTTGTGGATAGAGATTTGAAGATTGCAGCTTGAGTATTGAGTATTGAAAACTGTGAAATCATGATATTCTATTGAGGATTGATGATGGACCACTGACTGTGGAGGACTGAGGGCTGAAGATTGAGGGTTCAGGATTGCGGATTGAGGATTGAGGTTTGAGGACTGAGGATTGAGGATTGAGGATTGAGGATTGAGGATTGAGGATTGAGGGTTGAAGACTGAGGATTGGGTATTGAGGATTGAACATTGAGGATTGAGGATTGAGGTTTGAGGTGTGAAGATTGAGAATTGAGGATTGTGGATTGAACATTGAGGACTGAGTGTTGAGGGTTGAATGATGAGAATTGATGTTTGTGGATAGAGATTTGAAGATTGCAGATTGAGTATTGAGTATTGAAAACTGTGAATTGAGTATATTCTATTGAGGATTGAGGATTGACAACTGATTGTTGAGGCCTGAGGGCTGAACATTGAGGGTTCCGGATTGAGGATTCAGAATTGAAATTTGAGGACTCAGCATTGAGGATTGAAGATTGAGTATTGAGGATTGAAGATTGAGAATTGAGGATTGAGGATTGAGGATTGAGGATGAGGGCTGAGGGTTGAGGATTGAGGTTTGAGGACTAAGGACAGAGGATTGAGGATTGAGGATTGAAGATTGAGGATTGGGTATTGAGGATCGAAGAATGAGGATTGAGGATTGAGGATTTGGGACTGAGGATTGAGGATTGGGGTTTGAGGATCGAGGATTGAGGATTGAGGATTGAGGAACGAGGATTGAGGATTGAAGTTTGAGGATTGAGGATTGAGGATTGAGGATTGAGGATTGAGGATTGAAGATTGAATATTGATGATTAAACATTGAGGGTTGAGGATTGAGGGTTGTGGATTGAGGACGAGGACTGAGTGTTGAATATTGATGTCTGAGGTCTGAGGATTGAGGATTGAGAATTGAGGATTGTGGATTGAAGATTGAGGATTGGGTATTGAGGATTGACGAATGAGGATTGAGGATTGCGGATTGAGGATTGAAGATTGAGTATTGAGGATTGAAGACTGAGGATTGATGATTGAGGATTGAGGATTGGGGATTGAGGACTGCGAATTGAAGATTCAGTATTGGGCATTGAAGATTCAAGATTGAGGATGAGGATTGAACATTGAGTACTGAGTGTTGAGGGTTGAATGATGAGAATTTATGTTTCTGGATAGAGATGTGAAGATTGCAGATTGAGTATTGGGTATTGAAAACTGTGAATTGAGGATATTCTATTGAGGATTGTGGATTGACAACTGAATGTTGAGGACTGAGGGCTGAAGATTGAGGATTCAGGATTGAGGATTCAGAATTGAGGTTTGAGGACTGAGGATTGAGGATTGAAGATTGAGTATTGAGGATTGAAGATTGAGGGTTGAGGATTGAGGATTGAGGATTGAGGATGAGGGCTGAGGGTTGAGGATTGAAGTTTGAGGACTAAGGACAGAGGATTGAGGATTGAGAATTGGGGATTGAGGATTGAGGATTGAAGATTGAGGATTGGGTATTGAGGATCGAAGAATGAGGATTGAGGATTGAGGATTGAGGATTGAGGATTGAATATTGAGTATTGAGGATTGAAGATTGACTATTGAGGATTGCGAATTGAGGATTGAGGATTGAGGATTGAGGATTCAAGATTGAGTATTGAGGATTGAATGTTGAGGATTGTGGATTGAGGATTGAGGATTGAGGCTTGAATATTGAGGATTGGGGACTGAGTTTTGATGGTTGAGTGTTGTGAATTGATGTTTGTGGATAGAGATTTGAAGATTGCAGGTTGAGTATTGAGTATTGAAGTCTGTGAATTCATCATATTCTATTGAGGATTGAGGATTGACCACCGATTGTTGAGGACTGAGGGCTGAAGATTGAGGATTCAGGATTGAGGATTCAGGATTGATGTTGGAGGACTGAGGATTGAGGGTTGAGGATCGAGGATTGAGGATTGACGCTGGAGGATTGAGGATTGAGGATGGAGGATTGAAGAGAGAGGACTGAGTGTTGAGGATTGTGTGTTGAGGATTGATGTTTGAGGATTGAGATTTGATTATTGAATATTTTGGATTGAGTATTCAACCATGAGAATTCAGTATATTGTACTGAGTATTGAGAATTGAGTATTGATGGTTCAGTATTGAGGATTGATGGATGAGGGTTGTGTGTTGAATATTGAGGATTGAGGATTGAGGATTGAGGGTTGAGGATTGAGGATTGAACATTGAGTATTGATGATTGAATATTGAGGATTGAGGATTGAGGTTTGAGGATTGAGGACGAGGACTGACGGTTGAGGATTGAGGTTTGAGGATCGAGTGTTGAGGATTGAGAGTTGAGGACTGAGGATTGAAGATTGAGAATTGAGGATTGAAGATTGAGGATTGTGGATTGAAGATTGAGTATTGAGCATTGAAGCCTGACGGTTGAGGATTGAGGATTGAAGATTGAGGATTGAGGACTGAGTGTTGAATATTGATGTCTGAGGTCTGAGGATTGAGGATTGAGAATTGAGAATTGAGGATTGAGGATTGAAGATTGAGGATTGGGTATTGTGGATTGACGAATGAGGATTGAGGATTGCGGATTGAGGATTGAAGATTGAGTATTGAGGATTGAAGATTGAGGATTGAGGATTGAGGATTGAGGATTGGTGATTGAGGATTGCGAATTGAAGATTCAGTATTAAGGATTGAAGATTCAAAATTGAGGATGAGGATTGAACATTGAGTACTGAGTGTTGAGGGTTGAGTGATGAGAATTTATGTTTCTGGATACAGATTTGAAGATTGCAGATTGAGTATTGGGTATTGAAAACTGTGAATTGAGGATATTCTATTGAGGATTGAGGATTGACAACTGAATGTTGAGGACTGAGGGCTGAAGATTGAGGATTCAGGATTGAGGATTCAGAATTGAGGTTTGAGGACTGAGGATTGAGGATTGAAGATTTAGTATTGAGGATTGAAGATTGAGGGTTGAGGATTGAGGATTCAGCATTGAGGATTGAAGATTGAGTATTGAGCATTGAAGCCTGACGATTGAGGATTGAGGATTGAGGATTGAGGATTGAGGATGGAGGATTGAAGATTGAGTATTGAGGATCGAAGATTGGGGATCGAGGACTGAGGATTGAGGATTGAGGATTGAGGATTGAAGAATGAGGATTGAGGATTGAAGATTGAGTATTGAAGATTGAAGTTTGAGGATTGAGGATTGATGATTCAGCATTGAGGATTGAAGATTGAGTAATGAGGATTGAAGATTAAGATTGAGGATTGAGGATTGAGGGTTGAGGATTGAGGATTGAGGATTGAGGATTGAAGATTGAGGATTGCGTATTGAGGATAGAACATTGAGGATTGAGTATTGAGTATTGAGGATTGAGGATTGAGGATTGAAGATTGAATATTGATGATTGAAGGTTGAGGATCGAGGATTGAGGGTTGTGGATTGAGTACGAGGACTGAGGGTTGAGTATTGATGGTTGAGGTCTGAGGATTGAGGATTGAAGATTGAGTATTGAGGATTGAAGCCTGACGATTGAGGATTGAGGATTGAGGATTGAGGATTGAGGATGGAGGATTGAAGATTGAGTATTGAGGATTGAAGATTGAGGATAGTGGATTGAGGATTGAGGATTGAGGATTGAGGATTGAAGATTGAGGATTGGGTATTGAGTATTGAAGAATGAGGATTGAGTATTGAGTATTGAGGATTGAGGATTGAAGATTGAGTATTGAGGATTGAAGATTGACGATTGAGGATTGAGGATTGAGGATTGAGGATTGAGGATTGAGGATTGAGGATTGAAGATTGAGTATTGGGGATTGAAGATTGAGGATTGAGGATTGAGGATTGAGGATTGAGGATTGAAGATTGAGTACTGAGGATTGAAGATTAAGATTGAGGATTGAGGATTGAGGATTGAGGATTGAGGATTGAGGATTGAGGATACAAGATTGAGTATTGAGGATTGAAGATTGAGGATTGAGGATTGAGGATTGAGGATTCAGGATTGGAGATTGAGTACTGAGGATTGAAGATTAAGATTGAGGATTGAGGATTGAGGATTGAGGATTGAGGATTGAGGATTGAGGATTGAAGATTGAGGATTGCGTATTGAGGATAGAACATTGAGGATTGAGGATTGAGTATTGATGATTGAGGATTGAGGATTGAAGATTGAATATTGATGATTGAAGATTGAGGATCGAGGATTGAGGGTTGTGGATTGAGGACGAGGGCTGAGGGTTGAGTATTGATGTTTGAGGTCTGAGGATTGAGGATTGAGGATTGAGAATTGAGGTTTGAGGACTGAGGATTGAGGATTGAAGATTGAGTATTGAGGATTGAAGATTGAGGGTTGAGGATTGAGGATTGAGGATTGAGGATGAGGGCTGAGGGTTGAGGATTGAGGTTTGAGGACTAAGGACAGAGGATTGAGGATTGAGAATTGGGGATTGAGGATTGAGGATTGAAGATCGAGGATTGGGTATTGAGGATCGAAGAATGAGGATTGAGGATTGAGGATTGAGGATTGAGGATTGAATATTGAGTATTGAGGATTGAAGATTGACTATTGAGGATTGCGAATTGAGGATTGAGGATTGAGGATTGAGGATTCAAGATTGAGTATTGAGGATTGAATGATGAGGATTGTGGATTGAGGATTGAGGATTGAGGCTTGAATATTGAGGATTGGGGACTGAGTTTTGAGGGTTGAGTGTTGTGAATTGATGTTTGTGTATAGAGATTTGAAGATTGCAGGTTGAGTATTGAGTATTGAAAACTGTGAATTCATGATATTCTATTGAGGATTGAGGATTGACCACCGATTGTTGAGGACTGAGGGCTGAAGATTGAGGATTCAGGATTGAGGATTCAGGATTGAGGTTGGAGGACTGAGGATTGAGGGTTGAGGATCGAGGATTGAGGATTGACGCTGGAGGATTGAGGATTGAGGATGGAGGATTGAAGAGAGAGGACTGAGTGTTGAGGATTGTGTGTTGAGGATTGATGTTTGAGGATTGAGATTTGATTATTGAATATTTTGGATTGAGTATTCAACCATGAGAATTCAGTATATTCTACTGAGTATTGAGAATTGAGGATTGATGGTTGAGTATTGAGGATTGATGGATGAGGGTTGTGTGTTGAATATTGAGGATTGAGGATTGAGGATTGAGGGTTGAGGATTGAGGATTGAACATTGAGTATTGATGATTGAATATTGAGGATTGAGGATTGAGGTTTGAGGATTGAGGACGAGGACTGACGGTTGAGGATTGAGGTTTGAGGATCGAGTGTTGAGGATTGAGAGTTCAGGACTGAGGATTGAAGATTGAGAATTGAGGATTGAAGATTGAGGATTGTGGATTGAAGATTGAGTATTGAGCATTGAAGCCTGACGGTTGAGGATTGAGGATTGAAGATTGAGGATTGAGGACTGAGTGTTGAATATTGATGTCTGAGGTCTGAGGATTGAGGATTGAGAATTGAGAATTGAGGATTGAGGATTGAAGATTGAGGATTCGGTATTGTGGATTGACGAATGAGGATTGAGGATTGCGGATTGAGGATTGAAGATTGAGTATTGAGGATTGAAGATTGAGGATTGAGGATTGAGGATTGAGGATTGGTGATTGAGGATTGCGAATTGAAGATTCAGTATTAAGGATTGAAGATTCAAAATTGAGGATGAGGATTGAACATTGAGTACTGAGTGTTGAGGGTTGAGTGATGAGAATTTATGTTTCTGGATACAGATTTGAAGATTGCAGATTGAGTATTGGGTATTGAAAACTGTGAATTGAGGATATTCTATTGAGGATTGAGGATTGACAACTGAATGTTGAGGACTGAGGGCTGAAGATTGAGGATTCAGGATTGAGGATTCAGAATTGAGGTTTGAGGACTGAGGATTGAGGATTGAAGATTGAGTATTGAGGATTGAAGATTGAGGGTTGAGGATTGAGGATTGAGGATTGAGGATGAGGGCTGAGGGTTGAGGATTGAGGTTTGAGGACTAAGGACAGAGGATTGAGGATTGAGAATTGAGGATTGAGGATTGAGGATTGAAGATTGATAATTGGGTATTGAGGATCGAAGAATGAGGATTGAGGATTGAGGATTGAGGATTGAGGATAGAAGATTGAGTATTGAGGATTGAAGATTGACGATTGAGGATTGAGGATTGAGGATTGAGGTTTGAGGATTGAGGGTTGAGGATTGAAGATTGAGTATTGAGGATTGACGATTGAGGATTGAGGATTGAGTATTGACGATTGAAGATTGCAGACTGAGTATTGAGGATTGACGATGGGAGGATTGAGGATTGCGGATCGAAGATTGAGAATTGGGGACTGAGGATTCAAGATTGAGGATCGAAGATTGAGAATTGAGGATTGAAGATTGATAATTGAGGATTCAGGATTGAAGATTGAGTATTGAGGATAGAAGATTGAGGATTGAGGATTGTCGATTAAGGATTGAGGATGAGGGCTGAGGGTTGAGGATTGAGGTTTGAGGACTGAGGACTGAGGATTGAGGATTGAGTATTGAGGATTGAGGATTGAGGATTGAGGATTGAAGATTGAGGATTGGGTATTGAGGATTGAAGAATGAGGATTGAGGATTGAGGATTGAGGATTGAGGATTGAAGATTGAGTATTGAGCATTGAAGCCTGACGATTGAGGATTGAGGATTGAGGATTGAGGATTGAGGATGGAGGATTGAAGATTGAGTATTGAGGATCGAAGATTGGGGATCGAGGACTGAGGATTGAGGATTGAGGATTGAGGATTGAAGAATGAGGATTGAGGATTGAAGATTGAGTATTGAAGATTGAAGTTTGAGGATTGAGGATTGAGGATTCAGCATTGAGGATTGAAGATTGAGTAATGAGGATTGAAGATTAAGATTGAGGATTGAGGATTGAGGGTTGAGGATTGAGGATTGAGGATTGAGGATTGAAGATTGAGGATTGCGTATTGAGGATAGAACATTGAGGATTGAGTATTGAGTATTGAGGATTGAGGATTGAGGATTGAAGATTGAATATTGATGATTGAAGGTTGAGGATCGAGGATTGAGGGTTGTGGATTGAGTACGAGGACTGAGGGTTGAGTATTGATGGTTGAGGTCTGAGGATTGAGGATTGAAGATTGAGTATTGAGGATTGAAGCCTGACAATTGAGGATTGAGGATTGAGGATTGAGGATTGAGGATGGAGGATTGAAGATTGAGTATTGAGGATTGAAGATTGAGGATAGTGGATTGAGGATTGAGGATTGAGGATTGAGGATTGAAGATTGAGGATTGGGTATTGAGGATTGAAGAATGAGGATTGAGTATTGAGTATTGAGGATTGAGGATTGAAGATTGAGTATTGAGGATTGAAGATTGACGATTGAGGATTGAGGATTGAGGATTGAGGATTGAGGATTGAGGATTGAGGATTGAAGATTGAGTATTGGGGATTGAAGATTGAGGATTGAGGATTGAGGATTGAGGATTGAGGATTGAAGATTGAGTACTGAGGATTGAAGATTAAGATTGAGGATTGAGGATTGAGGATTGAGGATTGAGGATTGAGGATACAAGATGGAGTATTGAGGATTGAAGATTGAGGATTGAGGATTGAGGATTTTAGGATTCAGGATTGGAGATTGAGTACTGAGGATTGAAGATTAAGATTAACGATTGAGGATTGAGGATTGAGGATTGAGGATTGAGGATTGAGGATTGAAGATTGAGGATTGCGTATTGAGGATAGAACATTGAGGATTGAGGATTGAGTATTGATGATTGAGGATTGAGGATTGAAGATTGAATATTGATGATTGAAGATTGAGGATCGAGGATTGAGGGTTGTGGATTGAGGACGAGGGCTGAGGGTTGAGTATTGATGTTTGAGGTCTGAGGATTGAGGATTGAGGATTGAGAATTGAGGTTTGAGGACTGAGGATTGAGGATTGAAGATTGAGTATTGAGGATTGAAGATTGAGGGTTGAGGATTGAGGATTGAGGATTGAGGATGAGGGCTGAGGGTTGAGGATTGAGGTTTGAGGACTAAGGACAGAGGATTGAGGATTGAGAATTGGGGATTGAGGATTGAGGATTGAAGATCGAGGATTGGGTATTGAGGATCGAAGAATGAGGATTGAGGATTGAGGATTGAGGATTGAGGATTGAATATTGAGTATTGAGGATTGAAGATTGACTATTGAGGATTGCGAATTGAGGATTGAGGATTGAGGATTGAGGATTCAAGATTGAGTATTGAGGATTGAATGTTGAGGATTGTGGATTGAGGATTGAGGATTGAGGCTTGAATATTGAGGATTGGGGACTGAGTTTTGAGGGTTGAGTGTTGTGAATTGATGTTTGTGTATAGAGATTTGAAGATTGCAGGTTGAGTATTGAGTATTGAAAACTGTGAATTCATGATATTCTATTGAGGATTGTGGATTGACCACCGATTGTTGAGGACTGAGGGCTGAAGATTGAGGATTCAGGGTTGAGGATTCAGGATTGAGGTTGGAGGACTGAGGATTGAGGGTTGAGGATCGAGGATTGAGGATTGACGCTGGAGGATTGAGGATTGAGGATGGAGGATTGAAGAGAGAGGACTGAGTGTTGAGGATTGTGTGTTGAGGATTGATGTTTGAGGATTGAGATTTGATTATTGAATATTTTGGATTGAGTATTCAACCATGAGAATTCAGTACATTCTACTGAGTATTGAGAAATGAGGATTGATGGTTGAGTATTGAGGATTGATGGATGAGGGTTGTGTGTTGAAGATTGAGGATTGAGGATTGAGGATTGAGGGTTGAGGATTGAGGATTGAACATTGAGTATTGATGATTGAATATTGAGGATTGAGGATTGAGGTTTGAGGATTGAGGACGAGGACTGACGGTTGAGGATTGAGGTTTGAGGATCGAGTGTTGAGGATTGAGAGTTGAGGACTGAGGATTGAAGATTGAGAATTGAGGATTGAAGATTGAGGATTGTGGATTGAAGATTGAGTATTGAGCATTGAAGACTGACGGTTGAGGATTGAGGATTGAAGATTGAGGATTGAGGACTGAGTGTTGAATATTGATGTCTGAGGTCTGAGGATTGAGGATTGAGAATTGAGAATTGAGGATTGAGGATTGAAGATTGAGGATTCGGTATTGTGGATTGACGAATGAGGATTGAGGATTGCGGATTGAGGATTGAAAATTGAGTATTGAGGATTGAAGATTGAGGATTGAGGATTGAGGATTGAGGATTGAGGATTGGTGATTGAGGATTGCGAATTGAAGATTCAGTATTAAGGATTGAAGATTCAAAATTGAGGATGAGGATTGAACATTGAGTACTGAGTGTTGAGGGTTGAGTGATGAGAATTTATGTTTCTGGATACAGATTTGAAGATTGCAGATTGAGTATTGGGTATTGAAAACTGTGAATTGAGGATATTCTATTGAGGATTGAGGATTGACAACTGAATGTTGAGGACTGAGGGCTGAAGATTGAGGATTCAGGATTGAGGATTCAGAATTGAGGTTTGAGGACTGAGGATTGAGGATTGAAGATTGAGTATTGAGGATTGAAGATTGAGGGTTGAGGATTGAGGATTGAGGATTGAGTATGAGGGCTGAGGGTTGAGGATTGAGGTTTGAGGACTAAGGGCAGAGGATTGAGGATTGAGAATTGAGGATTGAGGATTGAGGATTGAAGATTGATAATTGGGTATTGAGGATCGAAGAATGAGGATTGAGGATTGAGGATTGAGGATTGAGGATAGAAGATTGAGTATTGAGGATTGAAGATTGACGATTGAGGATTGAGGATTGAGGACTGAAGATTGAATATTGATGATTGAATATTGAGGATTGAGGATTGATGGTTGTGGATTGAGGACGAGGACTGAGGGTTGAGTATTGCTGTTTGAGGTCTGAGGATTGAGGATTGAGGATTGAGAATTGAGGATTGAGGATTGAGGATTGAAGATTGAGAATTGGTTATTCAGGATTGAAGAATGAGGATTGAGGATTGAGGATTGAGTATTGAGGATTGAAGACTGAGTGTTGAAGGTTGAGTGATGAGAATTGATGTTTGTGGATAGAGATTTGAAGATTGCAGATTGAGTATTGAGTATTGAAAACTGTGAATTGATGATATTCTCTTGAGGATTGAGGATTGACAACTGATTGTTGAGGACTGAGGGCTGAAGGTTGAGGATTCAGGATTGAGGATTCAGGATTGTGGATTGAGGATTGAGGATTGAGAATTGAAGATTGAGGATTGAGTATTGGGGGTTGTGGATTGAGGACGAGGACTGAGGGTTGAGTATTGATGTTTGAGGTCTGAGGATTGAGGGTTGAGGATTGAGAATTGAGGATTGAGGATTGAAGATTGAGTATTGAGAATTGAATATTGACGATTGAGGATTGAGGATTGAGGATTGAGGATTGAGGATTGAGGATTGAGGATTGAAGATTGAGGATTGGGTATTGAGGATTGAAGAATGAGGATTGAGTACTGAGTATTGAGGATTGAGGATTGAAGATTGAGTATTGAGAATTGAATATTGACGATTGAGGATTGAGGATTGAGGATTGAGGATTGAGGATTGAGGATTGAGGATTGAGGATTGAAGATTGAGTATTGAGGATTGAAGATTGAGGATTGAGGATTGAGGTTTGAGGATTGAGGATTGAAGATTGAGTACTGAGGATTGAAGATTAAGATTGAGGATTGATGATTGAGGATTGAGGATTGAAGATTGAGGATTGGGGACTGAGTATTGAGGGTTGAGTGATGAGAATTGATGCTTGTGGATAGAGGTCTGAAGATTGCAGATTGAGTATTGAGTATTGAAAACTGTGAATTGAGGATATTCTACTGAGGATTGAGGATTGACAACTGATTGTTGAGGACTTAGGGCTGAAGATTGATGATTCAGGGTTGAGGATTCAGGATTGATGTTTGAGGACTGAGGATTGAGGATTGAGGATTGAGGATTGAGTATTGAGTATTGAAGACTGAGGATTGGGTATTGAGGATTGAACATTGAGGATTGAGTGTTGAGGATAGAGGATTGAGGATTGAGGATTGAAGTTTGAATATTAATGACTGTATATTGAGGATTGAGGATTGAGGGTTGTGGATTGAGGACGAGGACTGAGGGTTGAGTATTGATGTTTGAAGTCTGAGGATTCAGGATTGAAGATTGAGCATTGAGGATAGAAGATTGAGGATTGAGGATTGTCGTTTAAGGATTGAGGATGAGGTCTGAGGGTTGAGGATTGAGGTTTGAGGACTGAGGGCTGAGGATTGAGAATTGAGAATTGAGGATTGAGGGTTGTGGATTGAAGATTGAGTATTGAGGATTGACGATTGAGGATTGAGGATTGAGTATTGACGATTGAGGATTGCAGACTGAGTATTGAGGATTGAGGATTGAGGATTGAAGATTGAGGATTGGGTATTGAGGATTGAAGAATGAGGATTGAGGATTGAGGATTGAGAATTGAGGATTGAAGATTGAGTATTGAGCATTGAAGCCTGACGATTGAGGATTGAGGATTGAGGATTGAGGATTGAGGATGGAGGATTGAAGATTGAGTATTGAGGATCGAAGATTGGGGATCGAAGACTGAGGATTGAGGATTGAGGATTGAGGATTGAAGAATGAGGATTGAGGATTGAAGATTGAGTATTGAAGATTGAAGATTGAGGGTTGAGGGTTGAGTATTCAGCATTGAGGATTGAAGATTGAGTACTGAGGATTGAAGACTAAGGTTGAGGATTGAGGATTGAGGGTTGAGGATTGAGGATTGAGGATTGAGGATTGAAGATTGAGGATTGCGTATTGAGGATAGAACATTGAGGATTGAGTATTGAGTATTGAGGATTGAGGATTGAGGATTGAAGATTGAATATTGATGATTGAAGGTTGAGGATCGAGGATTGAGGGTTGTGGATTGAGTACGAGGACTGAGGGTTGAGTATTGATGGTTGAGGTCTGAGGATTGAGGATTGATGATTGAGGATTGATGATTGAGGATTCAGGATTGAGGATTGAAGATTGAGGATTGGGTATTGAGGATTGAAGAATGAGGATTGAGGATTGAGGGTTGAGCATTG
Source organism: Calliopsis andreniformis (assembly GCF_051401765.1). NCBI lineage: Eukaryota > Metazoa > Arthropoda > Insecta > Hymenoptera > Andrenidae > Calliopsis > Calliopsis andreniformis. The sequence continues at coordinate 1,114,301 of NW_027480447.1, forward strand.
AGGACTGAAGATTGAGTATTCAGGATTGAAGCCTGACGATTGAGGATTGAGGATTGAGGATTGAGGACTGAGGATGGAGGATTGAAGATTGTGTATTGAGGATTGAAGATTGAGGATTGTGGATTGAGGATTGACGATTGAGGATTGAAGATTGAGGATTGAGGACTGAGGATTGAGGATTGAGGATTGAAGATTGAGGATTGGGTATTGAGGATTGAAGAATGAGGATTGAGTATTGAGTATTGAGGACTGAGGATTGAAGATTGAGTATTGAGGATTGAATATTGACGATTGAGGATTGAAGATTGAGTACTGAGGATTGAAGATTAAGATTGAGGATTGATGATTGAGGATTGAGGATTGAGGATTGAGGATACAAGATTGAGTATTGAGGATTGAAGATTGAGGATTGAGGATTGAGGATTGAGGATTGAGGATTGAGGATTGGAGATTGAGTACTGAGGATTGAAGATTAAGATTGACGATTGAGGATTGAGGATTGAGGATTGAGGATTGAGGATTGAGGATTGAAGATTGAGGATTGCGTATTGAGGATAGAACATTGAGGATTGAGGATTGAGTATTGAGGATTGAGGATTGAGGATTGAAGATTGAATATTGATGATTGAAGATTGAGGATCGAGGATTGAGGGTTGTGGATTGAGGACGAGGACTGAGGGTTGAGTATTGATGTTTAAGTTCTGAGGATTGAGGATTGAGGATTGAGAATTGAGGATTGAGGATTGAGGATTGAAGATTGAGGATTGGGTGTTGAAGATTGAAGAATGAGGATTGAGGATTGAGGATTGAGGATTGAGGATTGAAGATTGAGTATTGAGGATTGAATACTGAGGATTGAGGATTGAGGATTGAGCATTGAGGATTGAGGATTGCGGATAGAAGATTGAGGATTGGGTATTGCGGATTGAAAATTGAGGATTGAGGATTGAGGATTGAGGATTGAGGACTGAAGATTGAATATTGATGATTGAATATTGAGGATTGAGGATTGATGGTTGTGGATTGAGGACGAGGACTGAGGGTTGAGTATTGCTGTTTGAGGTCTGAGGATTGAGGATTGAGGATTGAGAATTGAGGATTGAGGATTGAGGATTGAAGATTGAGAATTGGGTATTCTGGATTGAGGAATGAGGATTGAGGATTGAGGATTGAGTATTGAGGATTGAAGACTGAGTGTTGAGGGTTGAGTGAAGAGAATTGATGTTTGTGGATAGAGATTTGAAGATTGCAGATTGAGTATTGAGTATTGAAAACTGTGAATTGATGATATTCTCTTGAGGATTGAGGATTGACAACTGATTGTTGAGGACTGAGGGCTGAAGGTTGAGGATTCAGGATTGAGGATTCAGGATTGTGGATTGAGGATTGAGGATTGAGAATTGAAGATTGAGGATTGAGTACTGGGGGTTGTGGATTGAGGACGAGGACTGAGGGTTGAGTATTGATGTTTGAGGTCTGAGGATTGAGGGTTGAGGATTGAGAATTGAGTATTTAGGATTGAAGATTGAGGATTGGGTACTGAGGATTGAAGAATGAGTATTGAGTATTGAGTATTGAGGATTGAGGACTGAGGATTGAGGATTGAATATTGAGGATTAGGTATTGAGGATTGAAGAATGAGGATTGAGTATTGAGTATTGAGGATTGAGGATTGAAGATTGTGTATTGAGGATTGAAGATTGACGATTGAGGATTGAGGATTGAGGATTGAGGATTGAGGATTGAGGATTGAGGATTGAGGATTGAAGATTGAGTATTGGGTATTGAAGATTGAGGATTGAGGATTGAGGATTGTGGATTGAGGATTGAAGATTGAGTACTGAGGATTGAAGATTGAGTATTGAGGATTGAAGATTGAGGATTGAGGATTGAGGATTGAGGATTGAGGATTGAGGATTGAGGATTGAGGATTGAGGATTGCGGATAGAAGATTGAGGATTGGGTATTGCGGATTGAACATTGAGGATTGAGGATTGAGGATTGAGGATTGAGGACTGAAGATTGAATATTGATGGTTGAATATTGAGGATTGAGGATTGATGGTTGTGGATTGAGGACGAGGACTGAGGGTTGACTACTGCTGTTTGAGGTCTGAGGATTGAGGATTGAGGATTGAGAATTGAGGATTGAGGATTGAGGATTGAAGATTGAGAATTGGGTATTGAGGATTGAAGAATGAGGATTGAGGATTGAGGATTGAGGATTGAGGATTGAAGACTGAGAGCTGAGGTTTGAGTGATGAGAATTGATGTTTGTGGATAGAGATTTGAAGATTGCAGATTGAGTATTGAGTATTGAAGACTGTGAATTGATGATATTCTCTTGAGGATTGAGGATTGACAACTGATTGTTGAGGACTGAGGGCTGAAGCCTGAGGATTCAGGATTGAGGATTCAGGACTGTGGATTGAGGATTGCGGATTGAGAATTGAAGATTGAGGATTGAGTATTGGGGGTTGTGGATTGAGGACGAGTACTGAGGGTTCAGTATTGATGTTTGAGGTCTGAGGATTGAGGGTTGAGTATTGAGAATTGAGGATTGAGGATTGAAGATTGAGGATTGGGTATTGAGGATTGAAGAATGAGGATTGAGTACTGAGTATTGAGGATTGAGGATTGAAGATTGAGTATTGAGCATTGAATATTGACGATTGAGGATTGAGGATTGAGGATTGAGGATTGAGGATTGAGGATTGAGGATTGAAGATTGAGTATTGAGGATTGAAGATTGAGGATTGAGGATTGAGGATTGACGATTGAGGATTGAAGATTGAGAATTGAGGATTGAGGATTGAAGATTGAGGATTGAAGATTGAGGATTGGGTATTGAGGATTGAAGAATGAGGATTGAGGATTGAGGATTGAAGATTGAGTATTGAGCATTGAATATTGACGATTGAGGATTGAGGATTGAGGATTGAGTATTGAAGATTGAGTATTGAGGATTGAAGATTGACGATTGAGGATTGAGGATTGAGGATTGAGGATTGAGGATTGAGGATTGAGGATTGAAGATTGAGTATTGGGGATTGAAGATTGAGGATTGAGGATTGAGGATTCAGGATTGAGGATTGAAGATTGAGTACTGAGGATTGAAGATTAAGATTGAGGATTGAGGATTGAGGATTGAGGATTGAGGATTGAGGATACAAGATTGTGTATTGAGGATTGAAGATTGAGGATTGAGGATTGAGGATTGAGGATTGAGGGTTGGAGATTGAGTACTGAGGATTGAAGATTAAGATTGACGATTGAGGATTGAGGATTGAGGTTTGAGGATTGAGGATTGAGGATTGAAGATTGAGGATTGCGTATTGAGGATAGAACATTGAGGATTGAGGATTGAGTATTGAGGATTGAGGATTGAGGATTGAAGGTTGAATATTGATGATTGAAGATTGAGGATCGAGGATTGAGGGTTGTGGATTGAGGACGAGGACTGACGGTTGAGTATTGATGTTTGAGGTCTGAGGATTGAGGATTGAGGATTGAGAATTGAGGATTGAGGATTGAGGATTGAAGATTGAGGATTGGGTGTTGAAGATTGAAGAATGAGGATTGAGGATTGAGGATTGAGGACTGAGGATTGAGGATTGAGGATTGAGGATTGAGGATTGAGTATTGAAGACTGAGGATTGGGTATTGAGGATTGAACATTGAGGATTGAGTGTTGAGGATAGAGGATTGAGGATTGAGGATTGAAGTTTGAATATTAATGACTGTATATTGAGGATTGAGGATTGAGGGTTGTGGATTGAGGACGAGGACTGAGGGTTGAGTATTGATGTTTGAAGTCTGAGGATTCAGGATTGAAGATTGAGCATTGAGGATAGAAGATTGAGGATTGAGGATTGTCGATTAAGGATTGAGGATGAGGTCTGAGGGTTGAGGATTGAGGTTTGAGGACTGAGGACTGAGGATTGAGAATTGAGAATTGAGGATTGAGGGTTGTGGATTGAAGATTGAGTATTGAGGATTGACGATTGAGGATTGAGGATTGAGTATTGACGATTGAGGATTGCAGACTGAGTATTGAGTATTGACGATGGGAGGATTGAGGATTGCGGATAGAAGATTGAGAATTGGGGACTGAGGATTCAAGATTGAGGATCGAAGATTGAGAATTGAGGATTGAAGATTGATAATTGAGGATTCAGGATTGAAGATTGAGTATTGAGGATAGAAGATTGAGGATTGAGGATTGTCGATTAAGGATTGAGGATGAGGGCTGAGGGTTGAGGATTGAGGTTTGAGGACTGAGGACTGAGGATTGAGGATTGAGAATTGAGGATTGAGGATTGAGGATTGAAGATTGAGGATTGGGTATTGAGGATTGAAGAATGAGGATTGAGGATTGAGGATTGAGAATTGAGGATTGAAGATTGAGTATTGAGCATTGAAGCCTGACGATTGAGGATTGAGGATTGAGGATTGAGGATTGAGGATGGAGGATTGAAGATTGAGTATTGAGGATCGAAGATTGGGGATCGAAGACTGAGGATTGAGGATTGAGGATTGAGGATTGAAGAATGAGGATTGAGGATTGAAGATTGAGTATTGAAGATTGAAGATTGAGGATTGAGGGTTGAGGATTCAGCATTGAGGATTGAAGATTGAGTACTGAGGATTGAAGACTAAGGTTGAGGATTGAGGATTGAGGGTTGAGGATTGAGGATTGAGGATTGAGGATTGAAGATTGAGGATTGCGTATTGAGGATAGAACATTGAGGATTGAGTATTGAGTATTGAGGATTGAGGATTGAGGATTGAAGATTGAATATTGATGATTGAAGGTTGAGGATCGAGGATTGAGGGTTGTGGATTGAGTACGAGGACTGAGGGTTGAGTATTGATGGTTGAGGTCTGAGGATTGAGGATTGAGGATTGAGGATTGATGATTGAGGATTCAGGATTGAGGATTGAAGATTGAGGATTGGGTATTGAGGATTGAAGAATGAGGATTGAGGATTGAGGGTTGAGCATTGAGGATTGAAGATTGAGTATTCAGGATTGAAGCCTGACGATAGAGGATTGAGGATTGAGGATTGAGGATTGAGGATGGAGGATTGAAGATTGAGTATTGAGGATTGAAGATTGAGGAATGTGGATTGAGGATTGACGATTGAGGATTGAAGATTGAGGATTGAGGATTGAGGATTGAGGATTGAGGATTGAAGATTGAGGATTGGGTATTGAGGATTGAAGAATGAGGATTGAGTATTGAGTATTGAGGACTGAGGATTGAAGATTGAGTATTGAGGATTGAATATTGACGATTGAGGATTGAAGATTGAGTACTGAGGATTGAAGATTAAGATTGAGGATTGAGGATTGAGGATTGAGGATTGAGGATTGAGGATACAAGATTGAGTATTGAGGATTGAAGATTGAGGATTGAGGATTGAGGATTGAGGATTGAGGATTGAGGATTGGAGATTGAGTACTGAGGATTGAAGATTAAGATTGACGATTGAGGATTGAGGATTGAGGATTGAGGATTGAGGATTGAGGATTGAAGATTGAGGATTGCGTATTGAGGATAGAACATTGAGGATTGAGGATTGAGTATTGAGGATTGAGGATTGAGGATTGAAGATTGAATATTGATGATTGAAGATTGAGGATCGAGGATTGAGGGTTGTGGATTGAGGACGAGGACTGAGGGTTGAGTATTGATGTTTAAGTTCTGAGGATTGAGGATTGAGGATTGAGAATTGAGGATTGAGGATTGAGGATTGAAGATTGAGGATTGGGTGTTGAAGATTGAAGAATGAGGATTGAGGATTGAGGATTGAGGATTGAAGATTGAGGATTGGGTACTGAGGATTGAAGAATGAGTATTGAGTATTGAGTATTGAGGATTGAGGACTGAGGATTGAGGATTGAAGATTGAGGATTAGGTATTGAGGATTGAAGAATGAGGATTGAGTATTGAGTATTGAGGATTGAGGATTGAAGATTGAGTATTGAGGATTGAAGATTGACGATTGAGGATTGAGGATTGAGGATTGAGGATTGAGGATTGAGGATTGAGGATTGAGGATTGAAGATTGAGTATTGGGTATTGAAGATTGAGGATTGAGGATTGAGGATTGTGGATTGAGGATTGAAGATTGAGTACTGAGGATTGAAGATTAAGATTGAGGATTGAGGATTGAGGATTGAGGATTGAGGATTGAGGATTGAGGATTGAAGATTGAGTATTGAGGATTGAAGATTGAGGATTGAGGATTGAGGATTGAGGATTGAGGATTGAAGATTGAGTATTGAGGATTGAAGATTGAGGATTGAGGATTGAGGATTGAGGATTGAGGATTGAGGATTGAGGATTGAGGATTGAGGATTGCGGATAGAAGATTGAGGATTGGGTATTGCGGATTGAACATTGAGGATTGAGGATTGAGGATTGAGGATTGTGGACTGAAGATTGAATATTGATGGTTGAATATTGAGGATTGAGGATTGATGGTTGTGGATTGAGGACGAGGACTGAGGGTTGACTACTGCTGTTTGAGGACTGAGGATTGAGGATTGAGGATTGAGAATTGAGGATTGAGGATTGAGGATTGAAGATTGAGAATTGGGTATTGAGGATTGAAGAATGAGGATTGAGGATTGAGGATTGAGGATTGAGGATTGAAGACTGAGAGCTGAGGTTTGAGTGATGAGAATTGATGTTTGTGGATAGAGATTTGAAGATTGCAGATTGAGTATTGAGTATTGAAGACTGTGAATTGATGATATTCTCTTGAGGATTGAGGATTGACAACTGATTGTTGAGGACTGAGGGCTGAAGCCTGAGGATTCAGGATTGAGGATTCAGGACTGTGGATTGAGGATTGCGGATTGAGAATTGAAGATTGAGGATTGAGTATTGGGGGTTGTGGATTGAGGACGAGGACTGAGGGTTCAGTATTGATGTTTGAGGTCTGAGGATTGAGGGTTGAGTATTGAGAATTGAGGATTGAGGATTGAAGATTGAGGATTGGGTATTGAGGATTGAAGAATGAGGATTGAGTACTGAGTATTGAGGATTGAGGATTGAAGATTGAGTATTGAGCATTGAATATTGACGATTGAGGATTGAGGATTGAGGATTGAGGATTGAGGATTGAGGATTGAGGATTGAAGATTGAGTATTGAGGATTGAAGATTGAGGATTGAGGATTGAGGATTGACGATTGAGGATTGAAGATTGAGAATTGAGGATTGAGGATTGAAGATTGAGGATTGAAGATTGAGGATTGGGTATTGAGGATTGAAGAATGAGGATTGAGGATTGAGGATTGAAGATTGAGTATTGAGCATTGAATATTGACGATTGAGGATTGAGGATTGAGGATTGAGTATTGAAGATTGAGTATTGAGGATTGAAGATTGACGATTGAGGATTGAGGATTGAGGATTGAGGATTGAGGATTGAGGATTGAGGATTGAAGATTGAGTATTGGGGATTGAAGATTGAGGATTGAGTATTGAGGATTCAGGATTGAGGATTGAAGATTGAGTACTGAGGATTGAAGATTAAGATTGAGGATTGAGGATTGAGGATTGAGGATTGAGGATTGAGGATACAAGATTGTGTATTGAGGATTGAAGATTGAGGATTGAGGATTGAGGATTGAGGATTGAGGGTTGGAGATTGAGTACTGAGGATTGAAGATTAAGATTGACGATTGAGGATTGAGGATTGAGGTTTGAGGATTGAAGATTGAGGATTGAAGATTGAGGATTGCGTATTGAGGATAGAACATTGAGGATTGAGGATTGAGTATTGAGGATTGAGGATTGAGGATTGAAGGTTGAATATTGATGATTGAAGATTGAGGATCGAGGATTGAGGGTTGTGGATTGAGGACGAGGACTGAGGGTTGAGTATTGATGTTTGAGGTCTGAGGATTGAGGATTGAGGATTGAGAATTGAGGATTGAGGATTGAGGATTGAAGATTGAGGATTGGGTGTTGAAGATTGAAGAATGAGGATTGAGGATTGAGGATTGAGGATTGAGGATTGAAGATTGAGTATTGAGGATAGAATATTGAGGATTGAGGATTGAGGATTGAGCATTGAGGATTGAGGATTGCGGATAGAAGATTGAGGATTGGGTATTGCGGATTGAACATTGAGGATTGAGGATTGAGGATTGAGGATTGAGGACTGAAGATTGAATATTGATGATTGAATATTGAGGATTGAGGATTGAGGGTTGTGGATTGAGGACGAGGACTGACGGTTGAGTATTGATGTTTGAGGTCTGAGGATTGAGGATTGAGGATTGAGAATTGAGGATTGAGGATTGAGGATTGAAGATTGAGGATTGGGTGTTGAAGATTGAAGAATGAGGATTGAGGATTGAGGATTGAGGACTGAGGATTGAGGATTGAGGATTGAGGATTGAGGATTGAGTATTGAAGACTGAGGATTGGGTATTGAGGATTGAACATTGAGGATTGAGTGTTGAGGATAGAGGATTGAGGATTGAGGATTGAAGTTTGAATATTAATGACTGTATATTGAGGATTGAGGATTGAGGGTTGTGGATTGAGGACGTGGACTGAGGGTTGAGTATTGATGTTTGAAGTCTGAGGATTCAGGATTGAAGATTGAGCATTGAGGATAGAAGATTGAGGATTGAGGATTGTCGATTAAGGATTGAGGATGAGGTCTGAGGGTTGAGGATTGAGGTTTGAGGACTGAGGACTGAGGATTGAGAATTGAGAATTGAGGATTGAGGGTTGTGGATTGAAGATTGAGTATTGAGGATTGACGATTGAGGATTCAGGATTGAGTATTGACGATTGAGGATTGCAGACTGAGTATTGAGTATTGACGATGGGAGGATTGAGGATTGCGGATAGAAGATTGAGAATTGGGGACTGAGGATTCAAGATTGAGGATCGAAGATTGAGAATTGAGGATTGAAGATTGATAATTGAGGATTCAGGATTGAAGATTGAGTATTGAGGATAGAAGATTGAGGATTGAGGATTGTCGATTAAGGATTGAGGATGAGGGCTGAGGGTTGAGGATTGAGGTTTGAGGACTGAGGACTGAGGATTGAGGATTGAGAATTGAGGATTGAGGATTGAGGATTGAAGATTGAGGATTGGGTATTGAGGATTGAAGAATGAGGATTGAGGTTTGAGGATTGAGAATTGAGGATTGAAGATTGAGTATTGAGCATTGAAGCCTGATGATTGAGGATTGAGGATTGAGGATTGAGGATTGAGGATGGAGGATTGAAGATTGAGTATTGAGGATCGAAGATTGGGGATCGAAGACTGAGGATTGAGGATTGAGGATTGAGGATTGAAGAATGAGGATTGAGGATTGAAGATTGAGTATTGAAGATTGAAGATTGAGGATTGAGGGTTGAGGATTCAGCATTGAGGATTGAAGATTGAGTACTGAGGATTGAAGACTAAGGTTGAGGATTGAGGATTGAGGGTTGAGGATTGAGGACTGAGGATTGAGGATTGAAGATTGAGGATTGCGTATTGAGGATAGAACATTGAGGATTGAGTATTGAGTATTGAGGATTGAGGATTGAGGATTGAAGATTGAATATTGATGATTGAAGGTTGAGGATCGAGGATTGAGGGTTGTGGATTGAGTACGAGGACTGAGGGTTGAGTATTGATGGTTGAGGTCTGAGGATTGAGGATTGAGGATTGAGGATTGATGATTGAGGATTCAGGATTGAGGATTGAAGATTGAGGATTGGGTATTGAGGATTGAAGAATGAGGATTGAGGATTGAGGGTTGAGCATTGAGGATTGAAGATTGAGTATTCAGGATTGAAGCCTGACGATAGAGGATTGAGGATTGAGGATTGAGGATTGAGGATGGAGGATTGAAGATTGAGTATTGAGGATTGAAGATTGAGGATTGTGGATTGAGGATTGACGATTGAGGATTGAAGATTGAGGATTGAGGATTGAGGATTGAGGATTGAGGATTGAAGATTGAGGATTGGGTATTGAGGATTGAAGAATGAGGATTGAGTATTGAGTATTGAGGACTGAGGATTGAAGATTGAGTATTGAGGATTGAATATTGACGATTGAGGATTGAAGATTGAGTACTGAGGATTGAAGATTAAGATTGAGGATTGAGGATTGAGGATTGAGGATTGAGGATTGAGGATACAAGATTGAGTATTGAGGATTGAAGATTGAGGATTGAGGATTGAGGATTGAGGATTGAGGATTGAGGATTGGAGATTGAGTACTGAGGATTGAAGATTAAGATTGACGATTGAGGATTGAGGATTGAGGATTGAGGATTGAGGATTGAGGATTGAAGATTGAGGATTGCGTATTGAGGATAGAACATTGAGGATTGAGGATTGAGTATTGAGGATTGAGGATTGAGGATTGAAGATTGAATATTGATGATTGAAGATTGAGGATCGAGGATTGAGGGTTGTGGATTGAGGACGAGGACTGAGGGTTGAGTATTGATGTTTAAGTTCTGAGGATTGAGGATTGAGGATTGAGAATTGAGGATTGAGGATTGAGGATTGAAGATTGAGGATTGGGTGTTGAAGATTGAAGAATGAGGATTGAGGATTGAGGATTGAGGATTGAGGATTGAAGATTGAGTATTGAGGATTGAATACTGAGGATTGAGGATTGAGGATTGAGCATTGAGGATTGAGGATTGCGGATAGAAGATTGAGGATTGGGTATTGCGGATTGAAAATTGAGGATTGAGGATTGAGGATTGAGGATTGAGGACTGAAGATTGAATATTGATGATTGAATATTGAGGATTGAGGATTGATGGTTGTGGATTGAGGACGAGGACTGAGGGTTGAGTATTGCTGTTTGAGGTCTGAGGATTGAGGATTGAGGATTGAGAATTGAGGATTGAGGATTGAGGATTGAAGATTGAGAATTGGGTATTCTGGATTGAAGAATGAGGATTGAGGATTGAGGATTGAGTATTGAGGATTGAAGACTGAGTGTTGAGGGTTGAGTGAAGAGAATTGATGTTTGTGGATAGAGATTTGAAGATTGCAGATTGAGTATTGAGTATTGAAAACTGTGAATTGATGATATTCTCTTGAGGATTGAGGATTGACAACTGATTGTTGAGGACTGAGGGCTGAAGGTTGAGGATTCAGGATTGAGGATTCAGGATTGTGGATTGAGGATTGAGGATTGAGAATTGAAGATTGAGGATTGAGTACTGTGGGTTGTGGATTGAGGACGAGGACTGAGGGTTGAGTATTGATGTTTGAGGTCTGAGGATTGAGGGTTGAGGATTGAGAATTGAGTATTTAGGATTGAAGATTGAGGATTGGGTACTGAGGATTGAAGAATGAGTATTGAGTATTGAGTATTGAGGATTGAGGACTGAGGATTGAGGATTGAAGATTGAGGATTAGGTATTGAGGATTGAAGAATGAGGATTGAGTATTGAGTATTGAGGATTGAGGATTGAAGATTGAGTATTGAGGATTGAAGATTGACGATTGAGGATTGAGGATTGAGGATTGAGGATTGAGGATTGAGGATTGAGGATTGAGGATTGAGGATTGAAGATTGAGTATTGGGTATTGAAGATTGAGGATTGAGGTTTGAGGATTGTGGATTGAGGATTGAAGATTGAGTACTGAGGATTGAAGATTAAGATTGAGGATTGAGGATTGAGGATTGAGGATTGAGGATTGAGGATTGAGGATTGAAGATTGAGTATTGAGGATTGAAGATTGAGGATTGAGGATTGAGGATTGAGGATTGAGGATTGAAGATTGAGTATTGAGGATTGAAGATTGAGGATTGAGGATTGAGGATTGAGGATTGAGGATTGAGGATTGAGGATTGAGGATTGAGGATTGCGGATAGAAGATTGAGGATTGGGTATTGCGGATTGAACATTGAGGATTGAGGATTGAGGATTGAGGATTGAGGACTGAAGATTGAATATTGATGGTTGAATATTGAGGATTGAGGATTGATGGTTGTGGATTGAGGACGAGGACTGAGGGTTGACTACTGCTGTTTGAGGTCTGAGGATTGAGGATTGAGGATTGAGAATTGAGGATTGAGGATTGAGGATTGAAGATTGAGAATTGGGTATTGAGGATTGAAGAATGAGGATTGAGGATTGAGGATTGAGGATTGAGGATTGAAGACTGAGAGCTGAGGTTTGAGTGATGAGAATTGATGTTTGTGGATAGAGATTTGAAGATTGCAGATTGAGTATTGAGTATTGAAGACTGTGAATTGATGATATTCTCTTGAGGATTGAGGATTGACAACTGATTGTTGAGGACTGAGGGCTGAAGCCTGAGGATTCAGGATTGAGGATTCAGGACTGTGGATTGAGGATTGCGGATTGAGAATTGAAGATTGAGGATTGAGTATTGGGGGTTGTGGATTGAGGACGAGGACTGAGGGTTCAGTATTGATGTTTGAGGTCTGAGGATTGAGGGTTGAGTATTGAGAATTGAGGATTGAGGATTGAAGATTGAGGATTGGGTATTGAGGATTGAAGAATGAGGATTGAGTACTGAGTATTGAGGATTGAGGATTGAAGATTGAGTATTGAGCATTGAATATTGACGATTGAGGATTGAGGATTGAGGATTGAGGATTGAGGATTGAGGATTGAGGATTGAAGATTGAGTATTGAGGATTGAAGATTGAGGATTGAGGATTGAGGATTGACGATTGAGGATTGAAGATTGAGAATTGAGGATTGAGGATTGAAGATTGAGGATTGAAGATTGAGGATTGGGTATTGAGGATTGAAGAATGAGGATTGAGGATTGAGGATTGAAGATTGAGTATTGAGCATTGAATATTGACGATTGAGGATTGAGGATTGAGGATTGAGTATTGAAGATTGAGTATTGAGGATTGAAGATTGACGATTGAGGATTGAGGATTGAGGATTGAGGATTGAGGATTGAGGATTGAGGATTGAAGATTGAGTATTGGGGATTGAGGATTGAGGATTGAGGATACAAGATTGTGTATTGAGGATTGAAGATTGAGGATTGAGGATTGAGGATTGAGGATTGAGGGTTGGAGATTGAGTACTGAGGGTTGAAGATTAAGATTGACGATTGAGGATTGAGGATTGAGGTTTGAGGATTGAAGATTGAGGATTGAAGATTGAGGATTGCGTATTGAGGATAGAACATTGAGGATTGAGGATTGAGTATTGAGGATTGAGGGTTGAGGATTGAAGGTTGAATATTGATGATTGAAGATTGAGGATCGAGGATTGAGGGTTGTGGATTGAGGACGAGGACTGAGGGTTGAGTATTGATGTTTGAGGTCTGAGGATTGAGGATTGAGGATTGAGAATTGAGGATTGAGGATTGAGGATTGAAGATTGAGGATTGGGTGTTGAAGATTGAAGAATGAGGATTGAGGATTGAGGATTGAGGATTGAGGATTGAAGATTGAGTATTGAGGATAGAATATTGAGGATTGAGGATTGAGGATTGAGCATTGAGGATTGAGGATTGAGGATTGAAGATTGAGTATTGAAGATTGAAGATTGAGGATTGAGGGTTGAGGATTCAGCATTGAGGATTGAAGATTGAGTACTGAGGATTGAAGACTAAGGTTGAGGATTGAGGATTGAGGGTTGAGGATTGAGGATTGAGGATTGAGGATTGAAGATTGAGGATTGCGTATTGAGGATAGAACATTGAGGATTGAGTATTGAGTATTGAGGATTGAGGATTGAGGATTGAAGATTGAATATTGATGATTGAAGGTTGAGGATCGAGGATTGAGGGTTGTGGATTGAGTACGAGGACTGAGGGTTGAGTATTGATGGTTGAGGTCTGAGGATTGAGGATTGAGGATTGAGGATTGATGATTGAGGATTCAGGATTGAGGATTGAAGATTGAGGATTGGGTATTGAGGATTGAAGAATGAGGATTGAGGATTGAGGGTTGAGCATTGAGGATTGAAGATTGAGTATTCAGGATTGAAGCCTGACGATAGAGGATTGAGGATTGAGGATTGAGGATTGAGGATGGAGGATTGAAGATTGAGTATTGAGGATTGAAGATTGAGGATTGTGGATTGAGGATTGACGATTGAGGATTGAAGATTGAGGATTGAGGATTGAGGATTGAGGATTGAGGATTGAAGATTGAGGATTGGGTATTGAGGATTGAAGAATGAGGATTGAGTATTGAGTATTGAGGACTGAGGATTGAAGATTGAGTATTGAGGATTGAATATTGACGATTGAGGATTGAAGATTGAGTACTGAGGATTGAAGATTAAGATTGAGGATTGAGGATTGAGGATTGAGGATTGAGGATTGAGGATACAAGATTGAGTATTGAGGATTGAAGATTGAGGATTGAGGATTGAGGATTGAGGATTGAGGATTGAGGATTGGAGATTGAGTACTGAGGATTGAAGATTAAGATTGACGATTGAGGATTGAGGATTGAGGATTGAGGATTGAGGATTGAGGATTGAAGATTGAGGATTGCGTATTGAGGATAGAACATTGAGGATTGAGGATTGAGTATTGAGGATTGAGGATTGAGGATTGAAGATTGAATATTGATGATTGAAGATTGAGGATCGAGGATTGAGGGTTGTGGATTGAGGACGAGGACTGAGGGTTGAGTATTGATGTTTAAGTTCTGAGGATTGAGGATTGAGGATTGAGAATTGAGGATTGAGGATTGAGGATTGAAGATTGAGGATTGGGTGTTGAAGATTGAAGAATGAGGATTGAGGATTGAGGATTGAGGATTGAGGATTGAAGATTGAGTATTGAGGATTGAATACTGAGGATTGAGGATTGAGGATTGAGCATTGAGGATTGAGGATTGCGGATAGAAGATTGAGGATTGGGTATTGCGGATTGAAAATTGAGGATTGAGGATTGAGGATTGAGGATTGAGGACTGAAGATTGAATATTGATGATTGAATATTGAGGATTGAGGATTGATGGTTGTGGATTGAGGACGAGGACTGAGGGTTGAGTATTGCTGTTTGAGGTCTGAGGATTGAGGATTGAGGATTGAGAATTGAGGATTGAGGATTGAGGATTGAAGATTGAGAATTGGGTATTCTGGATTGAAGAATGAGGATTGAGGATTGAGGATTGAGTATTGAGGATTGAAGACTGAGTGTTGAGGGTTGAGTGAAGAGAATTGATGTTTGTGGATAGAGATTTGAAGATTGCAGATTGAGTATTGAGTATTGAAAACTGTGAATTGATGATATTCTCTTGAGGATTGAGGATTGACAACTGATTGTTGAGGACTGAGGGCTGAAGGTTGAGGATTCAGGATTGAGGATTCAGGATTGTGGATTGAGGATTGAGGATTGAGAATTGAAGATTGAGGATTGAGTACTGGGGGTTGTGGATTGAGGACGAGGACTGAGGGTTGAGTATTGATGTTTGAGGTCTGAGGATTGAGGGTTGAGGATTGAGAATTGAGTATTTAGGATTGAAGATTGAGGATTGGGTACTGAGGATTGAAGAATGAGTATTGAGTATTGAGTATTGAGGATTGAGGACTGAGGATTGAGGATTGAAGATTGAGGATTAGGTATTGAGGATTGAAGAATGAGGATTGAGTATTGAGTATTGAGGATTGAGGATTGAAGATTGAGTATTGAGGATTGAAGATTGACGATTGAGGATTGAGGATTGAGGATTGAGGATTGAGGATTGAGGATTGAGGATTGAGGATTGAAGATTGAGTATTGGGTATTGAAGATTGAGGATTGAGGATTGAGGATTGTGGATTGAGGATTGAAGATTGAGTACTGAGGATTGAAGATTAAGATTGAGGATTGAGGATTGAGGATTGAGGATTGAGGATTGAGGATTGAGGATTGAAGATTGAGTATTGAGGATTGAAGATTGAGGATTGAGGATTGAGGATTGAGGATTGAGGATTGAAGATTGAGTATTGAGGATTGAAGATTGAGGATTGAGGATTGAGGATTGAGGATTGAGGATTGAGGATTGAGGATTGAGGATTGAGGATTGCGGATAGAAGATTGAGGATTGGGTATTGCGGATTGAACATTGAGGATTGAGGATTGAGGATTGAGGATTGAGGACTGAAGATTGAATATTGATGGTTGAATATTGAGGATTGAGGATTGATGGTTGTGGATTGAGGACGAGGACTGAGGGTTGACTACTGCTGTTTGAGGTCTGAGGATTGAGGATTGAGGATTGAGAATTGAGGATTGGGGATTGAGGATTGAAGATTGAGAATTGGGTATTGAGGATTGAAGAATGAGGATTGAGGATTGAGGATTGAGGATTGAGGATTGAAGACTGAGAGCTGAGGTTTGAGTGATGAGAATTGATGTTTGTGGATAGAGATTTGAAGATTGCAGATTGAGTATTGAGTATTGAAGACTGTGAATTGATGATATTCTCTTGAGGATTGAGGATTGACAACTGATTGTTGAGGACTGAGGGCTGAAGCCTGAGGATTCAGGATTGAGGATTCAGGACTGTGGATTGAGGATTGCGGATTGAGAATTGAAGATTGAGGATTGAGTATTGGGGGTTGTGGATTGAGGACGAGGACTGAGGGTTCAGTATTGATGTTTGAGGTCTGAGGATTGAGGGTTGAGTATTGAGAATTGAGGATTGAGGATTGAAGATTGAGGATTGGGTATTGAGGATTGAAGAATGAGGATTGAGTACTGAGTATTGAGGATTGAGCATTGAAGATTGAGTATTGAGCATTGAATATTGACGATTGAGGATTGAGGATTGAGGATTGAGGATTGAGGATTGAGGATTGAGGATTGAAGATTGAGTATTGAGGATTGAAGATTGAGGATTGAGGATTGAGGATTGACGATTGAGGATTGAAGATTGAGAATTGAGGATTGAGGATTGAAGATTGAGGATTGAAGATTGAGGATTGGGTATTGAGGATTGAAGAATGAGGATTGAGGATTGAGGATTGAAGATTGAGTATTGAGCATTGAATATTGACGATTGAGGATTGAGGATTGAGGATTGAGTATTGAAGATTGAGTATTGAGGATTGAAGATTGACGATTGAGGATTGAGGATTGAGGATTGAGGATTGAGGATTGAGGATTGAGGATTGAAGATTGAGTATTGGGGATTGAAGATTGAGGATTGAGGATTGAGGATTCAGGATTGAGGATTGAAGCTTGAGTACTGAGGATTGAAGATTAAGATTGAGGATTGAGGATTGAGGATTGAGGATTGAGGATTGAGGATACAAGATTGTGTATTGAGGATTGAAGATTGAGGATTGAGGATTGAGGATTGAGGATTGAGGGTTGGAGATTGAGTACTGAGGATTGAAGATTAAGATTGACGATTGAGGATTGAGGATTGAGGTTTGAGGATTGAAGATTGAGGATTGAAGATTGAGGATTGCGTATTGAGGATAGAACATTGAGGATTGAGGATTGAGTATTGAGGATTGAGGATTGAGGATTGAAGGTTGAATATTGATGATTGAAGATTGAGGATCGAGGATTGAGGGTTGTGGATTGAGGACGAGGACTGAGGGTTGAGTATTGATGTTTGAGGTCTGAGGATTGAGGATTGAGGATTGAGAATTGAGGATTGAGGATTGAGGATTGAAGATTGAGGATTGGGTGTTGAAGATTGAAGAATGAGGATTGAGGATTGAGGATTGAGGATTGAGGATTGAAGATTGAGTATTGAGGATAGAATATTGAGGATTGAGGATTGAGGATTGAGCATTGAGGATTGAGGATTGAGGATTGAGGATTGAAGATTGAGTATTGGGTATTGAAGATTGAGGATTGATGATTGAGGATTGTGGATTGAGGATTGAAGATTGAGTACTGAGGATTGAAGATTAAGATTGAGGATTGAGGATTGAGGATTGAGGATTAAGGATTGAGGATTGAAGATTGAGTATTGAGGATTGAAGATTGAGGATTGAGGATTGAGGATTGAGGATTGAGGATTGAAGATTGAGTATTGAGGATTGAAGATTGAGGATTGAGGATTGAGGATTGAGGATTGAGGATTGAGGATTGAGGATTGCGGATAGAAGATTGAGGATTGGGTATTGCGGATTGAACATTGAGGATTGAGGATTGAGGATTGAGGATTGAGGACTGAAGATTGAATATTGATGATTGAATATTGAGGATTGAGGATTGATGGTTGTGGATTGAGGACGAGGACTGAGGGTTGACTACTGCTGTTTGAGGTCTGAGGATTGAGGATTGAGGATTGAGAATTGAGGATTGAGGGTTGACGATTGAAGATTGAGAATTGGGTATTGAGGATTGAAGAATGAGGATTGAGGATTGAGGATTGAGGATTGAGGATTGAAGACTGAGTGCTGAGGTTTGAGTGATGAGAATTGATGTTTGTGGATAGAGTTTTGAAGATTGCAGATTGAGTATTGAGTATTGAAGACTGTGAATTGATGATATTCTCTTGAGGATTGAGGATTGGCAACTGATTGTTGAGGACTGAGGGCTGAAGGTTGAGGATTCAGGATTGAGGATTCAGGGCTGTGGATTGAGGATTGAGGATTGAGAATTGAAGATTGAGGATTGAGTATTGGGGGTTGTGGATTGAGGACGAGGACTGAGGGTTGAGTATTGATGTTTGAGGTCTGAGGATTGAGGGTTGAGGATTGAGAAATGACGATTGAGGATTGAAGATTGAGGATTGGGTATTGAGGATTGAAGAATGAGGATTGAGTACTGAGTATTGAGGATTGAGGATTGAAGATTGAGTATTGAGCATTGAATATTGACGATTGAGGATTGAGGATTGAGGATTGAGGATTGAGGATTGAGGATTGAGGATTGAAGATTGAGTATTGAGGATTGAAGATTGAGGATTGAGGATTGAGGTTTGAGGATTGAGGATTGATGATTGAGTACTGAGGATTGAAGATTAAGATTGAGGATTGATGATTGAGGATTGAGGATTGAAGATTGAGGATTGGGGACTGAGTATTGAGGGTTGAGTGATGAGAATTGATGCTTGTGGATAGAGGTCTGAATATTGCAGATTGATTATTGAGTATGGAAAACTGTGAATTGTGGATATTCTACTGAGGATTGAGGATTGACAACTGATTGTTGAGGACTTAGGGCTGAAGATTGAGGATTCATGGTTGAGGATTCAGGATTGAGGTTTGAGGACTGAGGATTGAGGATTGAGGTTTGAGGATTGAGGATTGAGGATTGAAGACTGAGGATTGGGTATTGAGGATTGAACATTGAGGATTGAGTGTTGAGGATAGAGGATTGAGGATTGAGGATTGAAGGTTGAATATTAATGACTGTATATTGGGGATTGAGGATTGAGGGTTGTGGATTGAGGACGAGGACTGAGGGTTGAGTATTGATGTTTGAAGTCTGAGGATTCAGGATTGAAGATTGAGTATTGAGGATAGAAGATTGAGGATTGAGGATTGTCGATTAAGGATTGAGGATGAGGTCTGAGGGTTGAGGATTGAGGTTTGAGGACTGAGGACTGAGGATTGAGAATTGAGAATTGAGGATTGAGGGTTGAGGATTGAAGATTGAGTATTGAGGATTGACGATTGAGGATTGAGGATTGAGTATTGACGATTGAGGATTGCAGACTGAGTATTGAGGATTGACGATGGGAGGATTGAGGATTGCGGATAGAAGATTGAGAATTGGGGACTGAGGATTCAAGATTGAGGATCGAAGATTGAGAATTGAGGATTGAAGATTGATAATTGAGGATTCAGGATTGAAGATGGAGTATTGAGGATAGAAGATTGAGGATTGAGGATTGTCAATTAAGGATTGAGGATGAGGGCTGAGGGTTGAGGATTGAGGTTTGAGGACTGAGTACTGAGGATTGAGGATTGAGAATTGAGGATTGAGGATTGAGGATCGAAGATTGAGGATTGGGTATTGAGGATTGAAGAATGAGGATTGAGGATTGAGGATTGAGGATTGAGGATTGAAGATTGAGTATTGAGCATTGAAGCCTGACGATTTTAGGATTGAGGATTGAGGATTGAGGATTGAGGATGGAGGATTGAAGATTGAGAATTGAGGATTGAAGATTGAGGATCGAGGACTGAGGATTGAGGATTGAGGATTGAGGATTGAAGAATGAGGATTGAGGATTGAGGATTGAGGATTGAGGATTGAAGACTGAGTATTGAGGATTGAAGATTGAGGATTGAGGAGTGAGTATTGAAGATTGAGGATTTGGGACTGAGGATTGAAGATTGGGGTTTGAGGATTGAGGATTGAGGATTGAGGATGGAGGATTGAATATTGAGGATTGGGTATTGTGGATTGAAGAATGAGTATTGAGGATTGAGGATTGAGGATTGAGGATTGAAGATTGAGCATTGAGGATTGAAGATTGACGATTGAGGATTGAGGATTGAGTATTGAGGATTGAGGATTGAGGATTGAGGATTGAAGATTGAGTATTGAGGATTGAAGATTGAGGATTGTGAATTGAGGATTCACGATTGAGGATTGAATATTGAGGATTGAGGATTGAGGATTGAGGATTGAGCATTGAAGATTGAGGATTCGGTATTGAGGATTGAAGAATGAGGATTGAGTATTGAGTATTGAGGATTGAGGATTGAAGATTGAGTATTGAGGATTGAAGATTGACGATTGAGGATTGAGGATTGAGGATTGAGGATTGAGGATTGAGGATTGAGGATTGAGGATAGAAGGTTGAGCATTGGGGATTGAAGATTGAGGATTGACGATGGGAGGATTGAGGATTGCGGATAGAACATTGAGAATTGGGGACTGAGGGTTCAAGATTGAGGATCGAAGATTGAGAATTGAGGATTGAAGATTGATAATTGAGGATTCAGGATTGAAGATTGAGTATTGAGAGTAGAAGATTGAGGATTGAGGATTGTCGATTAAGGATTGAGGATGAGGGCTGAGGGTTGAGGATTGAGGTTTGAGGACTGAGGACTGAGGATTGAGGATTGAGAATTGAGGATTGAAGAATGAGGATTGAGTATTGAGTATTGAGGATTGAGGATTGAAGATTGAGTATTGAGGATTGAAGATTGACGATTGAGGATTGAGGATTGAGGATTGAGGATTGAGGATTGAGGATTGAGGATTGAAGATTGAGTATTGAGGATTGAAGATTGAGGATTGAGGATTGAGGATTGAGGATTGAGGATAGAAGATTGATTATTGAGGATTGAAGATAGAGGATTGAGGATTGAGGATTGAGGATTGAGGATTGAGGATTGAGGATTGCGGATAGAAGATTGAGGATTGGGTGTTGCGGATTGAACATTGAGGATTGAGAATTGAGGATTGAGGATTGAGGACTGAAGATTGAATATTGATGATTGAATATTGAGGATTGAGGATTGATGGTTGTGGATTGAGGACGAGGACTGAGGGTTGACTACTTCTGTTTGAGGTCTGAGGATTGAGGATTGAGGATTGAGAATTGAGGATTGAGGATTGAGGATTGAAGATTGAGAATTGGGTATTGAGGATTGAAGAATGAGGATTGAGGATTGAGGATTGAGGATTGAGGATTGAAGACTGAGTGCTGAGGTTTGAGTGATGAGAATTGATGTTTGTGGATAGAGATTTGAAGATTGCAGATTGAGTATTGAGTATTGAAGACTGTGAATTGATGATATTCTCTTGAGGATTGAGGATTGACAACTGATTGTTGAGGACTGAGGGCTGAAGGTTGAGGATTCAGGATTGAGGATTCAGGACTGTGGATTGAGGATTGAGGATTGAGAATTGAAGATTGAGGATTGAGTATTGGGGGTTGTGGATTGAGGACGAGGACTGAGGGTTGAGTATTGATGTTTGAGGTCTGAGGATTGAGGGTTGAGGATTGAGAATTGAGGATTGAGGATTGAAGATTGAGGATTGGGTATTGAGGATTGAAGAATGAGGATTGAGTACTGAGTATTGAGGATTGAGGATTGAAGATTGAGTATTGAGCATTGAATATTGAGTACTGAGGATTGAAGATTAAGATTGAGGATTGATGATTGAGGTTTGAGGATTGAAGATTGAGGATTGGGGACTGAGTATTGAGGGTTGAGTGATGAGAATTGATGCTTGTGGATAGAGGTCTGAAGATTGCAGATTGAGTATTGAGTATTGAAAACTGTGAATTGAGCATATTCTATTGAGGATTGAGGATTGACAACTGATTGTTGAGGACTTAGGGCTGAAGATTGAGGATTCAGGGTTGAGGATTCAGGATTGAGGTTTGAGGACTGAGGATTGAGGATTGAGGATTGAGGATTGAGGATTGAGGATTGAAGACTGAGGATTGGGTATTGAGGATTGAACATTGAGGATTGAGTGTTGAGGATAGAGGATTGAGGATTGAGGATTGAAGGTTGAATATTAATGACTGTATATTGAGCATTGAGGATTGAGGGTTGTGGATTGAGGACGAGGACTGAGGGTTGAGTATTGATGTTTGAGGTCTGAGGATTCAGGACTGAAGATTGAGTATTGAGGATTGAAGATTGAGGATCGAGGATTGAGGATTGAGGATTGAGGATAGAGGATTGAAGAATGAGGATTGAGGATTGAGGATTGAGGATTGAGGATTGAGGATTGAGGATTGGTGATTGAGGATTGCGAATTGAAGATTCAGTGTTAAGGATTGAAGATTCAAAATTGAGGATGAGGATTGAACATTGAGTACTGAGTGTTGAGGTTTGAGTGATGAGAATTTATGTTTCTGGATACAGATTTGAAGATTGCAGATTGAGTATTGGGTATTGAAAACTGTGAATTGAGGATATTCTATTGAGGATTGAGGATTGACTACTGAATGTTGAGGACTGAGGGCTGAAGATTGAGGATTCCGGATTGAGGATTCAGAATTGATGTTTGAGGACTGAGGATTGAGGATTGAAGATTGAGTATTGAGGATTGAAGATTGAGGGTTGAGGATTGAGGATTGAGGATTGAGGATGAGGGCTGAGGGTTGAGGATTGAGGTTTGAGGACTAAGGACAGAGGATTGAGGATTGAGAATTGAGGATTGAGTATTGAGGATTGAAGATTGATAATTGGGTATTGAGGATCGAAGAATGAGGATTGAGGATTGAGGATTGAGGATTGAGGATAGAAGATTGAGTATTGAGGATTGAAGATTGACGATTGAGGATTGAGGATTGAGGATTGAGGATTGAGGATTGAGGGTTGAGGATTGAAGATTGAGTATTGAGGATTGACGATTGAGGATTGAGGATTGAGTATTGACGATTGAGGATTGCAGACTGAGTATTGAGGATTGACGATGGGAGGATTGAGGATTGCGGATAGAAGATTGAGAATTGGGGACTGAGGATTCAAGATTGAGGATCGAAGATTGAGAATTGAGTATTGAAGATTGATAATTGAGGATTCAGGATTGAAGATTGAGTATTGAGGATAGATGATTGAGGATTGAGGATTGTCGATTAAGGATTGAGGATGAGGGCTGAGGGTTGAGGATTGAGGTTTGAGGACTGAGGACTGAGGATTGAGGATTGAGAATTGAGGATTGAGGATTGAGGATTGAAGATTGAGGATTGGGTATTGAGGATTGAAGAATGAGGATTGAGGATTGAGGATTGAGGATTGAGGATTGAAGATTGAGTATTGAGCATTGAAGCCTGACGATTGAGGATTGAGGATTGAGGATTGAGGATTGAGAATGGAGGATTGAAGATTGAGTATTGAGGATCGAAGATTGGGGATCGAGGACTGAGGATTGAGGATTGAGGATTGAGGATTGAAGAATGAGGATTGAGGATTGAAGATTGAGTATTGAAGATTGAAGATTGAGGATTGAGGATTGAGGATTCAGCATTGAGGATTGAAGATTGAGTACTGAGGATTGAAGATTAAGGTTGAGGATTGAGGATTGAGGGTTGAGGATTGAGGATTGAGGATTGAGGATTGAAGATTGAGGATTGCGTATTGAGGATAGAACATTGAGGATTGAGTATTGAGTATTGAGGATTGAGGATTGAGGATTGAAGATTGAATATTGATGATTGAAGGTTGAGGATCGAGGATTGAGGGTTGTGGATTGAGTACGAGGACTGAGGGTTGAGTATTGATGGTTGAGGACTGAGGATTGAGGATTGAGGATTGAGGATTGATGATTGAGGATTCAGGATTGAGGATTGAAGATTGAGGATTGGGTATTGAGGATTGAAGAATGAGGATTGAGGATTGTGGGTTGAGGATTGAGGATTGAAGATTGAGTATTGAGGATTGAAGCCTGACGATTGAGGATTGAGGTTGAGGATTGAGGATTGAGGATGGAGGATTGAAGATTGAGTATTGAGGATTGAAGATTGAGGATTGTGGATTGAGGATTGACGATTGAGGATTGAAGATTGAGGATTGAGGATTGAGGATTGAGGATTGAGGATTGAAGATTGAGGATTGGGTATTGAGGATTGAAGAATGAGGATTGAGTATTGAGTATTGAGGATTGAGGATTGAAGATTGAGTATTGAGGATTGAAGATTGACGATTCAGGATTGAGGATTGAGGATCGAGGATTGAGGATTGAGGATTGAGGATTGAAGATTGAGTATTGGGGATTGAAGATTGAGGATTGAGGATTGAGGATTGAGGATTGAGGATTGAAGATTGAGTACTGAGGATTGAAGATTAAGATTGAGGATTGAGGATTGAGGATTGAGGATTGAGGATTGAGGATACAAGATTGAGTATTGAGGATTGAAGATTGAGGATTGAGGATTGAGGATTGAGGATTGAGGATTGGAGATTGAGTACTGAGGATTGAAGATTAAGATTGACGATTGAGGATTGAGGATTGAGGACGAGGACTGAGGGTTGAGTATTGATGTTTGAGGTCTGAGGATTGAGGATTGAGGATTGAGAATTGAGGATTGAGGATTGAGGATTGAAGATTGAGGATTGGGTGTTGAAGATTGAAGAATGAGGATTGAGGATTGAGGATTGAGGATTGAGGATTGAAGATTGAGTATTGAGGATTGAATATTGAGGATTGAGGATTGAGGATTGAGCATTGAGGATTGAGGATTGCGGATAGAAGATTGAGGATTGGGTATTGCGGATTGAAAATTGAGGAATGAGGATTGAGGATTGAGGATTGAGGACTGAAGATTGAATATTGATGATTGAATATTGAGGATTGAGGATTGATGGTTGTGGATTGAGGACGAGGACTGAGGGTTGACTACTGCTGTTTGAGGTCTGAGGATTGAGGATTGAGGATTGAGAATTGAGGATTGAGGATTGAGGATTGAAGATTGAGAATTGGGTATTGAGGATTGAAGAATGAGGATTGAGGATTGAGGATTGAGGATTGAGGATTGAAGACTGAGTGCTGAGGTTTGAGTGATGAGAATTGATGTTTGTGGATAGAGATTTGAAGATTGCAGATTGAGTATTGAGTATTGAAGACTGTGAATTGATGATATTCTCTTGAGGATTGAGGATTGACAACTGATTGTTGAGGACTGAGGGCTGAAGGTTGAGGATTCAGGATTGAGGATTCAGGACTGTGGATTGGGGATTGAGGATTGAGAATTGAAGATTGAGGATTGAGTATTGGGGGTTGTGGATTGAGGACGAGGACTGAGGGTTGAGTATTGATGTTTGAGGTCTGAGGATTGAGGGTTGAGGATTGAGAATTGAGGATTGAGGATTGAAGATTGAGGATTGGGTATTGAGGATTGAAGAATGAGGATTGAGTACTGAGTATTGAGGATTGAGGATTGAAGATTGAGTATTGAGCATTGAATATTGACGATTGAGGATTGAGGATTGAGGATTGAGGATTGAGGATTGAGGATTGAGGATTGAAGATTGAGTATTGAGGATTGAAGATTGAGGATTGAGGATTGAGGTTTGAGGATTGAGGATTGAAGATTGAGTACTGAGGATTGAAGATTAAGATTGAGGATTGATGATTGAGGTTTGAGGATTGAAGATTGAGGATTGGGGACTGAGTATTGAGGGTTGAGTGATGAGAATTGATGCTTGTGGATAGAGGTCTGAATATTGCAGATTGAGTATTGAGTATTGAAAACTGTGAATTGAGCATATTCTATTGAGGATTGAGGATTGACAACTGATTGTTGAGGACTTGGGGCTGAAGATTGAGGATTCAGGGTTGAGGATTCAGGATTGAGGTTTGAGGACTGAGGATTGAGGATTGAGGATTGAGGATTGAGGATTGAGGATTGAAGACTGAGGATTGGGTATTGAGGATTGAACATTGAGGATTGAGTGTTGAGGATAGAGGATTGAGGATTGAGGATTGAAGGTTGAATATTAATGACTGTATATTGAGCATTGAGGATTGAGGGTTGTGGATTGAGGACGAGGACTGAGGGTTGAGTATTGATGTTTGAGGTCTGAGGAATCAGGACTGAAGATTGAGTATTGAGGATTGAAGATTGAGGATCGAGGATTGAGGATTGAGGATTGAGGATTGAGGATTGAGGATTGAGGATTGAGGACTGAGGATTGAGGATTGAAGATTGAGTATTGGGTATTGAAGATTGAGGATTGAGGATTGAGGATTGTGGATTGAGGATTGAAGATTGAGTACTGAGGATTGAAGATTAAGATTGAGGATTGAGGATTGAGGATTGAGGATTGAGGATTGAGGATTGAAGATTGAGTATTGAGGATTGAAGATTGAGGATTGAGGATTGAGGATTGAGGATTGAGGATTGAAGATTGAGTATTGAGGATTGAAGATTGAGGATTGAGGATTGAGGATTGAGGATTGAGGATTGAGGATTGATGATTGCGGATAGAAGATTGAGGATTGGGTATTGCGGATTGAACATTGAGGATTGAGGATTGAGGATTGAGGATTGAGGACTGAAGATTGAATATTGATGGTTGAATATTGAGGATTGAGGATTGATGGTTGTGGATTGAGGACGAGGACTGAGGGTTGACTACTGCTGTTTGAGGTCTGAGGATTGAGGATTGAGGATTGAGAATTGAGGATTGAGGATTGAGGATTGAAGATTGAGAATTGGGTATTGAGGATTGAAGAATGTGGATTGAGGATTGAGGATTGAGGATTGAGGATTGAAGACTGAGAGCTGAGGTTTGAGTAATGAGAATTGATGTTTGTGGATAGAGATTTGAAGATTGCAGATTGAGTATTGAGTATTGAAGACTGTGAATTGATGATATTCTCTTGAGGATTGAGGTTTGACAACTGATTGTTGAGGACTGAGGGCTGAAGGTTGAGGATTCAGGATTGAGGATTCAGGACTGTGGATTGAGGATTGAGGATTGAGAATTGAAGATTGAGGATTGAGTATTGGGGGTTGTGGATTGAGGACGAGGACTGAGGGTTGGGTATTGATGTTTGAGGTCTGAGGATTGAGGGTTGAGGATTGAGAATTGAGGATTGAGGATTGAAGATTGAGGATTGGGTATTGAGGATTGAAGAATGAGGATTGAGTACTGAGTATTGAGGATTGAGGATTGAAGATTGAGTATTGAGCATTGAATATTGACGATTGAGGATTGAGGATTGAGGATTGAGGATTGAGGATTGAGGATTGAGGATTGAAGATTGAGTATTGAGGATTGAAGATTGAGGATTGTGGATTGAGGATTGACGATTGAGGATTGAAGATTGAGGATTGTGGATTGAGGATTGAGGATTGAGGATTGAAGATTGAGGATTGGGTATTGAGGATTGAAGAATGAGGATTGAGTATTGAGTATTGAGGATTGAGGATTGAAGATTGAGTATTGAGGATTGAAGATTGACGATTGAGGATTGAGGATTGAGGATTGAGGATTGAGGATTGAGGATTGAGGATTGAAGATTGAGTATTGAGGATTGAAGATTGAGGATTGTGGATTGAGGATTGACGATTGAGGATTGAAGATTGACGATTGAGGATTGAGGATTGAAGATTGAGTATTGAGCATTGAATATTGACGATTGAGGATTGAGGATTGAGGATTGAGGTTTGAGGATTGAGGATTGAGGATTGAAGATTGAGGATTGCGTATTGAGGATAGAACATTGAGGATTGAGGATTGAGTATTGAGGATTGAGGATTGAGGATTGAAGGTTGAATATTGATGATTGAAGATTGAGGATCGAGGATTGAGGGTTGTGGATTGAGGACGAGGACTGAGGGTTGAGTATTGATGTTTGAGGTCTGAGGATTGAGGATTGAGGATTGAGAATTGAGGATTGAGGATTGAGGATTGAAGATTGAGGATTGGGTGTTGAAGATTGAAGAATGAGGATTGAGGATTGAGGATTGAGGATTGAAGATTGAGGATTGGGTACTGAGGATTGAAGAATGAGGATTGAGTATTGAGTATTGAGGATTGAGGATTGAGGATTGAGGATTGAAGATTGAGGATTAGGTATTGAGTATTGAGTATTGAGGATTGAGGATTGAAGATTGAGTATTGAGGATTGAAGATTGACGATTGAGGATTGAGGATTGAGGATTGAGGATTGAGGATTGAGGATTGAGGATTGAAGATTGAGTATTGGGTATTGAAGATTGAGGATTGAGGATTGAGGATTGTGGATTGAGGATTGAAGATTGAGTACTGAGGATTGAAGATTAAGATTGAGGATTGAGGATTGAGGATTGAGGATTGAGGATTGAGGATTGAAGATTGAGTATTGAGGATTGAAGATTGAGGATTGAGGATTGAGGATTGAGGATTGAGGATTGAAGATTGAGTATTGAGGATTGAAGATTGAGGATTGAGGATTGAGGATTGAGGATTGAGGATTGAGGATTGAGGATTGAGGATTGCGGATAGAAGATTGAGGATTGGGTATTGCGGATTGAACATTGAGGATTGAGGATTGAGGATTGAGGATTGTGGACTGAAGATTGAATATTGATGATTGAATATTGGGGATTGAGGATTGATGGTTGTGGATTGAGGACGAGGACTGCGGGTTGACTACTGCTGTTTGAGGTCTGAGGATTGAGGATTGAGGATTGAGATGTGAGGATTGAGGATTGAGGATTGAAGATTGAGAATTGGGTATTGAGGATTGAAGAATGAGGATTGAGGATTGAGGATTGAGGATTGAGGATTGAAGACTGAGTGCTGAGGTTTGAGTGATGAGAATTGATGTTTGTGGATAGAGATTTGAAGATTGCAGATTGAGTATTGAGTATTGAAGACTGTGAATTGATGATATTCTCTTGAGGATTGAGGATTGACAACTGATTGTTGAGGACTGAGGGCTGAAGTTTGAGGATTCAGGATTGAGGATTCAGGACTGTGGATTGAGGATTGAGGATTGAGAATTGAAGATTGAGGTTTGAGTATTGGGGGTTGTGGATTGAGGACGAGGACTGAGGGTTGAGTATTGATGTTTGAGGTCTGAGGGTTGAGGGTTGAGGATTGAGAATTGAGGATTGAGGATTGAAGATTGAGGATTGGGTATTGAGGATTGAAGAATGAGGATTGAGTACTGAGTATTGAGGATTGAGGATTGAAGATTGAGTATTGAGCATTGAATATTGACGATTGAGGATTGAGGATTGAGGATTGAGGATTGAGGATTGAGGATTGAGGATCGAGGATTGAAGAATGAGGATTGAGGATTGAGGATTGAGGATTGAGGATTGAGGATTGAGGATTGGTGATTGAGGATTGCGAATTGAAGATTCAGTATTAAGGATTGAAGATTCAAAATTGAGGATGAGGATTGAACATTGAGTACTGAGTGTTGAGGGTTGAG
Organism: Calliopsis andreniformis; assembly: GCF_051401765.1. Taxonomy (NCBI): domain Eukaryota; kingdom Metazoa; phylum Arthropoda; class Insecta; order Hymenoptera; family Andrenidae; genus Calliopsis; species Calliopsis andreniformis. The sequence continues at coordinate 1,144,050 of NW_027480447.1, forward strand.
TGATGAGAATTTATGTTTCTGGATATAGATTTGAAGATTGCAGATTGAGTATTTGGTATTGAAAACTGTGAATTGAGGATATTCTATTGAGGATTGAGGATTGACAACAGAATGTTGAGGACTGAGGGCTGAAGATTGAGGATTCAGGATTGAGGATTCAGAATTGAGGTTTGAGGACTGAGGATTGAGGATTGAAGATTGAGTATTGAGGATTGAAGATTGAGGGTTGAGGATTGAGGATTGAGGATTGAGGATGAGGGCTGAGGGTTGAGGATTGAGGTTTGAGGACTAAGGACAGAGGATTGAGGATTGAGAATTGAGGATTGAGGATTGAGGATTGAAGATTGATAATTGGGTATTGAGGATCGAAGAATGAGGATTGATGATTGAGGATTGAGGATTGAGGATAGAAGATTGAGTATTGAGGATTGAAGATTGACGATTGAGGATTGAGGATTGAGGATTGAGGATTGAGGATTGAGGGTTGAGGATTGAAGATTCAGTATTGAGGATTGACGATTGAGGATTGAGGATTGAGTATTGACGATTGAGGATTGCATCCTGAGTATTGAGGATTGACGATGGGAGGATTGAGGATTGCGGATAGAAGATTGAGAATTGGGGACTGAGGATTCAAGATTGAGGATCGAAGATTGAGAATTGAGGATTGAAGATTGATAATTGAGGATTCAGGATTGAAGATTGAGTATTGAGGATAGAAGATTGAGGATTAAGGATTGTCGATTAAGGATTGAGGATGAGGGCTGAGGGTTGAGGATTGAGGTTTGAGGACTGAGGACTGAGGATTGAGGATTGAGAATTGAGGATTGAGGATTGAGGATTGAAGATTGAGGATTGGGTATTGAGGATTGAAGAATGAGGATTGAGGATTGAGGATTGAGGATTGAGGATTGAAAATTGAGTATTGAGCATTGAAGCCTGACGATTGAGGATTGAGGATTGAGGATTGAGGATTGAGGATGGGGGATTGAAGATTGAGTATTGAGGATCGAAGATTGGGGATCGAGGACTGAGGATTGAGGATTGAGGATTGAGGATTGAAGAATGAGGATTGAGGATTGAAGATTGAGTATTGAGGATTGAAGATTGAGGATTGAGGATTGAGGATTCAGCATTGAGGATTGAAGATTGAGTACTGAGGATTGAAGATTAAGGTTGAGGATTGAGGATTGAGGGTTGAGGATTGAGGATTGAGTATTGAGGATTGAAGATTGAGGATTGCGTATTGAGGATAGAACATTGAGGATTGAGTATTGAGTATTGAGGATTGAGGATTGAGGATTGAAGATTGAATATTGATGATTGAAGGTTGAGGATCGAGGATTGAGGGTTGTGGATTGAGTACGAGGACTGAGGGTTGAGTATTGATGGTTGAGGTCTGAGGGTTGAGGATTGAGGATTGAGGATTGATGATTGAGGATTCAGGATTGAGGATTGAAGATTGAGGATTGGGTATTGAGGATTGAAGAATGAGGATTGAGGATTGAGGGTTGAGGATTGAGGATTGAAGATTGAGTATTGAGGATTGAAGGTTGACGATTGAGGATTGAGGATTGAGGATTGAGGATTGAGGATTGAGGATTGAGGATTGAATGTTGAGTATTGAGGATTGAAGATTGAGGATTGTGGATTGAGGATTGACGATTGAGGATTGAAGATTGAGGATTGAGGACTGAGGATTGAGGATTGAGGATTGAAGATTGAAGATTGGGTATTGAGGATTGAAGAATGAGGATTGAGTATTGAGTATTGAGGATTGAGGATTGAAGATTGAGTATTGAGGATTGAAGATTGACGATTGAGGATAGAGGATTGAGGATTGAGGATTGAGGATTGAGGATTGAGGATTGAAGATTGAGTATTGGGGATTGAAGATTGAAGATTGAGTACTGAGGATTGAAGATTAAGATTGAGGAATGAGGATTGAGGATTGAGGATTGAGGATTGAGGATACAAGATTGAGTATTGAGGATTGAAGATTGAGGATTGAGGATTGAGGATTGAGGATTGAGGATTGGAGATTGAGGATTGCGTATTGAGGATAGAACATTGAGGATAGAGGATTGAGTATTGAGGATTGAGGATTGAGGATTTAAGATTGAATATTGATGATTGAAGATTGAGGATCGAGGATTGAGGGTTGTGGATTGAGGACGAGGACTGAGGGTTGAGTATTGATGTTTGAGGTCTGAGGATTGAGGATTGAGGATTGAGAATTGAGGATTGAGGATTGAGGATTGAAGATTGAGGATTGGGTGTTGAAGATTGAAGAATGAGGATTGAGGATTGAGGATTGAGGATTGAGGATTGAGGATCGAGGATTGAAGAATGAGGATTGAGGATTGAGGATTGAGGATTGAGGATTGAGGATTGAGGATTGGTGATTGAGGATTGCGAATTGAAGATTCAGTATTAAGGATTGAAGATTCAAAATTGAGGATGAGGATTGAACATTGAGTACTGAGTGTTGAGGGTTGAGTGATGAGAATTTATGTTTCTGGATACAGATTTGAAGATTGCAGATTGAGTATTGGGTATTGAAAACTGTGAATTGAGGATATTCTATTGAGGATTGAGGATTGACAACAGAATGTTGAGGACTGAGGGCTGAAGATTGAGGATTCAGGATTGAGGATTCAGAATTGAGGTTTGAGGACTGAGGATTGAGGATTGAAGATTGAGTATTGAGGATTGAAGATTGAGGGTTGAGGATTGAGGATTGAGGATTGAGGATGAGGGCTGAGGGTTGAGGATTGAGGTTTGAGGACTAAGGACAGAGGATTGAGGATTGAGAATTGAGGATTGAGGATTGAGGATTGAAGATTGATAATTGGGTATTGAGGATCGAAGAATGAGGATTGATGATTGAGGATTGAGGATTGAGGATAGAAGATTGAGTATTGAGGATTGAAGATTGACGATTGAGGATTGAGGATTGAGGATTGAGGATTGAGGATTGAGGGTTGAGGATTGAAGATTCAGTATTGAGGATTGACGATTGAGGATTGAGGATTGAGTATTGACGATTGAGGATTGCAGACTGAGTATTGAGGATTGACGATGGGAGGATTGAGGATTGCGGATAGAAGATTGAGAATTGGGGACTGAGGATTCAAGATTGAGGATCGAAGATTGAGAATTGAGGATTGAAGATTGATAATTGAGGATTCAGGATTGAAGATTGAGTATTGAGGATAGAAGATTGAGGATTAAGGATTGTCGATTAAGGATTGAGGATGAGGGCTGAGGGTTGAGGATTGAGGTTTGAGGACTGAGGACTGAGGATTGAGGATTGAGAATTGAGGATTGAGGATTGAGGATTGAAGATTGAGGATTGGGTATTGAGGATTGAAGAATGAGGATTGAGGATTGAGGATTGAGGATTGAGGATTGAAGATTGAGTATTGAGCATTGAAGCCTGACGATTGAGGATTGAGGATTGAGGATTGAGGATTGAGGATGGGGGATTGAAGATTGAGCATTGAGGATCGAAGATTGGGGATCGAGGACTGAGGATTGAGGATTGAGGATTGAGGATTGAAGAATGAGGATTGAGGATTGAAGATTGAGTATTGAGGATTGAAGTTTGAGGATTGAGGATTGAGGATTCAGCATTGAGGATTGAAGATTGAGTACTGAGGATTGAAGATTAAGGTTGAGGATTGAGGATTGAGGGTTGAGGATTGAGGATTGAGGATTGAGGATTGAAGATTGAGGATTGCGTATTGAGGATAGAACATTGAGGATTGAGTATTGAGTATTGAGGATTGAGGATTGAGGATTGAAGATTGAATATTGATGATTGAAGGTTGAGGATCGAGGATTGAGGGTTGTGGATTGAGTACGAGGACTGAGGGTTGAGTATTGATGGTTGAGGTCTGAGGGTTGAGGATTGAGGATTGAGGATTGATGATTGAGGATTCAGGATTGAGGATTGAAGATTGAGGATTGGGTATTGAGGATTGAAGAATGAGTATTGAGGATTGAGGGTTGAGGATTGAGGATTGAAGATTGAGTATTGAGGATTGAAGGTTGACGATTGAGGATTGAGGATTGAGGATTGAGGATTGAGGATTGAGGATTGAGGATTGAGGATTGAATGTTGAGTATTGAGGATTGAAGATTGAGGATTGTGGATTGAGGATTGACGATTGAGGATTGAAGATTGAGGATTGAGGACTGAGGATTGAGGATTGAGGATTGAAGATTGAGGATTGGGTATTGAGGATTGAAGAATGAGGATTGAGTATTGAGTATTGAGGATTGAGGATTGAAGATTGAGTATTGAGGATTGAAGATTGACGATTGAGGATAGAGGATTGAGGATTGAGGATTGAGGATTGAGGATTGAGGATTGAAGATTGAGTATTGGGGATTGAAGATTGAAGATTGAGTACTGAGGATTGAAGATTAAGATTGAGGAATGAGGATTGAGGATTGAGGATTGAGGATTGAGGATACAAGATTGAGTATTGAGGATTGAAGATTGAGGATTGAGGATTGAGGATTGAGGATTGAGGATTGGAGATTGAGTACTGAGGATTGAAGGTTAAGATTGACGATTGAGGATTGAGGATTGAGGATTGAGGATTGAGGATTGAGGATTGAAGATTGAGGATTGCGTATTGAGGATAGAACATTGAGGATAGAGGATTGAGTATTGAGGATTGAGGATTGAGGATTTAAGATTGAATATTGATGATTGAAGATTGAGGATCGAGGATTGAGGGTTGTGGATTGAGGACGAGGACTGAGGGTTGAGTATTGATGTTTGAGGTCTGAGGATTGAGGATTGAGGATTGAGAATTGAGGATTGAGGATTGAGGATTGAAGATTGAGGATTGGGTGTTGAAGATTGAAGAATGAGGATTGAGGATTGAGGATTGAGGATTGAGGATTGAAGATAGAGTATTGAGGATTGAATATTGAGGATTGAGGATTGAGGATTGAGCATTGAGGATTGAGGATTGCGGATAGAAGATTGAGGATTGGGTATTGCGGATTGAACATTGAGGATTGAGGATTGAGGATTGAGGATTGAGGACTGAAGATTGAATATTGATGATTGAATATTGCGGATTGAGGATTGGTGGTTGTGGATTGAGGACGAGGACTGAGGGTTGAGTATTGCTGTTTGAGGTTTGAGGATTGAGGATTGAGGATTGAGAATTGAGGATTGAGGATTGAGGATTGAAGATTGAGAATTGGGTATTCAGGATTGAAGAATGAGGATTGAGGATTGAGGATTGAGTATTGAGGATTGAAGACTGAGTGTTGAGGGTTGAGTGATGAGAATTGATGTTTGTGGATAGAGATTTGAAGATTGGAGATTGTGTATTGAGTATTGAAAACTGTGAATTGATGATATTCTCTTGAGGATTGAGGATTGACAACTGATTGTTGAGGACTGAGGGCTGAAGGTTGAGGATTCAGGATTGAGGATTCAGGATTGTGGATTGAGGATTGAGGATTGAGAATTGAAGATTGAGGATTGAGTATTGGGGGTTGTGGATTGAAGATTGAGTATTGAGCATTGAAGCCTGACGATTTTAGGATTGAGGATTGAGGATTGAGGATTGAGGATGGAGGATTGAAGATTTAGAATTGAGGATTGAAGATTGAGGATCGAGGACTGAGGATTGAGGATTGAGGATTGAGGATTGAAGAATGAGGATTGAGGATTGAGGATTGAGGATTGAGGATTGAAGACTGAGTATTGAGGATTGAAGATTGAGTATTGAGGAGTGAGTATTGAAGATTGAGGATTTCGGACTGAGGATTGAAGATTGGGGTTTGAGGATTGAGGATTGAGGATTGAGGATGGAGGATTGAAGATTGAGGATTGGGTATTGTGGATTGAAGAATGAGTATTGAGGATTGAGGATTGAGGATTGAGGATTGAAGATTGAGTATTGAGGATTGAAGATTGACGATTGAGGATTGAGGATTGAGGATTGAGGATTGAGGATTGAGGATTGAGGATTGAAGATTGAGTATTGAGGATTGAAGATTGAGGATTGTGAATTGAGGATTCACGATTGAGGATTGAAGATTGAGGATTGAGGATTGAGGATTGAGGATTGAGCATTGAAGATTGAGGATTCGGTATCGAGGATTGAAGAATGAGGATTGAGTATTGAGTATTGAGGATTGAGGATTGAAGATTGAGTATTGAGGATTGAAGATTGACGATTGAGGATTGAGGATTGAGGATTGAGGATTGAGGATTGAGGATTGAGGATTGAGGATAGAAGGTTGAGCATTGGGGATTGAAGATTGAGGATTGACGATGGGAGGATTGAGGATTGCGTATAGAACATTGAGAATTGGGGACTGAGGGTTCAAGATTGAGGATCGAAGATTGAGAATTGAGGATTGGAGATTGATAATTGAGGATTCAGGATTGAAGATTGAGTATTGAGGATAGAAGATTGAGGATTGAGGATTGTCGATTAAGGATTGAGGATGAGGGCTGAGGGTTGAGGATTGAGGTTTGAGGACTGAGGACTGAGGATTGAGGATTGAGAATTGAGGATTGAGGATTGAGGATTGAAGATTGAGGATTGGGTATTGAGGATTGAAGAATGAGGATTGAGGATTGAGGATTGAGGATTGAGGATTGAAGATTGAGTATTGAGCATTGAAGCCTGACGATTTTAGGATTGAGGATTGAGGATTGAGGATTGAGGATGGAGGATTGAAGATTGAGTATTGAGGATTGAAGATTGAGGATCGAGGACTGAGGATTGAGGATTGAGGATTGAGGATTGAAGAATGAGGATTGAGGATTGAGGATTGAGGATTGAGGATTGAAGACTGAGTATTGAGGATTGAAGATTGAGGATTGAGGAGTGAGTATTGAAGATTGAGGATTTGGGACTGAGGATTGAAGATTGGGGTTTGAGGATTGAGGATTGAGGATTGAGGATGGAGGATTGAAGATTGAGGATTGGGTAATGTGGATTGAAGAATGAGTATTGAGGATTGAGGATTGAGGATTGAGGATTGGAGATTGAGTATTGAGGATTGAAGATTGACGATTGAGGATTGAGGATTGAGGATTGAGGATTGAGGATTGAGGATTGAGGATTGAAGATTGAGTATTGAGGATTGAAGATTGAGGATTGTGGATTGAGGATTCACGATTGAGGATTGAAGATTGAGGATTGAGGATTGAGGATTGAGGATTGAGCATTGAAGATTGAGGATTCGGTATTGAGGATTGCAGAATGAGGATTGAGTATTGAGTATTGAGGATTGAGGATTGAAGATTGAGTATTGAGGATTGAAGATTGACGATTGAGGATTGAGGATTGAGGATTGAGGATTGAGGATTGAGGATTGAGGATAGAAGGTTGAGCATTGGGGATTGAAGATTGAGGATTGAGGATTGAGGATTGAGGATTGAGGATTGAAGATTGAGTAATGAGGATTGAAGATTAAGATTGAGGATTGAGGTTTGAGGATTGAGGATTGAGGATTGAGGATTGAAGATTGAGTATTGAGGATTGAAGATTGAGGATTGAGGATTGAGGATTCAGCATTGAGGATTGAAGATTGAGTACTGAGGATTGAAGATTAAGGTTGAGGATTGAGGATTGAGGGTTGAGGATTGAGGATTGAGGATTGAGGATTGAAGATTGAGGATTGCGTATTGAGGATAGAACATTGAGGATTGAGTATTGAGTATTGAGGATTGAGGATTGAGGATTGAAGATTGAATATTGACGATTGAAGGTTGAGGATCGAGGATTGAGGGTTGTGGATTGAGTACGAGGACTGAGGGTTGAGTATTGATGGTTGAGGTCTGAGGATTGAGGATTGAGGATTGAGGATTGAGGATTGAGGATTGAGCATTGAAGATTGAGGATTCGGTATTGAAGATTGACGATTGAGGATTGAGGATTGAGGATTGAGGATTGAGGATTGAGGATTGAGGATTGAAGATTGAGTATTGAGGATTGAAGATTGACGATTGAGGATTGAGGATTGAGGATTGAGGATTGAAGATTAAGGTTGAGGATTGAGGATTGAGGGTTGAGGATTGAGGATTGAGGATTGAGGATTGAAGATTGAGGATTGCGTATTGAGGATAGAACATTGAGGATTGAGTATTGAGTATTGAGGATTGAGGATTGAGGATTGAAGATTGAATATTGATGATTGAAGGTTGATGATCGAGGATTGAGGGTTGTGGATTGAGTACGAGGACTGAGGGTTGCGTATTGATGGTTGAGGTCTGAGGATTGAGGATTGAGGATTGAGTATTGAGGATTGAAGACTGAGTGTTGAGGGTTGAGTGATGAGAATTGATGTTTGTGGATAGAGATTTGAAGATTGCAGATTGAGTATTGAGTATTGAAAACTGTGAATTGATGATATTCTCTTGAGGATTGAGGATTGACAACTGATTGTTGAGGACTGAGGGCTGAAGGTTGAGGATTCAGGATTGAGGATTCAGGATTGTGGATTGAGGATTGAGGATTGAGAATTGAAGATTGAGGATTGAGTATTGTGGGTTGTGGATTGAGGACGAGGACTGAGGGTTGAGTATTGATGTTTGAGGTCTGAGGATTGAGGGTTGAGGATTGAGAATTGAGGATTGAGGATTGAATTTTGAGGATTGGGTACTGAGGATTGAAGAATGAGGATTGAGTATTGAGTATTGAGGATTGAGGATTGAGGATTGAGGATTGAAGATTGAGGATTAGGTATTGAGGATTGAAGAATGAGGATTGAGTATTGAGTAATGAGGATTGAGGATTGAAGATTGAGTATTGAGGATTGAAGATTGACGATTGAGGATTGAGGATTGAGGATTGAGGATTGAGGATTGAGGATTGAGGATTGAAGATTGAGTGTTGGGTATTGAAGATTGAGGATTGGGGATTGAGGATTGTGGATTGAGGATTGAAGATTGAGTACTGAGTATTGAAGATTAAGATTGAGGATTGAGGATTGAGGATTGAGGATTGAGGATTGAGGAATGGGGATTGAAGATTGAGTATTGAGGATTGAAGATTGAGGATTGAGGAATGAGGATTGAGGATTGAGGATTGAAGATTGAGTATTGAGGATTGAAGATTGAGGATTGAGGATTGAGGATTGAGGATTGAGGATTGAGGATTGAGGATTGCGGATAGAAGATTGAGGATTGGGTATTGCGGATTGAACATTGAGGATTGAGGATTGAGGATTGAGGATTGAGGACTGAAGATTGAATATTGATGATTGAATATTGAGGATTGAGGATTGATGGTTGTGGATTGAGGACGCGGACTGAGGGTTGACTACTGCTGTTTGAGGTCTGAGGATTGAGGATTGAGGATTGAGAATTGAGGATTGAGGATTGAGGATAGAAGATTGAGAATTGGGTATTGAGGATTGAAGAATGAGTATTGAGGATTGAGGATTGAGGATTGAGGATTGAAGACTGAGTGCTGAGGGTTGAGTGATGAGAATTGATGTTTGTGGATAGAGATTTGAAGATTGCAGATTGAGTATTGAGTATTGAAGACTGTGAATTTAGGATATTCTCTTGAGGATTGAGGATTGACAACTGATTGTTGAGGACTGAGGGCTGAAGGTTGAGGATTCAGGATTGAGGATTCAGGATTGTGGATTGAGGATTGAGGATTGAGAATTGAAGATTGAGGATAGAGTATTGGGGGTTGTGGATTGAGGACGAGGACTGAGGGTTGAGTATTGATGTTTGAGGTCTGAGGATTGAGGGTTGAGGATTGAGAATTGAGGATTGAGGATTGAAGATTGAGGATTGGGTATTGAGGATAGAAGAATGAGGATTGAGTACTGAGTATTGAGGATTGAGGATTGTAGATTGAGTATTGAGCATTGAATATTGACGATTGAGGATTGAGGATTGAGGATTGAGGATTGAGGATTGAGGATTGAGGATTGAAGATTGAGTATTGAGGATTGAAGATTGAGGATTGAGGATTGAGGTTTGAGGATTGAGGATTGAATATTGAGTACTGAGGATTGAAGATTAAGATTGAGGATTGATGATTGAGGATTGAGGATTGAAGATTGAGGATTGGGGACTGAGTATTGAGGGTTGAGTGATGAGAATTGATGCTTGTGGATAGAGGTCTAAAGATTGCAGATTGAGTATTGAGTATTGAAAACTGTGAATTGAGGATATTTTATTGAGGATTGAGGATTGACAACTGATTGTTGAGGACTTAGGGCTGAAGATTGAGGATTCAGGGTTGAGGATTCAGGATTGAGGTTTGAGGACTGAGGATTGAGGATTGAGGATTGAGGATTGAGGATTGAGGATTGAGGATTGAAGATTGAGGCTAGGGTATTGATGATTGAAGAATGATGATTGAGGATTGAGGATTGAGGATTGAAGAATGAGGATTGAAGAATGAGGATTGGGGATTGAGTATTGAGCATTGAGGATTGAATATTGAGTATTGAGGATTGAATATTGAGGATTGAGGATTGAGGATTGAGGATTGAGGATTGAGGATTGAGGATTGAAGATTGAGTATTGAGGATTGAAGATTGAGGATTGAGGATTGAGGACTGAGGATTGAGGATTGAGGATTGAGGATTGAAGATTGAGGATTGGGTATTGAGGATTGAGGATTGAGGATTGAAGATTGAGGATAGGGTATTGAGGATTGAAGAATGATGATTGAGGATTGAGGATTGAGGATTGAGGATTGAATATTGAGTATTGTGGATTGAAGATCGACTGTTGAGGATTGCGAATTGAGGATTGAGGGTTGGGGATTGAGGATTGAAGATTGAAGAATGAGGATTGAAGAATGAGGATTGGGGATTGAGTATTGAGCATTGAGGATTGAATATTGAGTATTGAGGATTGAATATTGAGGATTCAGGATTGAGGATTGAGGATTGAGGATTGAGGATTGAGGATTGAAGATTGAGTATTGAGGATTGAAGATTGAGAATTGAGGATTTGGGATTGAGGATTGAGGATTGAGGATTGAGGATTGAGGATTGAAGATTGAGGATTGGGTATTGAGGATTGAGGATTGAGGATTGAAGATTGAGGATAGGGTATTGAGGATTGAAGAATGATGATTGAGGATTGAAGATTGAGGATTGAGTATTGAGGATTGAGGATTGAGGATTGAGGATTGAGGATTGAAGATTGAGGATTGGGTATTGAGGATTGAGGATTGAGGATTGAAGATTGAGGATAGGGTATTGAGGATTGAAGAATGATGATTGAGGATTGAGGATTGAGGATTGAGGATTGAATATTGAGTATTGTGGATTGAAGATCGACTGTTGAGGATTGCGAATTGAGGATTGAGGGTTGGGGATTGAGGATTGAAGATTGAAGAATGAGGATTGAAGAATGAGGATTGGGGATTGAGTATTGAGCATTGAGGATTGAATATTGAGTATTGAGGATTGAATATTGATGATTCAGGATTGAGGATTGAGAATTGAGGATTGAGGATTGAGGATTGAAGATTGAGTATTGAGGATTGAAGATTGAGAATTGAGGATTGAGGATTGAGGATTGAGGATTGAGGATTGAGGATTGAGGATTCAAGATTGAGGATTGGGTATTGAGGATTGAGGATTGAGGATTGAAGATTGAGGCTAGGGTATTGAGGATTGAAGAATGATGATTGATGATTGAGGATTGAGGATTGAAGAATGAGGATTGAAGAATGAGGATTGGGGATTGAGTATTAAGCATTGAGGATTGAATATTGAGTATTGAGGATTGAATATTGAGGATTGAGTATTGAGGATTGAGGATTGAGGATTGAAGATTGAGGATTGGGGACTGAGGATTGAAGATTGAGTATTGAGGATTGTGGATTGAGGATTGAGGATTGAGGATTGAAGGCTGAGGATCGGGTGTTGAGGATTGAACATTGAGGATTGAGGATTGAGGATTGAGGATTGAGGATTGAGGATTGAAGGTTGAATATTGATGAATGAAGATTGAGGATCGAGGATTGTAGGTCGTGGATTGAGGACGAGGACTGAGGGTTGAGTGTTGATACTTGAGGCCTGAGGATTGAGGATTGAGGATTGCGAATTGAGGATTGAGGATTTAAGATTGAGGATTGGGTATTGAGGATTGAAGAATGAGGATTGAGGATTGAGGACAGAGGATTGAGGATTGAAGATTGAGTATTGAGGATTGAAGGTTGACGATTGAGGATTGAGGATTGAGGATTGAGGATTGAGGATTGAGGATTGACGATTGAAGATTGAGTATTGAGGATTGAAGATTGAGGATTGTGGATTGAGGATTGACGATTGAGGATTGAAGATTGAGGATTGAGGATTGAGGATTGAAGATTGAGGATTGGGTATTCAGGATTGAGGATTGAGGATTGAAGATTGAGGCTAGGGTATTGAGGATTGAAGGATGATGATTGAGGATTGAGGATTGAGGATTGAAGAATGAGGATTGAAGAATGAGGATTGGGGATTGAGTATTGAGCATTGAGGATAGAATATTGAGTATTGAGGATTGAATATTGAGGATTGAGGATTGAGGATTGAGGATTGAGGATTGAGGATTGAAGATTGAGTATTGAGGATTGAAGATTGAGGATTGAGGATTGAGGATTGAGGATTGAGGATTGAGGATTGAGGATTGAAGATTGAGGATTGGGTATTGAGGATTGAGGATTGAGGATTGAAGATTGAGGATAGGGTATTGAGGATTGAAGAATGATGATTGAGGATTGAGGATTGAGGATTGAGGATTGAATATTGAGTATTGTGGATTGAAGATCGACTGTTGAGGATTGCGAATTGAGGATTGAGGGTTGGGGATTGAGGATTGAAGATTGAAGAAAGATGATTGAAGAATGAGGATTGGGGATTGAGTATTGAGCATTGAGGATTGAATATTGAGTATTGAGGATTGAATATTGAGGATTCAGGATTGAGGATTGAGGATTGAGGATTGAGGATTGAGGATTGAAGATTGAGTATTGAGGACTGAAGATTGAGAATTGAGGATTGAGGATTGAGGATTGAGGATTGAGGATTGAGGATTGAGGATTGAAGATTGAGGATTGGGTATTGAGGATTGAGGATTGAGGATCGAAGATTGAGGATAGGGTATTGAGGATTGAAGAATGATGATTGAGGATTGAAGATTGAGGATTGAGGATTGAGGATTGAGGATTGAGGATTGAGGATTGAGGATTGAAGATTCAGGATTGGGTATTGAGGATTGAGGATTGAGGATTGAGGACTGAAGATTGAGTATTGAGGATTGAAGAATGATGATTGAGGATTGAATATTGAGGATTGAGGATTGAGGATTGAGGATTGAGGATTGAGGATTGAGGATTGAAGATTCAGGATTGGGTATTGAGGATTGAGGATTGAGGATTGAGGACTGAAGATTGAGTATTGAGGATTGAAGATTGAGGATTGAGGATTGAGGATTGAGAATTGAGGATTGAGGATTGAACATTGAGGACTGAGTGTTGAAGGTTGAGCGATGAGAATTGATGTTTGTGGATAGAGATTTGAAGATTGCAGATTGAGTATTGAGTAATGAAAACTGTGAATTGAGTATATTCTATTGAGGATTGAGGATTGACAACTGATTGTTGAGGACTGAGGGCTGAAGATTGAGGGTTCCGGATTGGGGATTCAGAATTGATATTTGAGGACTGAGGATTGAGTATTGAGGATTGAGGATTGAGGATTGAGGATTGAGGATTGAAGACTGACGATCCGGTATTGAGGATTGAACATTGAGGATTGAGGATTGAGGATTGAGTATGGAGGATTGAGGATTGAGGATTGAGGATTTAAGGTTGAATATTGATGAATGAAGATTGAGGATTGAGGATTGAGGGTTGTGGATTGAGAACGAGGACTGAGGGTTGAGTGTTGATGCCTGAGGTCTGAGGATTGAGGATTGAGGGTTGCGAACTGAGGATTGATGATTGAGGATTGAAGATTGGGGATTGGGTATTGAGGATTGAAGAATGAGGATTGAAGAATGAGGAGTGGGGATTGAGTATTGAGGATTGAGGATTGAATATTGAGAATTGAGGATTGAGGATTGAGGATTGAGGATTGAAGATTGAGGCTAGGGTATTGAGGATTGAAGAATGATGATTGAGGATTGAGGATTGAGGATTGAAGAATGAGGATTGAAGAATGAGGATTGTGGATTGAGTATTAAGCATTGAGGATTGAATATTGAGTATTGAGGATTGAATATTGAGGATTGAGTATTGAGGATTGAGGATTGAGGATTGAAGATTGAGGATTGGGGACTGAGGATTGAAGATTGAGTATTGAGGATTGTGGATTGAGGATTGAGGATTGAGGATTGAAGACTGAGGATCGGGTGTTGAGGATTGAACATTGAGGATTGAGGATTGAGGATTGAGGATTGAAGATTGAGGATTGAAGGTTGAATATTGATGAATGAAGATTGAGGATCGAGGATTGTAGGTCGTGGATTGAGGACGAGGACTGAGGGTTGAGTGTTGATACTTGAGGCCTGAGGATTGAGAATTGAGGATTGAAGATTGAGGCTAGGGTATTGAGGATTGAAGGATGATGATTGAGGATTGAGGATTGAGGATTGAAGAATGAGGATTGAAGAATGAGGATTGGGGATTGAGTATTGAGCATTGAGGATAGAATATTGAGTATTGAGGATTGAATATTGAGGATTGAGGATTGAGGATTGAGGATTGAGGATTGAGGATTGAAGATTGAGTATTGAGGATTGAAGATTGAGGATTGAGGATTGAGGATTGAGGATTGAGGATTGAGGATTGAGGATTGAAGATTGAGGATTGGGTATTGAGGATTGAGGATTGAGGATTGAAGATTGAGGATAGGGTATTGAGGATTGAAGAATGATGATTGAGGATTGAGGATTGAGGATTGAGGATTGAATATTGAGTATTGTGGATTGAAGATCGACTGTTGAGGATTGCGAATTGAGGATTGAGGGTTGGGGATTGAGGATTGAAGATTGAAGAAAGATGATTGAAGAATGAGGATTGGGGATTGAGTATTGAGCATTGAGGATTGAATATTGAGTATTGAGGATTGAATATTGAGGATTCAGGATTGAGGATTGAGGATTGAGGATTGAGGATTGAGGATTGAAGATAGAGTATTGAGGATTGAAGATTGAGAATTGAGGATTGAGGATTGAGGATTGAGGATTGAGGATTGAGGATTGAGGATTGAAGATTGAGGATTGGGTATTGAGGATTGAGGATTGAGGATCGAAGATTGAGGATAGGGTATTGAGGATTGAAAAATGATGATTGAGGATTGAAGATTGAGGATTGAGGATTGAGGACTGAGGATTGAGGATTGAGGATTGAGGATTGAGGATTGAAGATTCAGGATTGGGTATTGAGGATTGAGGATTGAGGATTGAGGACTGAAGATTGAGTATTGAGGATTGAAGAATGATGATTGAGGATTGAAGATTGAGGATTGAGGATTGAGGATTGAGGATTGAGGATTGAGGATTGAGGATTGAAGATTCAGGATTGGGTATTGAGGATTGAGGATTGAGGATTGAGGACTGAAGATTGAGTATTGAGGATTGAAGATTGAGGATTGAGGATTGAGGATTGAGAATTGAGGATTGAGGATTGAACATTGAGGACTGAGTGTTGAGGGTTGAGCGATGAGAATTGATGTTTGTGGATAGAGATTTGAAGATTGCAGATTGAGTATTGAGTATTGAAAACTGTGAATTGAGTATATTCTATTGAGGATTGAGGATTGACAACTGATTGTTGAGGACTGAGGGCTGAAGATTGAGGCTTCCGGATTGGGGATTCAGAATTGATATTTGAGGACTGAGGATTGAGTATTGAGGATTGAGGATTGAGGATTGAGGATTGAGGATTGAAGACTGACGATCCGGTATTGAGGATTGAACATTGAGGATTGAGGATTGAGGATTGAGTATGGAGGATTGAGGATTGAGGATTGAGGATTTAAGGTTGAATATTGATGAATGAAGATTGAGGATTGAGGATTGAGGGTTGTGGATTGAGAACGAGGACTGAGAGTTGAGTGTTGATGCCTGAGGTCTGAGGATTGAGGATTGAGGATTGCGAACTGAGGATTGATGATTGAGGATTGAAGATTGGGGATTGGGTATTGAGGATTGAAGAATGAGGATTGAAGAATGAGGAGTGGGGATTGAGTATTGAGGATTGAGGATTGAATATTGAGTATTGAGGATTGAATATTGAGGATTGAGGAATGAGGATTGAGGATTGAGGATTGAAGACTGAGTATTGAGGATTGAAGATTGAGGATTGAGGATTGGGGATTGTGGATTGAGTATTGAGGATTGAGGATTGAAGATTGAGGATTGAGGATTGAGGATTGAGGATTGAGGGTTGTGGATTGACGACGAGGACTGAGGGTTGAATATTTATGTTTGAGGTCTGAGGATTGAGGATTGAGGATTGAGAATTGAGGATTGAGGATTGAGGATTGAAGATTGAGGATTGGGTATTGAGGATTGAGGATTGAGGATTGAAGATTGAGGCTAGGGTATTGAGGATTGAAGAATGATGATTGAGGATTGAGGATTGAGGATTGAAGAATGAGGATTGAAGAATGAGGATTGGGGATTGAGTATTGAGCATTGAGGATTGAATATTGAGTATTGAGGATTGAATATTGAGGATTGAGGATTGAGGATTGAGGATTGAGGATTGAGGATTGAGGATTGAAGATTGAGTATTGAGGATTGAAGATTGAGGATTGAGGATTGAGGATTGAGGATTGAGGATTGAGGATTGAGGATTGAAGATTGAGGATTGGGTATTGAGGATTGAGGATTGAGGATTGAAGATTGAGGATAGGGTATTGAGGATTGAAGAATGATGATTGAGGATTGATGATTGAGGATTCAGGATTGAAGATTGAGGATTGGGGACTGAGTATTGAGGGTTGAGTGATGAGAATTGATGCTTGTGGATAGAGGTCTGAAGATTGCAGATTGAGTATTGAGTATTGAAAACTGTGAATTGAGGATATTTGATTGAGGATTGAGGATTGACAACTGATTGTTGAGGACTTAGGGCTGAAGATTGAGGATTCAGGGTTGAGGATTCAGGATTGAGGTTTGAGGACTGAGGATTGAGGATTGAGGATTGAGGATTGAGGATTGAGGATTGAGGATTGAAGACTGAGGATTGGGTATTGAGAATTGAACATTCAGTATTGAGTGTTGAGGATAGAGGATTGAGGATTGAGGATTGAAGGTTGAATATTAATGACTGAATATTGAGGATTGAGGATTGAGGGTTGTGGATTGAGGACGAGGACTGAGGGTTGAGTATTGATGTTTGAAGTCTGAGGATTCAGGATTGAAGGTTGAGTATTGAGGATAGAAGATTGAGGATTGAGGATTGTCGATTATGGATTGAGGATGAGGTCTGAGGGTTGAGGATTGAGGTTTGAGGACTGAGGACTGAGGATTGAGAATTGAGAATTGAGGATTGAGGATTGAGGATTGAAGATTGCGGATTGGGTATTGAGGATTGAAGAATGAGGATTGAGGATTGAGGATTGAGGATTGAGGATTGAAGATTGAGTATTGAGCATTGAAGCCTGACGATTGAGGATTGAGAATTGAGGATTGAGGATTCAGGATGGAGGATTGAAGATTGAGTATTGAGGATTGAAGATTGAGGATCGAGGATTGAGGATTGAGGATTGAGGATAGAGGATTGAAGAATGAGGATTGAGGATTGAGGATTGAGGATTGAGGATTGAAGACTGAGTATTGAGGATTGAAGATTGAGGATTGAGGAGTGAGTATTGAAGATTGAGGATTGGGTATTGAGGATTGAGGATTGAGGATTGAAGATTGAGGATAGGGTATTGAGGATTGAAGAATGATGATTGAGGATTGAGGATTGAGGATTGAGGTTTGAATATTGAGTATTGTGGATTGAAGATCGACTGTTGAGGATTGCGAATTGAGGATTGAGGGTTGGGGATTGAGGATTGAAGATTGAAGAATGAGGATTGAAGAATGAGGATTGGGGATTGAGTATTGAGCATTGAGGATTGAGTATTGAGTATTGAGGATTGAATATTGAGGATTCAGGATTGAGGATTGAGGATTGAGGTTTGAGGACTGAGGACTGAGGATTGAGGATTCAGAATTGAGGATTGAGGATTGAGGATTGAAGATTGAGGATTGGGTATTGAGGATTGAAGAATGAGGATTGAGGATTGAGGATTGAGGATTGAGGATTGAAGATTGAGTATTGAGCATTGAAGCTTGACGATTTTAGGATTGAGGATTGAGGATTGAGGATTGAGGATGGAGGATTGAAGATTGAGTATTGAGGATTGAAGATTGAGGATCGAGGACTGAGGATTGAGGATTGAGGACTGAGGATTGAAGAATGAGGATTGAGGATTGAGGATTGAGGATTGAGGATTGAAGACTGAGTATTGAGGATTGAAGATTGAGGATTGAGGAGTGAGTATTGAAGATTGAGGATTTGGGACTGAGGATTGAAGATTGGGGTTTGAGGATTGAGAATTGAGGATTGAGGATGGAGGATTGAAGATTGAGGATTGGGTATTGTGGATTGAAGAATGAGTATTGAGGATTGAGGATTGAGGATTGAGGATTGGAGATTGAGTATTGAGGATTGAAGATTGACGATTGAGGATTGAGGATTGAGGATTGAGGATTGAGGATTGAGGATTGAGGATTGAAGATTGAGTATTGAGGATTGAAGATTGAGGATTGTGGATTGAGGATTCACGATTGAGGATTGAAGATTGAGGATTGAGGATTGAGGATTGAGGATTGAGCATTGAAGATTGAGGATTCGGTATTGAGGATTGAAGAATGAGGATTGAGTATTGAGTATTGAGGATTGAGGATTGAAGATTGAGTATTGAGGATTGAAGATTGACGATTGAGGATTGAGGATTGAGGATTGAGGATTGAAGATTAAGGTTGAGGATTGAGGATTGAGGGTTGAGGATTGAGGATTGAGGATTGAGGATTGAAGATTGAGGATTGCGTATTGAGGATAGAACATTGAGGATTGAGTATTGAGTATTAAGGATTGAGGATTGAGGATTGAAGATTGAATATTGATGATTGAAGGTTGATGATCGAGGATTGAGGGTTGTGGATTGAGTACGAGGACTGAGGGTTGCGTATTGATGGTTGAGGTCTGAGGATTGAGGATTGAGGATTGAGTATTGAGGATTGAAGACTGAGTGTTGAGGGTTGAGTGATGAGAATTGATGTTTGTGGATAGAGATTTGAAGATTGCAGATTGAGTATTGAGTATTGAAAACTGTGAATTGATGATATTCTCTTGAGGATTGAGGATTGACAACTGATTGTTGAGGACTGAGGGCTGAAGGTAGAGGATTCAGGATTGAGGATTCAGGATTGTGGATTGAGGATTGAGGATTGAGAATTGAAGATTGAGGATTGAGTATTGGGGGTTGTGGATTGAGGACGAGGACTGAGGGTTGAGTATTGATGTTTGAGGTCTGAGGATTGAGGGTTGAGGATTGAGAATTGAGGATTGAGGATTGAATTTTGAGGATTGGGTACTGAGGATTGAAGAATGAGGATTGAGTATTGAGTATTGAGGATTGAGGATTGAGGATTGAGGATTGAAGATTGAGGATTAGGTATTGAGGATTGAAGAATGAGGATTGAGTATTGAGTAATGAGGATTGAGGATTGAAGATTGAGTATTGAGGATTGAAGATTGACGATTGAGGATTGAGGATTGAGGATTGAGGATTGAGGATTGAGGATTGAGGATTGAAGATTGAGTGTTGGGTATTGAAGATTGAGGATTGAGGATTGAGGATTGTGGATTGAGGATTGAAGATTGAGTACTGAGGATTGAAGATTAAGATTGAGGATTGAGGATTGAGGATTGAGGATTGAGGATTGAGGAATGGGGATTGAAGATTGAGTATTGAGGATTGAAGATTGAGGATTGAGGATTGAGGATTGAGGATTGAGGATTGAAGATTGAGTATTGAGGATTGAAGATTGAGGATTGAGGATTGAGGATTGAGGATTGAGGATTGAGGATTGAGGATTGCGGATAGAAGATTGAGGATTGGGTATTGCGGATTGAACATTGAGGATTGAGGATTGAGGATTGAGGATTGAGGACTCAAGATTGAATATTGATGATTGAATATTGAGGATTGAGGATTGATGGTTGTGGATTGAGGACGCGGACTGAGGGTTGACTACTGCTGTTTGAGGTCTGAGGATTGAGGATTGAGGATTGAGAATTGAGGATTGAGGATTGAGGATAGAAGATTGAGAATTGGGTATTGAGGATTGAAGAATGAGTATTGAGGATTGAGGATTGAGGATTGAGGATTGAAGACTGAGTGCTGAGGGTTGAGTGATGAGAATTGATGTTTGTGGATAGAGATTTGAAGATTGCAGATTGAGTATTGAGTATTGAAGACTGTGAATTTAGGATATTCTCTTGAGGATTGAGGATTGACAACTGATTGTTGAGGACTGAGGGCTGAAGGTTGAGGATTCAGGATTGAGGATTCAGGATTGTGGATTGAGGATTGAGGATTGAGAATTGAAGATTGAGGATAGAGTATTGGGGGTTGTGGATTGAGGACGAGGACTGAGGGTTGAGTATTGATGTTTGAGGTCTGAGGATTGAGGGTTGAGGATTGAGAATTGAGGATTGAGGATTGAAGATTGAGGATTGGGTATTGAGGATAGAAGAATGAGGATTGAGTACTGAGTATTGAGGATTGAGGATTGTAGATTGAGTATTGAGCATTGAATATTGACGATTGAGGATTGAGGATTGAGGATTGAGGATTGAGGATTGAGGATTGAGGATTGAAGATTGAGTATTGAGGATTGAAGATTGAGGATTGAGGATTGAGGTTTGAGGATTGAGGATTGAATATTGAGTACTGAGGATTGAAGATTAAGATTGAGGATTGATGATTGAGGATTGAGGATTGAAGATTGAGGATTGGGGACTGAGTATTGAGGGTTGAGTGATGAGAATTGATGCTTGTGGATAGAGGTCTAAAGATTGCAGATTGAGTATTGAGTATTGAAAACTGTGAATTGAGGATATTTTATTGAGGATTGAGGATTGACAACTGATTGTTGAGGACTTAGGGCTGAAGATTGAGGATTCAGGGTTGAGGATTCAGGATTGAGGTTTGAGGACTGAGGATTGAGGATTGAGGATTGAGGATTGAGGATTGAGGATTGAGGATTGAAGATTGAGGCTAGGGTATTGATGATTGAAGAATGATGATTGAGGATTGAGGATTGAGGATTGAAGAATGAGGATTGAAGAATGAGGATTGGGGATTGTGTATTGAGCATTGAGGATTGAATATTGAGTATTGAGGATTGAATATTGAGGATTGAGGATTGAGGATTGAGGATTGAGGATTGAGGATTGAGGATTGAAGATTGAGTATTGAGGATTGAAGATTGAGGATTGAGGATTGAGGATTGAGGATTGAGGATTGAGGATTGAGGATTGAAGATTGAGGATTGGGTATTGAGGATTGAGGATTGAGGATTGAAGATTGAGGATAGGGTATTGAGGATTGAAGAATGATGATTGAGGATTGAGGATTGAGGATTGAGGATTGAATATTGAGTATTGTGGATTGAAGATCGACTGTTGAGGATTGCGAATTGAGGATTGAGGGTTGGGGATTGAGGATTGAAGATTGAAGAATGAGGATTGAAGAATGAGGATTGGGGATTGAGTATTGAGCATTGAGGATTGAATATTGAGTATTGAGGATTGAATATTGAGGATTCAGGATTGAGGATTGAGGATTGAGGATTGAGGATTGAGGATTGAGGATTGAAGATTGAGTATTGAGGATTGAAGATTGAGAATTGAGGATTTGGGATTGAGGATTGAGGATTGAGGATTGAGGATTGAGGATTGAAGATTGAGGATTGGGTATTGAGGATTGAGGATTGAGGATTGAAGATTGAGGATAGGGTATTGAGGATTGAAGAATGATGATTGAGGATTGAAGATTGAGGATTGAGTATTGAGGATTGAGGATTGAGGATTGAGGATTGAGGATTGAAGATTGAGGATTGGGTATTGAGGATTGAGGATTGAGGATTGAAGATTGAGGATAGGGTATTGAGGATTGAAGAATGATGATTGAGGATTGAGGATTGAGGATTGAGGATTGAATATTGAGTATTGTGGATTGAAGATCGACTGTTGAGGATTGCGAATTGAGGATTGAGGGTTGGGGATTGAGGATTGAAGATTGAAGAATGAGGATTGAAGAATGAGGATTGGGGATTGAGTATTGAGCATTGAGGATTGAATATTGAGTATTGAGGATTGAATATTGATGATTCAGGATTGAGGATTGAGGATTGAGGATTGAGGATTGAGGATTGAAGATTGAGTATTGAGGATTGAAGATTGAGAATTGAGGATTGAGGATTGAGGATTGAGGATTGAGGATTGAGGATTGAGGATTCAAGATTGAGGATTGGGTATTGAGGATTGAGGATTGAGGATTGAAGATTGAGGCTAGGGTATTGAGGATTGAAGAATGATGATTGAGGATTGAGGATTGAGGATTGAAGAATGAGGATTGAAGAATGAGGATTGGGGATTGAGTATTAAGCATTGAGGATTGAATATTGAGTATTGAGGATTGAATATTGAGGATTGAGTATTGAGGATTGAGGATTGAGTATTGAAGATTGAGGATTGGGGACTGAGGATTGAAGATTGAGTATTGAGGATTGTGGATTGAGGATTGAGGATTGAGGATTGAAGGCTGAGGATCGGGTGTTGAGGATTGAACATTGAGGATTGAGGATTGAGGATTGAGGATTGAGGATTGAGGATTGAAGGTTGAATATTGATGAATGAAGATTGAGGATCGAGGATTGTAGGTCGTGGATTGAGGACGAGGACTGAGGGTTGAGTGTTGATACTTGAGGCCTGAGGATTGAGGATTGAGGATTGCGAATTGAGGATTGAGGATTTAAGATTGAGGATTGGGTATTGAGGATTGAAGAATGAGGATTGAGGATTGAGGACAGAGGATTGAGGATTGAAGATTGAGTATTGAGGATTGAAGGTTGACGATTGAGGATTGAGGATTGAGGATTGAGGATTGAGGATTGAGGATTGACGATTGAAGATTGAGTATTGAGGATTGAAGATTGAGGATTGTGGATTGAGGATTGACGATTGAGGATTGAAGATTGAGGATTGAGGATTGAGGATTGAAGATTGAGGATTGGGTATTCAGGATTGAGGATTGAGGATTGAAGATTGAGGCTAGGGTATTGAGGATTGAAGGATGATGATTGAGGATTGAGGATTGAGGATTGAAGAATGAGGATTGAAGAATGAGGATTGGGGATTGAGTATTGAGCATTGAGGATAGAATATTGAGTATTGAGGATTGAATATTGAGGATTGAGGATTGAGGATTGAGGATTGAGGATTGAGGATTGAAGATTGAGTATTGAGGATTGAAGATTGAGGATTGAGGATTGAGGATTGAGGATTGAGGATTGAGGATTGAGGATTGAAGATTGAGGATTGGGTATTGAGGATTGAGGATTGAGGATTGAAGATTGAGGATAGGGTATTGAGGATTGAAGAATGATGATTGAGGATTGAGGATTGAGGATTGAGGATTGAATATTGAGTATTGTGGATTGAAGATCGACTGTTGAGGATTGCGAATTGAGGATTGAGGGTTGGGGATTGAGGATTGAAGATTGAAGAAAGATGATTGAAGAATGAGGATTGGGGATTGAGTATTGAGCATTGAGGATTGAATATTGAGTATTGAGGATTGAATATTGAGGATTCAGGATTGAGGATTGAGGATTGAGGATTGAGGATTGAGGATTGAAGATTGAGTATTGAGGATTGAAGATTGAGAATTGAGGATTGAGGATTGAGGATTGAGGATTGAGGATTGAGGATTGAGGATTGAAGATTGAGGATTGGGTATTGAGGATTGAGGATTGAGGATCGAAGATTGAGGATAGGGTATTGAGGATTGAAGAATGATGATTGAGGATTGAAGATTGAGGATTGAGGATTGAGGATTGAGGATTGAGGATTGAGGATTGAGGATTGAAGATTCAGGATTGAGGATTGAGGATTGAAGATTCAGGATTGGGTATTGAGGATTGAGGATTGAGGATTGAGGACTGAAGATTGAGTATTGAGGATTGAAGATTGAGGATTGAGGATTGAGGATTGAGAATTGAGGATTGAGGATTGAACATTGAGGACTGAGTGTTGAGGGTTGAGCGATGAGAATTGATGTTTGTGGATAGAGATTTGAAGATTGCAGATTGAGTATTGAGTATTGAAAACTGTGAATTGAGTATATTCTATTGAGGATTGAGGATTGACAACTGATTGTTGAGGACTGAGGGCTGAAGATTGAGGGTTCCGGATTGGGGATTCAGAATTGATATTTGAGGACTGAGGATTGAGTATTGAGGATTGAGGATTGAGGATTGAGGATTGAGGATTGAAGACTGACGATCCGGTATTGAGGATTGAACATTGAGGATTGAGGATTGAGGATTGAGTATGGAGGATTGAGGATTGAGGATTGAGGATTTAAGGTTGAATATTGATGAATGAAGATTGAGGATTGAGGATTGAGGGTTGTGGATTGAGAACGAGGACTGAGGGTTGAGTGTTGATGCCTGAGGTCTGAGGATTGAGGATTGAGGATTGCGAACTGAGGATTGATGATTGAGGATTGAAGATTGGGGATTGGGTATTGAGGATTGAAGAATGAGGATTGAAGAATGAGGAGTGGGGTTGAGTATTGAGGATTGAGGATTGAATATTGAGAATTGAGGATTGAGGATTGAGGATTGAGGATTGGGGATTGAGGATTGAGGATTCAAGATTGAGGATTGGGTATTGAGGATTGAGGATTGAGGATTGAAGATTGAGGCTAGGGTATTGAGGATTGAAGAATGATGATTGAGGATTGAGGATTGAGGATTGAAGAATGAGGATTGAAGAATGAGGATTGGGGATTGAGTATTAAGCATTGAGGATTGAATATTGAGTATTGAGGATTGAATATTGAGGATTGAGTATTGAGGATTGAGGATTGAGGATTGAGGATTGGGGACTGAGGATTGAAGATTGAGTATTGAGGATTGTGGATTGAGGATTGAGGATTGAGGATTGAAGACTGAGGATCGGGTGTTGAGGATTGAACATTGAGGATTGAGGATTGAGGATTGAGGATTGAGGATTGAGGATTGAGGATTGACGATTGAAGATTGAGTATTGAGGATTGAAGATTGAGGATTGTGGATTGAGGATTGACGATTGAGGATTGAAGATTGAGGATTGAGGATTGAGGATTGAAGATTGAGGATTGGGTATTCAGGATTGAGGATTGAGGATTGAAGATTGAGGCTAGGGTATTGAGGATTGAAGGATGATGATTGAGGATTGAGGATTGAGGATTGAAGAATGAGGATTGAAGAATGAGGATTGGGGATTGAGTATTGAGCATTGAGGATAGAATATTGAGTATTGAGGATTGAATATTGAGGATTGAGGATTGAGGATTGAGGATTGAGGATTGAGGATTGAAGATTGAGTATTGAGGATTGAAGATTGAGGATTGAGGATTGAGGATTGAGGATTGAGGATTGAGGATTGAGGATTGAAGATTGAGGATTGGGTATTGAGGATTGAGGATTGAGGATTGAAGATTGAGGATAGGGTATTGAGGATTGAAGAATGATGATTGAGGATTGAGGATTGAGGATTGAGGATTGAATATTGAGTATTGTGGATTGAAGATCGACTGTTGAGGATTGCGAATTGAGGATTGAGGGTTGGGGATTGAGGATTGAAGATTGAAGAAAGATGATTGAAGAATGAGGATTGGGGATTGAGTATTGAGCATTGAGGATTGAATATTGAGTATTGAGGATTGAATATTGAGGATTCAGGATTGAGGATTGAGGATTGAGGATTGAGGATTGAGGATTGAAGATTGAGTATTGAGGATTGAAGATTGAGAATTGAGGATTGAGGATTGAGGATTGAGGATTGAGGATTGAGGATTGAGGATTGAAGATTGAGGATTGGGTATTGAGGATTGAGGATTGAGGATCGAAGATTGAGGATAGGGTATTGAGGATTGAAGAATGATGATTGAGGATTGAAGATTGAGGATTGAGGATTGAGGATTGAGGATTGAGGATTGAGGATTGAGGATTGAAGATTCAGGATTGGGTATTGAGGATTGAGGATTGAGGATTGAGGACTGAAGATTGAGTATTGAGGATTGAAGAATGATGATTGAGGATTGAATATTGAGGATTGAGGATTGAGGATTGAGGATTGAGGATTGAGGATTGAGGATTGAAGATTCAGGATTGGGTATTGAGGATTGAGGATTGAGGATTGAGGACTGAAGATTGAGTATTGAGGATTGAAGATTGAGGATTGAGGATTGAGGATTGAGAATTGAGGATTGAGGATTGAACATTGAGGACTGAGTGTTGAGGGTTGAGCGATGAGAATTGATGTTTGTGGATAGAGATTTGAAGATTGCAGATTGAGTATTGAGTATTGAAAACTGTGAATTGAGTATATTCTATTGAGGATTGAGGATTGACAACTGATTGTTGAGGACTGAGGGCTGAAGATTGAGGGTTCCGGATTGGGGATTCAGAATTGATATTTGAGGACTGAGG
This sequence comes from Calliopsis andreniformis, assembly GCF_051401765.1. NCBI lineage: Eukaryota > Metazoa > Arthropoda > Insecta > Hymenoptera > Andrenidae > Calliopsis > Calliopsis andreniformis. The sequence goes on from NW_027480447.1 coordinate 1,170,838, forward strand.
ATTGAGTATTGAGGATTGAGGATTGAGGATTGAGGATTGAGGATTGAAGACTGACGATCCGGTATTGAGGATTGAACATTGAGGATTGAGGATTGAGGATTGAGTATGGAGGATTGAGGATTGAGGATTGAGGATTTAAGGTTGAATATTGATGAATGAAGATTGAGGATTGAGGATTGAGGGTTGTGGATTGAGAACGAGGACTGAGGGTTGAGTGTTGATGCCTGAGGTCTGAGGATTGAGGATTGAGGATTGCGAACTGAGGATTGATGATTGAGGATTGAAGATTGGGGATTGGGTATTGAGGATTGAAGAATGAGGATTGAAGAATGAGGAGTGGGGTTGAGTATTGAGGATTGAGGATTGAATATTGAGAATTGAGGATTGAGGATTGAGGATTGAGGATTGGGGATTGAGGATTGAGGATTCAAGATTGAGGATTGGGTATTGAGGATTGAGGATTGAGGATTGAAGATTGAGGCTAGGGTATTGAGGATTGAAGAATGATGATTGAGGATTGAGGATTGAGGATTGAAGAATGAGGATTGAAGAATGAGGATTGGGGATTGAGTATTAAGCATTGAGGATTGAATATTGAGTATTGAGGATTGAATATTGAGGATTGAGTATTGAGGATTGAGGATTGAGGATTGAAGATTGAGGATTGGGGACTGAGGATTGAAGATTGAGTATTGAGGATTGTGGATTGAGGATTGAGGATTGAGGATTGAAGACTGAGGATCGGGTGTTGAGGATTGAACATTGAGGATTGAGGATTGAGGATTGAGGATTGAAGATTGAGGATTGAAGGTAGAATATTGATGAATGAAGATTGAGGATCGAGGATTGTAGGTCGTGGATTGAGGACGAGGACTGAGGGTTGAGTGTTGATACTTGAGGCCTGAGGATTGAGGATTGAGGATTGCGAATTGAGGATTGAGGATTTAAGATTGAGGATTGGGTATTGAGGATTGAAGAATGAGGATTGAGGATTGAGGACAGAGGATTGAGGATTGAAGATTGAGTATTGAGGATTGAAGGTTGACGATTGAGGATTGAGGATTGAGGATTGAGGATTGAGGATTGAGGATTGACGATTGAAGATTGAGTATTGAGAATTGAGGATTGAGGATTGAGGATTGAGGATTGAGGATTGAAGATTGAGTATTGAGGATTGAAGATTGAGAATTGAGGATTGAGGATTGAGGATTGAGGATTGAGGATTGAGGATTGAGGATTGAAGATTGAGGATTGGGTATTGAGGATTGAGGATTGAGGATCGAAGATTGAGGATAGGGTATTGAGGATTGAAGAATGATGATTGAGGATTGAAGATTGAGGATTGAGGATTGAGGATTGAGGATTGAGGATTGAGGATTGAGGATTGAGGGTTGAAGATTCAGGATTGGGTATTGAGGATTGAGGATTGAGGATTGAGGACTGAAGATTGAGTATTGAGGATTGAAGAATGATGATTGAGGATTGAAGATTGAGGATTGAGGATTGAGGATTGAGGATTGAGGATTGAGGATTGAGGATTGAAGATTCAGGATTGGGTATTGAGGATTGAGGATTGAGGATTGAGGACTGAAGATTGAGTATTGAGGATTGAAGATTGAGGATTGAGGATTGAGGATTGAGAATTGAGGATTGAGGATTGAACATTGAGGACTGAGTGTTGAGGGTTGAGCGATGAGAATTGATGTTTGTGGATAGAGATTTGAAGATTGCAGATTGAGTATTGAGTATTGAAAACTGTGAATTGAGTATATTCTATTGAGGATTGAGGATTGACAACTGATTGTTGAGGACTGAGGGCTGAAGATTGAGGCTTCCGGATTGGGGATTCAGAATTGATATTTGAGGACTGAGGATTGAGTATTGAGGATTGAGGATTGAGGATTGAGGATTGAGGATTGAAGACTGACGATCCGGTATTGAGGATTGAACATTGAGGATTGAGGATTGAGGATTGAGTATGGAGGATTGAGGATTGAGGATTGAGGATTTAAGGTTGAATATTGATGAATGAAGATTGAGGATTGAGGATTGAGGGTTGTGGATTGAGAACGAGGACTGAGGGTTGAGTGTTGATGCCTGAGGTCTGAGGATTGAGGATTGAGGATTGCGAACTGAGGATTGATGATTGAGGATTGAAGATTGGGGATTGGGTATTGAGGATTGAAGAATGAGGATTGAAGAATGAGGAGTGGGGATTGAGTATTGAGGATTGAGGATTGAATATTGAGTATTGAGGATTGAATATTGAGGATTGAGGATTGAGGATTGAGGATTGAGGATTGAAGACTGAGTATTGAGGATTGAAGATTGAGGATTGAGGATTGGGGATTGTGGATTGAGTATTGAGGATTGAGGATTGAAGATTGAGGATTGAGGATTGAGGATTGAGGATTGAGGGTTGTGGATTGACGACGAGGACTGAGGGTTGAATATTTATGTTTGATGTCTGAGGATTGAGGATTGAGGATTGAGAATTGAGGATTGAGGATTGAGGATTGAAGATTGAGGATTGGGTATTGAGGATTGAGGATTGAGGATTGAAGATTGAGGCTAGGGTATTGAGGATTGAAGAATGATGATTGAGGATTGAGGATTGAGGATTGAAGAATGAGGATTGAAGAATGAGGATTGGGGATTGAGTATTGAGCATTGAGGATTGAATATTGAGTATTGAGGATTGAATATTGAGGATTGAGGATTGAGGATTGAGGATTGTGGATTGAGGATTGAGGATTGAAGATTGAGTATTGAGGATTGAAGATTGAGGATTGAGGATTGAGGATTGAGGATTGAGGATTGAGGATTGAGGATTGAAGATTGAGGATTGGGTATTGAGGATTGAGGATTGAGGATTGAAGATTGAGGATAGGGTATTGAGGATTGAAGAATGATGATTGAGGATTGATGATTGAGGATTGAGGATTGAAGATTGAGGATTGGGGACTGAGTATTGAGGGTTGAGTGATGAGAATTGATGCTTGTGGATAGAGGTCTGAAGATTGCAGATTGAGTATTGAGTATTGAAAACTGTGAATTGAGGATATTTTATTGAGGATTGAGGATTGACAACTGATTGTTGAGGACTTAGGGCTGAAGATTGAGGATTCAGGGTTGAGGATTCAGGATTGAGGTTTGAGGACTGAGGATTGAGGATTGAGGATTGAGGATTGAGGATTGAGGATTGAGGATTGAAGACTGAGGATTGGGTATTGAGGATTGAACATTCAGTATTGAGTGTTGAGGATAGAGGATTGAGGATTGAGGATTGAAGGTTGAATATTAATGACTGAATATTGAGGATTGAGGATTGAGGGTTGTGGATTGAGGACGAGGACTGAGGGTTGAGTATTGATGTTTGAAGTCTGAGGATTCAGGATTGAAGGTTGAGTATTGAGGATAGAAGATTGAGGATTGAGGATTGTCGATTATGGATTGAGGATGAGGTCTGAGGGTTGAGGATTGAGGTTTGAGGACTGAGGACTGAGGATTGAGAATTGAGAATTGAGGATTGAGGATTGAGGATTGAAGATTGCGGATTGGGTATTGAGGATTGAAGAATGAGGATTGAGGATTGAGGATTGAGGATTGAGGATTGAAGATTGAGTATTGAGCATTGAAGCCTGACGATTGAGGATTGAGAATTGAGGATTGAGGATTGAGGATGGAGGATTGAAGATTGTGTATTGAGGATTGAAGATTGAGGATCGAGGATTGAGGATTGAGGATTGAGGATAGAGGATTGAAGAATGAGGATTGAGGATTGAGGATTGAGGATTGAGGATTGAAGACTGAGTATTGAGGATTGAAGATTGAGGATTGAGGAGTGAGTATTGAAGATTGAGGATTTGGGACTGAGGATTGAAGATTGGGGTTTGAGGATTGAGGATTGAGGATTGAGGATTGAGGGTTGAGGATTGAAGATTAAGATTGAGGATTGAGGATTGAGGATTGAGGATTGAGGATTGAGGATTGAGGATTGTGGATTGAGGATTGAAGATTGAATATTGATGATTGAAGATTGAGGATCGAGGATTGAGGGTTGTGGAATGAGGACGAGGGCTGAGGGTTGAGTATTGGTGTTTGAGGTCTGAGGATTGAGGATTGAGGATTGAGGATTGAGGATTGAGGATTGAACATTGAGGATTGGGTATTGAGGATTGATGAATGAGGATTGAGGATTGAGGATTGAGGATTGAGGATTGAAGATTGAGTATTGAGGATTGAAGGTTGACGATTGAGGATTGAGGATTGAGGATTGAGGATTGAGGATTGAGGATTGAGGATTGAAGATTGAGTATTGAGGATTGAAGATTGAGGATTGAGGATTGACGATGGGAGGAATGAGGATTGAGGATAGAAGATTGAGAATAGGGGACTGAGGATTCAAGATTGAGGATCGAAGATTGAGAATTGAGGATTGAAGATTGATAATTGAGGACTGAGGATTGAACATTGAGGACTGAGGATTCAGGATTGAAGATTGAGTATTGAGTATAGAAGATTGAGGATTGAGGATTGTCGATTAAGGATTGAGGATGAGGGCTGAGGGTTGCGGATTGAGGTTTGAGGACTGAGGACTGAGGATTGAGGATTGAGAATTGAGGATTGAGGATTGAGGATTGAAGATTGAGTACTGAAGATTGAAGATTAAGATTGAGGATTGAGGATTGAGGATTGAGGATTGAGGATTCAGGACTGAAGATTGAGTATTGAGGATTGAAGATTGAGGATTGAGGATTGAGGATTGAGAATTGAGGATTGAGGATTGCACATTGAGGACTGAGTGTTGAGGGTTGAGCGATGAGAATTGATGTTTGTGGATAGAGATTTGAAGATTGCAGATTGAGTATTGAGTATTGAAAACTGTGAATTGAGTATATTCTATTGAGGATTGAGGATTGACAACTGATTGTTGAGGACTGAGGGCTGAAGATTGAGGGTTCCGGATTGAGGATTCAGAATTGATATTTGAGGACTGAGGATTGAGTATTGAGGATTGAGGATTGAGGATTGAGGATTGAGGATTGAAGACTGACGATCCGGTATTGAGGATTGAACATTGACGATTGAGGATTGAGGATTGAGTATGGAGGATTGAGGATTGAGGATTGAGGATTTAAGGTTGAATATTGATGAATGAAGATTGAGGATTGAGGATTGAGGGTTGTGGATTGAGAACGAGGACTGAGGGTTGAGTGTTGATGCCTGAGGTCTGAGGATTGAGGATTGAGGATTGCGAACTGAGGATTGATGATTGAGGATTGAAGATTGGGGATTGGGTATTGAGGATTGAAGAATGAGGATTGAAGAATGAGGAGTGGGGATTGAGTATTGAGGATTGAGGATTGAATATTGAGTATTGAGGATTGAATATTGAGGATTGAGGATTGAGGATTGAGGATTGAGGATTGAAGACTGAGTATTGAGGATTGAAGATTGAGGATTGAGGATTGGGGATTGTGGATTGAGTATTGAGGATTGAGGATTGAAGATTGAGGATTGAGGATTGAGGATTGAGGATTGAGGGTTGTGGATTGACGACGAGGACTGAGGGTTGAATATTTATGTTTGAGGTCTGAGGATTGAGGATTGAGGATTGAGAATTGAGGATTGAGGATTGAGGATTGAAGATTGAGGATTGGGTATTGAGGATTGAGGATTGAGGATTGAAGATTGAGGCTAGGGTATTGAGGATTGAAGAATGATGATTGAGGATTGAGGATTGAGGATTGAAGAATGAGGATTGAAGAATGAGGATTGGGGATTGAGTATTGAGCATTGAGGATTGAATATTGAGTATTGAGGATTGAATATTGAGGATTGAGGATTGAGGATTGAGGATTGAGGATTGAGGATTGAGGATTGAAGATTGAGTATTGAGGATTGAAGATTGAGGATTGAGGATTGAGGATTGAGGATTGAGGATTGAGGATTGAGGATTGAAGATTGAGGATTGGGTATTGAGGATTGAGGATTGAGGATTGAAGATTGAGGATAGGGTATTGAGGATTGAAGAATGATGATTGAGGATTGAGGATTGAGGATTGAGGATTGAATATTGAGTATTGTGGATTGAAGATCGACTGTTGAGGATTGCGAATTGAGGATTGAGGGTTGGGGATTGAGGATTGAAGATTGAAGAATGAGGATTGAAGAATGAGGATTGGGGATTGAGTATTGAGCATTGAGGATTGTATATTGAGTATTGAGGATTGAATATTGAGGATTCAGGATTGAGGATTGAGGATTGAGGATTGAGGATTGAGGATTGAAGATTGAGTATTGAGGATTGAAGATTGAGAATTGAGGATTTGGGATTGAGGATTGAGGATTGAGGATTGAGGATTGAGGATTGAAGATTGAGGATTGGGTATTGAGGATTGAGGATTGAGGATTGAAGATTGAGGATAGGGTATTGAGGATTGAAGAATGATGATTGAGGATTGAAGATTGAGGATTGAGTATTGAGGATTGAGGATTGAGGATTGAGGATTGAGGATTGAAGATTGAGGATTGGGTATTGAGGATTGAGGATTGAGGATTGAAGATTGAGGATAGGGTATTGAGGATTGAAGAATGATGATTGAGGATTGAGGATTGAGGATTGAGGATTGAATATTGAGTATTGTGGATTGAAGATCGACTGTTGAGGATTGCGAATTGAGGATTGAGGGTTGGGGATTGAGGATTGAAGATTGAAGAATGAGGATTGAAGAATGAGGATTGGGGATTGAGTATTGAGCATTGAGGATTGAATATTGAGTATTGAGGATTCAATATTGATGATTCAGGATTGAGGATTGAGGATTGAGGATTGAGGATTGAGGATTGAAGATTGAGTATTGAGGATTGAAGATTGAGAATTGAGGATTGAGGATTGAGGATTGAGGATTGAGGATTGAGGATTGAGGATTCAAGATTGAGGATTGGGTATTGAGGATTGAGGATTGAGGATTGAAGATTGAGGCTAGGGTATTGAGGATTGAAGAATGATGATTGAGGATTGAGGATTGAGGATTGAAGAATGAGGATTGAAGAATGAGGATTGGGGATTGAGTATTAAGCATTGAGGATTGAATATTGAGTATTGAGGATTGAATATTGAGGATTGAGTATTGAGGATTGAGGATTGAGGATTGAAGATTGAGGATTGGGGACTGAGGATTGAAGATTGAGTATTGAGGATTGTGGATTGAGGATTGAGGATTGAGGATTGAAGACTGAGGATCGGGTGTTGAGGATTGAACATTGAGGATTGAGGATTGAGGATTGAGGATTGAGGATTGAGGATTGAAGGTTGAATATTGATGAATGAAGATTGAGGATCGAGGATTGTAGGTCGTGGATTGAGGACGAGGACTGAGGGTTGAGTGTTGATACTTGAGGCCTGAGGATTGAGGATTGAGGATTGCGAATTGAGGGTTGAGGATTTAAGATTGAGGATTGGGTATTGAGGATTGAAGAATGAGGATTGAGGATTGAGGACAGAGGATTGAGGATTGAAGTTTGAGTATTGAGGATTGAAGGTTGACGATTGAGGATTGAGGATTGAGGATTGAGGATTGAGGATTGAGGATTGACGATTGAAGATTGAGTATTGAGGATTGAAGATTGAGGATTGTGGATTGAGGATTGACGATTGAGGATTGAAGATTGAGGATTGAGGATTGAGGATTGAAGATTGAGGATTGGGTATTCAGGATTGAGGATTGAGGATTGAAGATTGAGGCTAGGGTATTGAGGATTGAAGGATGATGATTGAGGATTGAGGATTGAGGATTGAAGAATGAGGATTGAAGAATGAGGATTGGGGATTGAGTATTGAGCATTGAGGATAGAATATTGAGTATTGAGGATTGAATATTGAGGATTGAGGATTGAGGATTGAGGATTGAGGATTGAGGATTGAGGATTGAAGATTGAGTATTGAGGATTGAAGATTGAGGATTGAGGATTGAGGATTGAGGATTGAGGATTGAGGATTGAGGATTGAGGATTGAAGATTGAGGATTGGGTATTGAGGATTGAGGATTGAGGATTGAAGATTGAGGATAGGGTATTGAGGATTGAAGAATGATGATTGAGGATTGAGGATTGAGGATTGAGGATTGAATATTGAGTATTGTGGATTGAAGATCGACTGTTGAGGATTGCGAATTGAGGATTGAGGGTTGGGGATTGAGGATTGAAGATTGAAGAAAGATGATTGAAGAATGAGGATTGGGGATTGAGTATTGAGCATTGAGGATTGAATATTGAGTATTGAGGATTGAATATTGAGGATTCAGGATTGAGGATTGAGGATTGAGGATTGAGGATTGAGGATTGAAGATTGAGTATTGAGGATTGAAGATTGAGAATTGAGGATTGAGGATTGAGGATTGAGGATTGAGGATTGAGGATTGAGGATTGAAGATTGAGGATTGGGTATTGAGGATTGAGGATTGAGGATCGAAGATTGAGGATAGGGTATTGAGGATTGAAGAATGATGATTGAGGATTGAAGATTGAGGATTGAGGATTGAGGATTGAGGATTGAGGATTGAGGATTGAGGATTGAAGATTCAGGATTGGGTATTGAGGATTGAGGATTGAGGATTGAGGACTGAAGATTGAGTATTGAGGATTGAAGAATGATGATTGAGGATTGAAGATTGAGGATTGAGGATTGAGGATTGAGGATTGAGGATTGAGGATTGAGGATTGAAGATTCAGGATTGGGTATTGAGGATTGAGGATTGAGGATTGAGGACTGAAGATTGAGTATTGAGGATTGAAGATTGAGGATTGAGGATTGAGGATTGAGAATTGAGGATTGAGGATTGAACATTGAGGACTGAGTGTTGAGGGTTGAGCGATGAGAATTGATGTTTGTGGATAGAGATTTGAAGATTGCAGATTGAGTATTGAGTATTGAAAACTGTGAATTGAGTATATTCTATTGAGGATTGAGGATTGACAACTGATTGTTGAGGACTGAGGGCTGAAGATTGAGGGTTCCGGATTGGGGATTCAGAATTGATATTTGAGGACTGAGGATTGAGTATTGAGGATTGAGGATTGAGTATTGAGGATTGAGGATTGAAGACTGACGATCCGGTATTGAGGATTGAACATTGAGGATTGAGGATTGAGGATTGAGTATGAAGGATTGAGGATTGAGGATTGAGGATTTAAGGTTGAATATTGATGAATGAAGATTGAGGATTGAGGATTGAGGGTTGTGGATTGAGAACGAGGACTGAGGGTTGAGTGTTGATGCCTGAGGTCTGAGGATTGAGGATTGAGGATTGCGAACTGAGGATTGATGATTGAGGATTGAAGATTGGGGATTGGGTATTGAGGATTGAAGAATGAGGATTGAAGAATGAGGAGTGGGGATTGAGTATTGAGGATTGAGGATTGAATATTGAGTATTGAGGATTGAATATTGAGGATTGAGGATTGAGGATTGAGGATTGAGGATTGAAGACTGAGTATTGAGGATTGAAGATTGAGGATTGAGGATTGGGGATTGTGGATTGAGTATTGAGGATTGAGGATTGAAGATTGAGGATTGAGGATTGAGGATTGAGGATTGAGGGTTGTGGATTGACGACGAGGACTGAGGGTTGAATATTTATGTTTGAGGTCTGAGGATTGAGGATTGAGGATTGAGAATTGAGAATTGAGGATTGAGGATTGAGGATTGAAGATTGAGGATTGGGTATTGAGGATTGAGGATTGAGGATTGAAGATTGAGGCTAGGGTATTGAGGATTGAAGAATGATGATTGAGGATTGAGGATTGAGGATTGAAGAATGAGGATTGAAGAATGAGGATTGGGGATTGAGTATTGAGCATTGAGGATTGAATATTGAGTATTGAGGATTGAATATTGAGGATTGAGGATTGAGGATTGAGGATTGAGGATTGAGGATTGAGGATTGAAGATTGAGTATTGAGGATTGAAGATTGAGGATTGAGGATTGAGGATTGAGGATTGAGGATTGAGGATTGAGGATTGAAGATTGAGGATTGGGTATTGAGGATTGAGGATTGAGGATTGAAGATTGAGGATAGGGTATTGAGGATTGAAGAATGATGATTGAGGATTGAGGATTGAGGATTGAGGATTGAAGATCGACTGTTGAGGATTGCGAATTGAGGATTGAGGGTTGGGGATTGAGGATTGAAGATTGAAGAATGAGGATTGAAGAATGAGGATTGGGGATTGAGTATTGAGCATTGAGGATTGAATATTGAGTATTGAGGATTGAATATTGAGGATTCAGGATTGAGGATTGAGGATTGAGGATTGAGGATTGAGGATTGAAGATTGAGTATTGAGGATTGAAGATTGAGAATTGAGGATTTGGGATTGAGGATTGAGGATTGAGGATTGAGGATTGAGGATTGAAGATTGAGGATTGGGTATTGAGGATTGAGGATTGAGGATTGAATATTGAGGATAGGGTATTGAGGATTGAAGAATGATGATTGAGGATTGAAGATTGAGGATTGAGTATTGAGGATTGAGGATTGAGGATTGAGGATTGAGGATTGAAGATTGAGGATTGGGTATTGAGGATTGAGGATTGAGGATTGAGGATTGAGTATAGGGTATTGAGGATTGAAGAATGATGACTGAGGATTGAGGATTGAGGATTGAGGATTGAATATTGAGTATTGTGGATTGAAGATCGACTGTTGAGGATTGCGAATTGAGGATTGAGGGTTGGGGATTGAGGATTGAAGATTGAAGAATGAGGATTGAAGAATGAGGATTGGGGATTGAGTATTGAGCATTGAGGATTGAATATTGAGTATTGAGGATTGAATATTGATGATTCAGGATTGAGGATTGAGGATTGAGGATTGAGGATTGAGGATTGAAGATTGAGTATTGAGGATTGAAGATTGAGAATTGAGGATTGAGGATTGAGGATTGAGGATTGAGGATTGAGGATTGAGGATTCAAGATTGAGGATTGGGTATTGAGGATTGAGGATTGAGGATTGAAGATTGAGTATTGAGGATTGAAGATTGAGGATTGAGGATTGAGGTTTGAGGATTGAGGATTGAATATTGAGTACTGAGGATTGAAGATTAAGATTGAGGATTGATGATTGAGGATTGAGGATTGAAGATTGAGGATTGGGGACTGAGTATTGAGGGTTGAGTGATGAGAATTGATGCTTGTGGATAGAGGTCTAAAGATTGCAGATTGAGTATTGAGTATTGAAAACTGTGAATTGAGGATATTTTATTGAGGATTGAGGATTGACAACTGATTGTTGAGGACTTAGGGCTGAAGATTGAGGAATCAGGGTTGAGGATTCAGGATTGAGGTTTGAGGACTGAGGATTGAGGATTGAGGATTGAGGATTGAGGATTGAGGATTGAGGATTGAAGACTGAGGATTGGGTATTGAGGATTGAACATTCAGTATTGAGTGTTGAGGATAGAGGATTGAGGATTGAGGATTGAAGGTTGAATATTAATGACTGAATATTGAGGATTGAGGATTGAGGGTTGTGGATTGAGGACGAGGACTGAGGGTTGAGTATTGATGTTTGAAGTCTGAGGATTCAGGATTGAAGGTTGAGTATTGAGGATAGAAGATTGAGGATTGAGGATTGTCGATTATGGATTGAGGATGAGGTCTGAGGGTTGAGGATTGAGGTTTGAGGACTGAGGACTGAGGATTGAGAATTGAGAATTGAGGATTGAGGATTGAGGATTGAAGATTGCGGATTGGGTATTGAGGATTGAAGAATGAGGATTGAGGATTGAGGATTGAGGATTGAGGATTGAAGATTGAGTATTGAGCATTGAAGCCTGACGATTGAGGATTGAGAATTGAGGATTGAGGATTGAGGATGGAGGATTGAAGATTGAGTATTGAGGATTGAAGATTGAGGATCGAGGAATGAGGATTGAGGATTGAGGATAGAGGATTGAAGAATGAGGATTGAGGATTGAGGATTGAGGATTGAGGATTGAAGACTGAGTATTGAGGATTGAAGATTGAGGATTGGGGAGTGAGTATTGAAGATTGAGGATTTGGGACTGAGGATTGAAGATTGGGGTTTGAGGATTGAGGATTGAGGATTGAGGATTGAGGGTTGAGGATTGAAGATTAAGATTGAGGATTGAGGATTGAGGATTGAGGATTGAGGATTGAGGATTGAGGATTGTGGATTGAGGATTGAAGATTGAATATTGATGATTGAAGATTGAGGATCGAGGATTGAGGGTTGTGGAATGAGGACGAGGGCTGAGGGTTGAGTATTGGTGTTTGAGGTCTGAGGATTGAGGATTGAGGATTGAGGATTGAGGATTGAGGATTGAGGATTGAGGATTGAAGATTGAGTATTGAGGATTGAAGGTTGACGATTGAGGATTGAGGATTGAGGATTGAGGATTGAGGATTGGGGATTGTGGATTGAGTATTGAGGATTGAAGATTGAGGATTCAGGATTGAGGATTGAGGATTGAGGATTGAGGATTGAGGATTGAAGATTGAGTATTGAGGATTGAAGATTGAGAATTGAGGATTTGGGATTGAGGATTGAGGATTGAGGATTGAGGATTGAGGATTGAAGATTGAGGATTGCGTATTGAGGATTGAGGATTGAGGATTGAAGATTGAGGATAGGGTATTGAGGATTGAAGAATGATGATTGAGGATTGAAGATTGAGGATTGAGGATTGAGGATTAAGGATTGAGGATTGAGGATTGAGGATTGAAGATTCAGGATTGGGTATTGAGGATTGAGGATTGAGGATTGAAGATTGAGTATTGAGCAATGAATATTGACGATTGAGGATTGAGTATTGAGGATTGAATATTGATGATTCAGGATTGAGGATTGAGGATTGAGGATTGAGGATTGAGGATTGAAGATTGAGTATTGAGGATTGAAGATTGAGAATTGAGGATTGAGGATTGAGGATTGAGGATTGAGGATTGAGGATTGAGGATTCAAGCTTGAGGATTGGGTATTGAGGATTGAGGATTGAGGATTGAAGATTGAGGCTAGGGTATTGAGGATTGAAGAATGATGATTGAGGATTGAGGATTGAGGATTGAAGAATGAGGATTGAAGAATGAGGATTGGGGATTGAGTATTAAGCATTGAGGATTGAATATTGAGTATTGAGTATTGAATATTGAGGATTGAGTATTGAGGATTGAGGATTGAGGATTGAAGATTGAGGATTGGGGACTGAGGATTGAAGATTGAGTATTGAGGATTGTGGATTGAGGATTGAGGATTGAGGATTGAAGACTGAGGATCGGGTGTTGAGGATTGAACATTGAGGATTGAGGATTGAGGATTGAGGATTGAGGATTGAGGATTGAAGGTTGAATATTGATGAATGAAGATTGAGGATCGAGGATTGTAGGTCGTGGATTGAGGACGAGGACTGAGGGTTGAGTGTTGATACTTGAGGCCTGAGGATTGAGGATTGAGGATTGCGAATTGAGGATTGAGGATTTAAGATTGAGGATTGGGTATTGAGGATTGAAGAATGAGGATTGAGGATTGAGGACAGAGGATTGAGGATTGAAGATTGAGTATTGATGATTGAAGGTTGAGGATTGTGGATTGAGGATTGAGGATTGAGGCTCGAATATTGAGGATTGGGGACTGAGTGTTGAGGGTTAAGTGATGAGAATTGATGTTTGTGGATAGAGATTTGAAGATTGCAGGTTGAGTATTGAGAATTGAAAACTGTGAAATCATGATATTCTATTGAGGATTGAGGATGGACCACTGATTGTTGAGGACTGAGGGCTGAAGATTGAGGATTCAGGATTGAGGATTCAGGATTGAGGTTTGAGGACTGAGGATTGAGGATTGAGGATTGAGGATTGAGGATCGAGGATTGAGGATTGAAGCCTGAGGATCGGGTATTGAGGATTGAACATTGATGATTGAGGATTGAGGATTGAGGATTGAGGATTGAGGATTGAGGATTGAGGATTGAAGGTTGAATATTGATGAATGAAGATTGAGGATTGAGGATAGTAGGTCGTGGATTGAGGACGAGGACTGAGGGTTGAGTATTGATACTTGAGGCCTGAGGATTGAGGATTGAGGATTGCGAATTGAGGATAGAGGATTTAAGATTGAGAATTGGGTATTGAGGATTGAAGAATGAGGATTGAGGATTGAGGACAGAGGATTGAGGTTTGAAGATTGAGTATTGAGGATTGAAGGTTGACGATTGGGGATTGATGATTGAGGATTGAGGATTGAGGATTGAGTATTGATACTTGAGGCCTGAGGATTGAGGATTGAGGATTGCGAATTGTGTATTGAGGATTTAAGATTGAGGATTGGGTATTAAGGATTGAAGAATGAGGATTCAGGATTGAGGACAGCGGATTGAGGATTGAAGATTGAGTATTGAGGATTGAAGATTGACGATTGAGGATTGAGGATTGAGGATTGAGGATTGAGGATTGAGGATTGAGGATTGATAATTGAGTATTGAGGATTGAAGATTGAGGAATGAGGATTGAGGATTGAGGATTGAGTATTGAAGATTGAGTACTGAAGATTGAGTACTGAGGATTGAAGATTAAGAGTGAGGATTGAGGATTGAGGACTGAGGATTGAGGATTGAGGATTGAAGGTTCAGTATTGAGGATTGAAGATTGAGAATTGAGGATTGAGGGTTGAACATTGAGGACTGAGTGTTGAGGGTTGAATGATGAGAATTGATGTTTGTGGATAGAGGTCTGAACATTGCAGATTGAGTATTGAGTATTGAAACCTGTGAATTGAGTATATTATATTGAGGATTGAGGATTGACAACTGATTGTTGGGGACTGAGGGCTGAAGACTGAGGTTTCCGGATTGAGGATTCAGAATTGAAATTTGAGGACTGAGCATTGAAGATTGAAGATTGAGTATTCAGGATTGAAGACTGAGAACTGAGGATTGAGGATTGAGGATTGAGGATGAGGGCTGAGGGTTGAGGATTGAGGTTTGAGGACTAAGGACAGAGGATTGAGGATTGAGGATTGAAGATTGAGGATTGGGTATTGAGGATCGAAGAATGAGGATTGAGGATTGAGGATTGAGGATTGTGGATTGAATATTGAGTATTGAGTATTGAAGATTGACTATTGAGGATTGCGAATTGAGGATTGACGATTGAGGATTGAGGATTGAAGATTGAGTATTGAGGATTGAAGGTTGAGGATTGTGGACTGAGGATTGAGGATTGAGGCTTGAATATTGAGGATTGGGGACTGAGTGTTGAGGGTTGAGTGATGTGAATTGATGTTTGTGGATAGAGATTTGAAGATTGCAGGTTGAGTATTGAGTATTGAAAACTGTGAAATCATGATATTCTATTGAGGATTGAGGATTGACAACTGATTGTTGAGGACTGAGGGCTGAAGCTTGAGGATTCAGGATTGAGGATTCAGGATTGAGGTTTGAGGAGAGAGGACTGAGGATTGAGGATTGAGGATAGAGAATTGAGGATTGAGGATTGAGGATTGAAAATTGAGGATTGGCTGTTGAGGATTGAATATTGAGGATTGACGATTGAGGATTGAGGATTGAGGATTGAGGGTTGAGGATCGAGGATTGAAGATTGAGGATAGGGTATTGAGGATTGAAGAATGATGATTGAGGATTGAGGATTGAGGATTGAGGATTGAATATTGAGTATTGTGGATTGAAGATCGACTGTTGAGGATTGCGAATTGAGGATTGAGGGTTGGGGATTGAGGATTGAAGATTGAAGAAAGATGATTGAAGAATGAGGATTGGGGATTGAGTATTGAGCATTGAGGATTGAGGATTGAGGATTGAGGATTGAGGATTGAGGATTGAAGATTGAGTATTGAGGATTGAAGATTGAGGATTGAGGATTGAGGATTGAGGATTGAGGATTGAGGATTGAGGATTGAGGATTGAAGATTGAGGATTGGGTATTGAGGATTGAGGATTGAGGATTGAAGATTGAGGATAGGGTATTGAGGATTGAAGAATGATGATTGAGGATTGAGGATTGAGGATTGAGGATTGAATATTGAGTATTGTGGATTGAAGATCGACTGTTGAGGATTGCGAATTGAGGATTGAGGATTGAGGATTGAGGATTGAAGACTGACGATCCGGTATTGAGGATTGAACATTGAGGATTGAGGATTGAGGATTGAGTATGGAGGATTGAGGATTGAGGATTGAGGATTTAAGGTTGAATATTGATGAATGAAGATTGAGGATTGAGGATTGAGGGTTGTGGATTGAGAACGAGGACTGAGGGTTGAGTGTTGATGCCTGAGGTCTGAGGATTGAGGATTGAGGATTGCGAACTGAGGATTGATGATTGAGGATTGAAGATTGGGGATTGGGTATTGAGGATTGAAGAATGAGGATTGAAGAATGAGGAGTGGGGATTGAGTATTGAGGATTGAGGATTGAATATTGAGTATTGAGGATTGAATATTGAGGATTGAGGATTGAGGATTGAGGATTGAGGATTGAAGACTGAGTATTGAGGATTGAAGATTGAGGATTGAGGATTGGGGATTGTGGATTGAGTATTGAGGATTGAGGATTGAAGATTGAGGATTGAGGATTGAGGATTGAGGATTGGGGGTTGTGGATTGACGACGAGGACTGAGGGTTGAATATTTATGTTTGAGGTCTGAGGATTGAGGATTGAGGATTGAGAATTGAGGATTGAGGATTGAGGATTGAAGATTGAGGATTGGGTATTGAGGATTGAGGATTGAGGATTGAAGATTGAGGCTAGGGTATTGAGGATTGAAGAATGATGATTGAGGATTGAGGATTGAGGATTGAAGAATGAGGATTGAAGAATGAGGATTGGGGATTGAGTATTGAGCATTGAGGATTGAATATTGAGTATTGAGGATTGAATATTGAGGATTGAGGATTGAGGATTGAGGATTGAGGATTGAGGATTGAGGATTGAAGATTGAGTATTGAGGATTGAAGATTGAGGATTGAGGATTGAGGATTGAGGATTGAGGATTGAGGATTGAGGATTGAAGATTGAGGATTGGGTATTGAGGATTGAGGATTGGGGATTGAAGATTGAGGATAGGGTATTGAGGATTGAAGAATGATGATTGAGGATTGAGGATTGAGGATTGAGGATTGAATATTGAGTATTGTGGATTGAAGATCGACTGTTGAGGATTGCGAATTGAGGATTGAGGGTTGGGGATTGAGGATTGAAGATTGAAGAATGAGGATTGAAGAATGAGGATTGGGGATTGAGTATTGAGCATTGAGGATTGAATATTGAGTATTGAGGATTGAATATTGAGTATTCAGGATTGAGGATTGAGGATTGAGGATTGAGGATTGAGGATTGAAGATTGAGTATTGAGGATTGAAGATTGAGAATTGAGGGTTTGGGATTGAGGATTGAGGATTGAGGATTGAGGATTGAGGATTGAAGATTGAGGATTGGGTATTGAGGATTGAGGATTGAGGATTGAATATTGAGGATAGGGTATTGAGGATTGAAGAATGATGATTGAGGATTGAAGATTGAGGATTGAGTATTGAGGATTGAGGATTGAGGATTGAGGATTGAGGATTGAAGATTGAGGATTGGGTATTGAGGATTGAGGATTGAGGATTGAAGATTGAGGATAGGGTATTGAGGATTGAAGAATGATGATTGAGGATTGAGGATTGAGGATTGAGGATTGAATATTGAGTATTGTGGATTGAAGATCGACTGTTGAGGATTGCGAATTGAGGATTGAGGGTTGGGGATTGAGGATTGAAGATTGAAGAATGAGGATTGAAGAATGAGGATTGGGGATTGAGTATTGAGCATTGAGGATTGAATATTGAGTATTGAGGATTGAATATTGATGATTCAGGATTGAGGATTGAGGATTGAGGATTGAGGATTGAGGATTGAAGATTGAGTATTGAGGATTGAAGATTGAGAATTGAGGATTGAGGATTGAGGATTGAGGATTGAGGATTGAGGATTGAGGATTCAAGATTGAGGATTGGGTATTGAGGATTGAGGATTGAGGATTGAAGATTGAGTATTGAGGATTGAAGATTGAGGATTGAGGATTGAGGTTTGAGGATTGAGGATTGAATATTGAGTACTGAGGATTGAAGATTAAGATTGAGGATTGATGATTGAGGATTGAGGATTGAAGATTGAGGATTGGGGACTGAGTATTGAGGGTTGAGTGATGAGAATTGATGCTTGTGGATAGAGGTCTAAAGATTGCAGATTGAGTATTGAGTATTGAAAACTGTGAATTGAGGATATTTTATTGAGGATTGAGGATTGACAACTGATTGTTGAGGACTTAGGGCTGAAGATTGAGGATTCAGGGTTGAGGATTCAGGATTGAGGTTTGAGGACTGAGGATTGAGGATTGAGGATTGAGGATTGAGGATTGAGAATTGAGGATTGAAGACTGAGGATTGGGTATTGAGGATTGAACATTCAGTATTGAGTGTTGAGGATAGAGGATTGAGGATTGAGGATTGAAGGTTGAATATTAATGACTGAATATTGAGGATTGAGGATTGAGGGTTGTGGATTGAGGACGAGGACTGAGGGTTGAGTATTGATGTTTGAAGTCTGAGGATTCAGGATTGAAGGTTGAGTATTGAGGATAGAAGATTGAGGATTGAGGATTGTCGATTATGGATTGAGGATGAGGTCTGAGGGTTGAGGATTGAGGTTTGAGGACTGAGGACTGAGGATTGAGAATTGAGAATTGAGGATTGAGGATTGAGGATTGAAGATTGCGGATTGGGTATTGAGGATTGAAGAATGAGGATTGAGGATTGAGGATTGAGGATTGAGGATTGAAGATTGAGTATTGAGCATTGAAGCCTGACGATTGAGGATTGAGAATTGAGGATTGAGGATTGAGGATGGAGGATTGAAGATTGAGTATTGAGGATTGAAGATTGAGGATCGAGGATTGAGGATTGAGGATTGAGGATAGAGGATTGAAGAATGAGGATTGAGGATTGAGGATTGAGGATTGAGGATTGAAGACTGAGTATTGAGGATTGAAGATTGAGGATTGAGGAGTGAGTATTGAAGATTGAGGATTTGTGACTGAGGATTGAAGATTGGGGTTTGAGGATTGAGGATTGAGGATTGAGGGTTGAGGATTGAAGATTAAGATTGAGGATTGAGGATTGAGGATTGAGGATTGAGGATTGAGGATTGAGGATTGTGGATTGAGGATTGAAGATTGAATATTGATGCTTGAAGATTGAGGATCGAGGATTGAGGGTTGTGGAATGAGGACGAGGGCTGAGGGTTGAGTATTGGTGTTTGAGGTCTGAGGATTGAGGATTGAGGATTGAGGATTGAGGATTGAGGATTGAACATTGAGGATTGGGTATTGAGGATTGATGAATGAGGATTGACGATTGAGGATTGAGGATTGAGGATTGAAGATTGAGTATTGAGGATTGAAGGTTGACGATTGAGGATTGAGGATTGAGGATTGAGGATTGAGGATTGGGGATTGTGGATTGAGTATTGAGGATTGAAGATTGAGGATTGAGGATTGAGGATTGAGGATTGAGGATTGAGGATTGAGGATTGAAGATTGAGGATTGGGTATTGAGGATTGAGGATTGAGGATTGAAGATTGAGGATAGGGTATTGAGGATTGAAGAATGATGATTGAGGATTGAGGATTGAGGATTGAGGATTGAATATTGAGTATTGTGGATTGAAGATCGACTGTTGAGGATTGCGAATTGAGGATTGAGGGTTGGGGATTGAGGATTGAAGATTGAAGAATGAGGATTGAAGAATGAGGATTGGGGATTGAGTATTGAGCATTGAGGATTGAATATTGAGTATTGAGGATTGAATATTGAGGATTCAGGATTGAGGATTGAGGATTGAGGATTGAGGATTGAGGATTGAAGATTGAGTATTGAGGATTGAAGATTGAGAATTGAGGATTTGGGATTGAGGATTGAGGATTGAGGATTGAGGATTGAGGATTGAAGATTGAGGATAGGGTATTGAGGATTGAGGATTGAGGATTGAAGATTGAGGATAGGGTATTGAGGATTGAAGAATGATGATTGAGGATTGAAGATTGAGGATTGAGTATTGAGGATTGAGGATTGAGGATTGAGGATTGAGGATTGAAGATTGAGGATTGGGTATTGAGGATTGAGGATTGAGGATTGAAGATTGAGGATAGGGTATTGAGGATTGAAGAATGATGATTGAGGATTGAGGATTGAGGATTGAGGATTGAATATTGAGTATTGTGGATTGAAGATCGACTGTTGAGGATTGCGAATTGAGGATTGAGGGTTGGGGATTGAGGATTGAAGATTGAAGAATGAGGATTGAAGAATGAGGATTGGGGATTGAGTATTGAGCATTGAGGATTGAATATTGAGTATTGAGGATTGAATATTGATGATTCAGGATTGAGGATTGAGGATTGAGGATTGAGGATTGAGGATTGAAGATTGAGTATTGAGGATTGAAGATTGAGAATTGAGGATTGAGGATTGAGGATTGAGGATTGAGGATTGAGGATTGAGGATTCAAGATTGAGGATTGGGTATTGAGGATTGAGGATTGAGGATTGAAGATTGAGGCTAGGGTATTGAGGATTGAAGAATGATGATTGAGGATTGAGGATTGAGGATTGAAGAATGAGGATTGAAGAATGAGGATTGGGGATTGAGTATTAAGCATTGAGGATTGAATATTGAGTATTGAGGATTGAATATTGAGGATTGAGTATTGAGGATTGAGGATTGAGGATTGAAGATTGAGGATAGGGGACTGAGGATTGAAGATTGAGTATTGAGGATTGTGGATTGAGGATTGAGGATTGAGGATTGAAGACTGAGGATCGGGTGTTGAGGATTGAACATTGAGGATTGAGGATTGAGGATTGAGGATTGAGGATTGAGGATTGAAGGTTGAATATTGATGAATGAAGATTGAGGATCGAGGATTGTAGGTCGTGGATTGAGGACGAGGACTGAGGGTTGAGTGTTGATACTTGAGGCCTGAGGATTGAGGATTGAGGATTGCGAATTGAGGATTGAGGATTTAAGATTGAGGATTGGGTATTGAGGATTGAAGAATGAGGATTGAGGATTGAGAACAGAGGATTGAGGATTGAAGATTGAGTATTGAGGATTGAAGGTTGACGATTGAGGATTGAGGATTGAGGATTGAGGATTGAGTATTGAGGATTGACGATTGAAGATTGAGTATTGAGGATTGAAGATTGAGGATTGTGGATTGAGGATTGACGATTGAGGATTGAAGATTGAGGATTGAGGATTGAGGATTGAGGATTGAAGATTGAGGATTGGGTATTGAGGATTGAGGATTGAGGATTGAAGATTGAGGCTAGGGTATTGAGGATTGAAGAATGATGATTGAGGATTGAGGATTGAGGATTGAAGAATGAGGATTGAAGAATGAGGATTGGGGATTGAGTATTGAGCATTGAGGATAGAATATTGAGTATTGAGGATTGAATATTGAGGATTGAGGATTGAGGATTGAGGATTGAGGATTGAGGATTGAAGATTGAGTATTGAGGATTGAAGATTGAGGATTGAGGATTGAGGATTGAGGATTGAGGATTAAGGATTGAGGATTGAAGATTGAGGATTGGGTATTGAGGATTGAGGATTGAGGATTGAAGATTGAGGCTAGGGTATTGAGGATTGAAGAATGATGATTGAGGATTGAGGATTGAGGATTGAAGAATGAGGATTGAAGAATGAGGATTGGGGATTGAGTATTGAGCATTGAGGATTGAATATTGAGTATTGAGGATTGAATATTGAGGATTGAGGATTGAGGATTGAGGATTGAGGATTGAGGATTGAGGATTGAAGATTGAGTATTGAGGATTGAAGATTGAGGATTGAGGATTGAGGATTGAGGATTGAGGATTGAGGATTGAGGATTGAAGATTGAGGATTGGGTATTGAGGATTGAGGATTGGGGATTGAAGATTGAGGATAGGGTATTGAGGATTGAAGAATGATGATTGAGGATTGAGGATTGAGGATTGAGGATTGAATATTGAGTATTGTGGATTGAAGATCGACTGTTGAGGATTGCGAATTGAGGATTGAGGGTTGGGGATTGAGGATTGAAGATTGAAGAATGAGGATTGAAGAATGAGGATTGGGGATTGAGTATTGAGCATTGAGGATTGAATATTGAGTATTGAGGATTGAATATTGAGTATTCAGGATTGAGGATTGAGGATTGAGGATTGAGGATTGAGGATTGAAGATTGAGTATTGAGGATTGAAGATTGAGAATTGAGGGTTTGGGATTGAGGATTGAGGATTGAGGATTGAGGATTGAGGATTGAAGATTGAGGATTGGGTATTGAGGATTGAGGATTGAGGATTGAATATTGAGGATAGGGTATTGAGGATTGAAGAATGATGATTGAGGATTGAAGATTGAGGATTGAGTATTGAGGATTGAGGATTGAGGATTGAGGATTGAGGATTGAAGATTGAGGATTGGGTATTGAGGATTGAGGATTGAGGATTGAAGATTGAGGATAGGGTATTGAGGATTGAAGAATGATGATTGAGGATTGAGGATTGAGGATTGAGGATTGAATATTGAGTATTGTGGATTGAAGATCGACTGTTGAGGATTGCGAATTGAGGATTGAGGGTTGGGGATTGAGGATTGAAGATTGAAGAATGAGGATTGAAGAATGAGGATTGGGGATTGAGTATTGAGCATTGAGGATTGAATATTGAGTATTGAGGATTGAATATTGATGATTCAGGATTGAGGATTGAGGATTGAGGATTGAGGATTGAGGATTGAAGATTGAGTATTGAGGATTGAAGATTGAGAATTGAGGATTGAGGATTGAGGATTGAGGATTGAGGATTGAGGATTGAGGATTCAAGATTGAGGATTGGGTATTGAGGATTGAGGATTGAGGATTGAAGATTGAGTATTGAGGATTGAAGATTGAGGATTGAGGATTGAGGTTTGAGGATTGAGGATTGAATATTGAGTACTGAGGATTGAAGATTAAGATTGAGGATTGATGATTGAGGATTGAGGATTGAAGATTGAGGATTGGGGACTGAGTATTGAGGGTTGAGTGATGAGAATTGATGCTTGTGGATAGAGGTCTAAAGATTGCAGATTGAGTATTGAGTATTGAAAACTGTGAATTGAGGATATTTTATTGAGGATTGAGGATTGACAACTGATTGTTGAGGACTTAGGGCTGAAGATTGAGGATTCAGGGTTGAGGATTCAGGATTGAGGTTTGAGGACTGAGGATTGAGGATTGAGGATTGAGGATTGAGGATTGAGAATTGAGGATTGAAGACTGAGGATTGGGTATTGAGGATTGAACATTCAGTATTGAGTGTTGAGGATAGAGGATTGAGGATTGAGGATTGAAGGTTGAATATTAATGACTGAATATTGAGGATTGAGGATTGAGGGTTGTGGATTGAGGACGAGGACTGAGGGTTGAGTATTGATGTTTGAAGTCTGAGGATTCAGGATTGAAGGTTGAGTATTGAGGATAGAAGATTGAGGATTGAGGATTGTCGATTATGGATTGAGGATGAGGTCTGAGGGTTGAGGATTGAGGTTTGAGGACTGAGGACTGAGGATTGAGAATTGAGAATTGAGGATTGAGGATTGAGGATTGAAGATTGCGGATTGGGTATTGAGGATTGAAGAATGAGGATTGAGGATTGAGGATTGAGGATTGAGGATTGAAGATTGAGTATTGAGCATTGAAGCCTGACGATTGAGGATTGAGAATTGAGGATTGAGGATTGAGGATGGAGGATTGAAGATTGAGTATTGAGGATTGAAGATTGAGGATCGAGGATTGAGGATTGAGGATTGAGGATAGAGGATTGAAGAATGAGGATTGAGGATTGAGGATTGAGGATTGAGGATTGAAGACTGAGTATTGAGGATTGAAGATTGAGGATTGAGGAGTGAGTATTGAAGATTGAGGATTTGTGACTGAGGATTGAAGATTGGGGTTTGAGGATTGAGGATTGAGGATTGAGGGTTGAGGATTGAAGATTAAGATTGAGGATTGAGGATTGAGGATTGAGGATTGAGGATTGAGGATTGAGGATTGTGGATTGAGGATTGAAGATTGAATATTGATGCTTGAAGATTGAGGATCGAGGATTGAGGGTTGTGGAATGAGGACGAGGGCTGAGGGTTGAGTATTGGTGTTTGAGGTCTGAGGATTGAGGATTGAGGATTGAGGATTGAGGATTGAGGATTGAACATTGAGGATTGGGTATTGAGGATTGATGAATGAGGATTGACGATTGAGGATTGAGGATTGAGGATTGAAGATTGAGTATTGAGGATTGAAGGTTGACGATTGAGGATTGAGGATTGAGGATTGAGGATTGAGGATTGGGGATTGTGGATTGAGTATTGAGGATTGAAGATTGAGGATTGAGGATTGAGGATTGAGGATTGAGGATTGAGGATTGAGGATTGAAGATTGAGGATTGGGTATTGAGGATTGAGGATTGAGGATTGAAGATTGAGGATAGGGTATTGAGGATTGAAGAATGATGATTGAGGATTGAGGATTGAGGATTGAGGATTGAATATTGAGTATTGTGGATTGAAGATCGACTGTTGAGGATTGCGAATTGAGGATTGAGGGTTGGGGATTGAGGATTGAAGATTGAAGAATGAGGATTGAAGAATGAGGATTGGGGATTGAGTATTGAGCATTGAGGATTGAATATTGAGTATTGAGGATTGAATATTGAGGATTCAGGATTGAGGATTGAGGATTGAGGATTGAGGATTGAGGATTGAAGATTGAGTATTGAGGATTGAAGATTGAGAATTGAGGATTTGGGATTGAGGATTGAGGATTGAGGATTGAGGATTGAGGATTGAAGATTGAGGATAGGGTATTGAGGATTGAGGATTGAGGATTGAAGATTGAGGATAGGGTATTGAGGATTGAAGAATGATGATTGAGGATTGAAGATTGAGGATTGAGTATTGAGGATTGAGGATTGAGGATTGAGGATTGAGGATTGAAGATTGAGGATTGGGTATTGAGGATTGAGGATTGAGGATTGAAGATTGAGGATAGGGTATTGAGGATTGAAGAATGATGATTGAGGATTGAGGATTGAGGATTGAGGATTGAATATTGAGTATTGTGGATTGAAGATCGACTGTTGAGGATTGCGAATTGAGGATTGAGGGTTGGGGATTGAGGATTGAAGATTGAAGAATGAGGATTGAAGAATGAGGATTGGGGATTGAGTATTGAGCATTGAGGATTGAATATTGAGTATTGAGGATTGAATATTGATGATTCAGGATTGAGGATTGAGGATTGAGGATTGAGGATTGAGGATTGAAGATTGAGTATTGAGGATTGAAGATTGAGAATTGAGGATTGAGGATTGAGGATTGAGGATTGAGGATTGAGGATTGAGGATTCAAGATTGAGGATTGGGTATTGAGGATTGAGGATTGAGGATTGAAGATTGAGGCTAGGGTATTGAGGATTGAAGAATGATGATTGAGGATTGAGGATTGAGGATTGAAGAATGAGGATTGAAGAATGAGGATTGGGGATTGAGTATTAAGCATTGAGGATTGAATATTGAGTATTGAGGATTGAATATTGAGGATTGAGTATTGAGGATTGAGGATTGAGGATTGAAGATTGAGGATAGGGGACTGAGGATTGAAGATTGAGTATTGAGGATTGTGGATTGAGGATTGAGGATTGAGGATTGAAGACTGAGGATCGGGTGTTGAGGATTGAACATTGAGGATTGAGGATTGAGGATTGAGGATTGAGGATTGAGGATTGAAGGTTGAATATTGATGAATGAAGATTGAGGATCGAGGATTGTAGGTCGTGGATTGAGGACGAGGACTGAGGGTTGAGTGTTGATACTTGAGGCCTGAGGATTGAGGATTGAGGATTGCGAATTGAGGATTGAGGATTTAAGATTGAGGATTGGGTATTGAGGATTGAAGAATGAGGATTGAGGATTGAGAACAGAGGATTGAGGATTGAAGATTGAGTATTGAGGATTGAAGGTTGACGATTGAGGATTGAGGATTGAGGATTGAGGATTGAGTATTGAGGATTGACGATTGAAGATTGAGTATTGAGGATTGAAGATTGAGGATTGTGGATTGAGGATTGACGATTGAGGATTGAAGATTGAGGATTGAGGATTGAGGATTGAGGATTGAAGATTGAGGATTGGGTATTGAGGATTGAGGATTGAGGATTGAAGATTGAGGCTAGGGTATTGAGGATTGAAGAATGATGATTGAGGATTGAGGATTGAGGATTGAAGAATGAGGATTGAAGAATGAGGATTGGGGATTGAGTATTGAGCATTGAGGATAGAATATTGAGTATTGAGGATTGAATATTGAGGATTGAGGATTGAGGATTGAGGATTGAGGATTGAGGATTGAAGATTGAGTATTGAGGATTGAAGATTGAGGATTGAGGATTGAGGATTGAGGATTGAGGATTAAGGATTGAGGATTGAAGATTGAGGATTGGGTATTGAGGATTGAGGATTGAGGATTGAAGATTGAGGATAGGGTATTGAGGATTGAAGAATGATGATTGAGGATTGAGGATTGAGGATTGAGGATTGAATATTGAGTATTGTGGATTGAAGATCGACTGTTGAGGATTGCGAATTGACGATTGAGGGTTGGGGATTGAGGATTGAAGATTGAAGAAAGATGATTGAAGAATGAGGATTGGGGATTGAGTATTGAGCATTGAGGATTGAATATTGAGTATTGAGGATTGAATATTGAGGATTCAGGATTGAGGATTGAGGATTGAGGATTGAGGATTGAGGATTGAAGATTGAGTATTGAGGATTGAAGATTGAGAATTGAGGATTGAGGATTGAGGATTGAGGATTGAGGATTGAGGATTGAGGATTGAAGATTGAGGATTGGGTATTGAGGATTGAGGATTGAGGATCGAAGATTGAGGATAGGGTATTGAGGATTGAAGAATGATGATTGAGGATTGAAGATTGAGGATTGAGGATTGAGGATTGAGGATTGAGGATTGAGGATTGAGGATTGAAGATTCAGGATTGGGTATTGAGGATTGAGGATTGAGGATTGAAGATTGAGTATTGAGCAATGAATATTGACGATTGAGGATTGAGTATTGAGGATTGAATATTGATGATTCAGGATTGAGGATTGAGGATTGAGGATTGAGGATTGAGGATTGAAGATTGAGTATTGAGGATTGAAGATTGAGAATTGAGGATTGAGGATTGAGGATTGAGGATTGAGGATTGAGGATTGAGGATTCAAGATTGAGGATTGGGTATTGAGGATTGAGGTTTGAGGATTGAAGATTGAGGCTAGGGTATTGAGGATTGAAGAATGATGATTGAGGATTGAGGATTGAGGATTGAAGAATGAGGATTGAAGAATGAGGATTGGGGATTGAGTATTAAGCATTGAGGATTGAATATTGAGTATTGAGGATTGAATATTGAGGATTGAGTATTGAGGATTGAGGATTGAGGATTGAAGATTGAGGATTGGGGACTGAGGATTGAAGATTGAGTATTGAGGATTGTGGATTGAGGATTGAGGATTGAGGATTGAAGACTGAGGATCGGGTGTTGAGGATTGAACATTGAGGATTGAGGATTGAGGATTGAGGATTGAGGATTGAGGATTGAAGGTTGAATATTGATGAATGAAGATTGAGGATCGAGGATTGTAGGTCGTGGATTGAGGACGAGGACTGAGGGTTGAGTGTTGATACTTGAGGCCTGAGGATTGAGGATTGAGGATTGCGAATTGAGGATTGAGGATTTAAGATTGAGGATTGGGTATTGAGGATTGAAGAATGAGGATTGAGGATTGAGGACAGAGGATTGAGGATTGAAGATTGAGTATTGATGATTGAAGGTTGAGGATTGTGGATTGAGGATTGAGGATTGAGGCTTGAATATTGAGGATTGGGGACTGAGTGTTGAGGGTTGAGTGATGTGAATTGATGTTTGTGGATAGAGATTTGAAGATTGCAGGTTGAGTATTGAGTATTGAAAACTGTGAAATCATGATATTCTATTGAGGATTGAGGATTGACAACTGATTGTTGAGGACTGAGGGCTGAAGCTTGAGGATTCAGGATTGAGGATTCAGGATTGAGGTTTGAGGACTGAGGATTGAGGATTGAGGATTGAGGATTGAGGATCGAGGATTGAGGATTGAAGCCTGAGGATCGGGTATTGAGGATTGAACAATGATGATTGAGGATTGAGGATTGAGGATTGAGGATTGAGGATTGAGGATTGAGGATTGAAGGTTGAATATTGATGAATGAAGATTGAGGATTGAGGATAGTAGGTCGTGGATTGAGGACGAGGACTGAGGGTTGAGTATTGATACTTGAGGCCTGAGGATTGAGGATTGAGGATTGCGAATTGAGGATAGAGGATTTAAGATTGAGAATTGGGTATTGAGGATTGAAGAATGAGGATTGAGGATTGAGGACAGAGGATTGAGGTTTGAAGATTGAGTATTGAGGATTGAAGGTTGACGATTGGGGATTGATGATTGAGGATTGAGGATTGAGGATTGAGTATTGATACTTGAGGCCTGAGGATTGAGGATTGAGGATTGCGAATTGAGTATTGAGGATTTAAGATTGAGGATTGGGTACTAAGGATTGAAGAATGAGGATTGAGGATTGAGGACAGCGGATTGAGGATTGAAGATTGAGTATTGAGGATTGAAGATTGACGATTGAGGATTGAGGATTGAGGATTGAGGATTGAGGATTGAGGATTGAGGATTGATAATTGAGTATTGAGGATTGAAGATTGAGGAATGAGGATTGAGGATTGAGGATTGAGTATTGAAGATTGAGTACTGAAGATTGAGTACTGAGGATTGAAGATTAAGAGTGAGGATTGAGGATTGAGGACTGAGGATTGAGGGTTGAGGATTGAAGGTTCAGTATTGAGGATTGAAGATTGAGAATTGAGGATTGAGGGTTGAACATTGAGGACTGAGTGTTGAGGGTTGAATGATGAGAATTGATGTTTGTGGATAGAGGTCTGAACATTGCAGATTGAGTATTGAGTATTGAAACCTGTGAATTGAGTATATTATATTGAGGATTGAGGATTGACAACTGATTGTTGGGGACTGAGGGCTGAAGACTGAGGTTTCCGGATTGAGGATTCAGAATTGAAATTTGAGGACTGAGCATTGAAGATTGAAGATTGAGTATTCAGGATTGAAGACTGAGAACTGAGGATTGAGGATTGAGGATTGAGGATGAGGGCTGAGGGTTGAGGATTGAGGTTTGAGGACTAAGGACAGAGGATTGAGGATTGAGGATTGAAGATTGAGGATTGGGTATTGAGGATCGAAGAATGAGGATTGAGGATTGAGGATTGAGGATTGTGGATTGAATATTGAGTATTGAGTATTGAAGATTGACTATTGAGGATTGCGAATTGAGGATTGACGATTGAGGATTGAGGATTGAAGATTGAGTGTTGAGGATTGAAGGTTGAGGATTGTGGACTGAGGATTGAGGATTGAGGCTTGAATATTGAGGATTGGGGACTGAGTGTTGAGGGTTGAGTGATGTGAATTGATGTTTGTGGATAGAGATTTGAAGATTGCAGGTTGAGTATTGAGTATTGAAAACTGTGAAATCATGATATTCTATTGAGGATTGAGGATTGACAACTGATTGTTGAGGACTGAGGGCTGAAGCTTGAGGATTCAGGATTGAGGATTCAGGATTGAGGTTTGAGGAGAGAGGACTGAGGATTGAGGATTGAGGATAGAGAATTGAGGATTGAGGATTGAGGATTGAAGATTGAGGATTGGCTGTTGAGGATTGAATATTGAGGATTGACGATTGAGGATTGAGGATTGAGGATTGAGGGTTGAGGATCGAGGATTGAAGATTGAGTATTGAGGATTGAAGATTGAGGATTGAGGATTGAGGATTGAGGATTGAAGATTGAGGATAGGGTATTGAGGATTGAAGGTTGAGGATTGTGGATTGAGGATTGAGGATTGAGGATTGAATATTGAGGATTGGGGACTGAGTGTTGAGGGTTGAATGATGAGAATTGACGTTTGTGGATAGAGATTTGAAGATTGCAGATTGAGTATTGAGTATTGAAAACTGTGAATTGATGATATTCTATTGAGGATTGAGGATTGACAACTGATTGTTGAGGACTGAGGGCTGAAGCTTGAGGATTCAGGATTGAGGATTCAGGATTGAGGTTTGAGGAGAGAGGACTGAGGATTGAGGATTGAGGATAGAGAATTGAGGATTGAGGATTGAGGATTGAAGATTGAGGATTGGCTGTTGAGGATTGAATATTGAGGATTGACGATTGAGGATTGAGGATTGAGGATTGAGGGTTGAGGATTGAGGATTGAAGATTGAGTATTGAGGATTGAAGATTGAGGATTGAGGATTGAGGATTGAAGATTGAGGATAGGGTATTGAGGATTGAAGAATGATGATTGAGGATTGAGGATTGAGGATTGAGGATTGAGGATTGAGGATTGAATATTGAGTATTGTGGATTGAAGATCGACTATTGAGGATTGCGAATTCAGGATTGAGGGTTGGGGATTGAGGATTGAAGATTGATGATTGAGGATTGAGGATTGAGGATTGGGGATTGAGGATTGCGAGTTGAAGATTCAGTATTGAGGATTGAAGATTCAGAATTGAGGATGAGGATTGAACATTGAGTACTGAGTGTTGAGGGTTGAGTGATGAGAATTTATGTTTCTGGATAGAGATTTGAAGATTGCAGATTGAGTATTGAGTATTGAAAACTGTGAATTGAGGATATTCTATTGAGGATTGAGGATTGACAACTGAATGTTGAGGACTGAGGGCTGAAGATTGAGGATTCAGGATTGAGGATTCAGAATTGTGGTTTGAGGACTGAGGATTGAGGATTGAAGGTTGAGTATTGAGGATTGAAGATTGAGGATTGAGGATTGAGGATTGAGGATTGAGGATGAGGGCTGAGGGTTGAGGATTAAGGTTTGAGGACTAAGGACAGAGGATTGAGGATTGAGAATTGAGGATTGAGGATTGAGGATTGAGGATGAGGGCTGAGGGTTGAGGATTGAGGTTTGAGGACTGAGGTCTGAGGATTGAGGATTGAGAATTGAGGATTGAGGAATGAGGGTTGAAGATTGAGGATTGGGTATTGAGGATTGAAGAATGAGTATTGAGGATTGAGGATTGAGGATTGAGGATTGAGGATTGAGGATTGAAGATTGAGTATTGAGGATTGAGGATTGACGATCGAGGATTGTGCATTGAGGATTGAGTATTGAGGATTCAGGATTGGGGATTGAGGATTGCGAATTGAAGATTCAGTATTGAGGATTGAAGATTCAGAATTGAGGATGAGGATTGAACATTGAATACTGAGTGTTGAGGGTTGAGTGATGAGAATTTATGTTTCTGGATAGAGATCTGAAGATTGCAGATTGAGTATTGAGTATTGAAACCTGTGAATTGAGTATATTATATTGAGGATTGAGGATTGACAACTGATTGTTGGGGACTGAGGGCTGAAGACTGAGGTTTCCGGATTGAGGATTCAGAATTGAAATTTGAGGACTGAGCATTGAAGATTGAAGATTGAGTATTCAGGATTGAAGACTGAGAACTGAGGATTGAGGATTGAGGATTGAGGATGAGGGCTGAGGGTTGAGGATTGAGGTTTGAGGACTAAGGACAGAGGATTGAGGATTGAGGATTGAAGATTGAGGATTGGGTATTGAGGATCGAAGAATGAGGATTGAGGATTGAGGATTGAGGATTGTGGATTGAATATTGAGTATTGAGTATTGAAGATTGACTATTGAGGATTGCGAATTGAGGATTGACGATTGAGGATTGAGGATTGAAGATTGAGTATTGAGGATTGAAGGTTGAGGATTGTGGACTGAGGATTGAGGATTGAGGCTTGAATATTGAGGATTGGGGACTGAGTGTTGAGGGTTGAGTGATGTGAATTGATGTTTGTGGATAGAGATTTGAAGATTGCAGGTTGAGTATTGAGTATTGAAAACTGTGAAATCATGATATTCTATTGAGGATTGAGGATTGACAACTGATTGTTGAGGACTGAGGGCTGAAGCTTGAGGATTCAGGATTGAGGATTCAGGATTGAGGTTTGAGGAGAGAGGACTGAGGATTGAGGATTGAGGATAGAGAATTGAGGATTGAGGATTGAGGATTGAAAATTGAGGATTGGCTGTTGAGGATTGAATATTGAGGATTGACGATTGAGGATTGAGGATTGAGGATTGAGGGTTGAGGATCGAGGATTGAAGATTGAGGATAGGGTATTGAGGATTGAAGAATGATGATTGAGGATTGAGGATTGAGGATTGAGGATTGAATATTGAGTATTGTGGATTGAAGATCGACTGTTGAGGATTGCGAATTGAGGATTGAGGGTTGGGGATTGAGGATTGAAGATTGAAGAAAGATGATTGAAGAATGAGGATTGGGGATTGAGTATTGAGCATTGAGGATTGAGGATTGAGGATTGAGGATTGAGGATTGAGGATTGAAGATTGAGTATTGAGGATTGAAGATTGAGGATTGAGGATTGAGGATTGAGGATTGAGGATTGAGGATTGAGGATTGAGGATTGAAGATTGAGGATTGGGTATTGAGGATTGAGGATTGAGGATTGAAGATTGAGGATAGGGTATTGAGGATTGAAGAATGATGATTGAGGATTGAGGATTGAGGATTGAGGATTGAATATTGAGTATTGTGGATTGAAGATCGACTGTTGAGGATTGCGAATTGAGGATTGAGGATTGAGGATTGAGGATTGAAGACTGACGATCCGGTATTGAGGATTGAACATTGAGGATTGAGGATTGAGGATTGAGTATGGAGGATTGAGGATTGAGGATTGAGGATTTAAGGTTGAATATTGATGAATGAAGATTGAGGATTGAGGATTGAGGGTTGTGGATTGAGAACGAGGACTGAGGGTTGAGTGTTGATGCCTGAGGTCTGAGGATTGAGGATTGAGGATTGCGAACTGAGGATTGATGATTGAGGATTGAAGATTGGGGATTGGGTATTGAGGATTGAAGAATGAGGATTGAAGAATGAGGAGTGGGGATTGAGTATTGAGGATTGAGGATTGAATATTGAGTATTGAGGATTGAATATTGAGGATTGAGGATTGAGGATTGAGGATTGAGGATTGAAGACTGAGTATTGAGGATTGAAGATTGAGGATTGAGGATTGGGGATTGTGGATTGAGTATTGAGGATTGAAGATTGAAGATTGAGGATTGAGGATTGAGGATTGAGGATTGAGGGTTGTGGATTGACGACGAGGACTGAGGGTTGAATATTTATGTTTGAGGTCTGAGGATTGAGGATTGAGGATTGAGAATTGAGGATTGAGGATTGAGGATTGAAGATTGAGGATTGGGTATTGAGGATTGAGGATTGAGGATTGAAGATTGAGGCTAGGGTATTGAGGATTGAAGAATGATGATTGAGGATTGAGGATTGAGGATTGAAGAATGA
This sequence comes from Calliopsis andreniformis, assembly GCF_051401765.1. Taxonomy (NCBI): domain Eukaryota; kingdom Metazoa; phylum Arthropoda; class Insecta; order Hymenoptera; family Andrenidae; genus Calliopsis; species Calliopsis andreniformis. The sequence continues at coordinate 1,204,506 of NW_027480447.1, forward strand.
GGATTGAAGAATGAGGATTGGGGATTGAGTATTGAGCATTGAGGATTGAATATTGAGTATTGAGGATTGAATATTGAGGATTGAGGATTAAGGATTGAGGATTGAGGATTGAGGATTGAGGATTGAAGATTGAGTATTGAGGATTGAAGATTGAGGATTGAGGATTGAGGATTGAGGATTGAGGATTGAGGATTGAGGATTGAAGATTGAGGATTGGGTATTGAGGATTGAGGATTGAGGATTGAAGATTGAGGATAGGGTATTGAGGATTGAAGAATGATGATTGAGGATTGAGGATTGAGGATTGAGGATTGAATATTGAGTATTGTGGATTGAAGATCGACTGTTGAGTATTGCGAATTGAGGATTGAGGGTTGGGGATTGAGGATTGAAGATTGAAGAATGAGGATTGAAGAATGAGGATTGGGGATTGAGTATTGAGCATTGAGGATTGAATATTGAGTATTGAGGATTGAATATTGAGTATTCAGGATTGAGGATTGAGGATTGAGGATTGAGGATTGAGGATTGAAGATTGAGTATTGAGGATTGAAGATTGAGAATTGAGGGTTTGGGATTGAGGATTGAGGATTGAGGATTGAGGATTGAGGATTGAAGATTGAGGATTGGGTATTGAGGATTGAGGATTGAATATTGAGGATAGGGTATTGAGGATTGAAGAATGATGATTGAGGATTGAAGATTGAGGATTGAGTATTGAGGATTGAGGATTGAGGATTGAGGATTGAGGATTGAAGATTGAGGATTGGGTATTGAGGATTGAGGATTGAGGATTGAAGATTGAGGATAGGGTATTGAGGATTGAAGAATGATGATTGAGGATTGAGGATTGAGGATTGAGGATTGAATATTGAGTATTGTGGATTGAAGATCGACTGTTGAGGATTGCGAATTGAGGATTGAGGGTTGGGGATTGAGGATTGAAGATTGAAGAATGAGGATTGAAGAATGAGGATTGGGGATTGAGTATTGAGCATTGAGGATTGAATATTGAGTATTGAGGATTGAATATTGATGATTCAGGATTGAGGATTGAGGATTGAGGATTGAGGATTGAGGATTGAAGATTGAGTATTGAGGATTGAAGATTGAGAATTGAGGATTGAGGATTGAGGATTGAGGATTGAGGATTGAGGATTGAGGATTCAAGATTGAGGATTGGGTATTGAGGATTGAGGATTGAGGATTGAAGATTGAGTATTGAGGATTGAAGATTGAGGATTGAGGATTGAGGTTTGAGGATTGAGGATTGAATATTGAGTACTGAGGATTGAAGATTAAGATTGAGGATTGATGATTGAGGATTGAGGATTGAAGATTGAGGATTGGGGACTGAGTATTGAGGGTTGAGTGATGAGAATTGATGCTTGTGGATAGAGGTCTAAAGATTGCAGATTGAGTATTGAGTATTGAAAACTGTGAATTGAGGATATTTTATTGAGGATTGAGGATTGACAACTGATTGTTGAGGACTTAGGGCTGAAGATTGAGGATTCAGGGTTGAGGATTCAGGATTGAGGTTTGAGGACTGAGGATTGAGGATTGAGGATTGAGGATTGAGGATTGAGAATTGAGGATTGAAGACTGAGGATTGGGAATTGAGGATTGAACATTCAGTATTGAGTGTTGAGGATAGAGGATTGAGGATTGAGGATTGAAGGTTGAATATTAATGACTGAATATTGAGGATTGAGGATTGAGGGTTGTGGATTGAGGACGAGGACTGAGGGTTGAGTATTGATGTTTGAAGTCTGAGGATTCAGGATTGAAGGTTGAGTATTGAGGATAGAAGATTGAGGATTGAGGATTGTCGATTATGGATTGAGGATGAGGTCTGAGGGTTGAGGATTGAGGTTTGTGGACTGAGGACTGAGGATTGAGAATTGAGAATTGAGGATTGAGGATTGAGGATTGAAGATTGCGGATTGGGTATTGAGGATTGAAGAATGAGGATTGAGGATTGAGGATTGAGGATTGAGGATTGAAGATTGAGTATTGAGCATTGAAGCCTGACGATTGAGGATTGAGAATTGAGGATTGAGGATTGAGGATGGAGGATTGAAGATTGAGTATTGAGGATTGAAGATTGAGGATCGAGGATTGAGGATTGAGGATTGAGGATAGAGGATTGAAGAATGAGGATTGAGGATTGAGGATTGAGGATTGAGGATTGAGGATTGAAGACTGAGTATTGAGGATTGAAGATTGAGGATTGAGGAGTGAGTATTGAAGATTGAGGATTTGTGACTGAGGATTGAAGATTGGGGTTTGAGGATTGAGGATTGAGGATTGAGGATTGAGGGTTGAGGATTGAAGATTAAGATTGAGGATTGAGGATTGAGGATTGAGGATTGAGGATTGAGGATTGAGGATTGTGGATTGAGGATTGAAGATTGAATATTGATGCTTGAAGATTGAGGATCGAGGATTGAGGGTTGTGGAATGAGGACGAGGGCTGAGGGTTGAGTATTGGTGTTTGAGGTCTGAGGATTGAGGATTGAGGATTGAGGATTGAGGATTGAGGATTGAACATTGAGGATTGGGTATTGAGGATTGATGAATGAGGATTGACGATTGAGGATTGAGGATTGAGGATTGAAGATTGAGTATTGAGGATTGAAGGTTGACGATTGAGGATTGAGGATTGAGGATTGAGGATTGAGGATTGGGGATTGTGGATTGAGTATTGAGGATTGAAGATTGAGGATTGAGGATTGAGGATTGAGGATTGAGGATTGAGGATTGAGGATTGAAGATTGAGGATTGGGTATTGAGGATTGAGGATTGAGGATTGAAGATTGAGGATAGGGTATTGAGGATTGAAGAATGATGATTGAGGATTGAGGATTGAGGATTGAGGATTGAATATTGAGTATTGTGGATTGAAGATCGACTGTTGAGGATTGCGAATTGAGGATTGAGGGTTGGGGATTGAGGATTGAAGATTGAAGAATGAGGATTGAAGAATGAGGATTGGGGATTGAGTATTGAGCATTGAGGATTGAATATTGAGTATTGAGGATTGAATATTGAGGATTCAGGATTGAGGATTGAGGATTGAGGATTGAGGATTGAGGATTGAAGATTGAGTATTGAGGATTGAAGATTGAGAATTGAGGATTTGGGATTGAGGATTGAGGATTGAGGATTGAGGATTGAGGATTGAAGATTGAGGATAGGGTATTGAGGATTGAGGATTGAGGATTGAAGATTGAGGATAGGGTATTGAGGATTGAAGAATGATGATTGAGGATTGAAGATTGAGGATTGAGTATTGAGGATTGAGGATTGAGGATTGAGGATTGAGGATTGAAGATTGAGGATTGGGTATTGAGGATTGAGGATTGAGGATTGAAGATTGAGGATAGGGTATTGAGGATTGAAGAATGATGATTGAGGATTGAGGATTGAGGATTGAGGATTGAATATTGAGTATTGTGGATTGAAGATCGACTGTTGAGGATTGCGAATTGAGGATTGAGGGTTGGGGATTGAGGATTGAAGATTGAAGAATGAGGATTGAAGAATGAGGATTGGGGATTGAGTATTGAGCATTGAGGATTGAATAATGAGTATTGAGGATTGAATATTGATGATTCAGGATTGAGGATTGAGGATTGAGGATTGAGGATTGAGGATTGAAGATTGAGTATTGAGGATTGAAGATTGAGAATTGAGGATTGAGGATTGAGGATTGAGGATTGAGGATTGAGGATTGAGGATTCAAGATTGAGGATTGGGTATTGAGGATTGAGGATTGAGGATTGAAGATTGAGGCTAGGGTATTGAGGATTGAAGAATGATGATTGAGGATTGAGGATTGAGGATTGAAGAATGAGGATTGAAGAATGAGGATTGGGGATTGAGTATTAAGCATTGAGGATTGAATATTGAGTATTGAGGATTGAATATTGAGGATTGAGTATTGAGGATTGAGGATTCAGGATTGAAGATTGTGGATTGGGGACTGAGGATTGAAGATTGAGTATTGAGGATTGTGGATTGAGGATTGAGGATTGAGGATTGAAGACTGAGGATCGGGTGTTGAGGATTGAACATTGAGGATTGAGGATTGAGGATTGAGGATTGAGGGTTGAGGACTGAAGGTTGAATATTGATGAATGAAGATTGAGGATCGAGGATTGTAGGTCGTGGATTGAGGACGAGGACTGAGGGTTGAGTGTTGATACTTGAGGCCTGAGGATTGAGGATTGAGGATTGCGAATTGAGGATTGAGGATTTAAGATTGAGGATTGGGTATTGAGGATTGAAGAATGAGGATTGAGGATTGAGAACAGAGGATTGAGGATTGAAGATTGAGTATTGAGGATTGAAGGTTGACGATTGAGGATTGAGGATTGAGGATTGAGGATTGAGTATTGAGGATTGACGATTGAAGATTGAGTATTGAGGATTGAAGATTGAGGATTGTGGATTGAGGATTGACGATTGAGGATTGAAGATTGAGGATTGAGGATTGAGGATTGAAGATTGAGGATTGGGTATTGAGGATTGAGGATTGAGGATTGAAGATTGAGGCTAGGGTATTGAGGATTGAAGAATGATGATTGAGGATTGAGGATTGAGGATTGAAGAATGAGGATTGAAGAATGAGGATTGGGGATTGAGTATTGAGCATTGAGGATAGAATATTGAGTATTGAGGATTGAATATTGAGGATTGAGGATTGAGGATTGAGGATTGAGGATTGAGGATTGAAGATTGAGTATTGAGGATTGAAGATTGAGGATTGAGGATTGAGGATTGAGGATTGAGGATTAAGGATTGAGGATTGAAGATTGAGGATTGGGTATTGAGGATTGAGGATTGAGGATTGAAGATTGAGGATAGGGTATTGAGGATTGAAGAATGATGATTGAGGATTGAGGATTGAGGATTGAGGATTGAATATTGAGTATTGTGGATTGAAGATCGACTGTTGAGGATTGCGAATTGACGATTGAGGGTTGGGGATTGAGGATTGAAGATTGAAGAAAGATGATTGAAGAATGAGGATTGGGGATTGAGTATTGAGCATTGAGGATTGAATATTGAGTATTGAGGATTGAATATTGAGGATTCAGGATTGAGGATTGAGGATTGAGGATTGAGGATTGAGGATTGAAGATTGAGTATTGAGGATTGAAGATTGAGAATTGAGGATTGAGGATTGAGGATTGAGGATTGAGGATTGAGGATTGAGGATTGAAGATTGAGGATTGGGTATTGAGGATTGAGGATTGAGGATCGAAGATTGAGGATAGGGTATTGAGGATTGAAGAATGATGATTGAGGATTGAAGATTGAGGATTGAGGATTGAGGATTGAGGATTGAGGATTGAGGATTGAGGATTGAAGATTCAGGATTGGGTATTGAGGATTGAGGATTGAGGATTGAAGATTGAGTATTGAGCAATGAATATTGACGATTGAGGATTGAGTATTGAGGATTGAACATTGATGATTCAGGATTGAGGATTGAGGATTGAGGATTGAGGATTGAATATTGAAGATTGAGTATTGAGGATTGAAGATTGAGAATTGAGGATTGAGGATTGAGGATTGAGGATTGAGGATTGAGGATTGAGGATTCAAGATTGAGGATTAGGTATTGAGGATTGAGGATTGAGGATTGAAGATTGAGGCTAGGGTATTGAGGATTGAAGAATGATGATTGAGGATTGAGGATTGAGGATTGAAGAATGAGGATTGAAGAATGAGGATTGGGGATTGAGTATTAAGCATTGAGGATTGAATATTGAGTATTGAGGATTGAATATTGAGGATTGAGTATTGAGGATTGAGGATTGAGGATTGAAGATTGAGGATTGGGGACTGAGGATTGAAGATTGAGTATTGAGGATTGTGGATTGAGGATTGAGGATTGAGGATTGAAGACTGAGGATCGGGTGTTGAGGATTGAACATTGAGGATTGAGGATTGAGGATTGAGGATTGAGGATTGAGGATTGAAGGTTGAATATTGATGAATGAAGATTGAGGATCGAGGATTGTAGGTCGTGGATTGAGGACGAGGACTGAGGGTTGAGTGTTGATACTTGAGGCCTGAGGATTGAGGATTGAGGATTGCGAATTGAGGATTGAGGATTTAAGATTGAGGATTGGGTATTGAGGATTGAAGAATGAGGATTGAGGATTGAGGACAGAGGATTGAGGATTGAAGATTGAGTATTGATGATTGAAGGTTGAGGATTGTGGATTGAGGATTGAGGATTGAGGCTTGAATATTGAGGATTGGGGACTGAGTGTTGAGGGTTGAGTGATGTGAATTGATGTTTGTGGATAGAGATTTGAAGATTGCAGGTTGAGTATTGAGTATTGAAAACTGTGAAATCATGATATTCTATTGAGGATTGAGGATTGACAACTGATTGTTGAGGACTGAGGGCTGAAGCTTGAGGATTCAGGATTGAGGATTCAGGATTGAGGTTTGAGGACTGAGGATTGAGGATTGAGGATTGAGGATTGAGGATCGAGGATTGAGGATTGAAGCCTGAGGATCGGGTATTGAGGATTGAACATTGATGATTGAGGATTGAGGATTGAGGATTGAGGATTGAGGATTGAGGATTGAGGATTGAGGATTGAAGGTTGAATATTGATGAATGAAGATTGAGGATTGAGGATAGTAGGTCGTGGATTGAGGACGAGGACTGAGGGTTGAGTATTGATACTTGAGGCCTGAGGATTGAGGATTGAGGATTGCGAATTGAGGATAGAGGATTTAAGATTGAGAATTGGGTATTGAGGATTGAAGAATGAGGATTGAGGATTGAGGACAGAGGATTGAGGTTTGAAGATTGAGTATTGAGGATTGAAGGTTGACGATTGGGGATTGATGATTGAGGATTGAGGATTGAGGATTGAGTATTGATACTTGAGGCCTGAGGATTGAGGATTGATGATTGCGAATTGAGTATTGAGGATTTAAGATTGAGGATTGGGTATTAAGGATTGAAGAATGAGGATTGAGGATTGAGGACAGCGGATTGAGGATTGAAGATTGAGTATTGAGGATTGAAGATTGACGATTGAGGATTGAGGATTGAGGATTGAGGATTGAGGATTGAGGATTGAGGATTGATAATTGAGTATTGAGGATTGAAGATTGAGGAATGAGGATTGAGGATTGAGGATTGAGTATTGAAGATTGAGTACTGAAGATTGAGTACTGAGGATTGAAGATTAAGAGTGAGGATTGAGGATTGAGGACTGAGGATTGAGGATTGAGGATTGAAGGTTCAGTATTGAGGATTGAAGATTGAGAATTGAGGATTGAGGGTTGAACATTGAGGACTGAGTGTTGAGGGTTGAATGATGAGAATTGATGTTTGTGGATAGAGGTCTGAACATTGCAGATTGAGTATTGAGTATTGAAACCTGTGAATTGAGTATATTATATTGAGGATTGAGGATTGACAACTGATTGTTGGGGACTGAGGGCTGAAGACTGAGGTTTCCGGATTGAGGATTCAGAATTGAAATTTGAGGACTGAGCATTGAAGATTGAAGATTGAGTATTCAGGATTGAAGACTGAGAACTGAGGATTGAGGATTGAGGATTGAGGATGAGGGCTGAGGGTTGAGGATTGAGGTTTGAGGACTAAGGACAGAGGATTGAGGATTGAGGATTGAAGATTGAGGATTGGGTATTGAGGATCGAAGAATGAGGATTGAGGATTGAGGATTGAGGATTGTGGATTGAATATTGAGTATTGAGTATTGAAGATTGACTATTGAGGATTGCGAATTGAGGATTGACGATTGAGGATTGAGGATTGAAGATTGAGTATTGAGGATTGAAGGTTGAGGATTGTGGACTGAGGATTGAGGATTGAGGCTTGAATATTGAGGATTGGGGACTGAGTGTTGAGGGTTGAGTGATGTGAATTGATGTTTGTGGATAGAGATTTGAAGATTGCAGGTTGAGTATTGAGTATTGAAAACTGTGAAATCATGATATTCTATTGAGGATTGAGGATTGACAACTGATTGTTGAGGACTGAGGGCTGAAGCTTGAGGATTCAGGATTGAGGATTCAGGATTGAGGTTTGAGGAGAGAGGACTGAGGATTGAGGATTGAGGATAGAGAATTGAGGATTGAGGATTGAGGATTGAAGATTGAGGATTGGCTGTTGAGGATTGAATATTGAGGATTGACGATTGAGGATTGAGGATTGAGGATTGAGGGTTGAGGATCGAGGATTGAAGATTGAGTATTGAGGATTGAAGATTGAGGATTGAGGATTGAGGTTTGAGGATTGAAGATTGAGGATAGGGTATTGAGGATTGAAGGTTGAGGATTGTGGATTGAGGATTGAGGATTGAGGATTGAATATTGAGGATTGGGGACTGAGTGTTGAGGGTTGAATGATGAGAATTGACGTTTGTGGATAGAGATTTGAAGATTGCAGATTGAGTATTGAGTATTGAAAACTGTGAATTGATGACATTCTATTGAGGATTGAGGATTGACAACTGATTGTTGAGGACTGAGGGCTGAAGCTTGAGGATTCAGGATTGAGGATTCAGGATTGAGGTTTGAGGAGAGAGGACTGAGGATTGAGGATTGAGGATAGAGAATTCAGGATTGAGGATTGAGGATTGAAGATTGAGGATTGGCTGTTGAGGATTGAATATTGAGGATTGACGATTGAGGATTGAGGATTGAGGATTGAGGGTTGAGGATTGAGGATTGAAGATTGAGTATTGAGGATTGAAGATTGAGGATTGAGGATTGAGGATTGAAGATTGAGGATAGGGTATTGAGGATTGAAGAATGATGATTGAGGATTGAGGATTGAGGATTGAGGATTGAGGATTGAATATTGAGTATTGTGGATTGAAGATCGACTATTGAGGATTGCGAATTCAGGATTGAGGGTTGGGGATTGAGGATTGAAGATTGATGATTGAGGATTGAGGAATGAGGATTGGGGATTGAGGATTGCGAGTTGAAGATTCAGTATTGAGGATTGAAGATTCAGAATTGAGGATGAGGATTGAACATTGAGTACTGAGTGTTGAGGGTTGAGTGATGAGAATTTATGTTTCTGGATAGAGATTTGAAGATTGCAGATTGAGTATTGAGTATTGAAAACTGTGAATTGAGGATATTCTATTGAGGATTGAGGATTGACAACTGAATGTTGAGGACTGAGGGCTGAAGATTGAGGATTCAGGATTGAGGATTCAGAATTGTGGTTTGAGGACTGAGGATTGAGGATTGAAGGTTGAGTATTGAGGATTGAAGATTGAGGATTGAGGATTGAGGATTGAGGATTGAGGATGAGGGCTGAGGGTTGAGGATTAAGGTTTGAGGACTAAGGACAGAGGATTGAGGATTGAGAATTGAGGATTGAGGATTGAGGATTGAGGATGAGGGCTGAGGGTTGAGGATTGAGGTTTGAGGACTGAGGTCTGAGGATTGAGGATTGAGAATTGAGGATTGAGGAATGAGGGTTGAAGATTGAGGATTGGGTATTGAGGATTGAAGAATGAGTATTGAGGATTGAGGATTGAGGATTGAGGATTGAGGATTGAGGATTGAAGATTGAGTATTGAGGATTGAGGATTGACGATCGAGGATTGTGCATTGAGGATTGAGTATTGAGGATTCAGGATTGGGGATTGAGGATTGCGAATTGAAGATTCAGTATTGAGGATTGAAGATTCAGAATTGAGGATGAGGATTGAACATTGAATACTGAGTGTTGAGGGTTGAGTGATGAGAATTTATGTTTCTGGATAGAGATCTGAAGATTGCAGATTGAGTATTGGGTATTGAAAACTGTGAATTGAGGATATTCTATTGAGGATTGAGGATTGACAACTGATTGTTGAGGACTTAGAGCTGAAGCTTGAGGATTCAGGATTGAGGATTCAGGATTGAGGTTTGAGGAGGGAGGCCTGAGGATTGAGGATTGAGGATTGAGAATTGAGGATTGAGGACTGATGATTGAAGATTGAGGATTGGCTGTTGAGGATTGAACATTGAGGATTGAGGATTGAGGATTGAGGATTGAGGATTGAGGATTGAAGGTTGAATATTGATGAATGAAGATTGAGGATTGAGGATTGAGGGTTGTGGACTGAGAACGAGGACTGAGGGTTGAGTGTTGATGCCTGAGGTCTGAGGATTGAGGATTGAGGATTGAGGATTGAGGATTGAGGATTGAGGATTGAAGATTGAGTATTGAGGATTGAAGATTGAGGATTGAGGATTGAGGATTGAGGATGGAGGATTGAAGATTGAGTATTGAGGATTCAAGATTGACGATCGTGGATTGAGCATTGAGGATTGAGTATTGAGGATTCAGGATTGAAGATTGAGTATTGAGGATTGAAGGTTGAGGATTGTGGATTGAGGATTGAGGATTGAGGATTGAATATTGAGGATTGGGGACTGAGTGTTGAGGGTTGAATGATGAGAATTGATGTTTGTGGATAGAGATTTGAAGATTGCAGATTGAGTATTGAGTACCGAAAACTGTGAATTGAGTATATTCTATTGAGGATTGAGGATTGACAACTGATTGTTGAGGACTGAGGGCTGAAGATTGAGGGTTCCGGATTGAGGATTCAGAATTGAAATTTGAGGACTGAGCATTGAGGATTGAAGATTGAGAATTGCGGATTGAAGATTGAGAATTGAGGATTGAGGATTGAGGATTGAGGATGAGGGCTGAGGGTTAAGGATTGAGGTTTGAGGACTAAGGACAGAGGATTGAGGATTGAGAATTGAGGATTGAGGATTGAGGATTGAAGATTGAGGATTGGGTATTGAGGATCGAAGAATGAGGATTGAGGATTGAGGATTGAGGATTGAGGATTGAATATTGAGTATTGAGGATTGAAGATTGACTATTGAGGATTTGGAACTGAGGATTGAGGATTGAGGATTGAGGATTGAAGGTTGAGTATTGAAGATTGAAGGTTGAGGATTGTGGATTGAGGATTGAGGGTTGAGGCTTGAATATTGAGGATTGGGGACTGAGTGTTGAGGGTTGAGTGATGAGAATTAATGTTTGTGGATAGAGTTTTGAAGATTGCAGGTTGAGTATTGAGTATTGAAAACTGTGAATTCATGATATTCTATTGAGGATTGAGGATTGACCACTGGTTGTTGAGGACTGAGAGCTGAAGATTGAGGATTCAGGATTGATGATTCAGGATTGAGGTTTGACGACTGAGGATTGAGGACTGAAGATTGAGTATTGAGGATTGAGGATTGAGCATTGAGGGTTGAGGATTGAGAATTGAGGATTGAGGATTGAACATTGAGGACTGAGTGTTGAGGGTCGAGCGATGAGTATTGATGTTTGTGGATAGAGATTTGAAGATTGCAGATTGAGTATTGAGTATTGAAAACTGTGAATTGAGTGTATTCTATTGAGGATTGAGGATTGAGGATTGAGGATTGAGGATTGAGGATTGAAGATTCAGGATTGGGTATTGAGGATTGAGGATTGAGGATTGAAGATTGAGTATTGAGCAATGAATATTGACGATTGAGGATTGAGTATTGAGGATTGAATATTGATGATTCAGGATTGAGGATTGAGGATTGAGGATTGAGGATTGAGGATTGAAGATTGAGTATTGAGGATTGAAGATTGAGAATTGAGGATTGAGGATTGAGGATTGAGGATTGAGGATTGACGATTGAGGATTCAAGATTGAGGATTGGGTATTGAGGATTGAGGATTGAGGATTGAAGATTGAGGCTAGGGTATTGAGGATTGAAGAATGATGATTGAGGATTGAGGATTGAGGATTGAAGAATGAGGATTGAAGAATGAGGATTGGGGATTGAGTATTAAGCATTGAGGATTGAATATTGAGTATTGAGGATTGAATATTGAGGATTGAGTATTGAGGATTGAGGATTGAGGATTGAAGATTGAGGATTGGGGACTGAGGATTGAAGATTGAGTATTGAGGATTGTGGATTGAGGATTGAGGATTGAGGATTGAAGACTGAGGATCGGGTGTTGAGGATTGAACATTGAGGATTGAGGATTGAGGATTGAGGATTGAGGATTGAGGATTGAAGGTTGAATATTGATGAATGAAGATTGAGGATCGAGGATTGTAGGTCGTGGATTGAGGACGAGGACTGAGGGTTGAGTGTTGATACTTGAGGCCTGAGGATTGAGGATTGAGGATTGCGAATTGAGGATTGAGGATTTAAGATTGAGGATTGGGTATTGAGGATTGAAGAATGAGGATTGAGGATTGAGGACAGAGGATTGAGGATTGAAGATTGAGTATTGATGATTGAAGGTTGAGGATTGTGGATTGAGGATTGAGGATTGAGGCTCGAATATTGAGGATTGGGGACTGAGTGTTGAGGGTTAAGTGATGAGAATTGATGTTTGTGGATAGAGATTTGAAGATTGCAGGTTGAGTATTGAGAATTGAAAACTGTGAAATCATGATATTCTATTGAGGATTGAGGATGGACCACTGATTGTTGAGGACTGAGGGCTGAAGATTGAGGATTCAGGATTGAGGATTCAGGATTGAGGTTTGAGGACTGAGGATTGAGGATTGAGGGTTGAGGATTGAGGATCGAGGATTGAGGATTGAAGCCTGAGGATCGGGTATTGAGGATTGAACATTGATGATTGAGGATTGAGGATTGAGGATTGAGGATTGAGGATTGAGGATTGAGGATTGAAGGTTGAATATTGATGAATGAAGATTGAGGATTGAGGATAGTAGGTCGTGGATTGAGGACGAGGACTGAGGGTTGAGTATTGATACTTGAGGCCTGAGGATTGAGGATTGAGGATTGCGAATTGAGGATAGAGGATTTAAGATTGAGAATTGGGTATTGAGGATTGAAGAATGAGGATTGAGGATTGAGGACAGAGGATTGAGGTTTGAAGATTGAGTATTGAGGATTGAAGGTTGAGTATTGAGGATTCAAGATTGACGATCGTGGATTGAGCATTGAGGATTGAGTATTGAGGATTCAGGATTGAAGATTGAGTATTGAGGATTGAAGGTTGAGGATTGTGGATTGAGGATTGAGGACTGAGGATTGAATATTGAGGATTGGGGACTGAGTGTTGAGGGTTGAATGATGAGAATTGATGTTTGTGGATAGAGATTTGAAGATTGCAGATTGAGTATTGAGTATCGAAAACTGTGAATTGAGTATATTCTATTGAGGATTGAGGATTGACAACTGATTGTTGAGGACTGAGGGCTGAAGATTGAGGGTTCCGGATGGAGGGTTCAGAATTGAAATTTGAGGACTGAGCATTGAGGATTGAAGATTGAGAATTGCGGATTGAACATTGAGAATTGAGGATTGAAGATTGAGGATTGAGGGTGAGGGCTGAGGGTTGAGGATTGATGTTTGAGGACTAAGGACAGAGGATTGAGGATTGAGAATTGAGGATTGAGGATTGAGGATTGAAGATTGAGGATTGTGTATTGAGGATCGAAGAATGAGGACTGAGGATTGAGGATTGAGGATTGAGGATTGAATATTGAGTATTGAGGATTGAAGATTGACTATTGAGGATTGCGAACTGAGGATTGAGGATTGAGGATTGAGGATTGAAGATTGAGTATTGAGGATTGAAGGTTGAGGATTGTGGATTGAGGATTGAGGATTGAGGCTTGAATATTGAGGATTGGGGACTGAGTGTTGAGGGTTGAGTGATGAGAATTGATGTTTGTGGATAGAGATTTGAAGATTGCAGGTTGAGTATTGAGTATTGAAAACTGTGAATTCATGATATTCTATTGAGGATTGAGGATTGACCACTGATTGTTGAGGACTGAGAGCTGAAGATTGAGGATTCAGGATTGATGATTCAGGATTGAGGTTTGACGACTGAGGATTGAGGACTGAAGGTTGAGTATTGAGGATTGAAGATTGAGCATTGAGGATTGAGGATTGAGAATTGAGGATTGAGGATTGAACATTGAGGACTGAGTGTTGAGGGTTGAGCGATGAGTATTGATGTTTGTGGATAGAGATTTGAAGATTGCAGATTGAGTATTGAGTATTGAAAACTGTGAATTAAGTGTATTCTATTGAGGATTGAAGTTTGACAACTGATTGTTGAGGACTGAGGGCTGAAGATTGAGGTTTCCGGATTGAGGATTCAGAATTGATATTTGAGGACTGAGCATTGAGGATTGAAGATTGAGTATTGAGGATTGAGGATTGAGGACAGAGGATTGAGTATTGAAGATTGAGTATTGAGGATTGAGGATTTAGGATTGAGGATTGAAGATGGAGTATTGAGGATTGAAGATTGAGGAATGAGGATTGAGGATTGAGGATTGAGGATTGAAGACTGAGTACTGAGGATTGAAGATTAAGATTGAGGATTGAGGATTGAGTATTGAGGATTGAAGAATGATGATTGAGGATTGAGGATTGAGGATTGAGGATTGAATATTGAGTATTGAGGATTGAAGATCGACTATTGAGGATTGCGAATTGAGGATTGAGAGTTGGGGATTGAGGATTGAAGATTGAGTATTGAGTATTGAAGGTTGAGGATTGTGGATTGAGGATTGAGGATTGAGGCTCGAATATTGAGGATTGGGGACTGAGTGTTGAGGGTTAAGTGATGAGAATAGATGTTTGTGGATAGAGATTTGAAGATTGCAGGTTGAGTATTGAGTATTGAAAACTGTGAAATCATGATATTCTATTGAGGATTGAGGATGGACCACTGACTGTTGACGACTGAGGGCTGAAGATTGAGGATTCAGGATTGAGGATTCAGGATTGAGGTTTGAGGACTGAGGATTGAGGATTGAGGATTGTGGATTGAGGATTGAGGATTGAGGATTGAAGACTGAGTATTGAGGATTGAGGATTGAGGATTGAGGATTGAGGATTGAGGATTGAGGATTGAGGATTGAGGATTGAAGGTTGAATATTGATGAATGAAGATTGAGGATTGAGGATTGTAGGTCGTGGATTGAGGACGAGGACTGAGGGTTGAGTATTGATACTTGAGGCCTGAGGATTGAGGATTGAGGATTGCGAATTGAGGATAGAGGATTTAAGATTGAGAATTGGGTATTGAGGATTGTGGATTGAGGATTGAGGACTGAGGATTGAATATTGAGGATTGGGGACTGAGTGTTGAGGGTTGAATGATGAGAATTGATGTTTGTGGATAGAGATTTGAAGATTGCAGATTGAGTATTGAGTATCGAAAACTGTGAATTGAGTATATTCTATTGAGGATTGAGGATTGACAACTGATTGTTGAGGACTGAGGGCTGAAGATTGAGGGTTCCGGATGGAGGGTTCAGAATTGAAATTTGAGGACTGAGCATTGAGGATTGAAGATTGAGAATTGCGGATTGAACATTGAGAATTGAGGATTGAAGATTGAGGATTGAGGGTGAGGGCTGAGGGTTGAGGATTGATGTTTGAGGACTAAGGACAGAGGATTGAGGATTGAGAATTGAGGATTGAGGATTGAGGATTGAAGATTGAGGATTGTGTATTGAGGATCGAAGAATGAGGACTGAGGATTGAGGATTGAGGATTGAGGATTGAATATTGAGTATTGAGGATTGAAGATTGACTATTGAGGATTGCGAACTGAGGATTGAGGATTGAGGATTGAGGATTGAAGATTGAGTATTGAGGATTGAAGGTTGAGGATTGTGGATTGAGGATTGAGGATTGAGGCTTGAATATTGAGGATTGGGGACTGAGTGTTGAGGGTTGAGTGATGAGAATTGATGTTTGTGGATAGAGATTTGAAGATTGCAGGTTGAGTATTGAGTATTGAAAACTGTGAATTCATGATATTCTATTGAGGATTGAGGATTGACCACTGATTGTTGAGGACTGAGAGCTGAAGATTGAGGATTCAGGATTGATGATTCAGGATTGAGGTTTGACGACTGAGGATTGAGGACTGAAGGTTGAGTATTGAGGATTGAAGATTGAGCATTGAGGATTGAGGATTGAGAATTGAGGATTGAGGATTGAACATTGAGGACTGAGTGTTGAGGGTTGAGCGATGAGTATTGATGTTTGTGGATAGAGATTTGAAGATTGCAGATTGAGTATTGAGTATTGAAAACTGTGAATTAAGTGTATTCTATTGAGGATTGAAGTTTGACAACTGATTGTTGAGGACTGAGGGCTGAAGATTGAGGTTTCCGGATTGAGGATTCAGAATTGATATTTGAGGACTGAGCATTGAGGATTAAAGATTGAGTATTGAGGATTGAGGATTGAGGACAGAGGATTGAGTATTGAAGATTGAGTATTGAGGATTGAGGATTTAGGATTGAGGATTGAAGATGGAGTATTGAGGATTGAAGATTGAGGAATGAGGATTGAGGATTGAGGATTGAGGATTGAAGACTGAGTACTGAGGATTGAAGATTAAGATTGAGGATTGAGGATTGAGTATTGAGGATTGAAGAATGATGATTGAGGATTGAGGATTGAGGATTGAGGATTGAATATTGAGTATTGAGGATTGAAGATCGACTATTGAGGATTGCGAATTGAGGATTGAGAGTTGGGGACTGAGGATTGAAGATTGAGTATTGAGTATTGAAGGTTGAGGATTGTGGATTGAGGATTGAGGATTGAGGCTCGAATATTGAGGATTGGGGACTGAGTGTTGAGGGTTAAGTGATGAGAATAGATGTTTGTGGATAGAGATTTGAAGATTGCAGGTTGAGTATTGAGTATTGAAAACTGTGAAATCATGATATTCTATTGAGGATTGAGGATGGACCACTGACTGTTGACGACTGAGGGCTGAAGATTGAGGATTCAGGATTGAGGATTCAGGATTGAGGTTTGAGGACTGAGGATTGAGGATTGAGGATTGTGGATTGAGGATTGAGGATTGAGGATTGAAGACTGAGTATTGAGGATTGAGGATTGAGGATTGAGGATTGAGGATTGAGGATTGAGGATTGAGGATTGAGGATTGAAGGTTGAATATTGATGAATGAAGATTGAGGATTGAGGATTGTAGGTCGTGGATTGAGGACGAGGACTGAGGGTTGAGTATTGATACTTGAGGCCTGAGGATTGAGGATTGAGGATTGCGAATTGAGGATAGAGGATTTAAGATTGAGAATTGGGTATTGAGGATTGAAGAATGAGGATTGAGGATTGAGGACAGAGGATTGAGGTTTGAAGATTGAGTATTGAGGATTGAAGGTTGACGATTGGGGATTGATGATTGAGGATTGAGGATTGAGGATTGAGGATTGAAGATTGAGTATTGAGGATTGAAGATTGAGGATTGAGGTTTGAGGAGAGAGGACTGGGGATTGAGGATTGTGGATTGAGAATTGAGGATTGAGGATTGAGGATTGAAGATTGAGGATTGGCTGTTGAGGATTGAACATTGAGGATTGAGGATTGAGAATTGAGGATTGAGGATTTAAGGTTGAATATTGATGAATGAAGATTGAGGATTGAGGATTGAGCGTTGTGGATTGAGAACTAGGACTGAGGGTTGAGTGTTGATGCCTGAGGTCTGAGGATTGAGGATTGAGGATTGCGAATTGAGGATAGAGGATTTAAGATTGAGAATTGGGTATTGAGGATTGAAGAATGAGGATTGAAGAATGAAGATTGGGGATTGAGTATTGAGGATTGAGGATTGAATATTGAGTATTGAGGATTGAACATTGAGGATTGAGGATTGAGGATTGAGGATTGAGGATTGAAGATTGAGTATTGAGGATTGAAGATTGAGGATTGAGGATTGAAGATTGAGTATTGAGGATTGAAGATTGACGATTGAAGATTGAGGATTGAGGATTGAGGATTGAAGATTGAGGATTGAAGATTGAGGATTGGGTATTGAGGATCGAAGAATGAGGATTGAGGATTGAGGATTGAGGATTGAGGATTGAATATTGAGTATTGAGGATTGAAGATTGACTATTGAGGATTGCGAACTTAGGATTGAGGATTGAGGATTGAGGATTGAGGATTGAAGATTGAGTATTGAGGATTGAAGGTTGAGGATTGTGGATTGAGGATTGAGGATTGAGGCTTGAATATTGAGGATTGGGGACTGAGTGTTGAGGGTTGAGTGATGAGAATTGATGTTTGTGGATAGAGATTTGAAAATTGCTGGTTGAGTATTGAGTATTGAAAACTGTCAATTCATGATATTCTATTGAGGATTGAGGACTGACCACTGATTGTTGAGGACTGAGAGCTGAAGATTGAGGATTCTGGATTGATGATTCAGGATTGAGGTTTGACGACTGAGGATTGAGGACTGATGATTGAGTATTGAGGATTGAAGATTGAGCATTGAGGATTGAGGATTGAGAATTGAGGATTGAGGATTGAACATTGAGGACTGAGTGTTGAGGGTTGAGCGATGAGAATTGATGTTTGTGGATAGAGATTTGAAGATTGCGGATTGAGTATTGAGTATTGAAAACTGTGAATTGA
The DNA here is from genome assembly GCF_051401765.1 of Calliopsis andreniformis. NCBI lineage: Eukaryota > Metazoa > Arthropoda > Insecta > Hymenoptera > Andrenidae > Calliopsis > Calliopsis andreniformis. The sequence continues at coordinate 1,222,989 of NW_027480447.1, forward strand.
GTGTATTCTATTGAGGATTGAGGATTGACAACTGATTGTTGAGGACTGAAGGCTGAAGATTGAGGTTTCCGGATTGAGGATTCAGAATTGATATTTGAGGACTGAGCATTGAGGATTGAAGATTGTGGATTGAGGATTGAGGATTGAGGATTGAAGACTGAGGATTGGGTATTGAGGATTGAAGAATGAGCATTGAGGATTGAGGACAGAGGATTGAGGATTGAAGATTGAGTATTGAGGATTGAAGATTGACGATTGAGGATTGAGGATTGAGGATTGAGGATTGAGGATTGAAGATTGAGTATTGAGGATTGAAGATTGAGGATTGAGGATTGAGGATTGAGGATTGAGGATTGAAGATTGAGTACTGAAGATTGAAGATTAAGATTGAGGAATGAGGATTGAGGATTGAGGATTGAGGATTGAGGACTGAAGATTGAGTATTGAGGATTGAGGATTGAGGATTGAGGATTGAGGATTGAGAATTGAGGATTGAGGATTGAACATTGAGGACTGAGTGTTGAGGGTTGAGCGATGAGAATTGATGGTTGTGGATAGAGATTTGAAGATTGCAGGTTGAGTATTGAGTATTGAAAGCTGTGAAATCATGATATTCTATTGAGGATTGAGGATGGACCACTGATTGTTTAGGACTGAGGGCTGAAGATTGAGGATTCAGGATTGAGGATTCAGGAATGAGGTTTGAGGACTGAGGATTGAGGATTGAGGATTGAGGATTGAGGATCGAGGATTGAGGATTGAAGCCTGAGGATCGGGTATTGAGGATTGAACATTGATGATTGAGGATTGAGGATTGAGGATTGAGGATTGAGGATTGAGGATTGAGGATTGAAGGTTGAATATTGATGAATGAAGATTGAGGATTGAGGATTGTATGTCGTGGATTGAGGACGAGGACTGAGGGTTGAGTATTGATACTTGAGGCCTGAGGATTGAGGATTGAGGATTGCGAATTGAGGATAGAGGATTTAAGATTGAGAATTGGGTATTGAGGATTGAACAATGAGGATTGAGGATTGAGGACAGAGGATTGAGGTTTGAAGATTGAGTATTGAGGATTGAAGGTTGACGATTGGGTATTGATGATTGAGGATTGAGGATTGAGGATTGAGGATTGAAGATTGAGTATTGAGGATTGAAGATTGAGGATTGAGGTTTGAGGAGAGAGGACTGAGGATTGAGGATTGTGGATTGAGAATTGAGGATTGAGAATTGAGGATTGAAGATTGAGTACTGAAGATTGAGTACTGAGGATTGAAGATTAAGAGTGAGGATTGAGGATTGAGGACTGAGGATTGAGGATTGAGGATTGAAGTTTCAGTATTGAGGATTGAAGATTGAGAATTGAGGATTGAGGGTTGAACATTGAGGACTGAGTGTTGAGGGTTGAATGATGAGAATTGATGTTTGTGGATAGAGCTTTGAAGATTGCAGATTGAGTATTGAGTATTGAAAACTGTGAATTGAGTATATTATATTGAGGATTGAGGATTGACAACTGAATGTTGGGGACTGAGGGCTGAAGACTGAGGGTTCCGGATTGAGGATTCAGAATTGAAATTTGAGGACTGAGCATTGAGGATTGAAGACTGAGTATTCAGGATTGAAGATTGAGAATTGAGGATTGAGGATTGAGGATTGAGGATGAGGGCTGAGGGTTGAGGATTGAGGTTTGAGGACTAAGGACAGAGGATTGAGGATTGAGGATTGAAGATTGAGGATTGGGTATTGAGGATCGAAGAATGAGGATTGAGGATTGAGGATTGAGGATTGTGGATTGAATATTGAGTATTGAGGATTGAAGATTGTCTATTGAGGATTGCGAATTGAGGATTGACGATTGAAGATTGAGGATTGAAGATTGAGTATTGAGGATTGAAGATTGAGGATTGAGGATTGAGGTTTGAGGATTGAGGATTGAATATTGAGTACTGAGGATTGAAGATTAAGATTGAGGATTGATGATTGAGGATTGAGGATTGAAGATTGAGGATTGGGGACTGAGTATTGAGGGTTGAGTGATGAGAACTGATGCTTGTGGATAGAGGTGTAAAGATTGCAGATTGAGTATTGAGTATTGAAAACTGTGAATTGAGGATATTTTATTGAGGATTGAGGATTGACAACTGATTGTTGAGGACTTAGGGCTGAAGATTGAGGATTCAGGGTTGAGGATTCAGGATTGAGGTTTGAGGACTGAGGATTGAGGATTGAGGATTGAGGATTGAGGATTGAGGATTGAGGATTGAAGACTGAGGATTGGGTATTGAGGATTGAACATTCAGTATTGAGTGTTGAGGATAGAGGATTGAGGATTGAGGATTGAAGGTTGAATATTAATGACTGAATATTGAGGATTGAGGATTGAGGGTTGTGGATTGAGGACGAGGACTGAGGGTTGAGTATTGATGTTTGAAGTCTGAGGATTCAGGATTGAAGGTTGAGTATTGAGGATAGAAGATTGAGGATTGAGGATTGTCGATTATGGATTGAGGATGAGGTCTGAGGGTTGAGGATTGAGGTTTGAGGACTGAGGACTGAGGATTGAGAATTGAGAATTGAGGATTGAGGATTGAGGATTGAAGATTGCGGATTGGGTATTGAGGATTGAAGAATGAGGATTGAGGATTGAGGATTGAGGATTGAGGATTGAAGATTGAGTATTGAGCATTGAAGCCTGACGATTGAGGATTGAGAATTGAGGATTGAGGATTGAGGATGGAGGATTGAAGATTGAGTATTGAGGATTGAAGATTGAGGATCGAGGATTGAGGATTGAGGATTGAGGATAGAGGATTGAAGAATGAGGATTGAGGATTGAGGATTGAGGATTGAGGATTGAAGACTGAGTATTGAGGATTGAAGATTGAGGATTGAGGAGTGAGTATTGAAGATTGAGGATTTGGGACTGAGGATTGAAGATTGGGGTTTGAGGATTGAGGATTGAGGATTGAGGATTGAGGGTTGAGGATTGAAGATTAAGATTGAGGATTGAGGATTGAGGATTGAGGATTGTGGATTGAGGATTGAAGATTGAATATTGATGATTGAAGATTGAGGATCGAGGATTGAGGGTTGTGGAATGAGGACGAGGGCTGAGGGTTGAGTATTGGTGTTTGAGGTCTGAGGATTGAGGATTGAGGATTGAGGATTGAGGATTGAGGATTGAACATTGAGGATTGGGTATTGAGGATTGATGAATGAGGATTGAGGATTGAGGATTGAGGATTGAGGATTGAAGATTGAGTATTGAGGATTGAAGGTTGACGATTGAGGATTGAGGATTGAGGATTGAGGATTGAGGATTGGGGATTGTGGATTGAGTATTGAGGATTGAAGATTGAGGATTGAGGATTGAGGATTGAGGATTGAGGATTGAGGATTGAGGATTGAAGATTGAGGATTGGGTATTGAGGATTGAGGATTGAGGATTGAAGATTGAGGATAGGGTATTGAGGATTGAAGAATGATGATTGAGGATTGAGGATTGAGGATTGAGGATTGAATATTGAGTATTGTGGATTGAAGATCGACTGTTGAGGATTGCGAATTGAGGATTGAGGGTTGGGGATTGAGGATTGAAGATTGAAGAATGAGGATTGAAGAATGAGGATTGGGGATTGAGTATTGAGCATTGAGGATTGAATATTGAGTATTGAGGATTGAATATTGAGGATTCAGGATTGAGGATTGAGGATTGAGGATTGAGGATTGAGGATTGAAGATTGAGTATTGAGGATTGAAGATTGAGAATTGAGGATTTGGGATTGAGGATTGAGGATTGAGGATTGAGGATTGAGGATTGAAGATTGAGGATTGGGTATTGAGGATTGAGGATTGAGGATTGAAGATTGAGGATAGGGTATTGAGGATTGAAGAATGATGATTGAGGATTGAAGATTGAGGATTGAGTATTGAGGATTGAGGATTGAGGATTGAGGATTGAGGATTGAAGATTGAGGATTGGGTATTGAGGATTGAGGATTGAGGATTGAAGATTGAGGATAGGGTATTGAGGATTGAAGAATGATGATTGAGGATTGAGGATTGAGGATTGAGGATTGAATATTGAGTATTGTGGATTGAAGATCGACTGTTGAGGATTGCGAATTGAGGATTGAGGGTTGGGGATTGAGGATTGAAGATTGAAGAATGAGGATTGAAGAATGAGGATTGGGGATTGAGTATTGAGCATTGAGGATTGAATATTGAGTATTGAGGATTGAATATTGATGATTCAGGATTGAGGATTGAGGATTGAGGATTGAGGATTGAGGATTGAAGATTGAGTATTGAGGATTGAAGATTGAGAATTGAGGATTGAGGATTGAGGATTGAGGATTGAGGATTGAGGATTGAGGATTCAAGATTGAGGATTGGGTATTGAGGATTGAGGATTGAGGATTGAAGATTGAGGCTAGGGTATTGAGGATTGAAGAATGATGATTGAGGATTGAGGATTGAGGATTGAAGAATGAGGATTGAAGAATGAGGATTGGGGATTGAGTATTCAGCATTGAGGATTGAATATTGAGTATTGAGGATTGAATATTGAGGATTGAGTATTGAGGATTGAGGATTGAGGATTGAAGATTGAGGATTGGGGACTGAGGATTGAAGATTGAGTATTGAGGATTGTGGATTGAGGATTGAGGATTGAGGATTGAAGACTGAGGATCGGGTGTTGAGGATTGAACATTGAGGATTGAGGATTGAGGATTGAGGATTGAGGATTGAGGATTGAAGGTTGAATATTGATGAATGAAGATTGAGGATCGAGGATTGTAGGTCGTGGATTGAGGACGAGGACTGAGGGTTGAGTGTTGATACTTGAGGCCTGAGGATTGAGGATTGAGGATTGCGAATTGAGGATTGAGGATTTAAGATTGAGGATTGGGTATTGAGGATTGAAGAATGAGGATTGAGGATTGAGGACAGAGGATTGAGGATTGAAGATTGAGTATTGAGGATTGAAGGTTGACGATTGAGGATTGAGGATTGAGGATTGAGGATTGAGTATTGAGGATTGACGATTGAAGATTGAGTATTGAGGATTGAAGATTGAGGATTGTGGATTGAGGATTGACGATTGAGGATTGAAGATTGAGGATTGAGGATTGAGGATTGAAGATTGAGGATTGGGTATTGAGGATTGAGGATTGAGGATTGAAGATTGAGGCTAGGGTATTGAGGATTGAAGAATGATGATTGAGGATTGAGGATTGAGGATTGAAGAACGAGGATTGAAGAATGAGGATTGGGGATTGAGTATTGAGCATTGAGGATAGAATATTGAGTATTGAGGATTGAATATTGAGGATTGAGGATTGAGGATTGAGGATTGAGGATTGAGGATTGAAGATTGAGTATTGAGGATTGAAGATTGAGGATTGAGGATTGAGGATTGAGGATTGAGGATTAAGGATTGAGGATTGAAGATTGAGGATTGGGTATTGAGGATTGAGGATTGAGGATTGAAGATTGAGGATAGGGTATTGAGGATTGAAGAATGATGATTGAGGATTGAGGATTGAGGATTGAGGATTGAATATTGAGTATTGTGGATTGAAGATCGACTGTTGAGGATTGCGAATTGAGGATTGAGGGTTGGGGATTGAGGATTGAAGATTGAAGAAAGATGATTGAAGAATGAGGATTGGGGATTGAGTATTGAGCATTGAGGATTGAATATTGAGTATTGAGGATTGAATATTGAGGATTCAGGATTGAGGATTGAGGATTGAGGATTGAGGATTGAGGATTGAAGATTGAGTATTGAGGATTGAAGATTGAGAATTGAGGATTGAGGATTGAGGATTGAGGATTGAGGATTGAGGATTGAGGATTGAGGATTGAGGATTGAGGATTGAGGATTGAATATTGAGTATTGTGGATTGAAGATCGACTATTGAGGATTGCGAATTCAGGATTGAGGGTTGGGGATTGAGGATTGTAGATTGATGATTGAGGATTGAGGATTGAGGATTGGGGATTGAGGATTGCGAGTTGAAGATTCAGTATTGAGGATTGAAGATTCAGAATTGAGGATGAGGATTGAACATTGAGTACTGAGTGTTGAGGGTTGAGTGATGAGAATTTATGTTTCTGGATAGAGATTTGAAGATTGCAGATTGAGTATTGAGTATTGAAAACTGTGAATTGAGGATATTCTATTGAGGATTGAGGATTGACAACTGAATGTTGAGGACTGAGGGCTGAAGATTGAGGATTCAGGATTGAGGATTCAGAATTGTGGTTTGAGGACTGAGGATTGAGGATTGAAGGTTGAGTATTGAGGATTGAAGATTGAGGATTGAGGATTGAGGATTGAGGATTGAGGATGAGGGCTGAGGGTTGAGGATTAAGGTTTGAGGACTAAGGACAGAGGATTGAGGATTGAGAATTGAGGATTGAGGATTGAGGATTGAGGATGAGGGCTGAGGGTTGAGGATTGAGGTTTGAGGACTGAGGTCTGAGGATTGAGGATTGAGAATTGAGGATTGAGGATTGAGGATTGAAGATTGCGGATTGGGTATTGAGGATTGAAGAATGAGGATTGAGGATTGAGGATTGAGGATTGAGGATTGAAGATTGAGTATTGAGCATTGAAGCCTGACGATTGAGGATTGAGAATTGAGGATTGAGGATTGAGGATGGAGGATTGAAGATTGAGTATTGAGGATTGAAGATTGAGGATCGAGGATTGAGGATTGAGGATTGAGGATAGAGGATTGAAGAATGAGGATTGAGGATTGAGGATTGAGGATTGAGGATTGAAGACTGAGTATTGAGGATTGAAGATTGAGGATTGAGGAGTGAGTATTGAAGATTGAGGATTTGGGACTGAGGATTGAAGATTGGGGTTTGAGGATTGAGGATTGAGGATTGAGGATTGAGGGTTGAGGATTGAAGATTAAGATTGAGGATTGAGGATTGAGGATTGAGGATTGTGGATTGAGGATTGAAGATTGAATATTGATGATTGAAGATTGAGGATCGAGGATTGAGGGTTGTGGAATGAGGACGAGGGCTGAGGGTTGAGTATTGGTGTTTGAGGTCTGAGGATTGAGGATTGAGGATTGAGGATTGAGGATTGAGGATTGAACATTGAGGATTGGGTATTGAGGATTGATGAATGAGGATTGAGGATTGAGGATTGAGGATTGAGGATTGAAGATTGAGTATTGAGGATTGAAGGTTGACGATTGAGGATTGAGGATTGAGGATTGAGGATTGAGGATTGGGGATTGTGGATTGAGTATTGAGGATTGAAGATTGAGGATTGAGGATTGAGGATTGAGGATTGAGGATTGAGGATTGAGGATTGAAGATTGAGGATTGGGTATTGAGGATTGAGGATTGAGGATTGAAGATTGAGGATAGGGTATTGAGGATTGAAGAATGATGATTGAGGATTGAGGATTGAGGATTGAGGATTGAATATTGAGTATTGTGGATTGAAGATCGACTGTTGAGGATTGCGAATTGAGGATTGAGGGTTGGGGATTGAGGATTGAAGATTGAAGAATGAGGATTGAAGAATGAGGATTGGGGATTGAGTATTGAGCATTGAGGATTGAATATTGAGTATTGAGGATTGAATATTGAGGATTCAGGATTGAGGATTGAGGATTGAGGATTGAGGATTGAGGATTGAAGATTGAGTATTGAGGATTGAAGATTGAGAATTGAGGATTTGGGATTGAGGATTGAGGATTGAGGATTGAGGATTGAGGATTGAAGATTGAGGATTGGGTATTGAGGATTGAGGATTGAGGATTGAAGATTGAGGATAGGGTATTGAGGATTGAAGAATGATGATTGAGGATTGAAGATTGAGGATTGAGTATTGAGGATTGAGGATTGAGGATTGAGGATTGAGGATTGAAGATTGAGGATTGGGTATTGAGGATTGAGGATTGAGGATTGAAGATTGAGGATAGGGTATTGAGGATTGAAGAATGATGATTGAGGATTGAGGATTGAGGATTGAGGATTGAATATTGAGTATTGTGGATTGAAGATCGACTGTTGAGGATTGCGAATTGAGGATTGAGGGTTGGGGATTGAGGATTGAAGATTGAAGAATGAGGATTGAAGAATGAGGATTGGGGATTGAGTATTGAGCATTGAGGATTGAATATTGAGTATTGAGGATTGAATATTGATGATTCAGGATTGAGGATTGAGGATTGAGGATTGAGGATTGAGGATTGAAGATTGAGTATTGAGGATTGAAGATTGAGAATTGAGGATTGAGGATTGAGGATTGAGGATTGAGGATTGAGGATTGAGGATTCAAGATTGAGGATTGGGTATTGAGGATTGAGGATTGAGGATTGAAGATTGAGGCTAGGGTATTGAGGATTGAAGAATGATGATTGAGGATTGAGGATTGAGGATTGAAGAATGAGGATTGAAGAATGAGGATTGGGGATTGAGTATTCAGCATTGAGGATTGAATATTGAGTATTGAGGATTGAATATTGAGGATTGAGTATTGAGGATTGAGGATTGAGGATTGAAGATTGAGGATTGGGGACTGAGGATTGAAGATTGAGTATTGAGGATTGTGGATTGAGGATTGAGGATTGAGGATTGAAGACTGAGGATCGGGTGTTGAGGATTGAACATTGAGGATTGAGGATTGAGGATTGAGGATTGAGGATTGAGGATTGAAGGTTGAATATTGATGAATGAAGATTGAGGATCGAGGATTGTAGGTCGTGGATTGAGGACGAGGACTGAGGGTTGAGTGTTGATACTTGAGGCCTGAGGATTGAGGATTGAGGATTGCGAATTGAGGATTGAGGATTTAAGATTGAGGATTGGGTATTGAGGATTGAAGAATGAGGATTGAGGATTGAGGACAGAGGATTGAGGATTGAAGATTGAGTATTGAGGATTGAAGGTTGACGATTGAGGATTGAGGATTGAGGATTGAGGATTGAGTATTGAGGATTGACGATTGAAGATTGAGTATTGAGGATTGAAGATTGAGGATTGTGGATTGAGGATTGACGATTGAGGATTGAAGATTGAGGATTGAGGATTGAGGATTGAAGATTGAGGATTGGGTATTGAGGATTGAGGATTGAGGATTGAAGATTGAGGCTAGGGTATTGAGGATTGAAGAATGATGATTGAGGATTGAGGATTGAGGATTGAAGAACGAGGATTGAAGAATGAGGATTGGGGATTGAGTATTGAGCATTGAGGATAGAATATTGAGTATTGAGGATTGAATATTGAGGATTGAGGATTGAGGATTGAGGATTGAGGATTGAGGATTGAAGATTGAGTATTGAGGATTGAAGATTGAGGATTGAGGATTGAGGATTGAGGATTGAGGATTAAGGATTGAGGATTGAAGATTGAGGATTGGGTATTGAGGATTGAGGATTGAGGATTGAAGATTGAGGATAGGGTATTGAGGATTGAAGAATGATGATTGAGGATTGAGGATTGAGGATTGAGGATTGAATATTGAGTATTGTGGATTGAAGATCGACTGTTGAGGATTGCGAATTGAGGATTGAGGGTTGGGGATTGAGGATTGAAGATTGAAGAAAGATGATTGAAGAATGAGGATTGGGGATTGAGTATTGAGCATTGAGGATTGAATATTGAGTATTGAGGATTGAATATTGAGGATTCAGGATTGAGGATTGAGGATTGAGGATTGAGGATTGAGGATTGAAGATTGAGTATTGAGGATTGAAGATTGAGAATTGAGGATTGAGGATTGAGGATTGAGGATTGAGGATTGAGGATTGAGGATTGAGGATTGAGGATTGAGGATTGAGGATTGAATATTGAGTATTGTGGATTGAAGATCGACTATTGAGGATTGCGAATTCAGGATTGAGGGTTGGGGATTGAGGATTGTAGATTGATGATTGAGGATTGAGGATTGAGGATTGGGGATTGAGGATTGCGAGTTGAAGATTCAGTATTGAGGATTGAAGATTCAGAATTGAGGATGAGGATTGAACATTGAGTACTGAGTGTTGAGGGTTGAGTGATGAGAATTTATGTTTCTGGATAGAGATTTGAAGATTGCAGATTGAGTATTGAGTATTGAAAACTGTGAATTGAGGATATTCTATTGAGGATTGAGGATTGACAACTGAATGTTGAGGACTGAGGGCTGAAGATTGAGGATTCAGGATTGAGGATTCAGAATTGTGGTTTGAGGACTGAGGATTGAGGATTGAAGGTTGAGTATTGAGGATTGAAGATTGAGGATTGAGGATTGAGGATTGAGGATTGAGGATGAGGGCTGAGGGTTGAGGATTAAGGTTTGAGGACTAAGGACAGAGGATTGAGGATTGAGAATTGAGGATTGAGGATTGAGGATTGAGGATGAGGGCTGAGGGTTGAGGATTGAGGTTTGAGGACTGAGGTCTGAGGATTGAGGATTGAGAATTGAGGATTGAGGAATGAGGGTTGAAGATTGAGGATTGGGTATTGAGGATTGAAGAATGAGTATTGAGGATTGAGGATTGAGGATTGAGGATTGAGGATTGAAGATTGAGTATTTAGGATTGAGGATTGACGATCGAGGATTGTGCATTGAGGATTGAGTATTGAGGATTCAGGATTGGGGATTGAGGATTGCGAATTGAAGATTCAGTATTGAGGATTGAAGATTCAGAATTGAGGATGAGGATTGAACATTGAATACTGAGTGTTGAGGGTTGAGTGATGAGAATTTATGTTTCTGGATAGAGATCTGAAGATTGCAGATTGAGTATTGGGTATTGAAAACTGTGAATTGAGGATATTCTATTGAGGATTGAGGATTGACAACTGATTGTTGAGGACTTAGAGCTGAAGCTTGAGGATTCAGGATTGAGGATTCAGGATTGAGGTTTGAGGAGGGAGGCCTGAGGATTGAGGATTGAGGATTGAGAATTGAGGATTGAGGACTGATGATTCAAGATTGAGGATTGGCTGTTGAGGATTGAACATTGAGGATTGAGGATTGAGGATTGAGGATTGAGGATTGAGGATTGAAGGTTGAATATTGATGAATGAAGATTGAGGATTGAGGATTGAGGGTTGTGGACTGAGAACGAGGACTGAGGGTTGAGTGTTGATGCCTGAGGTCTGAGGATTGAGGATTGAGGATTGAGGATTGAGGATTGAGGATTGAGGATTGAAGATTGAGTATTGAGGATTGAAGATTGAGGATTGAGGATTGAGGATTGAGGATGGAGGATTGAAGATTGAGTATTGAGGATTCAAGATTGACGATCGTGGATTGAGCATTGAGGATTGAGTATTGAGGATTCAGGATTGAAGATTGAGTATTGAGGATTGAAGGTTGAGGATTGTGGATTGAGGATTGAGGATTGAGGATTGAATATTGAGGATTGGGGACTGAGTGTTGAGGGTTGAATGATGAGAATTGATGTTTGTGGATAGAGATTTGAAGATTGCAGATTGAGTATTGAGTACCGAAAACTGTGAATTGAGTATATTCTATTGAGGATTGAGGATTGACAACTGATTGTTGAGGACTGAGGGCTGAAGATTGAGGGTTCCGGATTGAGGATTCAGAATTGAAATTTGAGGACTGAGCATTGAGGATTGAAGATTGAGAATTGCGGATTGAAGATTGAGAATTGAGGATTGAGGATTGAGGATTGAGGATGAGGGCTGAGGGTTAAGGATTGAGGTTTGAGGACTAAGGACAGAGGATTGAGGATTGAGAATTGAGGATTGAGGATTGAGGATTGAAGATTGAGGATTGGGTATTGAGGATCGAAGAATGAGGATTGAGGATTGAGGATTGAGGATTGAGGATTGAATATTGAGTATTGAGGATTGAAGATTGACTATTGAGGATTTGGAACTGAGGATTGAGGATTGAGGATTGAGGATTGAAGGTTGAGTATTGAAGATTGAAGGTTGAGGATTGTGGATTGAGGATTGAGGGTTGAGGCTTGAATATTGAGGATTGGGGACTGAGTGTTGAGGGTTGAGTGATGAGAATTAATGTTTGTGGATAGAGTTTTGAAGATTGCAGGTTGAGTATTGAGTATTGAAAACTGTGAATTCATGATATTCTATTGAGGATTGAGGATTGACCACTGGTTGTTGAGGACTGAGAGCTGAAGATTGAGGATTCAGGATTGATGATTCAGGATTGAGGTTTGACGACTGAGGATTGAGGACTGAAGATTGAGTATTGAGGATTGAAGATTGAGCATTGAGGATTGAGGATTGAGAATTGAGGATTGAGGATTGAACATTGAGGACTGTGTGTTGAGGGTTGAGCGATGAGTATTGATGTTTGTGGATAGAGATTTGAAGATTGCAGATTGAGCATTGAGTATTGAAAACTGTGAATTAAGTGTATTCTATTGAGGATTGAGGATTGACAACTGATTGTTGAGGACTGAGGGCTGAAAATTGAGGTTTCCGGATTGAGGATTCAGAATTGATATTTGAGGACTGAGCATTGAGGATTGAATATTGAGTATTGAGGATTGAAGATTGACTATTGAGGATTGCGAACTGAGGATTGAGGATTGAGGATTGAGGATTGAAGATTGAGTATTGAGGATTGAAGGTTGAGGGTTGTGGATTGAGGATTGAGGATTGAGGCTTGAGTATTGAGGATTGGGGACTGAGTGTTGAGGGTTGAGTGATGAGAATTGATGTTTGTGGATAGAGATTTGAAAATTGCAGGTTGAGTATTGAGTATTGAAAACTGTGAATTCATGATATTCTATAGAGGATTGAGGATTGACCACTGATTGTTGAGGACTGAGAGCTGAAGGTTGAGGATTCAGGATTGATGATTCAGGATTGAGGTTTGACGACTGAGGATTGAGGACTGAAGATTGAGTATTGAGGATTGAAGATTAAGCATTGAGGATTGAGGATTGAGAATTGAGGATTGAGGATTGAACATTGAGGACTGAGTGTTGAGGGTTGAGCGATGAGAATTGATGTTTGTGGATAGAGATTTGAAGATTGCAGATTGAGTATTGAGTATTGAAAACTGTGAATTGAGTGTATTCTATTGAGGATTGAGGATTGACAACTGATTGTTGAGGACTGAGGGCTGAAGATTGAGGTTTCTGGGTTGAGGATTCAGAATTGATATTTGAGGACTGAGCATTGAGGATTGAAGATTGAGTATTCAGGACTGAAGATTGAGAATTGAGGATTGAGGATTGAGAATTGAGGATGAGGGCTGAGGGTTGAGGATTGAGGTTTGAGGACTAAGGACAGAGGATTGAGGATTGAGGATTGAATATTGAGGATTGGGGACTGAGTGTTGAGGGTTGAATGATGAGAATTGATGTTTGTGGATAGAGATTTGAAGATTGCATATTGAGTATTGAGTATCGAAAACTGTGAATTGAGTATATTCTATTGAGGATTGAGGATTGACAACTGATTGTTGAGGACTGAGGGCTGAAGATTGAGGGTTCCGGATTGAGGATTCAGAATTGAAATTTGAGGACTGAGCATTGAGGATTGAAGATTGAGAATTGCGGATTGAAGATTGAGAATTGAGGATTGAGGATTGAGGATTGAGGATGAGGGCTGAGGGTTGAGGATTGAGGTTTGAGGACTAAGGACAGAGGATTGAGGATTGAGAATTGAGTATTGAGGATTGGGTATTGAGGATCGAAGAATGAGGATTGAGGATTGAGGATTGAGGATTGAGGATTGAGGATTGAATATTCAGTATTGAGGATTGAAGATTGACTATTGAGGATAGCGAACTGAGGATTGAGGATTGAGGATTGAGGATTGAAGATTGAGTATTGAGGATTGAAGGTTGAGGATTGTGGATTGAGGATTGAGGATTGAGGCTTGAATATTGAGGATTGGGGACTGAGTGTTGAGGGTTGAGTGATGAGAATTGATGTTTGTGGATAGAGATTTGAAGATTGCAGGTTGAGTATTGAGTATTGAAAACTGTGAATTCATGATATTCTATTGAGGATTGAGGATTGACCACTGATTGTTGAGGACTGAGAGCTGAAGATTGAGGATTCAGGATTGATGATTCAGGATTGAGGTTTGACGACTGAGGATTGAGGACTGAAGATTGAGTATTGAGGATTGAGGATTGAGCATTGAGCATTGAGGGTTGAGGATTGAGAATTGAGGATTGAGGATTGAACATTGAGGACTGAGTGTTGAGGGTCGAGCGATGAGTATTGATGTTTGTGGATAGAGATTTGAAGATTGCAGATTGAGTATTGAGTATTGAAAACTGTGAATTGAGTGTATTCTATTGAGGATTGAGGATTGACAACTGATTGTTGAGGACTGAGGGCTGAAGATTGAGGTTTCCGGATTGAGGATTCAGAATTGATATTTGAGGACTGAGCATTGAGGATTGAAGATTGAGTATTGAGGATTGAGGATTGAGGACAGAGGATTGAGTATTGAAGATTGAGTATTGAGGATTGAGGATTTAGGATTGAGGATTGAAGATGGAGTATTGAGGATTGAAGATTGAGGAATGAGGATTGAGGATTGAGGATTGAGGATTGAAGACTGAGTACTGAGGATTGAAGATTAAGATTGAGGATTGAGGATTGAGTATTGAGGATTGAAGATTGAGGATTGAGGATTGAGGATTGAGGATTGAGGATTGAGTATTGAGGATTGAGGATTGAATATTGAGGATTGTGGATTGAGGATTGAGGATTGAGGGTTGTGGATTGAGGACGAGGCCTGAGGGTTGAATATTTATGTTTGAGGTCTGAGGATTGAGGATTGAGGGTAGAGAATTGAGGATTGAGGATTGAGGATTGAGGGTTGAAGATTGAGGATTGGGTGTTGAGGATTGAGGATTGAGGATTGAAGATTGAGGATAGGGTATTGAGGATTGAAGAATGATGATTGAGGATTGAGGATTGAGGATTGAGGATTGAATATTGAGTATTGAGGATTGAAGATCGACTATTGAGGATTGCGAATTGAGGATTGAGAGTTGGGGATTGAGGATTGAAGATTGAGTATTGAGTATTGAAGGTTGAGGATTGTGGATTGAGGATTGAGGATTGAGGCTCGAATATTGAGGATTGGGGACTGAGTGTTGAGGGTTAAGTGATGAGAATTGATGTTTGTGGATAGAGATTTGAAGATTGCAGGTTGAGTATTGAGTATTGAAAACTGTGAAATCATGATATTCTATTGAGGATTGAGGATGGACCACTGACTGTTGAGGACTGAGGGCTGAAGATTGAGGATTCAGGATTGAGGATTCAGGATTGAGGTTTGAGGACTGAGGATTGAGGATTGAGGATTGTGTATTGAGGATTGAGGATTGCGGATTGAAGACTCAGGATTGGGTATTGAGGATTGAAGAATGAGCATTGAGGATTGAGGACAGAGGATTGAGGATTGAAGATTGAGTATTGAGGATTGAAGATTGACGATTGAGGATTGAGGATTGAGGATTGAGGATTGAGGATTGAAGATTGAGTATTGAGGATTGAAGATTGGGGATTGAGGATTGAGGATTGAGAATTGAGGATTGAGGATTGAAGATTGATGATTGAGGATAGAGGATTGAGGATTGAGGATTGAGGATTGAAGATTGAGTACTGAAGATTGAAGATTAAGATTGAGGAATGAGGATTGAGGATTGAGGATTGAGGATTGAGGACTGAAGATTGATTATTGAGGATTGAAGATTGAGGATTGAGGATTGAGGATTGAGAATTGAGGATTGAGGATTGAAGATTGATGATTGAGGATTGAGGATTGAGGATTGGGGATTGAGGATTGCGAGTTGAAGATTCAGTATTGAGGATTGAAAATTCAGAATTGAGGATGAGGATTGAACATTGAGTACTGAGTGTTGAGGGTTGAGTGATGAGAATTTATGTTTCTGGATAGAGATTTGAAGATTGCAGATTGAGTATTGAGTATTGAAAACTGTGAATTGAGGATATTCTATTGAGGATTGAGGATTGACAACTGAATGTTGAGGACTGAGGGCTGATGATTGAGGATTGAGTATTGAGGATTGAGGATTGAGGATTGAGGATTGAGGATGGAGGATTGAAGATTGAGTATTGAGGATTCAAGATTGACGATCGTGGATTGAGCATTGAGGATTGAGTATTGAGGATTCAGGATTGAAGATTGAGTATTGAGGATTGAAGGTTGAGGATTGTGGATTGAGGATTGAGGACTGAGGATTGAATATTGAGGATTGGGGACTGAGTGTTGAGGGTTGAATGATGAGAATTGATGTTTGTGGATAGAGATTTGAAGATTGCAGATTGAGTATTGAGTATCGAAAACTGTGAATTGAGTATATTCTATTGAGGATTGAGGATTGACAACTGATTGTTGAGGACTGAGGGCTGAAGATTGAGGGTTCCGGATGGAGGGTTCAGAATTGAAATTTGAGGACTGAGCATTGAGGATTGAAGATTGAGAATTGCGGATTGAACATTGAGAATTGAGGATTGAAGATTGAGGATTGAGGGTGAGGGCTGAGGGTTGAGGATTGATGTTTGAGGACTAAGGACAGAGGATTGAGGATTGAGAATTGAGGATTGAGGATTGAGGATTGAAGATTGAGGATTGTGTATTGAGGATCGAAGAATGAGGACTGAGGATTGAGGATTGAGGATTGAGGATTGAATATTGAGTATTGAGGATTGAAGATTGACTATTGAGGATTGCGAACTGAGGATTGAGGATTGAGGATTGAGGATTGAAGATTGAGTATTGAGGATTGAAGGTTGAGGATTGTGGATTGAGGATTGAGGATTGAGGCTTGAATATTGAGGATTGGGGACTGAGTGTTGAGGGTTGAGTGATGAGAATTGATGTTTGTGGATAGAGATTTGAAGATTGCAGGTTGAGTATTGAGTATTGAAAACTGTGAATTCATGATATTCTATTGAGGATTGAGGATTGACCACTGATTGTTGAGGACTGAGAGCTGAAGATTGAGGATTCAGGATTGATGATTCAGGATTGAGGTTTGACGACTGAGGATTGAGGACTGAAGGTTGAGTATTGAGGATTGAAGATTGAGCATTGAGGATTGAGGATTGAGAATTGAGGATTGAGGATTGAACATTGAGGACTGAGTGTTGAGGGTTGAGCGATGAGTATTGATGTTTGTGGATAGAGATTTGAAGATTGCAGATTGAGTATTGAGTATTGAAAACTGTGAATTAAGTGTATTCTATTGAGGATTGAAGTTTGACAACTGATTGTTGAGGACTGAGGGCTGAAGATTGAGGTTTCCGGATTGAGGATTCAGAATTGATATTTGAGGACTGAGCATTGAGGATTGAAGATTGAGTATTGAGGATTGAGGATTGAGGACAGAGGATTGAGTATTGAAGATTGAGTATTGAGGATTGAGGATTTAGGATTGAGGATTGAAGATGGAGTATTGAGGATTGAAGATTGAGGAATGAGGATTGAGGATTGAGGATTGAGGATTGAAGACTGAGTACTGAGGATTGAAGATTAAGATTGAGGATTGAGGATTGAGTATTGAGGATTGAAGAATGATGATTGAGGATTGAGGATTGAGGATTGAGGATTGAATATTGAGTATTGAGGATTGAAGATCGACTATTGAGGATTGCGAATTGAGGATTGAGAGTTGGGGATTGAGGATTGAAGATTGAGTATTGAGTATTGAAGGTTGAGGATTGTGGATTGAGGATTGAGGATTGAGGCTCGAATATTGAGGATTGGGGACTGAGTGTTGAGGGTTAAGTGATGAGAATTGATGTTTGTGGATAGAGATTTGAAGATTGCAGGTTGAGTATTGAGTATTGAAAACTGTGAAATCATGATATTCTATTGAGGATTGAGGATTGACAACTGATTGTTGAGGACTGAGGGCTGAAGCTTGAGGATTCAGGATTGAGGATTCAGGATTGAGGTTTGAGGAGGGAGGACTGAGGATTGAGGACTGAGGATAGAGAATTGAGGATTGAGGATTGAGGATTGAAGATTGAGGATTGGCTGTTGAGGATTGAATATTGAGGATTGACGATTGAGGATTGAGGATTGAGGATTGAGGGTTGAGGATCGAGGATTGAAGATTGAGTATTGAGGATTGAAGATTGAGGATTGAGGAATGAGGATTGAAGATTGAGGATAGGGTATTGAGGATTGAAGGTTGAGGATTGTGGATTGAGGATTGAGGATTGAGGATTGAATATTGAGGATTGGGGACTGAGTGTTGAGGGTTGAATGATGAGAATTGACGTTTGTGGATAGAGATTTGAAGATTGCAGATTGAGTATTGAGTATTGAAAACTGTGAATTGATGATATTCTATTGAGGATTGAGATTTGACAACCGATTGTTGAGGACTGAGGGCTGAAGCTTGAGGATTCAGGATTGAGGATTCAGGATTGAGGTTTGAGGAGGGAGGACTGAGGATTGAGGACTGAGGATAGAGAATTGAGGATTGAGGATTGAGGATTGAAGATTGAGGATTGGCTGTTGAGGATTGAATATTGAGGATTGACGATTGAGGATTGAGGATTGAGGATTGAGGTTTGAGGATCGAATATTGAAGATTGAGTATTGAGGATTGAAGATTGAGGATTGAGGATTGAGGATTGAAGATTGAGGATAGGGTATTGAGGATTGAAGAATGATGATTGAGGATTGAGGATTGAGGATTGAGGATTGAATACTGAGTATTGTGGATTGAAGATCGACTATTGAGGATTGCGAATTCAGGATTGAGGGTTGGGGATTGAGGATTGAAGATTGATGATTGAGGATTGAGGATTGAGGATTGGGGATTGAGGATTGCGAGTTGAAGATTCAGTATTGAGGATTCAAGATTCAGAATTGAGGATGAGGATTGAACATTGAGTACTGAGTGTTGAGGGTTGAGTGATGAGAATTTATGTTTCTGGATAGAGATTTGAAGATTGCAGATTGAGTATTGAGTATTGAAAACTGTGAATTGAGGATATTCTATTGAGGATTGAGGATTGACAACTGAATGTTGAGGACTGAGGGCTGAAGATTGAGGATTGAGGATTGAGGATTGAGGATTGAGGATTGAGGATTGAGGATGGAGGGTTGAAGATTGAGTATTGAGGATTCAAGATTGACGATCGTGGATTGAGCATTGAGGATTGAGTATTGAGGATTCAGGATTGAAGATTGAGTATTGAGGATTGAAGGTTGAGGATTGTGGATTGAGGATTGAGGACTGAGGATTGAATATTGAGGATTGGGGACTGAGTGTTGAGGGTTGAATGATGAGAATTGATGTTTGTGGATAGAGATTTGAAGATTGCAGATTGAGTATTGAGTATCGAAAACTGTGAATTGAGTATATTCTATTGAGGATTGAGGATTGACAACTGATTGTTGAGGACTGAGGGTTGAAGATTGAGGGTTCCGGATTGAGGATTCAGAATTGAAATTTGAGGACTGAGCTTTGAGGATTGAAGATTGAGAATTGCGGATTGAAGATTGAGAATTGAGGATTGAGGATTGAGGATTGAGGATGAGGGCTGAGGGTTGAGGACTGAGGTTTGAGGACTAAGGACAGAGGATTGAGGATTGAGAATTGAGGATTGAGGATTGAGGATTGAAGATTGAGGATTGGGTATTGAGGATCGAAGAATGAGGATTGAGGATTGAGGATTGAGGATTGAGGATTGAATATTGAGTGTTGAGGATTGAAGATTGACTATTGAGGATTGCGCACTGAGGATTGAGGATTGAGGATTGAGGATTGAAGATTGAGTATTGAGGATTGAAGGTTGAGGATTGTGGATTGAGGATTGAGGATTGAGGCTTGAATATTGAGGATTGGGGACTGAGTGTTGAGGGTTGAGTGATGAGAATTGATGTTTGTGGATAGAGATTTGAAGATTGCAGGTTGAGTATTGAGTATTGAAAACTGTGAATTCATGATATTCTATTGAGGATTGAGGATTGACCACTGATTGTTGAGGACTGAGAGCTGAAGATTGAGGATTCAGGATTGATGATTCAGGATTGAGGTTTGACGACTGAGGATTGAGGACTGAAGATTGAGTATTGAGGATTGAAGATTGAGCATTGAGGATTGAGGATTGAGAATTGAGGATTGAGGATTGAACATTGAGGACTGAGTGTTGAGGGTTGAGCGATGAGTATTGATGTTTGTGGATAGAGATTTGAAGATTGCAGATTGAGTATTGAGTATTGAGAACTGTGAATTAAGTGTATTCTATTGAGGATTGAAGATTGACAACTGATTGTTGAGGACTGAGGGCTGAAGATTGAGGTTTCCGGATTGAGGATTCAGAATTGATATTTGAGGACTGAGCATTGAGGATTGAAGATTGAGTATTGAGGATTGAGGATTGAGGACAGAGGATTGAGGATTGAAGATTGAGTATTGAGCATTGAAGATTGACGATTGAGGATTGAGGATTGAGGATTGAGGATTGAGGATTGAAGATGGAGTATTGAGGATTGAAGATTGAGGAATGAGGATTGAGGATTGAGGATTGAGGATTGAAGACTGAGTACTGAGGGTTGAAGATTAAGATTGAGGATTGAGGATTGAGTATTGAGGATTGAAGATTGAGGATTGAGTATTGAGGATTGAGGATTGAGGATTGAGGATTGAATATTGAGTATTGAGGATTGAAGATCGACTATTGAGGATTGCGAATTGAGGATTGAGAGTTGGGGATTGAGGATTGAAGATTGAGTATTGAGTATTGAAGGTTGAGGATTGTGGATTGAGGATTGAGGATTGAGGCTCGAATATTGAGGATTGGGGACTGAGTGTTGAGGGTTATGTGATGAGAATTGATGTTTGTGGATAGAGATTTGAAGATTGCAGGTTGAGTATTGAGTGTTGAAAACTGTGAAATCATGATATTCTATTGAGGATTGAGGATGGACCACTGACTGTTGAGGACTGAGGGCTGAAGATTGAGGATTCAGGATTGAGGATTCAGGATTGAGGTTTGAGGGCTGAGGATTGAGGATTGAGGATTGTGGATTGAGGATTGAGGATTGAGGATAGAAGACTGAGGATTGGGTATTGAGGATTGAAGAATGAGCATTGAGGATTGAGGACAGAGGATTGAGGATTGAAGATTGAGTATTGAGGATTGAAGATTGACGATTGAGGGTTGAGGATTGAGGATTGAGGATTGAGGATTGAAGATGGAGTATTGAGGATTGAAGGTTGAGGATTGTGGACTGAGGATTGAGGATTGAGGCTTAAATATTGAGGATTGGGGACTGAGTGTTGAGGGTTGAGTGATGTGAATTGATGTTTGTGGATAGAGATTTGAAGATTGCAGGTTGAGTATTGAGTATTGAAAACTGTGAAATCATGATATTCTATTGAGGATTGAGGATTGACAACTGATTGTTGAGGACTGAGGGCTGAAGCTTGAGGATTCAGGATTGAGGATTCAGGATTGAGGTTTGAGGAGGGAGGACTGAGGATTGAGGACTGAGGATAGAGAATTGAGGATTGAGGATTGAGGATTGAAGATTGAGGATTGGCTGTTGAGGATTGAATATTGAGGATTGACGATTGAGGATTGAGGATTGAGGATTGAGGGTTGAGGATCGAGGATTGAAGATTGAGTATTGAGGATTGAAGATTGAGGATTGAGGAATGAGGATTGAAGATTGAGGATAGGGTATTGAGGATTGAAGGTTGAGGATTGTGGATTGAGGATTGAGGATTGAGGATTGAATATTGAGGATTGGGGACTGAGTGTTGAGGGTTGAATGATGAGAATTGACGTTTGTGGATAGAGATTTGAAGATTGCAGATTGAGTATTGAGTATTGAAAACTGTGAATTGATGATATTCTATTGAGGATTGAGATTTGACAACCGATTGTTGAGGACTGAGGGCTGAAGCTTGAGGATTCAGGATTGAGGATTCAGGATTGAGGTTTGAGGAGGGAGGACTGAGGATTGAGGACTGAGGATAGAGAATTGAGGATTGAGGATTGAGGATTGAAGATTGAGGATTGGCTGTTGAGGATTGAATATTGAGGATTGACGATTGAGGATTGAGGATTGAGGATTGAGGTTTGAGGATCGAATATTGAAGATTGAGTATTGAGGATTGAAGATTGAGGATTGAGGATTGAGGATTGAAGATTGAGGATAGGGTATTGAGGATTGAAGAATGATGATTGAGGATTGAGGATTGAGGATTGAGGATTGAATACTGAGTATTGTGGATTGAAGATCGACTATTGAGGATTGCGAATTCAGGATTGAGGGTTGGGGATTGAGGATTGAAGATTGATGATTGAGGATTGAGGATTGAGGATTGGGGATTGAGGATTGCGAGTTGAAGATTCAGTATTGAGGATTCAAGATTCAGAATTGAGGATGAGGATTGAACATTGAGTACTGAGTGTTGAGGGTTGAGTGATGAGAATTTATGTTTCTGGATAGAGATTTGAAGATTGCAGATTGAGTATTGAGTATTGAAAACTGTGAATTGAGGATATTCTATTGAGGATTGAGGATTGACAACTGAATGTTGAGGACTGAGGGCTGAAGATTGAGGATTGAGGATTGAGGATTGAGGATTGAGGATTGAGGATTGAGGATGGAGGGTTGAAGATTGAGTATTGAGGATTCAAGATTGACGATCGTGGATTGAGCATTGAGGATTGAGTATTGAGGATTCAGGATTGAAGATTGAGTATTGAGGATTGAAGGTTGAGGATTGTGGATTGAGGATTGAGGACTGAGGATTGAATATTGAGGATTGGGGACTGAGTGTTGAGGGTTGAATGATGAGAATTGATGTTTGTGGATAGAGATTTGAAGATTGCAGATTGAGTATTGAGTATCGAAAACTGTGAATTGAGTATATTCTATTGAGGATTGAGGATTGACAACTGATTGTTGAGGACTGAGGGTTGAAGATTGAGGGTTCCGGATTGAGGATTCAGAATTGAAATTTGAGGACTGAGCTTTGAGGATTGAAGATTGAGAATTGCGGATTGAAGATTGAGAATTGAGGATTGAGGATTGAGGATTGAGGATGAGGGCTGAGGGTTGAGGACTGAGGTTTGAGGACTAAGGACAGAGGATTGAGGATTGAGAATTGAGGATTGAGGATTGAGGATTGAAGATTGAGGATTGGGTATTGAGGATCGAAGAATGAGGATTGAGGATTGAGGATTGAGGATTGAGGATTGAATATTGAGTGTTGAGGATTGAAGATTGACTATTGAGGATTGCGCACTGAGGATTGAGGATTGAGGATTGAGGATTGAAGATTGAGTATTGAGGATTGAAGGTTGAGGATTGTGGATTGAGGATTGAGGATTGAGGCTTGAATATTGAGGATTGGGGACTGAGTGTTGAGGGTTGAGTGATGAGAATTGATGTTTGTGGATAGAGATTTGAAGATTGCAGGTTGAGTATTGAGTATTGAAAACTGTGAATTCATGATATTCTATTGAGGATTGAGGATTGACCACTGATTGTTGAGGACTGAGAGCTGAAGATTGAGGATTCAGGATTGATGATTCAGGATTGAGGTTTGACGACTGAGGATTGAGGACTGAAGATTGAGTATTGAGGATTGAAGATTGAGCATTGAGGATTGAGGATTGAGAATTGAGGATTGAGGATTGAACATTGAGGACTGAGTGTTGAGGGTTGAGCGATGAGTGTTGATGTTTGTGGATAGAGATTTGAAGATTGCAGATTGAGTATTGAGTATTGAGAACTGTGAATTAAGTGTATTCTATTGAGGATTGAAGATTGACAACTGATTGTTGAGGACTGAGGGCTGAAGATTGAGGTTTCCGGATTGAGGATTCAGAATTGATATTTGAGGACTGAGCATTGAGGATTGAAGATTGAGTATTGAGGATTGAGGATTGAGGACAGAGGATTGAGGATTGAAGATTGAGTATTGAGCATTGAAGATTGACGATTGAGGATTGAGGATTGAGGATTGAGGATTGAGGATTGAAGATGGAGTATTGAGGATTGAAGATTGAGGAATGAGGATTGAGGATTGAGGATTGAGGATTGAAGACTGAGTACTGAGGGTTGAAGATTAAGATTGAGGATTGAGGATTGAGTATTGAGGATTGAAGATTGAGGATTGAGTATTGAGGATTGAGGATTGAGGATTGAGGATTGAATATTGAGTATTGAGGATTGAAGATCGACTATTGAGGATTGCGAATTGAGGATTGAGAGTTGGGGATTGAGGATTGAAGATTGAGTATTGAGTATTGAAGGTTGAGGATTGTGGATTGAGGATTGAGGATTGAGGCTCGAATATTGAGGATTGGGGACTGAGTGTTGAGGGTTATGTGATGAGAATTGATGTTTGTGGATAGAGATTTGAAGATTGCAGGTTGAGTATTGAGTGTTGAAAACTGTGAAATCATGATATTCTATTGAGGATTGAGGATGGACCACTGACTGTTGAGGACTGAGGGCTGAAGATTGAGGATTCAGGATTGAGGATTCAGGATTGAGGTTTGAGGGCTGAGGATTGAGGATTGAGGATTGTGGATTGAGGATTGAGGATTGAGGATAGAAGACTGAGGATTGGGTATTGAGGATTGAAGAATGAGCATTGAGGATTGAGGACAGAGGATTGAGGATTGAAGATTGAGTATTGAGGATTGAAGATTGACGATTGAGGGTTGAGGATTGAGGATTGAGGATTGAGGATTGAAGATTGAGTATTGAGGATTGAAGATTGAGGATTGAGGATTGAGGATTGAGGATTGAGGATTGAAGATTGAGTACTGAAGATTGAAGATTAAGATTGAGGAATGAGGATTGAGGATTGAGGATTGAGGATTGAGGACTGAAGATTGAGTATTGAGGATTGAAGATTGAGGATTGAGGATTGAGGATTGAGAATTGAGGATTGAGGATTGAACATTGAGGACTGAGTGTTGAGGGTTGAGCCATGAGAATTGATGTTTGTGGATAGAGGTTTGAAGATTGCAGATTGAGTATTGAGTATTGAAAACTGTGAATTGAGTATATTCTATTGAGGATTGAGGATTGACAACTGATTGTTGAGGACTGAGGGCTGAAGATTGAGGGTTCCGGATTGAGGATTCAGAATTGATATTTGAGGTCTGAGGATTGAGGATTGAGGATTGAGGATTGAGGATTGAGGATTGAGGATTGAAGACTGACGATCCGGTATTGAGGATTGAACATTGAGGATTGAGGATTGAGGATTGAGGACTGAGGATTGAGGATTGAGGATTGAGGATTGAAGGTTGAATATTGATGAATGAAGATTGAGGATTGAGGATTGTATGTCGTGGATTGAGGACGAGGACTGAGGGTTGAGTATTGATACTTGAGGCCTGAGGATTGAGGATTGAGGATTGGGAATTGAGGATAGAGGATTTAAGATTGAGAATTGGGTATTGAGGATTGAAGAATGAGGATTGAGGATTGAGGACAGAGGATTGAGGTTTGAAGATTGAGTATTGAGGATTGAAGGTTGACGATTGGGTATTGATGATTGAGGATTGAGGATTGAGGATTGAGGATTGAAGATTGAGTATTGAGGGTTGAAGATTGAGGATTGAGGTTTGAGGAGAGAGGACTGAGGATTGAGGATTGTGGATTGAGAATTGAGGATTGAGGATTGAGGATTGAAGATTGAGGATTGGCTGTTGAGAATTGAACATTGAGGATTGAGGATTGAGGATTGAGGATTGAGGATTTAAGGTTGAATATTGATGAATGAAGATTCAGGATTGAGGATTGAGGGTTGTGGATTGAGAGCGAGGACTGAGGGTTGAGTGTTGATGCCTGAGGTCTGAGGATTGAGGATTGATGATTGAGGATTGAAGATTGGGGATTGGGTATTGAGGATTGAAGAATGAGGATTGAAGAATGAGGATTGGGGATTGAGTATTGAGGATTGAGGATTGAATATTGAGTATTGAGGATTGAATATTGAGGATTGAGGATTGAGGATTGAGGATTGAGGATTGAAGATTGAGGATTGGGTATTGAGGATTGAGGATTGAGGATTGAAAATTGAGGCTAGGGTATTGAGGATTGAAGAATGATGATTGAAGATTGAAGATTGAGGATTGAAGAATGAGGATTGAAGGATGAGGATTGGGGATTGAGTATTGAGAATTGAGGTTTGAATATTGAGTATTGAGGATTGAATATTGAGGATTGAGGATTGAGGATTGAGGATTGAGGATTGAGGATTGAAGGTTGAGTATTGAGGATTGAAGATTGAGGATTGAGGATTGAGGATTGAGGATTGAGGATTGAGGATTGGGTATTGAGGATTGAGGATTGAGGATTGAAGATTGAGGATAGGGTATTGAGGATTGAAGAATGACGATTGAGGATTGAGGATTGAGGATTGAGGATTGAATATTGAGTATTGTGGATTGAAGATCGACTATTGAGGATTGCGAATTGAGGATTGAGGGTTGGGGATTGAGGATTGAAGATTGAAGAATGAGGATTGAAGAATGAGGATTGGGGATTGAGTATTGAGCATTGAGAATTGAATATTGAGTATTAAGGATTGAATATTGAGGATTGAGGATTGAGGATTGAGGATTGAGGATTGAGGATTGAGGATTGAAGATTGTGTATTGAGGATTGAAGATTGAGGATTGAGGATTGAGGATTGAGGATTGAGGATTGAGGATTCAGGATTGGGGATTCAAGATTGAGGATTGGGTATTGAGGATTGAGGAGTGAGGATTGAAGATTGAGGCTAGGGTATTGAGGATTGAAGAATGATGATTGAGGATTGAGGATTGAGGATTGAAGAATGAGGATTGAAGAATGAGGATTGGGGATTGAGTATTAAGCATTGAGGATTGAATATTGAGTATTGAGGATTGAATATTGAGGATTGAGGATTGAGGATTGAGGATTAAGGATTGAGGATTGAAGATTGAGGATTGGGGTCTGAGGATTGAAGATTGAGTATTGAGGATTGAGGATTGAGGATTGAGGGTTGAGGATTGAAGATTCAGTATTGAGGACTGAAGATTGAGAATTGAGGATTGAGGATTGAACATTGAGTACTGAGTGTTGAGGGTTGAGTGATGAGAATTGGTGTTTGTGGATAGAGATCTGAAGATTGCAGATTGACTATTGAGTATTGAAAACTGTGAAATCATGATATTCTATTGAGGATTGAGGATAGACCACTGACTGTTGAGTACTGAGGGCTGAAGATTCAGGATTGAGGATTGAGGATTCAGGATTGAGGTTTGAGGACTGAGGATTGAGGATTGAGGATTGTGGATTGAGGATTGAGGATTGAGGATTGAAGACTGAGAATCGGGTGTTGAGGATTGAACATTGAGGATTGAGGATTGAGGATTGAGGATTGAGGATTGAGGATTGAGGATTGAAGGTTGAATATTGATGAATGAAGATTGAGGATCGAGGATTGTGGGTCGTGGATTGAGGACGAGGACTGAGGGTTGAGTATTGATACTTGAGGCCTGAGGATTGAGGATTGAGGATTGCGAATTGAGGATTGAGGGTTTAAGATTGAGGATTGGGTATTGAGGATTGAAGAATGAGGATTGAGGATTGAGGACAGAGGATTGAGGATTGAAGATTGAGTATTGAGGATTGAAGATTGACGATTGAGGATTGAGGATTGAGGATTGAGGATTGAGGATTGAGGATTGAAGATTGAGTATTGAGGGTTGAAGATTGAGGATTGAGGATTGAGGATTGAGGATTGAAGATTGAAGATTGAGTACTGAGGATTGAAGATTAAAATTGAGGATTGAGGATTGAGGACTGAGGATGGAGGATTGAGGATTGAAGGTTCAGTATTGAGGATTGAAGATTGAGAATTGGGGATTGAGGATTGAACATTGAGGACTGAGTGTTGAGGGTTGAGTGATGAGAATTGATGTTTGTGGATAGAGATTTGAAGATTGCAGATTGAGTATTGAGTATTGAAAACTGTGAATTGAGTATATTCCATTGAGGATTGAGGACTGACAACTGATTGTTGAGGACTGAGGGCTGAAGGTTGAGGGTTCCGGATTGAGGATTCAGAATTGAAATTTGAGGACTGGGCATTGAGGATTGAAGATCGAGTCTTGAGGATTGAAGACTGAGAATTGAGGATTGAGGATTGAGGATTGAGGATGAGGGCTGTGGGTTGAGGATTGAGGTTTGAGGACTGAGGACTGAGGATTGAGGAGCGAGAATTGAGGATTGAGGACTGAGGGTTGAAGATTGAGGATTGGGTATTGAGGATTGAAGAATGAGGATTGAGGATTGAGGATTGAGGATTGAATATTGAAGATTGAGTATTGAGAATTCAAGATTGACGATCGTGAATTGAGCATTGCGGATTGAGTATTGAGGATTCTGGATTGAAGATTGAGTATTGAGGATTGAAGGTTGAGGATTGTGGATTGAGGATTGAGGATTGAGGATTGAATATTGAGGATTGGGGACTGAGTGTTGAGGGTTGAATGATGAGAATTGACGTTTGTGGATAGAGATTTGAAGATTGCAGATTGAGTATTGAGTATTGAAAACTGTGAATTGATGATATTCTATTGAGGATTGAGGATTGACAACTGATTGTTGAGGACTGAGGGCTGAAGCTTGAGGATACAGGATTGAGGATTCAGGATTGAGGTTTGAGGAGAGAGGACTGAGGATTGAGGATTGAGGATAGAGAATTGAGGATTGAGGATTGAGGATTGAAGATTGAGGATTGGCTGTTGAGGATTGAATATTGAGGATTGACGATTGAGGATTGAGGATTGAGGATTGAGGATTGAGGGTTGAGGATTGAGGATTGAAGATTGAGTATTGAAGATTGAGGATTGATTACTGAGGATTGAGGATTGAGGATTGAGGATTGAGGGTTCAGGATTGGGGATTGAAGAATGAGGATTGAGGAGTGAGGATTGAGGATTGAGGATTGAGGATTGAGGATTGAATATTGAGTATTGAGGAATGAAGATCGAGGATTAAGGATTGAGGGTTGAGGATTGAGGACGAGGACTGACGGTTGAGGATTGAGGTTTGAGGATTGAGGATTGAGTATTGAGGACTGAGGGTTGAGGATTGAGGATTGAGCATTGAGGATTGAATATTGAGGACTGGGGATAGAGGCTTGAAGATTGAGGATTAAGGATTGAGGATTGGGGATTGAGGATCTAGGATTGGAGATTGATTATTGAGGATTGAGGAATGAGGATTGAGGATTGAAGATTCAGTATTGAGGATTGAAGATTGAGAATTGAGGATTGAGGATTGAACGTTGAGGACTGAGCGTTCAGTGTTGAGTGATGAGAATTGATGTTTGTGGATAGAGATTTGAAGATTGCAGATTGAGTATTGACTATTGAAAACTGTGAATTGAGGATATTCTATTGGGGATTGAGGATTGACAACTGATTGTTGAGGACTGAGGGCTGAAGGTTGAGGATGCAGGATTGGGGATTCAGAATTGAGGTTTGAGGACTGAGGACTTGGGGTTGAGGGTTGCGAATTGAGGATTGATAATTGAGGATTGAAGATTGAGGATTGGGTATTGAGGATTGAAGCATGAGGATTGAGGATTGAGGATTTAGGATTGAGGATTGAGGATTGAAGATTGAGTATTCAGGATTGGAGATTGACGATTGAGGATTGAGGACCGCGGATTGAGGATTGAGGATTGAAGGTTGAGTATTGAGGATTGAAGATTGAGGATTGAGGATTGAGGATTGAGGATTGAGGTTTGAATATTGAGGATTGGGGACTGAGTGTTGAGGGTTGAGTGATGAGAATTGATGTTTGTGGATAGAGATTTGAAGATGGCAGGTTGAGAATTGAGTATTGATACCTGTGAATTGAGGATATTCTATCGAGGATTGAGGATTCACGACTGATAGTTGAGGACTGAGGGCTGAAGATTGAGGATACAGGATTGAGCATTCAGGATTGAGGTTTGAAGACTGAGGATTGAGGATTGAGGATTGAGGATTGAGGATTGAGGATTGAGGATTGAGGATTGAAGATTGGTGATTGGGTATTGAGGATTGAACATTGAGGATTGAGGATTGAATATTGAGGATTGAGGATTGAGGATTGAAGATTGAACATTGATGATTGAAGATTGAGGATCGAGGATTGAGGGTTGTGGATTGAGGAGGATGACTGAGTGTTGAGTATTGATGCCTGAGGTCTGTGGATTGACGATTGAGGATTGAGAATTGAGGATCGAGTATTGAGTATTGAGGATTGATGATTGAGGATTGAGGATTGAGGATTGAGGATTGAGGATTGAAGATTGAGGATTGGGGACTGAGTGTTGATGATTGAGTGGTGAAAATTGATATTTGTGGATAGAGATTTGAAGATTGCAGATTGAGTATTGAGTATTGAAAACTGTGAATTGATGATATTCTATTGAGAATTGAGGATTGACGTCTGATTGTTGAGGTCTGAGGTCTGAAGATTGAGGATTCAAGATTGAGGATTCAGGATTGAGGATTGAGGACTGAAGATTGAGGATTGAGGATTGAGGATTGAGGATTGAAGATTCAGGGTTTAGGATTGAGCATGAGGGCTGAGGGTTGAGGATTGAGGCTTGAGGACTGAAGATTGAATATCGTTGATTGAAGATTGTGGATTCAGGGTTGATGGTCGTGGGTTGAGGGCGAGGACTGAGGGTTGAGTATTCATGTTTGAGGTCTGAGGATTGAGGATTGAGGATTGAGAATTGAGGATTGAGTATTGAGGATTGAAGATTGATGATTGGGTATTGAGGATTGAAGAATGAGTATTGAGGAGTGAGGATTGAGGATTGAGGACTGAGGATTGAGGATTGAATATTGAGTATTGAGGATTGAAGGTTGAGGATTAAGGATTGAGTGTTGAGGATTGAGGACGAGGACTGACGGTTGAGGATTGAGGTTTGAGGATTGAGGATTGAGTATTGAGGACTGAGGATTGAGGATTGAGGATTGAGCATTGAGGATTGAAGATTGAGGACTGGGGATAGAGGATTGAAGATTGAGGATTAAGGATTGAGGATTGGGGATTGAGGATCTAGGATTGGAGATTGATTATTGAGTGTTGAAGATTGAGGATTGAGGATTGAGGATTGAGAATTGAGAATTGAGGATGAGGACTGAGGGTTGAGGATTAAGGTTTGAGGAACGAGGATTGAGGATTGAGGATTGAGGACTGAGGATTGACGATTGAGTATTGAAGATTGAGGATTGATTACTGAGGATTGAGGATTGAGGATTGAGGATTGAGGGTTCAGGATTGAGGATTGAAGAATGAGGATTGAGGGTTGAGGATTGAGGATTGAGGATTGAGGATTGAAGATTGAGGATTGGGGATTGAGGATAGACGATTGACTATTGAG
This sequence comes from Calliopsis andreniformis, assembly GCF_051401765.1. Taxonomy (NCBI): domain Eukaryota; kingdom Metazoa; phylum Arthropoda; class Insecta; order Hymenoptera; family Andrenidae; genus Calliopsis; species Calliopsis andreniformis. Next base: position 1,254,379 of record NW_027480447.1, read on the forward strand.
TATTGAGGATTGAGAATTGAGGATTGAGGATTGAGGATTGAGTATTGTGTAATGAAGATTGAGGATTGAGGATTGAGGATTGAGGATTGAGTATTGAAGATTGAGGATTGATGATTGAGGATTGATGATTGAGGATTGAGGATTGATGATTGACTATTGAGGATTGATGGTTGAGGGTTGAGTGTTGAATATTGAGGATTGAGGATTGAGCATTGAGGATTGACGATTGAGGATTGACGATTGAGTATTGATGATTGAAGATGGGAGGATTGAGGATTGAGTGTTGTGGATTGAGGACGAGGACTGACGGTTGAGGATTTAGGTTTGAGGATTGTGGATTGAGGATTGAGAATGAGGGCTGAGTGTTGAGGATTGAGGTATGAGTATAGAATCCTGAAAATTCAGGATATTCTATTGACTTTTGAAGATTGAGGATTGATGGTTGAGTATTGAGGATTGAGGATTGAGGATTGAGGATTGAGTATTGAAGATTGTGGATTGAGGATTGAAGATTGAGGATTGGGTAATGAGGATTGAAGAATGAGGATTGAGTATTGAGGATTGAGTATTGAGGATTAAAGGTTGAGTATTGAGGATTGAAGACTGACGATTGAGGATAGAGGATTGAGGATTGAGGATTGAGGATTGAGGATTGAATATTGAGTATTGAGGATTGATGATTGAGGATTGAGGATTGAGGATTGAGGATTGAGGTTTGAAGATTGAGGATTGGGGACTGAGTGTTGATGATTGAGTGGTGAGAATTGATGTTTGTGGATAGAGATTTGAAGATTGCAGATTGAGTATTGAGTATTGAAAACTGTGAATTGATGGTGTTCTATTGAGAATTGAGGATTGACGTCTGATTGTTGAGGTCTGAGGTCTGAAGATTGAGGATTCAGTATTGAGGATTCAGGATTGAGGTATGAGGACTGAGGATTGAGGATTGAGGATTGAGGCTTGAGGATTGAGGATTGAGGATTGAAGATTCAGGGTTTAGGATTGAGGATGAGGGCTGAGGGTTGAGGATTGAGGTTTGAGGACTGAAGATTGAATATCGATGATTGAAGATTGAGGATTCAGGATTGATGGTTGTGGATTGAGGGAGAGGACTGAGGGTTGAGTATTGATGTTTGAGGTCTGAGGATTGAGGATTGAGGATTGAGAATTGAGGATTGAGTATTGAGGATTGAAGATTGAGGATTGGGTATTGAGGATTGAAGAATGAGGATTGAGGAGTGAGGATTGAGGATTGAGGACTGAGGATTGAGGATTGAATATTGAGTATTGAGGATTGAAGATTGAGGATTAAGGATTGAGGGTTGAGGATTGAGGACGAGGACTGATTGTTGAGGATTGAGGTTTGAGGATTGACGATTGAGTATTGAGGACTGAGGATTGAGGATTGAGGATTGAGCATTGAGGATTGAAGATTGAGGACTGGGGATAGATGATTGAAGATTGAGGATTAAGGATTGGGGATTGGAGATTGAGGATCTAGGATTGGAGATTGATTATTGAGTATTGATGATTGAGGATTGAGGATTGAGGATTGAGAATTGAGAATTGAGTATGAGGACTGAGGGTTGAGGATTAAGGTTTGAGGAATGAGGATTGAGGATTGAGGATTGAGGACTGAGGATTGACGATTGAGTATTGAAGATTGAGGATTGATTACTGAGGATTGAGGATTGAGGATTGAGGATTGAGGGTTCAGGATTGAGGATTGAAGAATGAGGATTGAGGAGTGAGGATTGAGGATTGAGGATTGAGGATTGAGGATTGGGGATTGAGGATCTAGGATTGAAGATTGATTATTGAGGATTGAGGAATGAGGATTGAGGATTGAAGATTCAGTATTGAGGATTGAAGATTGAGAATTGAGGATTGAGGATTGAACATTGAGGACTGAGCGTTCAGTGTTGAGTGATGAGAATTGATGTTTGTGGATAGAGATTTGAAGATTGCAGATTGAGTATTGACTATTGAAAACTGTGAATTGAGGATATTCTATTGGGGATTGAGGATTGACAACTGATTGTTGAGGACTGAGGGCTGAAGATTGAGGATGCAGAATTGGGGATTCAGAATTGAGGTTTGAGGACTGAGGACTTGGGGTTGAGGGTTGCGAATTGAGGATTGATAATTGAGGATTGAAGATTGAGGATTGGGTATTGAGGATTGACGCATGAGGATTGAGGATTGAGGATTTAGGATTGAGGATTGAGGATTGAAGATTGAGTATTCAGGATTGGAGATTGACGATTGAGGATTGAGGACCGCGGATTGAGGATTGAGGATTGAAGGTTGAGTATTGAGGATTGAAGATTGAGGATTGAGGATTGAGGATTGAGGATTGAGGTTTGAATATTGAGGATTGGGGACTGAGTGTTGAGGGTTGAGTGATGAGAATTGATGTTTGTGGATAGAGATTTGAAGATGGCAGGTTGAGTATTGAGTATTGATACCTGTGAATTGAGGATATTCTATCGAGGATTGAGGATTCACGACTGATAGTTGAGGACTGAGGGCTGAAGATTGAGGATACAGGATTGAGCATTCAGGATTGAGGTTTGAAGACTGAGGATTGAGGATTGAGGATTGAGGATTGAGGATTGAGGATTGAGGATTGAGGATTGAAGATTGGTGATTGGGTATTGAGGATTGAACATTGAGGATTGAGGATTGAATATTGAGGATTGAGGATTGAGGATTGAAGATTGAACATTGATGATTGAAGATTGAGGATCGAGGATTGAGGGTTGTGGATTGAGGAGGATGACTGAGTGTTGAGTATTGATGCCTGAGGTCTGTGGATTGAGGATTGAGGATTGAGAATTGAGGATCGAGTATTGAGTATTGAGGATTGATGATTGAGGATTGAGGATTGAGGATTGAGGATTGAGGATTGAAGATTGCGGATTGGGGACTGAGTGTTGATGATTGAGTGGTGAGAATTGATGTTTGTGGATAGAGATTTGAAGATTGCAGATTGAGTATTGAGTATTGAAAACTGTGAATTGATGATATTCTATTGAGAATTGAGGATTGACGTCTGATTGTTGAGGTCTGAGGTCTGAAGGTTGAGGATTCAAGATTGAGGATTCAGGATTGAGGATTGAGGACTGAAGATTGAGGATTGAGGATTGAGACTTGAGGATTGAGGATTGAGGATTGAGGATTGAGACTTGAGGATTGAGGATAGAGGATTGAGGATTGAAGATTCAGGGTTTAGGATTGAGCATGAGGGCTGAGGGTTGAGGATTGAGGTTTGAGGACTGAAGATTGAATATCGATGATTGAAGATTGTGGATTCAGGGTTGATGGTTGTGGGTTGAGGACGAGGACTGAGGGTTGAGTATTCATGTTTGAGGTCTGAGGATTGAGGATTGAGGATTGAGAATTGAGGATTGAGTATTGAGGATTGAAGATTGATGATTGGGTATTGAGGATTGAAGAATGAGTATTGAGGAGTGAGGATTGAGGATTGAGGACTGAGGATTGAGGATTGAATATTGAGTATTGAGGATTGAAAGTTGAGGATTAAGGATTGAGGGTTGAGGATTGAGGACGAGGACTGACGGTTGAGGATTGAGGTTTGAGGATTGAGGATTGAGTATTGAGGACTGAGGATTGAGGATTGAGGATTGAGCATTGAGGATTGTAGATTGAGGACTGGGGATAGAGGATTGAAGATTGAGGATTAAGGATTGAGGATTGGGGATTGAGGATCTAGGATTGGAGATTGATTATTGAGTGTTGAAGATTGAGGATTGAGGATTGAGGATTGAGAATTGAGAATTGAGGATGAGGACTGAGGGTTGAGGATTAAGGTTTGAGGAACGGGGATTGAGGATTGAGGATTGAGGACTGAGGATTGACGATTGAGTATTGAAGATTGAGGATTGATTACTGAGGATTGAGGATTGAGGATTGAGGATTGAGTATTGAGTAATGAGGATTGAGGATTGAGGATTGAGGATTGAGGATTGAGTATTGAAGATTGAGGATTGATGATTGAGGATTGATGATTGAGGATTGAGGATTGATGATTGACTATTGAGGATTGATGGTTGAGGGTTGAGTGTTGAATATTGAGGATTGAGGATTGAGCATTGAGGATTGACGATTGAGGATTGACGATTGAGTATTGATGATTGAAGATGGGAGGATTGAGGATTGAGTGTTGTGGATTGAGGACGAGGACTGACGGTTGAGGATTTAGGTTTGAGGATTGTGGATTGAGGATTGAGAATGAGGGCTGAGTGTTGAGGATTGAGGTATGAGTATAGAATCCTGAAAATTCAGGATATTCTATTGACTTTTGAAGATTGAGGTTTGATGGTTGAGTATTGAGGATTGAGGATTGAGGATTGAGGATTGAGTATTGAAGATTGTGGATTGAGGATGGAAGATTGAGGATTGGGTAATGAGGATTGAAGAATGAGGATTGAGTATTGAGGATTGAGTATTGAGGATTAAAGGTTGAGTATTGAGGATTGAAGACTGACGATTGAGGATAGAGGATTGAGGATTGAGGATTGAGGATTGAGGATTGAAGATTGAGTATTGAGGATTGATGATTGAGGATTGATGATTGAGGATTGAGGATTGAGGATTGAAGATTGAGGATTGGGGACTGAGTGTTGATGATTGAGTGGTGAGAATTGATGTTTGTGGATAGAGATTTGAAGATTGCAGATTGAGTATTGAGTATTGAAAACTGTGAATTGATGATGTTCTATTGAGAATTGAGGATTGACGTCTGATTGTTGAGGTCTGAGGTCTGAAGATTGAGGATTCAGTATTGAGGATTCAGGATTGAGGTTTGAGGACTGAGGATTGAGGATTGAGGATTGAGGCTTGAGGATTGAGGATTGAGGATTGAAGATTCAGGGTTTAGGACTGAGGATGAGGGCTGAGGGTTGAGGATTGAGGTTTGAGGACTGAAGATTGAATATCGATGATTGAAGATTGAGGATTCAGGATTGATGGTTGTGGATTGAGGGAGAGGACTGAGGGTTGAGTATTGATGTTTGAGGTCTGAGGATTGAGGATTGAGGATTGAGAATTGAGGATTGAGTATTGAGGATTGAAGATTGAGGATTGGGTATTGAGGATTGAAGAATGAGGATTGAGGAGTGAGGATTGAGGATTGAGGACTGAGGATTGAGGATTGAATATTGAGTATTGAGGATTGAAGATTGAGGATTAAGGATTGAGGGTTGAGGATTGAGGACGAGGACTGATTGTTGAGGATTGAGGTTTGAGGATTGACGATTGAGTATTGAGGACTGAGGATTGAGGATTGAGGATTGAGCATTGAGGATTGAAGATTGAGGACTGGGGATAGAGGATTGAAGATTGAGGATTAAGGATTGAGGATTGGAGATTGAGGATCTAGGATTGGAGATTGATTATTGAGTATTGATGATTGAGGATTGAGGATTGAGGATTGAGAATTGAGAATTGAGGATGAGGACTGAGGGTTGAGGATTAAGGTTTGAGGAACGAGGATTGAGGATTGAGGATTGAGGACTGAGGATTGACGATTGAGTATTGAAGATTGAGGATTGATTACTGAGGATTGAGGATTGAGGATTGAGGATTGAGGGTTCAGGATTGAGGATTGAAGAATGAGGATTGAGGAGTGAGGATTGAGGATTGAGGATTGAGGATTGAGGATTGAATATTGAGTATTGAGGATTGAAGTTCGAGGATTAAGGATTGAGGGTTGAGGATTGAGGACGAGGACTGACGGTTGAGGATTGAGGTTTGAGGATTGAGGATTGAGTATTGAGGACTGAGGATTGAGGATTGAGGATTGAGCACTGAGGATTGAGGATTGAAGATTGAGGATTGCGGATGGTCGATTGAGGATTGAGGATGAGGGATGAGGGTAGAGGATTGAGGATTGAAGATTGAGGACTGAGGATTGAAGATTGAGGATTGAGCATTGTGGATTGAAGATTGAGGACTGAGGATTGAGGATTGAAGATTGAGTATTGAGGATTGAAGATTGAGGATTGAGGATTGAGGATTGAGGATTGAGGATGAGGGCTGAGGGTTTAGGATTGAGGTTTGAGGGCTGAGGACTGAGGATTGAGGATTGAGAATTGAGGATTGAGGATTGAGGATTGAAGATCGAGGATTGGGTATTGTGGATTGAAGAATTAGGATTGAGGATTGAGGATTGAAGATTGAGTATTGAGGAATGAAGGTTGACGATTGATGATCGAGAATTGAGCATTGAGGATTGTGGAATGAGCATGGAAGATTGAGTATTGAGGATTGAAGGCTGAGGATTGTGGATTGTGGATTGAGTATTGAGGATTGAATATTGAGGATTGGCGGCTGAGTGTTGAGGGTTGAGTGATGAGAATTGATGTTTGTGGATAGAGATTTGAAGATTGCAGATTGAGTATTGAGTATTGAAAGCTGTAAATTGATGATATTCTATTGAGGATTGAGGATTGACAACTGATTGTTGAGGTCTGAGTGCTGAAGCTTGAGGATTCAGGATTGAGGATTCAGGATTGAGGTTTGAGGAGAGAGGACTGAGGATTGAGGATTGAGGATTGAGAATTGAGGATTGAGGATTGAGGATTGAAGATTGAGGATTGGCTGTTGAGGATTGAACATTGAGGATTGAGGATTGAGGATTGAGGATTGAGGATTGAAGGTTGAATATTGATGAATGAAGATTGAGGATTGAGGATTGAGGGTTGTGGACTGAGAAGGAGGACTGAGGGTTGAGTGTTGATGCCTGAGGTCTGAGGATTGAGGATTGAGGATTGCGTGCTTAGGATTGAGGATTGAGGATTGAAGATTGAGGATTGGGTATTGAGGATTGAAGAATGAGGATTGAAGAATGAGGATTGGGGATTGAGTATTGAGCATTGAGGATTGAATATTGAGTATTGAGATTTGAATATTGAGGATTGAGGATTGAGGATTGAGGATTGAGGATTGAGGATTGAAGATTGAGTATTGAGGATTGAAGATTGAGGATTGAGGATTGAGGATTGAGGATTGAGGATTGAGGATTGAGGATTGAGAATTGAAGATTGAGGATTGGGTATTGAGGATTGAGGATTGAGGATTGAAGATTGAGGATAGGGTATTGAGGATTGAAGAATGATGATTGAGGATTGAGGATTGAGGATTGAGGATTGAATATTGAGTATTGTGGATTGAAGATCGACTATTGAGGATTGCGAATTGAGGATTGAGGGTTGGGGATTGACGATTGAAGATTGAGGATTGAGGATTGAGGATTGAGGGTTGGGGATTGAGGATTGCGAGTTGAAGATTCAGTATTGAGGATTGAAGATTCAGAATTGAGGATGAGGATTGAACATTGAGTACTGAGTGTTGAGGGTTGAGTGATGAGAATTTATGTTTCTGGATGGAGATTTGAAAATTGCAGATTGAGTATTGAATATTGAAAACTGTGAATTGAGGATATTCTATTGAGGATTGAGGATTGACAACTGAATGTTGAGGACTGAGGGCTGAAGATTGAGGATTCAGGATTGAGGATTCAGAATTGAGGTTTGAGGACTGAGGTTTGAGGATTGAAGATTGAGTATTGAGGATTGAAGATTGAGGATTGAGGATTGAGGATTGAGGATTGAGGATGAGGGCTGAGGGTTGAGGATTAAGGTTTGAGGACTAAGGACAGAGGATTGAGGATTGAGAATTGAGGATTGAGGATTGAGGATTGAGGATGAGGGCTGAGGGTTGAGGATTGAGGTTTGAGGACTGAGGTCTGAGGATTGAGGATTGAGAATTGAGTATTGAGGATTGAGGATTGAGGGTTGAAGATTGAGGATTGGGTATTGAGGATTGAAGAATGAGGATTGAGGATTGAGGATTGAGGATTGAGGATTGAAGATTGAGTATTGAGGATTGAAGATTCAGAATTGAGGATGAGGATTGAACATTGAATACTGAGTGTTGAGGGTTGAGTGATGAGAATTTATGTTTCTGGATAGAGATTTGAAGATTGCAGACTGAGTATTGAGTATTGAAAACTGTGAATTGAGGATATTCTATTGAGGATTGAGGATTGACAACTGATTGTTGAGGACTGAGGGCTGAAGCTTGAGGATTCAGGATTGAGGATACAGGATTGAGGTTTGAGGAGAGAGGACTGAGGATTGAGGATTGAGGATTGAGAATTGAGGATTGAGGACTGAGGATTGAAGATTGAGGATTGGCTGTTGAGGATTGAACATTGAGGATTGAGGATTGAGGATTGAGGATTGAGGATTGAGGATTGATGGTTGAATATTGATGAATGAAGATTGAGGATTGAGGATTGAGGGTTGTGCACTGAGAACGAGGACTGAGGGTTGAGTGTTGATGCCTGAGGTCTGAGGACTGAGGATTGAGGATTGAGGATTGAGGATTGAGGATTGAGGATTGAAGATTGAGCATTGAGGATTGAAGATTGAGGATTGAGGATTGAGGATTGAGGATTGAGGATTGAAGATTGAGTACTGAGGATTGAAGATTAAGATTGAGGATTGAGGATTGAGGACTGAGGATGGACGATTGAGGATTGAAGGTTCAGTATTGAGGATTGAAGATTGAGAATTGAGGATTGAGGATTGAACATTGAGGACTGAGTGTTGAGGGTTGAGTGATGTGAATTGATGTTTGTGGATAGAGATTTGATGATTGCAGATTGAGTATTGAGTATCTAAAACTGTGAATTGAGTATATTCTATTGAGGCATGAGGATTGACACCTGATTGTTGAGGACTGAGGGCTGAAGATTGAGGGTTCCGGATTGAGGATTCAGAATTGAAATTTGAGGACTGAGCATTGAGGATTGAAGATTGAGTATTCAGGATTGAAGATTGAGAATTGAGGATTGAGGATTGAGGATTGAGGATGAGGGCTGAGGGTTGAGGATTGAGGTTTGAGGACTGAGGACTGAGGATTGAGGATTGAGAATTGAGGATTGAGGATTGAGGGTTGAAGATTGAGGATTGGGTATTGAGGATTGAAGAATGAGGATTGAAGATTGAGGATTGAGGATGGAGGATTGAAGATTGAGTATTGAGGATTCAAGAATGACGATCGTGGATTGAGCATTGAGGATTGAGTATTGAGGATTGGGGAATGAGTGTTGAGGGTTGAATGATGAGAATTGATGTTTGTGGATAGAGATTTGAAGATTGCACATTGAGTATTGAGTATTGAAAACTGTGAATTGAGTATATTCTATTGAGGATTGGGGATTGACAACTGATTGTTGCGGACAGAGGGCTGAAGATTGAGGGTACCGGATTGAGGATTCAGAATTGAAATTTGAGGACTGAGCATTGAGGATTGAAGATTGAGTATTGAGGATTGAAGATTGAGAATTGAGGATTGAGGATTGAGGATTGAGGATGAGGGCTGAGGTTTGAGGATTGAGGTTTGACGACTAAGGACAGAGGATTGAGGATTGAAAATTGAGGATTGAGGATCGAGGATTGAATATTGAGTATTGAGGATTGAAGATTGACTATTGAGGATTGCGAACTGAGGATTGAGGATTGAGGATCGAGGATTGAAGATTGAGTATTGAGGATTGAAGGTTGAGGATTGTGGATTGAGGATTGAGGATTGAGGCTTGAATATTGAGGATTGGGGACTGAGTGTTGAGGGTTGAGTGATGAGAATTGATGTTTGTGGATAGAGATTTGAAGATTGCAGGTTGAGTATTGAGTATTGAAAACTGTGAATTCATGATATTCTATTGAGGATTGAGGATTGACCACTGATTGTTGAGGACTGAGGGCTGAAGATTGAGGACTCAGGATTGAGGATTCAGGATTGAGGTTTGACGACTGGGGATTGAGGATTGAGGATTGAGGATTGAGGATTGAGGATTGAGGGTTGAGGATTGAAGACTGAGGATCGGGTATTGAGGATTGAACATTGAGGATTGAGGATAGAGGGTTGAGGATTGAGGATTGAGGATTGAAGTTTGAATATTGATGAATGAAGATTGAGGATTGAGGATTGAAGGTCGTGGATTAAGGACGAGGACAGAGGGTTGAGTATTGATACTTGAGGCCTGAGGATTGAGGATTGAGGATTGCGAATTGAGGATTGAGGATTTAAGATTGAGGATTGGGTATTGAGGATTGAAGAATGAGGATTGAGGATTGAGGACAGAGGATTGAGGATTGAAGATTGAGTATTGAGGATTGAAGATTGAGGATTGAGGATTGAGGATTGAGGATTGAGGATTGAAGATTGAGGATTGAGGATTGAGGATTGAGGATTGAGTATTGAGGATTGAGGATTGAAGATTGAGGATTGAGGATTGAGGATTGAGGATTGAGGGTTGTGGATTGAGGATTGAACCATGAGGACTGAGTGTTGAGGGTTGAGCGATGAGAATTGATGTTTGTGGATAGAGATTTGAAGATTACAGGTTGAGTATTGAGTATTGAAAACTGTGAATTGAGTATATTCTATTGAGGATTGAGGATTGACAACTGATTGTTGAGGACTGAGGGCTGAAGATTGAGTACTGAGGATTGAAGATTAAGAGTGAGGATTGAGGATTGAGGACTGAGGATTGACGATTGAGTATTGAGGATTGAAGATTGAGAATTGAGGATTGAGGATTGAGGATTGAGGATGAGGGCTGAGGGTTGAGGATTGAGGTTTGAGGACTGAGGTCTGGGGATTGAGGATTGAGAATTGAGGATTGAGGATTGAGGGTTGAAGATTGAGGATTGGGTATTGAGGATTGAAGAATGTGGATTGTGGATTGAGGATTGAGAATTGAGGATTGAAGATTGAGTATTGAGGATTGAAGATTGACGATCGAGGATTGAGCATTGAGGATTGAGTATTGAGGATTCAGGATTGGGGATAGAGGATTGCGGATTGAAGATTCAGTATTGAGGATTGAAGATTCAGAATTGAGGATGAGGATTGAACATTGAATACTGAGTGTTGAGGGTTGAGTGATGAGAATTTATGTTTCTGGATAGAGATTTGAAGATTGCAGATTGAGTATTGAGTATTGAAAACTGTGAATTGAGGATATTCTATTGAGGATTGAGGATTGACAACTGATTGTTGAGGACTGAGGGCTGAAGCTTGAGGATTCAGGATTGAGGATTCAGGATTGAGGTTTGAGGAGAGAGGACTGAGGATTGAGGATTGAGGATTGAGAATTGAGGATTGAGGATTGAGGATTGAAGATTGAGGATTGGCTGTTGAGGATTGAACATTGAGGATTGAGGATTGAGGATTGAGGATTGAGGATTGAAGATTGAGGATTGAAGGTTGAATATTGATGAACGAAGATTGAGGATTGAGGATTGAGGGTTGTGGACTGAGAACGAGGACTGATTGTTGAGTGTTGATGCCTGAGGTCTGAGGATTGAGGATTGAGGATTGCGAGCTGAGGATTGAGGATTGAGGATTGAAGATTGAAGATTGGGTATTGGGGATTGAAGAATGAGGATTGAAGAATGAGGATTGGGGATTGAGTATCGAGCATTGAGTATTGAATATTGAGTATTGAGGATTGAATATTGAGGATTGAGGATTGAGGATTGAGGATTGAGGATTGAGGATTGAAGATTGAGTATTCAGGATTGAAGATTGAGGATTGAGGATTGAGGATTGAGGATTGAGGATTGAGGATTGAGGATTGAGGATTGAAGATTGAGGATTGGGTATTGAGGATTGAGGATTGAGGATTGAAGATTGAGGATAGGGTATTGAGGATTGAAGAATGATGATTGAGGATTGAGGATTGAGGATTGAGGATTGAATATTGAGTATTGTGGATTGAAGATCGAATATTGTGGATTGCGAATTGAGGATTGAGGGTTGGGGATTGAGGATTGAAGATTGAGGATTGAGGATTGAGGACTGAGGATTGAGGATTGAGGATTGCGAGTTGAAGATTCAGTATTGAGGATTGAAGATTCAGAATTGAGGATGAGGACTGAACATTGAGTACTGAGTGTTGAGGGTTGAGTGATGAGAATTTATGTTTCTGGATAGGGATTTGAAGATTGCAGATTGAGTATTGAGTATTGAAAACTGTGAATTGAGGATATTCTATTGAGGATTGAGGATTGACAACTGAATGTTGAGGACTGAGGGCTGAAGATTGAGGATTCAGGACTGAGGATTCAGGATTGAGGTTTGAGGACTGAGGATTGAGGATTGAATATTGAGTATTGAGGATTGAAGATTGAGGATTGAGGATTGAGGATTGAGGATTGAGGATGAGGGCTGAGGGTTGAGGATTAATGTTTGAGGACTAAGGACAGAGGATTGAGGATTGAGAATTGAGGATTGAGGATTGAGGATTGAAGATTGAGGATAGGGTATTGAGGATCGAAGAATGAGGATTGAGGATTGAGGATTGAGGATTGAGGATTGAGGATTGAGGATTGAGGATTGAAGATTGAGTATTGAGGATTGAAGATTGAGGATTGAGGATTGAGGATTGAGGATTGAGGATTGAAGATTGAGTACTGAAGATTGAGTACTGAGGATTGAAGATTAAGAGTGAGGATTGAGGATTGAGGACTGAGGATTGAGGATTGAGGATTGAAGGTTCAGTATTGAGGATTGAAGATTGAGAATTGAGGATTGAGTGTTCAACATTGAGGACTGAGTGTTGAGGGCTGAATGATGAGAATTGATGTTTGTGGATAGAGATTTGAAGATTGCAGATTGAGTATTGAGTATTGAAAACTGAGAATTGAGTATATTATATTGAGGATTGAGGATTGACAACTGATTGTTGAGGACCGAGGGCTGAAGACTGAGGGTTCCGGATTGAGGATTCAGAATTGAAATTTGAGGACTGAGCATTGAGGATTGAAGATTGTGTATTGAGGATTGAAGATTGAGAATTGAGGATTGAGGATTGAGGATTGATGATGAGGGCTGAGGGTTGAGGATTGAGGTTTGAGGACTAAGGACAGAGGATTGAGGATTGAGGATTGAAGATTGAGGATTGGGTATTGAGGATCGAAGAATGAGGATTGAGGATTGAGGATTGAGGATTGAGGATTGAATATTGAGTATTGAGGATTGAAGATTGACTATTGAGGATTGCGAATTGAGGATTGAGGATTGAGGATTGAATATTGAGGATTGAGGATTGAGGATTGAGGATTGAAGATTGAGTATTGAGGATTGAAGATTGAGGATTGAGGTTTGAGGAGAGAGGACTGAGGATTGAGGATTGAGGATTGAGAATTGAGGATTGAGGATTGAGGATTGAAGATTGAGGACTGGCGGTTGAGGATTGAACATTGAGGATTGAGGATTGAGGATTGAGGATTGAGGATTGAAGGTTGAATATTGATGAATGAAGATTGAGGATTGAGGATTGAGGGTTGTGGATTGAGAACGAGGACTGAGAGTTGAGTGTTGATGCCTGAGGTCTGAGGATTGAGGATTGAGGATTGCGAACTGAGGATTGATGATTGAGGATTGAAGATTGGGGATTGGGTATTGAGGATTGAGGATTGAGGATTGAAGATTGAGGATAGGGTATTGAGGATTGAAGAATGATGATTGAGGATTGAGGATTGAGGATTGAGGATTGAATATTGAGTATTGAGGATTGAACATCGACTATTGAGGATTGCGAATTGAGGATTGAGGATTGAGGATTGAGGATTGAAGATTGAGTATTGAGGATTGAAGGTTGAGGATTGTGGATTGAGTATTGAGGATTGAGGCTTGAATATTGAGGATTGGGGACTGAGTGTTGAGGGTTGAGTGATGAGAATTGATGTTTGTGGATAGAGATTTGAAGATTGCAGGTTGAGTATTGAGTATTGATAACTGTGAATTCATGATATTCTATTGAGGATTGAGGATTGACCACTGATTGTTGATGACTGAGGGCTGAAGATTGAGGATTCAGGATTGAGGATTCAGGATTGAGGTTTGAGGACTGAGGATTGAGGATTGAGGATTGTGGATTGAGGATTGAGGATTGAGGATTGAAGACTGAGAATCGGGTATTGGGGATTGAACATTGAGGTTTCAGGGCTGAGGATTGAGGATTGAAGATTGAGTATTGAGGATTGAAGATTGAGGATTGAGGATTGAGGATTGAATATTGAGTATTGAGGATTGAAGGTTGACTATTGTGGATTGCGAATTGAGGATTGAAGATTGAGGATTGAGGATTGAGGATTGAGGATTGAGTATTGAGGATTGAGGATTGAAGATTGAGGATTGAGGATTGAGGATTGAGGATTGAGGGTTGTGGATTGAGGATTGAACCATGAGGACTGAGTGTTGAGGGTTGAGCGATGAGAATTGATGTTTGTGGATAGAGATTTGAAGATTACAGATTGAGTATTGAGTATTGAAAACTGTGAATTGAGTATATTCTATTGAGGATTGAGGATTGACAACTGATTGTTGAGGACTGAGGGCTGAAGATTGAGTACTGAGGATTGAAGATTAAGAGTGAGGATTGAGGATTGAGGACTGAGGATTGACGATTGAGTATTGAGGATTGAAGATTGAGAATTGAGGATTGAGGATTGAGGATTGAGGATTGAGTATTGAGTATTGAGGATTCAGGATTGGGGATAGAGGATTGCGGATTGAAGATTCAGTATTGAGGATTGAAGATTCAGAATTGAGGATGAGGATTGAACATTGAATACTGAGTGTTGAGGGTTGAGTGATGAGAATTTATGTTTCTGGATAGAGATTTGAAGATTGCAGATTGAGTATTGAGTATTGAAAACTGTGAATTGAGGATATTCTATTGAGGATTAAGGATTGACAACTGATTGTTGAGGACTGAGGGCTGAAGCTTGAGGATTCAGGATTGAGGATTCAGGATTGAGGTTTGAGGAGAGAGGACTGAGGATTGAGGATAGAGGATTGAGAATTGAGGATTGAGGATTGAGGATTGAAGATTGAGGATTGGCTGTTGAGGATTGAACATTGAGGATTGAGGATTGAGGATTGAGGATTGAGGATTGAAGATTCAGGATTGAAGGTTGAATATTGATGAATGAAGATTGAGGATTGAGGATTGAGGGTTGTGGACTGAGAACGAGGACTGAGGGTTGAGTGTTGATGCCTGAGGTCTGAGGATTGAGGATTGAGGATTGCGAGCTGAGGATTGAGGATTGAGGATTGAAGATTGAAGATTGGGTATTGAGGATTGAAGAATGAGGATTGAAGAATGAGGATTGGGGATTGAGTATTGAGCATTGAGTATTGAATATTGAGTATTGAGGATTGAATATTGAGGATTGAGGATTGAGGATTGAGGATTGAGGATTGAGGATTGAAGATTGAGTATTGAGGATTGAAGATTGAGGATTGAGGATTGAGGATTGAGGATTGAGGATTGAGGATTGAGGATTGAGGATTGAAGATTGAGGATTGGGTATTGAGGATTGAGGATTGGGGATTGAAGATTGAGGATAGGGTATTGAGGATTGAAGAATGATGATTGAGGATTGAGGATTGAGGATTGAGGATTGAATATTGAGTATTGTGGATTGAAGATCGACTATTGTGGATTGCGAATTGAGGATTGAGGGTTGGGGATTGAGTATTGAAGATTGAGGATTGAGGATTGAGGACTGAGGATTGGAATTGAGGCTTGAATATTGAGGATTGGGGACTGAGTGTTGAGGGTTGAGTGATGAGAATTGATGTTTGTGGATAGAGATTTGAAGATTGCAGGTTGAGTATTGAGTATTGATAACTGTGAATTCATGATATTCTATTGAGGATTGAGGATTGACCACTGATTGTTGAGGACTGAGGGCTGAAGATTGAGGATTCAGGATTGAGGATTCAGGATTGAGGTTTGAGGACTGAGGATTGAGGATTGAGGATTGAGGATTGAGGATTGAGGATTGAGGACTGAAGACTGAGGATTGAAGAATGAGGATTGGGGAATGAGTATTGAGGATTGAGGACTGAATATTGAGCATTGAGAATTGAATATTGAGGATTGAGGATTGAGGATTGAGGATTGAGGATTGAAGATTGAGTATTGAGGATTGAAGATTGAGGACTGAGGATTGAGGATTGAGGATTGAGTATTGAGGATTGAGGATTGAAGATTGAGGATTGAGGATTGAGGATTGAGGATTGAGGGTTGTGGATTGAGGACGAGGACTGAGGGTTGAATATTTATGTTTGAGGTCTGAGGATTGAGGATTGAGGATTGAGAATTGAGGATTGAGGATTGAGGATTGAAGATTGAGGATTGGGTATTGGGGATTGAGGATTGAGGATTGAAGATTGAGGATAGGGTATTGAGGATTGAAGAATGATGATTGAGGATTGAGGATTGAGGATTGAGGATTGAATATTGAGTATTGAGGATTGAACGTCGACTATTGAGGATTGCGAATTGAGGATCGAGCGTTGGGGATGGAGGATTGAAGATTGAGTTTTGAGTATTGAAGGTTGAGGATTGTGGATTGAGGATTGAGGATTGAGGCTCGAATATTGAGGATTGGGGACTGAGTGTTGAGGGTTAAGTGATGAGAATTGATGTTTGTGGATAGAGATTTGAAGATTGCAGGTTGAGTATTGAGTATTGAAAACTGTGAAATCATGATATTCTATTGAGGATTGAGGATGCACCACTGACTGTTGAGGACTGAGAGCTGAAGATTGAGGATTCATGATTGAGGGTTCAGGATTGAGGTTTGAGGACTGAGGATTGAGGATTGAGGATTGTGGATTGAGGATTGAGGATTGAGGATTGAAGACTGAGAATCGGGTATTGGGGATTGAACATTGAGGTTTCAGGGCTGAGGATTGAGGATTGAAGATTGAGTATTGAGGATTGAAGATTGAGGATTGAGGATTGAGGATTGAATATTGAGTATTGAGGATTGAAGACCGACTATTGAGGATTGCGAATTGTGGATTGAGGGTTGGGGATTGAGGATTGAAGATTGAGTATTGAGGATTGAAGGTTGAGGATTGTGGATTGAGGATTCAGGATTGAGGCTTGAATATTGAGGATTGGGGACTGAGTGTTGAGGGTTGAGTGACGAGAATTGATGTTTGTGGATAGAGATTTGAAGATTGCAGGTTGAGTATTGAGTATTGAAAACTGTGAAATCATGATATTCTATTGAGGATTGAGGATGGACCACTGATTGTTGAGGACTGAGGGCTGAAGATTGAGGATTCAGGATTGAGGATTGAGGATTGAGGTTTGAGGTCTGAGGATTGTGGATTGAGGATTGAGAATTGAGGACGGAGGATTGAGGATTGAAGACTGAGGATTGGGTATTGAGGTTTGAACATTGAGGATTGAGGATTGAGGTTTGAGGAGTGAAGATTGAGGATTGAGGGTTGAGGATTGAGGATCGAGGATTGAGGATTGAAGATTGAATATTGATGATTAAAGATTGGGGGTTGAGGATTGAGAGTTGTGGATTGAGGACGAGGACTGAGTGTTGAATATTGATGTCTGAGGTCTGAGGATTGAGGATTGAGAATTGAGAATTGAGGATTGAGGATTGAAGATTGAGGATTGGGTATTGAGGATTGACGAATGAGGATTGAGGATTGAGGACAGCGGATTGAGGATTGAAGATTGAGTATTGAGGATTGAAGATTGACGATTGAGGATTGAGGATTGAGGATTGAGGATTGAGGATTGAGGATTGAGGATTGAAGATTGAGTATTGAGGATTGAAGATTGAGGATTGAGGATTGAGGATTAAGGATTGAGGATTGAAGATTGAGTAATGAGGATTGAAGATTAAGATTGAGTACTAAGGATTGAAGATTCAGATTCAGGATTGAGGATTGAGGACAGAGAATGGAGTATTGAGGATTGAAGGTTCAGTATTGAGGATTGAAGATTGAGAATTGAGGATTGAGGATTGGGTATTGAGGATCGACGAATGAGGATTGAGGATTGAGGACAGCGGATTGAGGATTGAAGATTGAGTATTGAGGATTGAAGATTGAGGATTGAGGATTGAGGATTGAGGTTTGAGGATTGAAGACTGAGTATTGAGGATTGAAGATTGAGGATTGAGGATTGAGGATTGAGGATTGAGGATTGAGGATTGAAGACTGAGGATTGAAGATTAAGATTGAGGATTGAGGATTGAAGATTGAGTATTGAGGACTGAAGATTGAGAATTGAGGATTGAGGATTGAGGATTGAGGATTGAGGCTTGAATATTGAGGATTGGGGACTGAGTGTTGAGGGTTGAGTGACGAGGATTGTTGTTTGTGGATAGAGATTTGAAGATTGCAGGTTGAGTATTGAGTATGAAAGCTGTGAAATCATGATATTCTATTGAGGATTGAGGATGGACCACTGATTGTTGAGGACTGAGGTCTGAAGATTGAGGATTCAGGATTGAGGATTCAGGACTGAGGTTTGAGGTCTGAGGATTGAGGATTGAGGATTGAGAATTGAGGACGGAGGATTGAAGATTGAAGACTGAGGATTGGGTATTGAGGTTTGAACATTGAGGATTGAGGATTGAGGATTGAGGAGTGAAGATTGAGGATTGAGGATTGAGGATTGAGGATCGAGTATTGAGCATTCAAGATTGAATATTGATGATTAAAGATTGAGGTTTGAGGATTGAGTGTTGTGGATTGAGGACGAGGACTGAGTGTTGAATATTGATGTCTGAGGTCTGAGGATTGAGGATTGAGAATTGAGAATTGAGAATTGAGGATTGAGGATTGAAGATTGAGGATTGGGTATTGAGGATTGACGAATGAGGATTGAGGATTGAGGACAGCGGATTGAGGATTGAAGATTGAGTATTGAGGATTGAAGATTGACGATTGAGGATTGAGGATTGAGGATTGAGGATTGAGGATTGAGGATTGAGGATTGAAGATTGAGTATTGAGGATTGAAGATTGAGGATTGAGGATTGAGGATTGAGGATTGAGGATTGAGGATTGAATACTGAGTATTGAGGATTGAAGATTGAGGATTGAGGATTGAGGATTGAGGATTGAAGATTGAGAATTGAGGATTGAGGATTGAGGATTGAGGATGAGGGCTGAGGGTTGAGGATTGGGTATTGAGGATTGAAGAATGAGGATTGAAGATTGAGGATTGAGGATGGAGGATTGAAGATTGAGTATTGAGGATTCAAGATTGACGATCGTGGATTGAGCATTGAGAATTGAGTATTGAGGATTGGGGAATGAGTGTTGAGGGTTGAGTGATGAGAATTGATGTTTGTGGATAGAGATTTGAAGATTGCAGGTTGAGTACTGAGTATTGAAAACTGTGAATTCATGATATTCTATTGAGGATTGAGGATTTACCACTGATTGTTGAGGACTGAGGGCTGAAGATTGAGGATTCAGGATTGAGGATTCAGGATTGAGGTTTGACGACTGAGGATTGAGGATTGAGGATTGAGGATTGAGGACTGAGGATCGAGGGTTGAGGATTGAAGACTGAGGATCGGGTATTGAGGATTGAACATTGAGGATTGAGGATAGAGGGTTGAGGATTGAGGATTGAGGATTGAAGTTTGAATATTGATGAAAGAAGATTGAGGATTGAGGATTGAAGGTCGTGGATTAAGGACGAGGACAGAGGGTTGAGTATTGATACTTGAGGCCTGAGGATAGAGGATTGAGGATTGCGAATTGAGGATTGAGGATTTAAGATTGAGGATTGGGTATTGAGGATTGAAGAATGAGGATTGAGGATTGAGGACAGAGGATTGAGGATTGAAGATTGAGTTTTGAGGATTGAAGATTGACGATTGAGGATTGAGGATTGAGGATTGAGGATTGAGGATTGAGGATTGAGTATTGAAGATTGAGTATTGAGGATTGAAGATTGAGGATTGAGGATTGAGGATTGGGGATTGAGTATTGAGCATTGAGTATTGAATATTGAGTATTGAGGATTGAATATTGAGGATTGAGGATTGAGGATTGAGGATTGAAGATTGAGTATTGAGGATTGAAGATTGAGGATTGAGGATTGAGGATTGAGGATTGAGGATTGAGGATTGAGGATTGAGGATTGAAGATTGAGGATTGGTTATTGAGGATTGAGGATTGAGGATTGAAGATTGAGGATAGGGTATTGAGGATTGAAGAATGATGATTGAGGATTGAGGATTGAGGATTGAGGATTGAATATTGAGTATTGTGGATTGAAGATCGACTATTGTGGATTGCGAATTGAGGATTGAGGGTTGGGGATTGAGGATTGAAGATTGAGGATTGAGGATTGATGACTGAGGATTGGGGATTGAGAATTGCGAGTTGAAGATTCAGTATTGAGGATTGAAGATTCAGAATTGAGGATGAGGATTGAACATTGAGTACTGAGTGTTGAGGGTTGAGTGATGAGAATTTATGTTTCTGGATAGGGATTTGAAGATTGCAGATTGAGTATTGAGTATTGAAAACTGTGAATTGAGGATATTCTATTGAGGATTGAGGATTGACAACTGAATGTTGAGGACTGAGGGCTGAAGATTGAGGATTCAGGATTGAGGATTCAGGATTGAGGTTTGAGGACTGAGGATTGAGGATTGAATATTGAGTATTGAGGATTGAAGATTGAGGATTGAGGATTGAGGATTGAGGATTGAGGATGAGGGCTGAGGGTTGAGGATTAATGTTTGAGGACTAAGGACATAGGATTGAGGATTGAGAATTGAGGATTGAGGATTGAGGATTGAAGATTGAGGATAGGGTATTGAGGATCGAAGAATGAGGATTGAGGATTGAGGATTGAGGATTGAGGATTGAGGATTGAATATTGATTATTGAGGATTGCAGATTGACTATTGAGGATTGCGAATTGAGGATTGAGGATTGAGGATTGAGGATTGAAGATTGAGTATTGAGGATTGAAGGTTGAGGATTGTGGATTGAGTATTGAGGATTGAGGCTTGAATATTGAGGATTGGGGACTGAGTGTTGAGGGTTGAGTGATGAGAATTGATGTTTGTGGATAGAGATTTGAAGATTGCAGGTTGAGTATTGAGTATTGATAACTGTGAATTCATGATATTCTATTGAGGATTGAGGATTGACCACTGATTGTTGAGGACTGAGGGCTGAAGATTGAGGATTCAGGATTGAGGATTCAGGATTGAGGTTTGAGGACTGAGGATTGAGGATTGAGGATTGAGGATTGAGGATTGAGGATTCAGGATTGAAGACCGAGGATCCGGTATTGAGGATTGAAGATTGAGTATTGAGGATTGAAGATTGACGATTGAGGATTGAGGATTGAGGATTGAGGATTGAGGATTGAGGATTGAGGTTTGAAGATTGAGTATTGAGGATTGAAGATTGAGGATTGAGGATTGAGGATTGAGGATTGAGGATTGAAGATTGAGTACTGAAGATTGAGTACAGAGGATTGAAGATTAAGAGTGAGGATTGAGGATTGAGGACTGAGGATTGAGGATTGAGGATTGAAGGTTCAGTATTGAGGATTGAAGATTGAGAATTGAGGATTGAGTGTTCAACATTGAGGACTGAGTGTTGAGGGTTGAATGATGAGAATTGATGTTTGTGGATAGAGATTTGAAGATTGCAGATTGAGTATTGAGTATTGAAAACTGAGAATTGAGTATATTATATTGAGGATTGAGGATTGACAACTGATTGTTCAGGACCGAGGGCTGAAGACTGAGGGTTCCGGATTGAGGATTCAGAATTGAAATTTGAGGACTGAGCATTGAGGATTGAAGATTGTGTATTGAGGATTGAAGATTGAGAATTGAGGATTGAGGATTGAGGATTGATGATGAGGGCTGAGGATTGAGGATTGAGGTTTGAGGACTAAGGACAGAGGATTGAGGATTGATGATTGAAGATTGAGGATTGGGTATTGAGGATCGAAGAATGAGGATTGAGGATTGAGGATTGAGGATTGAGGATTGAATATTGAGTATTGAGGATTGAAGATTGACTATTGAGGATTGCGAATTGAGGATTGAGGATTGAGGATTGAATATTGAGGATTGAGGATTGAGGATTGAGGATTGAGGATTGAGAATTGAGGATTGAGGATTGAGGATTGAAGATTGAAGACTGGCTGTTGAGGATTGAACATTGAGGATTGAGGATTGAGGATTGAGGATTGAGGATTGAAGGTTGAATATTGATGAATGAAGATTGAGGATTGAGGATTGAGTGTTGTGGATTGAGAACGAGGACTGAGAGTTGAGTGTTGATGCCTGAGGTCTGAGGATTGAGGATTGAGGATTGCGAACTGAGGATTGATGATTGAGGATTGAAGATTGGGGATTGGGTATTGAGGATTGAAGAATGAGGATTGAAGAATGAGGATTGGGGATTGAGTATTGAGGATTGAGGACTGAATATTGAGTATTGAGAATTGAATATTGAGTATTGAGGATTGAGGATTGAGGATTGAGGATTGAAGATTGAGTATTGAGGATTGAAGATTCAGGACTGAGGATTGAGGATTGAGGATTGAGTATTGAGGATTGAGGATTGAAGATTGAGGATTGAGGATTGAGGATTGATGATTGAGGGTTGTAGATTGAGGACGAGGACTGAGGGTTGAATATTTATGTTTGAGGTCTGAGGATTGAGGATTGAGGATTGAGAATTGAGGATTGAGGATTGAGGATTGAAGATTCAGGATTGGGTATTGAGGATTGAGGATTGAGGATTGAGGATTGAGGATAGGGTATTGAGGATTGAAGAATGATGATTGAGGATTGAGTCTTGAGGATTGAGGATTGAATATTGAGTATTGAGGATTGAACATCGACTATTGAGGATTGCGAATTGAGGATCGAGCGTTGGGGATGGAGGATTGAAGATTGAGTTTTGAGTATTGAAGGTTGAGGATTGTGGATTGAGGATTGAGGATTGAGGCTCGAATATTGAGGATTGGGGACTGAGTGTTGAGGGTTAAGTGATGAGAATTTATGTTTGTGGATAGAGATTTGAAGATTGCAGGTTGAGTATTGAGTATTGAAAACTGTGAAATCATGATATTCTATTGAGGATTGAGGATGCACCACTGACTGTTGAGGACTGAGAGCTGAAGATTGAGGATTCAGGATTGAGGGTTCAGGATTGAGGTTTGAGGACTGAGGATTGAGGATTGAGGATTGTGGATTGAGGATTGAGGATTGAGGATTGAAGACTGAGAATCGGGTATTGGGGATTGAACATTGAGGATTGAGGATTGAGGTTTGAGGAGTGAAGATTGAGGATTGAGGATTGAGGATTGAGGATCGAGGATTGAGCATTCAAGATTGAATATTGATGATTAAAGATTGAGGTTTGAGGATTGAGAGTTGTGGATTGAGGACGAGGACTGAGTGTTGAATATTGATGTCTGAGGTCTGAGGATTGAGGATTGAGAATTGAGAATTGAGAATTGAGGATTGAGGATTGAAGATTGAGGATTGGGTATTGAGGATTGACGAATGAGGATTGAGGATTGAGGACAGCGGATTGAGGATTGAAGATTGAGTATTGAGGATTGAAGATTGACGATTGAGGATTGAGGATTGAGGATTGAGGATTGAGGATTGAGGATTGAGGATTGAAGATTGAGTATTGAGGATTGAAGATTGAGGATTGAGGATTGAGGATTGAGGATTGAGGATTGAGGATTGGAGATTGAGTACTGAGGATTGAAGATTAAGATTGAGTACTGAGGATTGAAGATTAAGATTGAGGATTGAGGATTGAGGACTGAGGATGGAGGAGTGAGGATTGAAGGTTCAGTATTGAGGATTGAAGATTGAGAATTGAGGATTGAGGACTGAAGATTGAGGATTGGGTATTGAGGATTGACGAATGAGTATTGAGGATTCAGGACAGCGGATTGAGGATTGAAGATTGAGTATTGAGGATTGAAGATTGAAGATTGAGTATTGAGGATTGAAGATTGCGGATTGAGGATTGAGGATTGAGAATTGAGGATTGAATACTGAGTATTGAGGATTGAAGATTGAGGATTGAGGATTGAGGATTGAGGATTGAAGATTGAGTACTGAGGATTGAAGATTAAGATTGAGGATTGAGGATTGAGGATTGAGGATTGAGGATTGAGGATTGAAGATTGTGTATTGAGGATTGAAGATTGAGGATTGAGGATTGAGGATTGAGGATTGCGAATTGAAGATTCAGTATTGGGGATTGAAGATTCAGAATTGAGGATGAGGATTGAACATTGAGTACTGAGTGTTGAGGGTTGAGTGATGAGAATTTATGTTTCTGGATAGAGATTTGAAGATTGCAGATTGAGTATTGAGTATTGAAAACTGTGAATTGAGGATATTCTATTGAGGATTGAGGATTGACAACTGAATGTTGAGGACTGAGTGCTGAAGATTGAGGATTCAGGATTGAGGATTCAGAATTGAGGTTTGAGGACTGAGGATTGAGGATTGAAGATTGAGTATTGAGGATTGAAGATTGAGGATTGAGGATTGAGGTTTGAGGATTGAGGATGAGGGCTGAGGGTTGAGGATTAATGTTTGAGGACTAAGGACAGAGGATTGAGGATTGAGAATTGAGGATTGAGGATTGAGGATTGAAGACTGAGGATAGGGTATTGAGGATCGAAGAATGAGGATTGAGGATTGAGGATTGAGGATTGAGTATTGAGGATTGAATATTGAGTATTGAGGGTTGCAGATTGACTATTGAGGATTGCGAATTGAGGATTGAGGATTGAGGATTGAGGATTGAAGATTGAGTATTGAGGATTGAAAATTGAGGACTGAGGATTGAGGATTGAGGATTGAGTATTGAGGATTGAGGATTGAAGATTGAGGATTGAGGATTGAGGATTGAGGATTGAGGCTTGTGGATTGAGGACGAGGACTGAGGGTTGAATATTTATGTTTGAGGTCTGAGGATTGAGGATTGAGGAATGAGAATTGAGGATTGAGGATTGAGGATTGAAGATTGAGGATTGGGTATTGAGGATTGAGGATTGAGGATTGAAGATTGAGGATAGGGTATTGAGGATTGAAGAATGATGATTGAGGATTGAGGATTGAGGATTGAGGATTGATTATTGAGTATTGAGGATTGAACATCGACTATTGAGGATTGCGAATTGAGGATCGAGCGTTGGGGATGGAGGATTGAAGATTGAGTTTTGAGTATTGAAGGTTGAGGATTGTGGATTGAGGATTGAGGATTGAGGCTCGAATATTGAGGATTGGGGACTGAGTGTTGAGGGTTAAGTGATGAGAATTTATGTTTGTGGATAGAGATTTGAAGATTGCAGGTTGAGTATTGAGTATTGAAAACTGTGAAATCATGATATTCTATTGAGGATTGAGGATGCACCACTGACTGTTGAGGACTGAGAGCTGAAGATTGAGGATTCAGGATTGAGGGTACAGGATTGAGGTTTGAGGACTGAGGATTGAGGATTGAGGATTGTGGATTGAGGATTGAGGATTGAGGATTGAAGACTGAGAATCGGGTATTGGGGATTGAAGATTGAGGTTTCAGGGCTGAGGATTGAGGATTGAAGATTGAGTATTGAGGATTGAAGATTGAGGATTGAGGATTGAGGATTGAATATTGAGTATTGAGGATTGAAGGTTGACTATTGTGGATTGCGAATTGAGGATTGAGGATTGAGGATTGAGGATTGAAGATTGAGTATT
The DNA here is from genome assembly GCF_051401765.1 of Calliopsis andreniformis. Classification (NCBI taxonomy): domain Eukaryota; kingdom Metazoa; phylum Arthropoda; class Insecta; order Hymenoptera; family Andrenidae; genus Calliopsis; species Calliopsis andreniformis. Next base: position 1,280,024 of record NW_027480447.1, read on the forward strand.
GAGGATTGAAGGTTGAGCATTGTGGATTGAGGATTGAGGATTGAGGCTTGAATATTGAGGATTGGGGACTGAGTGTTGAGTGTTGAGTGATGAGAATTGATGTTTGTGGATAGAGATTTGAAGATTGCAGGTTGAGTATTGAGTATTGAAAACTGTGAATTCATGATATTCTATTGAGGATTGAGGATTGACCACTGATTGTTGAGGACTGAGGGCTGAAGATTGAGGATTAAGGATTGAGGATTCAGGATTGAGGTTTGAGGACTGAGGATTGGGGATCGACTATTGAGGATTGCGATCTGAGGATTGAGAGTTGGGGATTAAGGATTGAAGATTGAGTATTGAGTATTGAAGGTTGAGGATTGTGGATTGAGGATTGCGGGTTGGGGCTCGAATATTGAGGATTGGGGACTGAGTGTTGAGGGTTAAGTGATGAGAATTGATGTTTGTGGATAGAGATTTGAAGATTGCAGGTTGAGTATTGAGTATTGAAAACTGTGAAATCATGATATTCTATTGAGGATTGAGGATAGACCACTGACTGTTGAGGACTGAGGGCTGAAGATTGAGGATTCAGGATTGAGGATTCAGGATTGAGGTTTGAGGACTGAGGATTGAGGATTGAGGATTGTGGATTGAGGATTGAGGGTTGAGGATTGAAGGCTGAGGATCGGGTATTGAGGATTGAACATTGAGGATTGAGGATTGAGGATTCAGGATTAAGGATTGAGGGTTGAAGGTTGAATATTGATGAATGAAGATTGAGGATTGAGGATTGAATGTCGTGGATTGAGGACGAGGACTGAGGATTGAGTATTGATACTTGAGGCCTGAGGATTGAGGATTGAGGATTGCGAATTGAGGATTGAGTATTTAAGATTGAGGATTGTGTATTGAGGATTGAATAATGAGCATTGAGGATTGAGGACAGAGGATTGAGGATTGAAGATTGGGTATTGAGGATTGAAGAATGAGGATTGAGGATTGAGGACAGAGGGTTGAGGATTGAAGATTGAGTATTGAGGATTGAAGGTTGTCGATTGAGGATTGAGGATTGAGGATTGCGAATTGAGGATTGAGGATTTAAGATTGAGGATTGGGTATTGAGGATTGAAGAATGAGGATTGAGGATTGAGGACAGAGGGTTGAGGATTGAGTATTGAGGATTGAGGATTGAAGATTGAGGACTGAAGATTGAATATTGATGATTGAATATTGAGGATTGAGGATTGATGGTTGTGGATTGAGGACGAGGACTGAGGGTTGAGTATTGATGTTTGAGGTCTGAGGATTGAGGATTGAGGATTGAGGATTGAGGATTGAGGATTGTGGATTGAGGATTGAGGATTGAAGATTGAGTATTGAGGATTGAAAATTGAGGATTGAGGATTCAGGATTGAGGATTGAGGATTGAGGGTTGAGGATTGAGGATTGAAGATTGAGTATTTCGGATTGAGGATTGAGGATGAGGGCTGAGGGTTGAGGATTGAGGTCTGAGGACTGGGGACTGAGGATTGAGGATTGAGAATTGAGGATAGAGGATTGAGGATTGAAGATTGAGGATTGGGTATTGAGGATTGGAGAATGAGGATCGAGGATTGAGGATTGAGGATTGAGGAATGAAGATTGAGGATTGAAGATTGAGGATTGAGTATTGAATATTGAGTATTGAGGATTGAAGATTGAGGGTTGAGGATTGAGGTCTGAGGATTGAGGATTGAGGATTGAGCATGGAGGATTGAAGATTGAGGACTGGGGATTGAGGATTGAAGGTTGAGGATTAAGGATTGAGGTTTGGGGATTGAGGATCTAGGATTGGAGATTGATTATTGAGGATTGAAGATTGAGGATTGAGGGTTGAGAATTGAGGATTGAGGATTGAGGAATGATGATTGAGGATTGGGTATTGAGGATTGAAGAATGAGGATTGAAGATTGAGGATTGAGGATTGAGGATTGAAGATTGAGGATTGAGGATTGAAGATTGAATATTGATGATTGAAGATTGAGGATCGACGATTGAGAGTTGCGGATTGAGCACGAGGACTGAGGGTTGAGTATTGATGTTTGAGGTCTGAGGATTGAGGAATGAGGATTGAGAATTGAGGATTGAGGATTGAGGATTGAGGATTGAGGATTGGGTGTTGAGGATTGAAGAATGAGGATTGAGGATTGAGGATTGAAGATTGAGTATTGATGATTGAAGATTGAGGATCGAGGATTGAGGATTGTGGATTGAGGACGAGGACTGAGGGTTGAGTATTGACGTTTGAGGTCTGACGATTTAGGATTGAGGATTGAGAATTGAGGATTGCGGATTGAGGATTGAAGATTGAGGATTGGGTTTTGAGGATTGAAGAATGAGGATTGAGGATTGAGGATTGAGGATTGAGGATTGAAGATTGAGTATTGAGGATTGAAGATTGAGGATTGAGGATTGAGGATTGAGGATTGAGGATTGAGGATTGCGGATAGAAGATGGAGGATTGGGTATTGCGGATTGAACATTGAGGATTGAGGATTGAGGATTGAGGATTGAGGATTGAGGACTGAAGATTGAATATTGATGATTGAAGATTGAGGATTGAGGATTGATGTTTGTGGATTGAGGACGAGGACGGAGCGTTGAGTACTGCTGTTTGAGGTCAGAGGATTGGGTATTGAGGATTGAGAAATGAGGATTGAGGATTGAGGATTGAAGATTGAGGATTGGGTGTTGAGGATTGAAGAATGAGGATTGAGGATTGAGGACTGAGGATTGAGGATTGAAGACTGAGTGTTGAGGGTTGAGTGATGAGAATTGATGTTTGTGGATAGAGATTTGAAGATTGCAGATAGAGTATTGAGTATTGAAAACTGTGAATTGATGATATTCTCTTGAGGACTGAGGATTGACAACTGATTGTTGAGGACTGAGGGCTGAAGGTTGAGGATTCAGTATTGAGGATTCAGGATTGTGGTTTGAGGACCGAGGATTGAGGATTGAGTGTTGAGGATTGAGAATTAAAGATTGAGGATTGAGTATTGGGGGTTGAGTATTGAGGACGAGGGCTGACGGTTGAGTATTGATGTTTGAGGTCTGAGGATTGAGGATTGAGGATTGAGAATTGAGGATTGAGGATTGAAGATTGAGGATTGGGTATTGAGGATTGAAGAATGAGGATTGAGTATTGAGTATTGAGGATTGAGGATTGAAGATGGAGGATTGAAGAGAGAGGACTGAGTGTTGAGTATTGAGTGTTGAGAATTGATGTTTGAGGATTGAGATTTGATTATTGGATATTGTGGATTGAGTATTGAACCATGAGAATTCAGGATATTCTATTGACTATTGAGAATTGAGGATTGATGGTTGAGTATTGAGGATTGATGTTTGAGGGTTGTGCGTTGAATATTGAGGATTGAGTGATGAGAATTGATGTTTGTGGATAGAGATTTGAAGATTGCAGGCTGAGTATTGAGTATTGAAACCTGTGAATTGAGGATATTCTATTGAGGATTGAGGATTCACAACTGATTGTTGAGGTCTGAGTGCTGAATATTGAGGGTTCAGGATTGTGGATTCAGGATTGAGGTTTGAGGACTGGGGATTGAGGATTGAGGATTGAGGATTGAGGATTGAGGATTGAGGATTGAAGGTTGAGGATTGCGTATTGAGGATAGAGCATTGAGGATTGAGGATTGAGAATTGAGGATTGAGGATTGAGGATTGAAGACTGAGGATTGGGTGTTGAGGATTGAAGAATGAGGATTAAGGATTGAGGATTGAGGATCGAGGATTGAAGATTGAGTATTGAGGATTGAAGATGGAGGATTGAGGATTGAGGATTGAGGATTGAAGATTGAGGATTGGGTGTTGAGGATTGAAGAATGTGGATTGAGGATTGAGGATTGAGGATCGAGGATTGAAGATTGAGTATTGAGGATTGAAGATTGAGGATTGAGGGTTGAGGATTGAGAATTGAAGATTGAGGAGTGAGTATTGGGGGTTGAGGATTGTGGACGAGGACTAACGGTTGAGTATTGTTGTTTGAGGTCTGAGGATTGAGGATTGAGGATTGAGAATTGAGGATTGAGGATTGAAGATTGAGGATTGGGTATTGAGGATTGAAGAATGAGGATTGAGTATTGAGTAATGAGGATTGAGGATTGAAGATGGAGGATTGAAGAGAGAGGACTGACTGTTGAGGATTGAGAGTTGAGAATTGATGTTTGAGGATTGAGATTTGATTATTGGATATTGTGGATTGAGTGCTCAACCATGAGAATTCAGGATATTCTATTGAGTATTGAGAATTGAAGATTGATGGTTGAGTATTGAGGATTGATGGTTGGGGGCTGTGCGTTGAATATTGAGGATTGAGGATTGAGGATTGAGGATTGATGATTGAGGATTGAAGATTGAGTATTGATGATTTAAGATTGAGGATTGAGGATTGAGGATTGGGGGTTGAGGTTTGAGGACGAGGTCTGACGGTTGAGGATTGAGGTTTGAGGATTGAGGATTGAGGATTGAGGACTGAGGATTGAGGATTGAGGATTGAGCGTTGAGGATAGAAGATTGTGGACTGAGGATTGAGGATTGAAGATTGAGTATTGAGGATTGGAGATTGAGGATTGAGGATTGAGGATTGAGGATTGAGGATGAGAGCTGAGGGTTGAAGATTGAGGTTTGAGGACTGAGGACTGAGGATTGAAGATTGAGAATTGAGGATTGAGGATTGAGGATTGAAGACTGAGGAATGGGTATTGAGGATTGAAGAATAAGGATTGAGGATTGAGGATTGAGGATTGAGGATTGAGGATTGAAGATTGAGCATTCAGGATTGGAGATGGACGATTGAGGTTTGAGGACCGAGGATTGAGGATTGGGGATTGAAGATTGAGTATTGGGGATTGTGGATTGACGATTGAGGATTGAGAATTGAGGATTGAGGATTGAGGAATGAGCATTGAAGATTGAGTATTGAGGATTGAACGTTGAGGATTGTGGATTGAGGATTGAGGATTGAGGATTGAATATTGAGGATTGGGGACTGAGTGTTGAGGGTTGAGTGATGAGAATTGATGTTTGTGGATAGAGATTTGAAGATTGCAGATTGAGTATTGAGTAATGAAAACTGTGAACTGATGATATTCTATTCAGTATTGAGGATTGACAACTCATTGTTGAGGACTGAGTGCTGACGAATGAGGATTCGGGTTTGAGGATTCAGGATTGAGGTTTGAGCACTGAGGATTGAGGATTGAAAATTGAGGATTGAGGATTGAGGATTGAGGATTGAGGATTGAAGATTGAGGTTTGGGTATTGAGGATTGAACATTGAGGATTGTGGATTGAGTATTGAGGATTGAGGATTGGGGACTGAGGATTGAATATTGAGTATTGAGGATTGAGGAATGAGGATTGAGGGTTGAGGATTGAAGATTCAGTATTGAGGTCTGAAGATTGAGTATTGGGGATTCAGAATTGAGGTTTGAGGACTGAGGATTGAGGATTGAAGATTGAGTATTGAGGATTGAAGATTGAGGATTGAGGGCTGAGAATTGAGGATTGAGGATGAGGTCTGAGGACTGAGGATTGAGGATTGAAGATTGAGGATTGGGGACTGAGGATTGAATATTGAGTATTGAGGATTGAGGATTGAGGATTGAGGGTTGAGGATTGAAGATTCAGTATTGAGGTCTGAAGATTGAGAATTGAGGATTGAGGATTGAACATTGAGTACTGCGTGTTGAGGGTTGAGTGATGAGAATTGGTGTTTGTGGATAGAGATCTGAAGATTGCAGATAGACTATTGAGTATTGAAAGCTGTGACTTGAGGATACTCCATTGAGGATTGATGATTGACAACTGATTGTTGAGGACTGAGGGCTGAAGACTGAGGTTTGAGGATTGAGGATTGAGGATTGAGGAAGAGGGCTGAGGGTTGAGGATTGAGGTTTGAGGACTGAGGACTGAGGATTGAGGATTGAGAATTGAGTATTGAGGAATGAGGATTGAAGATTGCGGATTGGGTATTGAGGATTGTAGAATGAGGATTGAGGATTGAGGATTGAGGATTGAGGATTGAGGATTGAGGATTGAGGATTGAAGATTGAGGATTGGGATTTGAGGATTGAAGAATGAGGATTGAGGATTGAGGATTGAAGATTGAGTATTGAGGATTGAAGATTGAGGATTGAGGATTGAGGGATGAGGATTGAGGATTGAAGATTGAGTACTGAGGATTGAAGATTAAGATTGAGGATTGAGGATTGAGGATTTAGGATTGAGGATTGCGAATAGAAGATTGAGGATTGGGTATTGAGGATTGAACATTGAGGATTGAGGATTGAGGATTGAGGATTGAGGATTGAGGATTGAAGATTGAGGATTGGGATTTGAGGATTGAAGAATGAGGATTGAGGATATAGGATTGAAGATTGAGTATTGATGATTGAAGATTGGAGATCGAGGATTGAGGATTGTGGATTGAGGACGAGGACTGAGGGTTGAGTATTGACGTTTGAGGTCTGACGATTTAGGATTGAGGGTTGAGAATTGAGGATTGCGGATTGAGGATTGAAGATTGAGGATTGGGTTTTGAGGATTGAAGAATGAGGATTGAGGATTGAGGATTGAGGATTGAGGATTGAAGATTGAGTATTGAGGATTGAAGATTGAGGATTGAGGATTGAGGATTGAGGATTGAGGATTGAGGATTGCGGATAGAAGATGGAGGATTGGGTATTGCGGATTGAACATTGAGGATTGAGGATTGAGGATTGAGGATTGAGGATTGAGGACTGAAGATTGAATATTGATGATTGAAGATTGAGGATTGAGGATTGATGTTTGTGGATTGAGGACGAGGACGGAGGGTTGAGTACTGCTGTTTGAGGTCAGAGGATTGGGGATTGAGGATTGAGAAATGAGGATTGAGGATTGAGGATTGAAGATTGAGGATTGGGTGTTGAGGATTGAAGAATGAGGATTGAGGATTGAGGACTGAGGATTGAGGATTGAAGACTGAGTGTTGAGGGTTGAGTGATGAGAATTGATGTTTGTGGATAGAGATTTGAAGATTGCAGATAGAGTATTGAGTATTGAAAACTGTGAATTGATGATATTCTCTTGAGGACTGAGGATTGACAACTGATTGTTGAGGACTGAGGGCTGAAGGTTGAGGATTCAGGATTGAGGATTCAGGATTGTGGTTTGAGGACCGAGGATTGAGGATTGAGTGTTGAGGATTGAGAATTGAAGATTGAGGATTGAGTATTGGGGGTTGAGTATTGAGGACGAGGGCTGACGGTTGAGTATTGATGTTTGAGGTCTGAGGATTGAGGATTGAGGATTGAGAATTGAGGATTGAGGATTGAAGATTGAGGATTGGGTATTGAGGATTGAAGAATGAGGATTGAGTATTGAGTATTGAGGATTGAGGATTGAAGATGGAGGATTGAAGAGAGAGGACTGAGTGTTGAGTATTGAGTGTTGAGAATTGATGTTTGAGGATTGAGATTTGATTATTGGATATTGTGGATTGAGTATTGAACCATGAGAATTCAGGATATTCTATTGACTATTGAGAATTGAGGATTGATGGTTGAGTATTGAGGATTGATGTTTGAGGGTTGTGCGTTGAATATTGAGGATTGAGTGATGAGAATTGATGTTTGTGGATAGAGATTTGAAGATTGCAGGCTGAGTATTGAGTATCGAAACCTGTGAATTGAGGATATTCTATTGAGGATTGAGGATTCACAACTGATTGTTGAGGTCTGAGTGCTGAATATTGAGGGTTCAGGATTGTGGATTCAGGATTGAGGTTTGAGGACTGGGGATTGAGGATTGAGGATTGAGGATTGAGGATTGAGGATTGAGGATTGAAGGTTGAGGATTGCGTATTGAGGATAGAGCATTGAGGATTGAGGATTGAGAATTGAGGATTGAGGATTGAGGATTGAAGACTGAGGATTGGGTGTTGAGGATTGAAGAATGAGGATTAAGGATTGAGGATTGAGGATCGAGGATTGAAGATTGAGTATTGAGGATTGAAGATGGAGGATTGAGGATTGAGGATTGAGGATTGAAGATTGAGGATTGGGTGTTGAGGATTGAAGAATGTGGATTGAGGATTGAGGATTGAGGATCGAGGATTGAAGATTGAGTATTGAGGATTGAAGATTGAGGATTGAGGGTTGAGGATTGAGAATTGAAGATTGAGGAGTGAGTATTGGGGGTTGAGGATTGTGGACGAGGACTAACGGTTGAGTATTGTTGTTTGAGGTCTGAGGATTGAGGATTGAGGATTGAGAATTGAGGATTGAGGATTGAAGATTGAGGATTGGGTATTGAGGATTGAAGAATGAGGATTGAGTATTGAGTAATGAGGATTGAGGATTGAAGATGGAGGATTGAAGAGAGAGGACTGACTGTTGAGGATTGAGAGTTGAGAATTGATGTTTGAGGATTGAGATTTGATTATTGGATATTGTGGATTGAGTGCTCAACCATGAGAATTCAGGATATTCTATTGAGTATTGAGAATTGAGGATTGATGGTTGAGTATTGAGGATTGATGGTTGGGGGCTGTGCGTTGAATATTGAGGATTGAGGATTGAGGATTGAGGATTGATGATTGAGGATTGAAGATTGAGTATTGATGATTTAAGATTGAGGATTGAGGATTGAGGATTGGGGGTTGAGGTTTGAGGACGAGGTCTGACGGTTGAGGATTGAGGTTTGAGGATTGAGGATTGAGGATTGAGGACTGAGGATTGAGGATTGAGGATTGAGCGTTGAGGATAGAAGATTGTGGACTGAGGATTGAGGATTGAAGATTGAGTATTGAGGATTGGAGATTGAGGATTGAGGATTGAGGATTGAGGATTGAGGATGAGAGCTGAGGGTTGAAGATTGAGGTTTGAGGACTGAGGACTGAGGATTGAAGATTGAGAATTGAGGATTGAGGATTGAGGATTGAAGACTGAGGATTGGGTATTGAGGATTGAAGAATAAGGATTGAGGATTGAGGATTGAGGATTGAGGATTGAGGATTGAAGATTGAGCATTCAGGATTGGAGATGGACGATTGAGGTTTGAGGACCGAGGATTGAGGATTGGGGATTGAAGATTGAGTATTGGGGATTGTGGATTGACGATTGAGGATTGAGAATTGAGGATTGAGGATTGAGGAATGAGCATTGAAGATTGAGTATTGAGGATTGAACGTTGAGGATTGTGGATTGAGGATTGAGGATTGAGGATTGAATATTGAGGATTGGGGACTGAGTGTTGAGGGTTGAGTGATGAGAATTGATGTTTGTGGATAGAGATTTGAAGATTGCAGATTGAGTATTGAGTAATGAAAACTGTGAATTGATGATATTCTATTCAGTATTGAGGATTGACAACTCATTGTTGAGGACTGAGTGCTGACGAATGAGGATTCGGGTTTGAGGATTCAGGATTGAGGTTTGAGCACTGAGGATTGAGGATTGAAAATTGAGGATTGAGGATTGAGGATTGAGGATTGAGGATTGAAGATTGAGGTTTGGGTATTGAGGATTGAACATTGAGGATTGTGGATTGAGTATTGAGGATTGAGGATTGGGGACTGAGGATTGAATATTGAGTATTGAGGATTGAGGAATGAGGATTGAGGGTTGAGGATTGAAGATTCAGTATTGAGGTCTGAAGATTGAGTATTGGGGATTCAGAATTGAGGTTTGAGGACTGAGGATTGAGGATTGAAGATTGAGTATTGAGGATTGAAGATTGAGGATTGAGGGCTGAGAATTGAGGATTGAGGATGAGGTCTGAGGACTGAGGATTGAGGATTGAAGATTGAGGATTGGGGACTGAGGATTGAATATTGAGTATTGAGGATTGAGGATTGAGGATTGAGGGTTGAGGATTGAAGATTCAGTATTGAGGTCTGAAGATTGAGAATTGAGGATTGAGGATTGAACATTGAGTACTGCGTGTTGAGGGTTGAGTGATGAGAATTGGTGTTTGTGGATAGAGATCTGAAGATTGCAGATTGACTATTGAGTATTGAAAGCTGTGACTTGAGGATACTCCATTGAGGATTGATGATTGACAACTGATTGTTGAGGACTGAGGGCTGAAGACTGAGGATTGAGGATTGAGGATTGAGGATTGAGGAAGAGGGCTGAGGGTTGAGGATTGAGGTTTGAGGACTGAGGACTGAGGATTGAGGATTGAGAATTGAGTATTGAGGAATGAGGATTGAAGATTGCGGATTGGGTATTGAGGATTGTAGAATGAGGATTGAGGATTGAGGATTGAGGATTGAGGATTGAGGATTGAAGATTGATTATTGAGGATTGAAGATTGACGATTGAGTGTTGAGAATTGAGGATTGTGGATTGAGGATTGAGGATTGAAGATTGAGTATTGAGGATTGAATGTTGAGGATTGTGGATTGAGGATTGAGGGTTGAGGGTTGAATGTTGAGGTTTGGGGACTGAGTGTTGAGGGTTGAGTGATGAGAATTGATGTCTGTGGATAGAGATTTGAAGATTGCAGATTGAGTATTGGGTATTGAAGGCTGTGAATTGATGATATTCTATTGAGCATTGAGGATTGACTACTGATTGTTGAGGACTTAGGGCTCAAGTTTGAGGATTCAGGATTGAGGATTCAGGATTGAGGTTTGAGGACTGAGGATTGAGGATTGAGGATTGAGGATTGAGGATTGAGGATTGAGGATTGAAGATTGAGGATTGGGTATTGAGGATTGAACATTGAGGATTGAGGATTGAGGATTGAGGATTGAGGATTCAGGATTGAAGGTTGAATATTGATGAATGAAGATTGAGGATTGAGGATTGAGGGTTGTGGTTTGAGGACGAGCACTGAGGGTTGAGTATTGATACTTGAGGTCTGAGGATTGATGATTGAGGATTGCGAATTGAGGATTGAGGATTCGGGATTGAAGATTGAGGATTGGGTATTGAGGATTGAAGAATGGTGATTGTGGGTTGAGGACTCAGGATTGAGGATTGAAGATTGAGTATTCAGGATTGAAGATTGAGGATTGAGGATTGAGGATTGAGGATTGATGATTGATGATTGAGTATTGAGGATTGAAGATTGAGGATTGAGGATTGAGGGTTGAAGATTGAGGATTGAGGATTGAGTATTGGGGATTGAATATTGAGGATTGAGGATTGAGGATTGAGGATTGAGGATTGAAGATTGTGGATTGGGGACTGAGTGTTGAGGGCTGAGTGATGAGAATTGATTTCTGTGGATAGAGATTTGAAGATTGCAGATTGAGTGTTGGGTATTGAAAGCTGTGAATTGATGATATTCTATTGAGGATTGAGGTGTGACTACTGATTGTTGAGGACTGAGTGCTGAAGATTGAGGATTCAGGATTGAGGATTCAGGATTGTGGTTTGAGGACTGTGGATTGAGGATTGAGGATTGAGGATTGAGGATTCAGGATTGAGGATTGAAGATTGAGGATTGGGTATTGAGGATTGAACATTGAGTATTGAGGATTGAGCATTGAGGATTGAGGATTGAAGATTGGATATGGATAATCGAAGGTTGAGGATTGAGTATTGAGTGTTGTGGATTGGCGACGAGGACTGAGGGTTGAGTATAGATGTTTGAACTCTGAGGATTGAGGATTAAGGATTGAGAGTTAAGGATTGAGGATTGAAGATGGAGGATTGAAGAGAGAGGACTGAGTGTTGAGGATTGAGTGTTGAGAATTGATGTTTGGGGGTTGAGATTTGAAGATTGAAGAATGGGGATTGAGTATTGAAAACTGTGAATTAAGAATTTTCTATTGAGGATTGAGGATTGACAATTGATTGTTGAGGTCTTATGGCTGACGATTGAGGATTCAGGATTGAGGATTCGTGGTGGAGGTTTGAGGACTGAGGATTGAGGGTTGAGGATTGAGGATTGAGGATTGACTCTCGAGGATTGAGGATTGAGGTTGGAGGATTGATGAGAGAGGACTGAGTGTTGAGGATTGAGTGTTGAGAATTGATGTTTGAGGATTGAGATTTGATTATTGAATATTGTGGATTGAGTATTGAACCATGAGAATTCAGGATATTCTATTGAGTATTGAGAATTGAGGATTGATGGTTGAGTATTGAGGATTGATGGCTGAGGGTTGTGCGTTGAATATTGAGGATTGAGTATTGAGGATTGAGGATTGAGGATTGAGGATTGAGGATTGAGGATTGAAGATTGTGGATTGGGGACTGAGTGTTGAGGGCTGAGTGATGAGAATTGATTTCTGTGGATAGAGATTTGAAGATTGCAGATTGAGTGTTGGGTATTGAAAGCTGTGAATTGATGATATTCTATTGAGGATTGAGGTGTGACTACTGATTGTTGAGGACTGAGTGCTGAAGATTGAGGATTCAGGATTGAGGATTCAGGATTGTGGTTTGAGGACTGTGGATTGAGGATTGAGGATTGAGGATTGAGGATTCAGGATTGAGGATTGAAGATTGAGGATTGGGTATTGAGGATTGAACATTGAGTATTGAGGATTGAGCATTGAGGATTGAGGATTGAAGATTGGATATGGATAATCGAAGGTTGAGGATTGAGTATTGAGTGTTGTGGATTGGCGACGAGGACTGAGGGTTGAGTATAGATGTTTGAACTCTGAGGATTGAGGATTAAGGATTGAGAGTTAAGGATTGAGGATTGAGGATGGAGGATTGAAGAGAGAGGACTGAGTGTTGAGGATTGAGGGTTGAGAACTGATGTTTGAGGATTGAGATTTGATTATTGAATATTGTGGATTGAGTATTGAACCATGAGAATTCAGGATATTCTATTGAGTATTGAGAATTGAGGATTGATGGTTGAGTATTGAGGATTGATGGCTGAGGGTTGTGCGTTGAATATTGAGGATTGAGTATTGAGGATTGAGGATTGAGGATTGAGGATTGAAGATTGAGTATTGATGATTGAAGATTGAGGATTGAGGATTGGGGTTGAGGTTTGAGGACGACGACTGACGGTTGAGGATTGAGGTTTGAGGATGGAGGATTGAGGATTGAGGACTGAGGATTGAGGATTGAGGATTGAGCATTGAGGATTGAAGATTGTGGACTGAGGATTGAGGATTGAAGATTGAGTATTGAGGATTGGAGATTGAGGATTGAGGATTGAGGATTGAGGATTGAGGATGAGGGCTGAGGGTTGAGGATTGAGGTTTGAGGACTGAGGACTGAGGATTGAGGATTGAGAATTGAGGATTGAGGATTGAGGATTGAAGATTGAGGATTGGGTATTGAGGATTGAAGAATGAGGATTGAGGATTGAGGATTGAGGATTGAGGATTGAGGATTGAAGATTGAGCATTCAGGATTGGAGATGGACGTATGAGGATTGAGGACCGAGGATTGAGGATTGGCGATTGAAGATTGAGTATTGGGGATTGAAGATTGACGATTGAGGATTGAGAATTGAGGATTGATGATAGAGGATTAAGGATTGAGGATTGGGGATTGAGGGTCTAGGATTGGAGATTGATTATTGAGGATTGAAGATTGAGGATTGAGGTTTGAGGAACGAGGATTGAGGATTGAGGATTGAGGACTGAGGATTGACGATTCAGTATTGAAGATTGAGGATTGATTACTGAGGATTGAGGACTGGCGATTGAGGATTGACGCTTGAGGATTGAGGATTGAGGATGGAGGATTGAAGAGAGAGGACTGAGTGTTGAGGATTGCGTGTTGAGAATTGATGTTTGAGGATTGAGATTTGATTATTGAATATTGTGGATTGAGTATTGAACCATGAGAATTCAGGATATTCCTTTGAGTATTGAGAATTGAGGATTGATGGTTGAGTATTGAGGATTGATGGTTGAGGGTTGTGCGTTGAATATTGTGGATTGAGGATTGAGGATTGAGGATTGAGGATTGAAGATTGAGTATTGATGATTGAAGATTGAGGATTGAGGATTGAGGGTTGAGGTTTGAGAACGAGGACTGACGGTTGAGGATTGAGGTTTGAGGATTGAGGATTGAGGATTGAGGACTGAAGATTGAATATTGATGATTGAAGGTTGAGGATTCAGTATTGATGGTTGTGGATTGAGGACGAGGACTGAGGGTTGAATATTGCTGTTTGAGGTCTGAGGATTGAGGATTGAGGATTGAGAATTGAGGATTGAGGATAGAGGATTGAAGATTGAGGATTGGGTATTGAGGATTGAAGAATGAGGATTGAGGATTGAGGATTGAGGATTGAGGATTGAGGATTGAAGACTGAGTATTGAGGATTGAAGATTGAGGATTGAGGATTGAGGATTGAGGATTGCGTATTGAGGATTGAGGATTGCATATTGAGTATTGAGGATTGAAGATTGAGGATTGAGGATTGAGGATTGAGGATTGAGTATTGAAGATTGAGGATTGGGGTTTGAGGATTGACGATTGACGATTGAGTATTGAGGATTGAGAATTGAGGATTGATTATTGAAGATTGAGTATTGAGGATTGAAGTTTGAGGATTGAGGATTGAGGATTGAAGATGGAGGATTGAGGACTGAGGATTGAGGATTGAATATTGAGTATTGAGGATTGAAGGTTGAGGATTGAGGATTGAGGTTTGAGGGTTGAGGACGTGGACTGACGGTTGAGGATTGAGGTTTGAGGATTGAGGATTGAGGATTGAGGACTGAGGATTGAGGATTGAGGATTGAGCATTGAGGAATGAAGATTGAGGACTGGAGATTGAGGATTGATGATAGAGGATTAAGGATTGAGGATTGGGGATTGAGGATCTAGGATTGGAGATTGATTATTGAGGATTGAAGATTGAGGATTGAGGATTGAGGATTGAGAATTGAGAATTTTGTGTGAGGACTGAGGGTTGAGGATTGAGGTTTGAGGAACGAGGATTGAGGATTGAGGATTGAGGACTGAGGATTGACGATTCAGTATTGAAGATTGAGGATTGATTACTGAGGATTGAGGATTGTGGATTGAGGTTTGAGGACTGAGGATTGAGGATTGAAGATTGAGTATTGAGGATTGAAGGTTGAGGATTGAGGACTGAGTATTGAGGATTGAGGATTGAGGATAGAGGATTGAGGATTGAAGATTGAATATTAATGATTGAAGATTGAGGATTGAGGATTGAGGGTTGTGGATTGAGGATTGAGGGTTGTGGATTGAGGACGAGGACTGAGAGTTGAGTATTGGTGTTTGAAGTCTGAGGATTGAGGATTGAGGATTGAGAATTGAGGATTGAGGATTGAGGATTGAAGATTGAGGATTCGGTATTGTGGATTGAAGAATGAGGATTGAGGAGTGAGGACTGAGGATTGAGGATTGCAGTTTGTTTATTGAGGATTGAAGATTGAGGATTGAGGATTGAGGATTGAGGATTGAGGATTGAGGATTGAGGATTGAAGATTGAGTATTGAGGATTGAAGATAGAGGATTGAGGATTGAGGATTGAGGATTGAGAATTGAAATTGAGGATTGGGGATTGAGGATTGACGATGGAGTATTGAGCATTGAGGATTGAGAATTGAGGATTGAGGATTGAAGATTGAGTATTGAGGATTGAAGATTGAGGATTGAGTATTGAGGATTGAAGATTGAGGACTGAGTGTTGAGGGTTGCGTGATGAGAATTGATGTTTGTGGATTGAGATTTGAAGATTGAAGAATGGGGATTGAGTATTGAAAAGTGTGAACTGAGGATATTCTATTGAGGATTGAGGATTGACAATCGATTGTTGAGGTCTTATGGCTGAAGATTGAGGATTCAGGATTGAGGATTCGTGGTGGAGGTTTGAGGACTGAGGATTGAGGGTTGAGGATTGAGGACTGAGGATTGACTCTTGAGGATTGAGGATTGAGGATGGAGGATTGATGAGAGAGGACTGAGTGTTGAGGATTGAGTGTTGAGAATTGATGTTTGCGGATTGAGATTTGATTATTGAATATTGTGGATTGAGTATTGAACCATGAGAATTCAGGATATTCTATTGAGTATTGAGAATTGAGGATTGGTGGTTGAGTATTGAGCATTGATGCCTGAGGGTTGTGCGTTGAATATTGAGGATTGAGGATTGAGGATTGAGGATTGAGGGTTGAGGATTGAAGATTGAGTATTGATGATTGAAGATTGAGGATTGAGGATTGGGGGTTGAGGTCTGAGGACGAGGACTGACGGTTGAGGATTGAGGTTTGAGGGTTGAGGATTGAGGATTGAGGACTGAGGATTGAGTATTGAGGATTGAGCATTGAGGATTGAAGATTGTGGACTGAGGATTGAGGATTGAAGATTGAGTATTGAGGATTGCAGATTGAGGATTGAGGATTGAGGATTGAGGATTGAGGATGAGGGCTGAGGGTTGAGGATTGAGGTTTGAGGACTGAGGACTGAGGATTGAGGATTGAGAATTGAGGATTGAGGATTGAGGATTGAAGATTGAGGATTGGGTATTGAGTATTGAAGAATGAGGACTGAGGATTGAGGATTGAGGATGAGGGCTGAGGTTTGAGGATTGAGGATTGAGGGCTGAGGACTGAGGATTGAGGGTCGAGAACTGAGGATTGAGGATTGAGGATTGAAGATTGAGGATTGGGTGTTGAGGATTGAAGAATGAGGATTGAGGAATGAGGATTGAGGATTGAGGATTGAGGGTTGTGGATTGAGGTCGAGGACTGAGGGTTGAGTATTGATGTTTGAGGTCTGAGGATTGAGGATTGAGGGTTGAGAATTGAGGATTGAGGATTGAGGATTGAAGATTAAGGATTGAGGATTCAGGATTGAGGATTGAGGATTGGGGATTGAGGATCTAGGATTGGAGATTGATTATTGAGGATTGAAGATTGAGGATTGAGGATTGAGGATTGAGAATTGAGAATTGAGTGTGAGGGCAGAGGGTTGAGCATTGAGGTTTGAGGAACGAGGATTGAGGATTGAGGATTGAGGACTGAGGATTGACGATTCAGTATTGAAGATTGAGGATTGATTACTGAGGATTGAGGATTGAGGATTGAGGATTGACGCTTGAGGATTGAGGATTGAGGATGGAGGATTGAAGATTGAATATTGATGATTGAAGATTGAGGATTGAGGATTGAGGGTTGAGGTTTGAGAACGAGGACTGACGGTTGAGGATTGAGGTTTGAGGATTGAGGATTGAGGATTGAGGACTGAAGATTGAATATTGATGATTGAAGGTTGAGGATTCAGTATTGATGGTTGTGGATTGAGGACGAGGACTGAGGGTTGAGTATTGCTGTCTGAGGTCTGAGGATTGAGGATTGAGTATTGAGAATTGAGGGTTGAGGATTGAGGATTGAAGATTGTGGATTGGGTATTGAGGATTGAAGAATGAGGATTGAGGATTGAGGATTGAGGATTGAGTATTGAATACTGAGTATTGAGGATTGAAGATTGAGGATTGAGTATTGAGCATTGAGGATCGAGGATTGAGGATTGAGGATTGAGGATTGAGGATTGAGGAATGAAGATTGAGTATTGAGGATTGAAGATTGAGGATTGAGGATTGAGGATTGAGGATTGAGGATTGAAGATTGAGGATTGGGGATTGAGTATTGACGATTGAGGATTGAGTATTGAGGATTGAGTATTGAGGATTGATTATTGAAGATTGAGTATTGAGGATTGAAGATTGAGGATTGATAATTGAGGATTGAAGATGGAGTATTGATGATTGAAGGTTGAGGATTGAGGATTCATGTTTGAGGATTGAGGACGGGGACTGACGGTTGAGGATTGAGGTTTGAGGATTGAGGATTGAGGATTTAGGACTGAGGATTGAGGGTTGAGGGTTGTGGATTGAGGACGAGGACTGAGGGTTGAGTGTTGATGTTTGAGGTCTGAGGATTGAGGATTGAGGATTGAGAATTGAGGATTGAGGATTGAGGATTGAAGATTGAGGATTGAGGATTGAGGATTGAGGATTGAGGATTGAAGACTGAGGATTGGGTATTGAGGATTCAACATTGAGGATTGAGGGTTGAGGATTGAGGATTGAGGATTGACGATTGAGGATTGTGGAATGAGAATCGAGGATTGAGGATTGAGTATTCAAGATTGAGGACTGGGCACTGCGGATTGAAGAATGAGGATTGAGGATTGAGGATTGAGGATTGAGGATTGCAGATTGAGTATTGAGGATTGAAGATTGAGGGTTGAGGATTGAGGATTGAGGATTGAGCATTGAGGATTGATGATTGAGGATTGAGGATTGAAGATTGAGTATTGAGGATTGAGGATTGAGGATTGAGGATTGAGGATGGAGGATTGAGGATTGAAGGTTGAGGATTGCGTATTGAGGATAGAACATTGAGGATTGAGGATCGAGGATTGAGGATTGAGGATTGAGGATTGAAGATTGAGGATTGGGTATTGCGGATTGAACATTGAGGATTGATGATTGAGGATTGAGGATTGAGGATTGAGGATAGGGTATTGAGGATTGAACATTGAGGATTGAGGATTGAGGATTGAGGATTGAGGATTTAGCATTGAAGTTTGAATATTGATGAATGAAGATTGAGGATTGAGGATTGAGTGTTGTGGATTGATGACGAGCACTGAGGGTTGAGTATTGATACTTGAGGTCTGAGGATTGAGGATTGAGGATTGCGAATTGAGGATTGAGGATTCGGGATTGAAGATTGAGGATTGGGTATTGAGGATTGAAGAATGAGGATTGAGGGTTGAGGACTCAGGATTGAGGATTGAAGATCGAGTATTCAGGATTGAAGATTGAGGATTGAGGATTGAGGATTGAGGATTGAGTATTGATGATTTAAGATTGAGGATTGAGTATTGAGGATTGGGGGTTGAGGTTTGAGGACGAGGTCTGACGGTTGAGGATTGAGGTTTGAGGATTGAGGATTGAGGATTGAGGACTGAGGATTGAGGATTGAGGATTGAGCGTTGAGGATAGAAGATTGTGGACTGAGGATTGAGGATTG
The DNA here is from genome assembly GCF_051401765.1 of Calliopsis andreniformis. Lineage (NCBI taxonomy): Eukaryota > Metazoa > Arthropoda > Insecta > Hymenoptera > Andrenidae > Calliopsis > Calliopsis andreniformis. Next base: position 1,299,000 of record NW_027480447.1, read on the forward strand.
AAGATTGAGTATTGAGGATTGGAGATTGAGGATTGAGGATTGAGGATTGAGGATTGGGGATGAGAGCTGAGGGTTGAAGATTGAGGTTTGAGGACTGAGGACTGAGGATTGAAGATTGAGAATTGAGGATTGAGGATTGAGGATTGAAGACTGAGGATTGGGTATTGAGGATTGAAGAATAAGGATTGAGGATTGAGGATTGAGGATTGAGGATTGAGGATTGAAGATTGAGCATTCAGGATTGGAGATGGACGATTGAGGTTTGAGGACCGAGGATTGAGGATTGGGGATTGAAGATTGAGTATTGGGGATTGAGGATTGACGATTGAGGATTGAGAATTGAGGATTGAGGATTGAGGAATGAGCATTGAAGATTGAGTATTGAGGATTGAACGTTGAGGATTGTGGATTGAGGATTGAGGATTGAGGATTGAGGATTGAAGATTGGTTATTGATGATTGAAGGTTGAGGAATGAGGATTGAGGTTTGAGGATTGAGGATTGTGGTCTGAGGATTGAGGATTGAGGATTGTGCATTGAGGATTGAAGATTGAGGACTGGGGATTGAGGACTGAAGATTGAGGATTAAGGATTGAGGATTGGGGATTGAGGGTCTAGGATTGGAGATTGATTATTGAGGATTGAAGATTGAGGATTGAGGATTGAGGATTGAGGATTGAGAATTGAGAATTGAGGATGAGGACTGAGGGTTGAGGATTGAGGTTTGCGGAATGAGGATTGAGGATTGAGGATTGAGGATTGAAGATTGAGGATTGGGGATTGAGGATTGACGATTGAGGATTGAGTATTGAGGATTGAGAATTGAGGATTGAGGATTGAAGATTGAGTATTGAGGATTGGAGATTGAGGATTGAGGATTGAGGATTGAGGATTGGGGATGAGAGCTGAGGGTTGAAGATTGAGGTTTGAGGACTGAGGACTGAGGATTGAAGATTGAGAATTGAGGATTGAGGATTGAGGATTGAAGACTGAGGATTGGGTATTGAGGATTGAAGAATAAGGATTGAGGATTGAGGATTGAGGATTGAGGATTGAGGATTGAAGATTGAGCATTCAGGATTGGAGATGGACGATTGAGGTTTGAGGACCGAGGATTGAGGATTGGGGATTGAAGATTGAGTATTGGGGATTGAGGATTGACGATTGAGGATTGAGAATTGAGGATTGAGGATTGAGGAATGAGCATTGAAGATTGAGTATTGAGGATTGAACGTTGAGGATTGTGGATTGAGGATTGAGGATTGAGGATTGAGGATTGAAGATTGGTTATTGATGATTGAAGGTTGAGGAATGAGGATTGAGGTTTGAGGATTGAGGATTGTGGTCTGAGGATTGAGGATTGAGGATTGTGCATTGAGGATTGAAGATTGAGGACTGGGGATTGAGGACTGAAGATTGAGGATTAAGGATTGAGGATTGGGGATTGAGGGTCTAGGATTGGAGATTGATTATTGAGGATTGAAGATTGAGGATTGAGGATTGAGGATTGAGGATTGAGAATTGAGAATTGAGGATGAGGACTGAGGGTTGAGGATTGAGGTTTGCGGAATGAGGATTGAGGATTGAGGATTGAGGATTGAAGATTGAGGATTGGGGATTGAGGATTGACGATTGAGGATTGAGTATTGAGGATTGAGAATTGAGGATTGAGGATTGAAGATTGAGTATTGAGGATTCAGAATTGAGGTTTGAGGCCTGAGGATTGAGGATTGAAGATTGAGTATTGAGGATTGAAGATTGAGGATTGAGGGCTGAGGATTGAGGATTGAGGATGAGGTCTGAGGGTTGAGGATTGAAGTTTGAGGACAGAGGACTGAGGATTGAGGACTGAGGATTGAGGATGTGGTCTGAGGATTGAGATTTGAGGACTGAGGATTGAGGATTGAGGATTGAGGATCGAGGATTGAGGATTGAGGATTGAGGGTTGAAGATTGAGGATTCGGTATTGCGGATTGAACATTGAGGATTGAGGATTGAGGATTGAGGATTGAGGATCGAGGATTGAGGATTGAATATTGAGTATTGAGGATTGAGGAATGAGGATTGAGGGTTGAGGATTGAAGATTCAGTATTGAGGTCTGAAGATTGAGTATTGGGGATTCAGGATTGAGGTTTGAGGACTGAGGATTGAGGATTGAGGATTGAGGGTTGAGGATTGAAGATTCAGTATTGAGGTCTGAAGATTGAGAATTGAGGATTGAGGATTGAACATTGAGTACTGCGTGTTGAGGGTTGAGTGATGAGAATTGGTGTTTGTGGATAGAGATCTGAAGATTGCAGATTGACTATTGAGTATTGAAAACTGTGACTTGAGGATACTCTATTGAGGATTGATGATTGACAACTGATTGTTGAGGACTGAGGGCTGAAGACTAAGGATTGAGGATTGAGGATTGAGGATTGAGGAAGAGGTCTGAGGGTTGAGGATTGAGGTTTGAGGACTGAGGACTGAGGATTGAGGATTGAGAATTGAGTATTGAGGAATGAGGATTGAAGATTGCGGATTGGGTATTGAGGATTGTAGAATGAGGATTGAGGATTGAGGATTGAGGATTGAGGATTGAAGATTGATTATTGAGGATTGAAGATTGACGATTGAGTGTTGAGAATTGGGGATTGTGGATTGAGGATTGAGGATTGAAGATTGAGTCTTGAGGATTGAATGTTGAGGATTGTGGATTGAGGATTGAGGGTTGAGGGTTGAATGTTGAGGTTTGGGGACTGAGTGTTGAGGGTTGAGTGACGAGAATTGATGTCTGTGGATAGAGATTTGAAGATTGCAGATTGAGTATTGGGTATTGAAGGCTGTGAATGGATGATATTCTATTGAGCATTGAGGATTGACTACTGATTGTTGAGGACTTAGGGCTCAAGTTTGAGGATTCAGGATTGAGGATTCAGGATTGAGGTGTGAGGACTGAGGATTGAGGATTGAGGATTGAGGATTGCGGATTGAGGATTGAGGATTGAAGATTGAGGATTGGGTATTGAGGATTGAACATTGAGGATTGAGGATTGAGGATTGAGGATTGAGGATTCAGGATTGAAGGTTGAATATTGATGAATGAAGATTGAGAATTGAGGATTGAGGGTTGTGGTTTGAGGACGAGCACTGAGGGTTGAGTATTGATACTTGAGGTCTGAGGATTGAGGATTGAGGATTGCGAATTGAGGATTGAGGATTCGGGATTGAAGATTGAGGATTGGGTATTGAGGATTGAAGAATGGTGATTGAGGGTTGAGGACTCAGGATTGAGGATTGAAGATTGAGTATTCAGGATTGAAGATTGAGGATTGAGGATTGAGGATTGAGGATTGATGATTGATGATTGATGATTGAGTATTGAGGATTGAAGATTGAGGATTGAGGATTGAGGGTTGAAGATTGAGGATTGAGGATTGAGTATTGGGGATTGAATATTGAGGATTGAGGATTGAGGATTGAGGATTGAAGATTGTGGATTGGGGACTGAGTGTTGAGGGCTGAGTGATGAGAATTGATTTCTGTGGATAGAGATTTGAAGATTGCAGATTGAGTGTTGGGTATTGAAAGCTGTGAATTGATGATATTCTATTGAGGATTGAGGTTTGACTACTGATTGTTGAGGACTGAGTGCTGAAGATCGAGGATTCAGGATTGAGGATTCAGGATTGTGATTTGAGGACTGTGGATTGAGGATTGAGGATTGAGGATTAAGGATTCAGGATTGAGGATTGAAGATTGAGGATTGGGTATTGAGGATTGAACATTGAGTATTGAGGATTGAGCATTGAGGATTGAGGATTGAAGATTGAATATGGATAATCGAAGGTTGAGGATTGAGTATTGAGTGTTGTGGATTGGCGACGAGGACTAAGGGTTGAGTATAGATGTTTGAACTCTGAGGATTGAGGATTAAGGATTGAGAGTTGAGGATTGAGGATTGAGGATGGAGGATTGAAGAGAGAGGACTGAGTGTTGAGGATTGAGTGTTGAGAATTGATGTTTGGGGGTTGAGATTTGAAGATTGAAGAATGGGGATTGAGTATTGAAAACTGTGAATTAAGAATATTCTATTGAGGATTGAGGATTGGCAATTGATTGTTGAGGTCTTATGGCTGACGATTGAGGATTCAGGATTGAGGATTCGTGGTGGAGGTTTGAGGACTGAGGATTGAGGGTTGAGGATTGAGGATTGAGGATTGACTCTCGAGGATTGATGGCTGAGGGTTGTGCGTTGAATATTGAGGATTGAGGATTGAGGATTGAGGATTGAGGATTGAGGATTGTAGATTGAGTATTGATGATTGAAGATTGAGGATTGAGGATTGGGGGTTGAGGTTTGAGGACGACGACTGACGGTTGAGGATTGAGGTTTGAGGATGGAGGATTCAGGATTGAGGACTGAGGATTGAGGATTGAGGATTGAGCATTGAGGATTGAAGATTGTGGACTGAGGATTGAGGATTGAAGATTGAGTATTGAGGATTGGAGATTGAGGATTGAGGATTGAGGATTGATGATAGAGGATTAAGGATTGAGGATTGGGGATTGAGGACCTAGGATTGGAAATTGATTATTGAGGATTGAAGATTGAGGTTTGAGGATTGAGGATTGAGAATTGAGAATTGTGTGTGAGGACTGAGGGTTGAGGATTGAGGTTTGAGGAACGAGGATTGAGGATTGAGGATTGAGGACTGAGGATTGACGATTCAGTATTGAAGATTGAGGATTGATTACTGAGGATTGAGGATTGTGGATTGAGGTTTGAGGACTAAGGATTGAGGATTGAATATTGAGTATTGAGTATTGAAGGTTGAGGATTGAGGACTGAGTATTGAGGATTGAGGATTGAGGATTGAGGATTGAGGATTGAAGATTGAATATTAATGATTGAAGATTGAGGATTGAGGATTGAGGGTTGTGGATTGAGGATTGAGGGTTGTGGATTGAGGACGAGGACTGAGGGTTGAGTATTGGTGTTTGAAGTCTGAGGATTGAGGATTGAGGATTGAGAATTGAGGATTGAGGATTGAGGATTGAAGATTGTTGATTCGGTATTGAGGATTGAAGAATGAGGATTGAGGAGTGAGGACTGAGGATTGAGGATTGCAGTTTGTTTATTGAGGATTGAAGATTGAGGGCTGAGGGTTGAGGATTGAGGTTTGAGGACTGAGGACTGAGGATTGAGGATTGAGAATTGAGGATTGAGGATTGAGGATTGAAGATTGAGGATTGGGTATTGAGGATTGAAGAATGAGGATTGAGGATTGAGGATTGAGGATTGAGGATTGAGGATTGAAGATTGAGCATTCAGGATTGGAGATGGACGTATGAGGATTGAGGACCGAGGATTGAGGATTGGCGATTGAAGATTGAGTATTGGGGATTGAAGATTGACGATTGAGGATTGAGAATTGAGGATTGATGATAGAGGATTAAGGATTGAGGATTGGGGATTGAGGGTCTAGGATTGGAGATTGATTATTGAGGATTGAAGATTGAGGATTGAGGTTTGAGGAACGAGGATTGAGGATTGAGGATTGAGGACTGAGGATTGACGATTCAGTATTGAAGATTGAGGATTGATTACTGAGGATTGAGGACTGGCGATTGAGGATTGACGCTTGAGGATTGAGGATTGAGGATGGAGGATTGAAGAGAGAGGACTGAGTGTTGAGGATTGCGTGTTGAGAATTGATGTTTGAGGATTGAGATTTGATTATTGAATATTGTGGATTGAGTATTGAACCATGAGAATTCAGGATATTCCTTTGAGTATTGAGAATTGAGGATTGATGGTTGAGTATTGAGGATTGATGGTTGAGGGTTGTGCGTTGAATATTGTGGATTGAGGATTGAGGATTGAGGATTGAGGATTGAAGATTGAGTATTGATGATTGAAGATTGAGGATTGAGGATTGAGGGTTGAGGTTTGAGAACGAGGACTGACGGTTGAGGATTGAGGTTTGAGGATTGAGGATTGAGGATTGAGGACTGAAGATTGAATATTGATGATTGAAGGTTGAGGATTCAGTATTGATGGTTGTGGATTGAGGACGAGGACTGAGGGTTGAATATTGCTGTTTGAGGTCTGAGGATTGAGGATTGAGGATTGAGAATTGAGGATTGAGGATAGAGGATTGAAGATTGAGGATTGGGTATTGAGGATTGAAGAATGAGGATTGAGGATTGAGGATTGAGGATTGAGGATTGAGGATTGAAGACTGAGTATTGAGGATTGAAGATTGAGGATTGAGGATTGAGGATTGAGGATTGCGTATTGAGGATTGAGGATTGCATATTGAGTATTGAGGATTGAAGATTGAGGATTGAGGATTGAGGATTGAGGATTGAGTATTGAAGATTGAGGATTGGGGTTTGAGGATTGACGATTGACGATTGAGTATTGAGGATTGAGAATTGAGGATTGATTATTGAAGATTGAGTATTGAGGATTGAAGTTTGAGGATTGAGGATTGAGGATTGAAGATGGAGGATTGAGGACTGAGGATTGAGGATTGAATATTGAGTATTGAGGATTGAAGGTTGAGGATTGAGGATTGAGGTTTGAGGGTTGAGGACGTGGACTGACGGTTGAGGATTGAGGTTTGAGGATTGAGGATTGAGGATTGAGGACTGAGGATTGAGGATTGAGGATTGAGCATTGAGGAATGAAGATTGAGGACTGGAGATTGAGGATTGATGATAGAGGATTAAGGATTGAGGATTGGGGATTGAGGATCTAGGATTGGAGATTGATTATTGAGGATTGAAGATTGAGGATTGAGGATTGAGGATTGAGAATTGAGAATTTTGTGTGAGGACTGAGGGTTGAGGATTGAGGTTTGAGGAACGAGGATTGAGGATTGAGGATTGAGGACTGAGGATTGACGATTCAGTATTGAAGATTGAGGATTGATTACTGAGGATTGAGGATTGTGGATTGAGGTTTGAGGACTGAGGATTGAGGATTGAAGATTGAGTATTGAGGATTGAAGGTTGAGGATTGAGGACTGAGTATTGAGGATTGAGGATTGAGGATAGAGGATTGAGGATTGAAGATTGAATATTAATGATTGAAGATTGAGGATTGAGGATTGAGGGTTGTGGATTGAGGATTGAGGGTTGTGGATTGAGGACGAGGACTGAGAGTTGAGTATTGGTGTTTGAAGTCTGAGGATTGAGGATTGAGGATTGAGAATTGAGGATTGAGGATTGAGGATTGAAGATTGAGGATTCGGTATTGTGGATTGAAGAATGAGGATTGAGGAGTGAGGACTGAGGATTGAGGATTGCAGTTTGTTTATTGAGGATTGAAGATTGAGGATTGAGGATTGAGGATTGAGGATTGAGGATTGAGGATTGAGGATTGAAGATTGAGTATTGAGGATTGAAGATAGAGGATTGAGGATTGAGGATTGAGGATTGAGAATTGAAATTGAGGATTGGGGATTGAGGATTGACGATGGAGTATTGAGCATTGAGGATTGAGAATTGAGGATTGAGGATTGAAGATTGAGTATTGAGGATTGAAGATTGAGGATTGAGTATTGAGGATTGAAGATTGAGGACTGAGTGTTGAGGGTTGCGTGATGAGAATTGATGTTTGTGGATTGAGATTTGAAGATTGAAGAATGGGGATTGAGTATTGAAAAGTGTGAACTGAGGATATTCTATTGAGGATTGAGGATTGACAATCGATTGTTGAGGTCTTATGGCTGAAGATTGAGGATTCAGGATTGAGGATTCGTGGTGGAGGTTTGAGGACTGAGGATTGAGGGTTGAGGATTGAGGACTGAGGATTGACTCTTGAGGATTGAGGATTGAGGATGGAGGATTGATGAGAGAGGACTGAGTGTTGAGGATTGAGTGTTGAGAATTGATGTTTGCGGATTGAGATTTGATTATTGAATATTGTGGATTGAGTATTGAACCATGAGAATTCAGGATATTCTATTGAGTATTGAGAATTGAGGATTGGTGGTTGAGTATTGAGCATTGATGCCTGAGGGTTGTGCGTTGAATATTGAGGATTGAGGATTGAGGATTGAGGATTGAGGGTTGAGGATTGAAGATTGAGTATTGATGATTGAAGATTGAGGATTGAGGATTGGGGGTTGAGGTCTGAGGACGAGGACTGACGGTTGAGGATTGAGGTTTGAGGGTTGAGGATTGAGGATTGAGGACTGAGGATTGAGTATTGAGGATTGAGCATTGAGGATTGAAGATTGTGGACTGAGGATTGAGGATTGAAGATTGAGTATTGAGGATTGCAGATTGAGGATTGAGGATTGAGGATTGAGGATTGAGGATGAGGGCTGAGGGTTGAGGATTGAGGTTTGAGGACTGAGGACTGAGGATTGAGGATTGAGAATTGAGGATTGAGGATTGAGGATTGAAGATTGAGGATTGGGTATTGAGTATTGAAGAATGAGGACTGAGGATTGAGGATTGAGGATGAGGGCTGAGGTTTGAGGATTGAGGATTGAGGGCTGAGGACTGAGGATTGAGGGTCGAGAACTGAGGATTGAGGATTGAGGATTGAAGATTGAGGATTGGGTGTTGAGGATTGAAGAATGAGGATTGAGGAATGAGGATTGAGGATTGAGGATTGAGGGTTGTGGATTGAGGTCGAGGACTGAGGGTTGAGTATTGATGTTTGAGGTCTGAGGATTGAGGATTGAGGGTTGAGAATTGAGGATTGAGGATTGAGGATTGAAGATTAAGGATTGAGGATTCAGGATTGAGGATTGAGGATTGGGGATTGAGGATCTAGGATTGGAGATTGATTATTGAGGATTGAAGATTGAGGATTGAGGATTGAGGATTGAGAATTGAGAATTGAGTGTGAGGGCAGAGGGTTGAGCATTGAGGTT